>NC_053024.1:216597224-217197224 GCF_003073215.2 Triticum urartu | reverse complement strand
AGACAATGAGCAACACTATTTTGATGACAATCTAATTTCTGCGGAATAAACCCACGCAATTCCAGGAGCTTCTTAATTTCCAGAATGAGATGTCCATGTTCAGATTTGTCCAATGACTCATCCGTTAATGCAGCGACCAAGACAGAAGAGTCAGATTGAACTACAACCGGGAGATCTGACCTTTGCAAGTAGAATGAAATGCCCTCCAAAGCTGCACTGATTTCGGACTCTAAGGCATCTTTACAGTTGAATAGATATCTGTAAGCCGAGAAGATGACCACGCCATCCGAGTCCCTTAGAACCATGCCAGTCCCTGCCTGTCCGGTGTCTTTGACGAAGGAGCCGTCAACAGATAGAGCAACCCACCCAGCTGGTGGTTTTGGCCAAGGCATCTTCTTCATAATGATGGCATTAGTTGGTACAGGGGTGTCCACAACCAGCATCTTCCCCTTAATGATCTCTTCTATGCTGTACTTTTGGACCTGGTTATAAGCGGACAGGTAACTACAGAGAAGGTCTTTGAAATCTCTACAAGAGGCATCGATTTGTCATGTAGAACATCATTTCTCAGACTCCAAATTCTCCATAATAACATGATAATGATTGCTCTTACATCTTCCTTCTCAACTGACAGAATATTGAATAGCCAATCATCTCCGGTATGCAACAGTTTCCCATTTGGTGGTAGTGGCCATACCTGTCGCATCACTTCCCAAAGCTCCAACGAACGCGGGCACAGTACCAATGCATGGAATGTGTCATCCCTTGATGCCCCTCCACCCTTGGTGGAATATGTAGCAGAAACACGACGTTCACACCCATGTAGACGGTATAAATTTTGTTTCTACTAAGACATCTTTTTAAAATGAGGCAAAAGACTTGCCATTTTCATTGATTAAGAAGAAGAGAATTGTCGATTAATTGACGAAAAACCAGGCTAAAACAAAGACAAGCCAACCCATATGACATGGACACCATCGGCCAACCTGGTCACTGACATGAAACCCAAAACTGCCACGCCCAGTTGGTTACCGCGCAAGCCGTTGCCGTGCCCGGCCCGATCTATGCCCCACGCGCACAACCAGATCTGAGCCGCCGCCGCCGCGCGTTTGCGTGCCGTCCATGATCCATCTGTGAGTGTAGGCATCCACCACAGTCCAGGCATGTACTCGTATTTGCTTTGGGAAGGGCAAGTAGCGGTGCGTGCAACACTCATCCTGATGGGAATCGGCCTATTTGGAGTTTGATCTCGAAGTCTTCATTGCCACAAAAAACTGAAGATACTTGCATGGAAAGTGGTGGCGGGTGGCCTAGCTACTTCCCTACGCAAACAATAACGCATATTGAAGTATCAGCTACGTGCAAGTTATGGGGTGGGATGGAAGAGTGAATGGTACGTTCGCTTCATTTTAAAGAGAATGACATTTTCTGATGTCTTCAGAAAATTATAATGTCATCTACTCTATGATGCATTAGTTTTTTTGTTCAGCGCACATTGCACAATTGTATTATTTCAAGATACAGGTTATTTTTTTTTGCGGGAGAATATTGGATTTATTCCTTTGAAATAATGTTATAGTCTGCTAATACAAAACTAGATACACTGTCTGGAACACGGCGCAACCAATAGGCGGTGCTACCTCCAGAACGACCAATATTAGCTAGACAATGAGCAACACTATTTTGATGACAATCTAATTTCTGCGGAATAAACCCACGCAATTCCAGGAGCTTCTTAATTTCCAGAATGAGATGTCCATGTTCAGATTTGTCCAATGACTCATCCGTTAATGCAGCGACCAAGACAGAAGAGTCAGATTGAACTACAACCGGGAGATCTGACCTTTGCAAGTAGAATGAAATGCCCTCCAAAGCTGCACTGATTTCGGACTCTAAGGCATCTTTACAGTTGAATAGATATCTGTAAGCCGAGAAGATGACCACGCCATCCGAGTCCCTTAGAACCATGCCAGTCCCTGCCTGTCCGGTGTCTTTGACGAAGGAGCCGTCAACAGATAGAGCAACCCACCCAGCTGGTGGTTTTGGCCAAGGCATCTTCTTCATAATGATGGCATTAGTTGGTACAGGGGTGTCCACAACCAGCATCTTCCCCTTAATGATCTCTTCTATGCTGTACTTTTGGACCTGGTTATAAGCGGACAGGTAACTACAGAGAAGGTCTTTGAAATCTCTACAAGAGGCATCGATTTGTCATGTAGAACATCATTTCTCAGACTCCAAATTCTCCATAATAACATGATAATGATTGCTCTTACATCTTCCTTCTCAACTGACAGAATATTGAATAGCCAATCATCTCCGGTATGCAACAGTTTCCCATTTGGTGGTAGTGGCCATACCTGTCGCATCACTTCCCAAAGCTCCAACGAACGCGGGCACAGTACCAATGCATGGAATGTGTCATCCCTTGATGCCCCTCCACCCTTGGTGGAATATGTAGCAGAAACACGACGTTCACACCCATGTAGACGGTATAAATTTTGTTTCTACTAAGACATCTTTTTAAAATGAGGCAAAAGACTTGCCATTTTCATTGATTAAGAAGAAGAGAATTGTCCGATTAATTGACGAAAAACCAGGCTAAAACAAAGACAAGCCAACCCATATGACATGGACACCACGGCCAACCTGGTCACTGACATGAAACCCAAAACTGCCACGCCCAGTTGGTTACCGCGCAAGCCGTTGCCGTGCCCGGCCCGATCTATGCCCCACGCGCACAACCAGATCTGAGCCGCCGCCGCCGCGCGTTTGCGTGCCGTCCATGATCCATCTGTGAGTGTAGGCATCCACCACAGTCCAGGCATGTACTCGTATTTGCTTTGGGAAGGGCAAGTAGCGGTGCGTGCAACACTCATCCTGATGGGAATCGGCCTATTTGGAGTTTGATCTCGAAGTCTTCATTGCCCACAAAAAACTGAAGATACTTGCATGGAAAGTGGTGGCGGGTGGCCTAGCTACTTCCCTACGCAAACAATAACGCATATTGAAGTATCAGCTACGTGCAAGTTATGGGGTGGGATGGAAGAGTGAATGGTACGTTCGCTTCATTTTAAAGAGAATGACATTTTCTGATGTCTTCAGAAAATTATAATGTCATCTACTCTATGATGCATTAGTTTTTTTGTTCAGCGCACATTGCACAATTGTATTATTTCAAGATACAGGTTATTTTTTTTTGCGGGAGAATATTGGATTTATTCCTTTGAAATAATGTTATAGTCTGCTAATACAAAACTAGATACACTGTCTGGAACACGGCGCAACCAATAGGCGGTGCTACCTCCAGAACGACCAATATTAGCTAGACAATGAGCAACACTATTTTGATGACAATCTAATTTCTGCGGAATAAACCCACGCAATTCCAGGAGCTTCTTAATTTCCAGAATGAGATGTCCATGTTCAGATTTGTCCAATGACTCATCCGTTAATGCAGCGACCAAGACAGAAGAGTCAGATTGAACTACAACCGGGAGATCTGACCTTTGCAAGTAGAATGAAATGCCCTCCAAAGCTGCACTGATTTCGGACTCTAAGGCATCTTTACAGTTGAATAGATATCTGTAAGCCGAGAAGATGACCACGCCATCCGAGTCCCTTAGAACCATGCCAGTCCCTGCCTGTCCGGTGTCTTTGACGAAGGAGCCGTCAACAGATAGAGCAACCCACCCAGCTGGTGGTTTTGGCCAAGGCATCTTCTTCATAATGATGGCATTAGTTGGTACAGGGGTGTCCACAACCAGCATCTTCCCCTTAATGATCTCTTCTATGCTGTACTTTTGGACCTGGTTATAAGCGGACAGGTAACTACAGAGAAGGTCTTTGAAATCTCTACAAGAGGCATCGATTTGTCATGTAGAACATCATTTCTCAGACTCCAAATTCTCCATAATAACATGATAATGATTGCTCTTACATCTTCCTTCTCAACTGACAGAATATTGAATAGCCAATCATCTCCGGTATGCAACAGTTTCCCATTTGGTGGTAGTGGCCATACCTGTCGCATCACTTCCCAAAGCTCCAACGAACGCGGGCACAGTACCAATGCATGGAATGTGTCATCCCTTGATGCCCCTCCACCCTTGGTGGAATATGTAGCAGAAACACGACGTTCACACCCATGTAGACGGTATAAATTTTGTTTCTACTAAGACATCTTTTTAAAATGAGGCAAAAGACTTGCCATTTTCATTGATTAAGAAGAAGAGAATTGTCCGATTAATTGACGAAAACCAGGCTAAAACAAAGACAAGCCAACCCATATGACATGGAACCACCGCCCAACCTGGTCACTGACATGAAACCCAAAACTGCCACGCCCAGTTGGTTACCGCGCAAGCCGTTGCCGTGCCCGGCCCGATCTATGCCCCACGCGCACAACCAGATCTGAGCCGCCGCCGCCGCGCGTTTGCGTGCCGTCCAGATCCATCTGTGAGTGTAGGCATCCACCACAGTCCAGGCATGTACTCGTATTTGCTTTGGGAAGGGCAAGTAGCGGTGCGTGCAACACTCATCCTGATGGGAATCGGCCTATTTGGAGTTTGATCTCGAAGTCTTCATTGCCACAAAAAACGAAGATACTTGCATGGAAAGTGGTGGCGGGTGGCCTAGCTACTCCCTACGCAAACAATAACGCATATTGAAGTATCAGCTACGTGCAAGTTATGGGGTGGGATGGAAGAGTGAATGGTACGTTCGCTTCATTTTAAAGAGAATGACATTTTCTGATGTCTTCAGAAAATTATAATGTCATCTACTCTATGATGCATTAGTTTTTTTGTTCAGCGCACATTGCACAATTGTATTATTTCAAGATACAGGTTATTTTTTTTTGCGGGAGAATATTGGATTTATTCCTTTGAAATAATGTTATAGTCTGCTAATACAAAACTAGATACACTGTCTGGAACACGGCGCAACCAATAGGCGGTGCTACCTCCAGAACGACCAATATTAGCTAGACAATGAGCAACACTATTTTGATGACAATCTAATTTCTGCGGAATAAACCCACGCAATTCCAGGAGCTTCTTAATTTCCAGAATGAGATGTCCATGTTCAGATTTGTCCAATGACTCATCCGTTAATGCAGCGACCAAGACAGAAGAGTCAGATTGAACTACAACCGGGAGATCTGACCTTTGCAAGTAGAATGAAATGCCCTCCAAAGCTGCACTGATTTCGGACTCTAAGGCATCTTTACAGTTGAATAGATATCTGTAAGCCGAGAAGATGACCACGCCATCCGAGTCCCTTAGAACCATGCCAGTCCCTGCCTGTCCGGTGTCTTTGACGAAGGAGCCGTCAACAGATAGAGCAACCCACCCAGCTGGTGGTTTTGGCCAAGGCATCTTCTTCATAATGATGGCATTAGTTGGTACAGGGGTGTCCACAACCAGCATCTTCCCCTTAATGATCTCTTCTATGCTGTACTTTTGGACCTGGTTATAAGCGGACAGGTAACTACAGAGAAGGTCTTTGAAATCTCTACAAGAGGCATCGATTTGTCATGTAGAACATCATTTCTCAGACTCCAAATTCTCCATAATAACATGATAATGATTGCTCTTACATCTTCCTTCTCAACTGACAGAATATTGAATAGCCAATCATCTCCGGTATGCAACAGTTTCCCATTTGGTGGTAGTGGCCATACCTGTCGCATCACTTCCCAAAGCTCCAACGAACGCGGGCACAGTACCAATGCATGGAATGTGTCATCCCTTGATGCCCCTCCACCCTTGGTGGAATATGTAGCAGAAACACGACGTTCACACCCATGTAGACGGTATAAATTTTGTTTCTACTAAGACATCTTTTTAAAATGAGGCAAAAGACTTGCCATTTTCATTGATTAAGAAGAAGAGAATTGTCGATTAATTGACGAAAAACCAGGCTAAAACAAAGACAAGCCAACCCATATGACATGGACACCATCGGCCAACCTGGTCACTGACATGAAACCCAAAACTGCCACGCCCAGTTGGTTACCGCGCAAGCCGTTGCCGTGCCCGGCCCGATCTATGCCCCACGCGCACAACCAGATCTGAGCCGCCGCCGCCGCGCGTTTGCGTGCCGTCCATGATCCATCTGGAGTGTAGGCATCCACCACAGTCCAGGCATGTACTCGTATTTGCTTTGGGAAGGGCAAGTAGCGGTGCGTGCAACACTCATCCTGATGGGAATCGGCCTATTGGAGTTGATCTCGAAGTCTCATGCCACAAAACGAAGATACTGCATGAGGACAAAGTGGTGGCGGGTGGCCTAGCTACTTCCCTACGCAAACAATAACGCATATTGAAGTATCAGCTACGTGCAAGTTATGGGGTGGGATGGAAGAGTGAATGGTACGTTCGCTTCATTTTAAAGAGAATGACATTTTCTGATGTCTTCAGAAAATTATAATGTCATCTACTCTATGATGCATTAGTTTTTTTGTTCAGCGCACATTGCACAATTGTATTATTTCAAGATACAGGTTATTTTTTTTTGCGGGAGAATATTGGATTTATTCCTTTGAAATAATGTTATAGTCTGCTAATACAAAACTAGATACACTGTCTGGAACACGGCGCAACCAATAGGCGGTGCTACCTCCAGAACGACCAATATTAGCTAGACAATGAGCAACACTATTTTGATGACAATCTAATTTCTGCGGAATAAACCCACGCAATTCCAGGAGCTTCTTAATTTCCAGAATGAGATGTCCATGTTCAGATTTGTCCAATGACTCATCCGTTAATGCAGCGACCAAGACAGAAGAGTCAGATTGAACTACAACCGGGAGATCTGACCTTTGCAAGTAGAATGAAATGCCCTCCAAAGCTGCACTGATTTCGGACTCTAAGGCATCTTTACAGTTGAATAGATATCTGTAAGCCGAGAAGATGACCACGCCATCCGAGTCCCTTAGAACCATGCCAGTCCCTGCCTGTCCGGTGTCTTTGACGAAGGAGCCGTCAACAGATAGAGCAACCCACCCAGCTGGTGGTTTTGGCCAAGGCATCTTCTTCATAATGATGGCATTAGTTGGTACAGGGGTGTCCACAACCAGCATCTTCCCCTTAATGATCTCTTCTATGCTGTACTTTTGGACCTGGTTATAAGCGGACAGGTAACTACAGAGAAGGTCTTTGAAATCTCTACAAGAGGCATCGATTTGTCATGTAGAACATCATTTCTCAGACTCCAAATTCTCCATAATAACATGATAATGATTGCTCTTACATCTTCCTTCTCAACTGACAGAATATTGAATAGCCAATCATCTCCGGTATGCAACAGTTTCCCATTTGGTGGTAGTGGCCATACCTGTCGCATCACTTCCCAAAGCTCCAACGAACGCGGGCACAGTACCAATGCATGGAATGTGTCATCCCTTGATGCCCCTCCACCCTTGGTGGAATATGTAGCAGAAACACGACGTTCACACCCATGTAGACGGTATAAATTTTGTTTCTACTAAGACATCTTTTTAAAATGAGGCAAAAGACTTGCCATTTTCATTGATTAAGAAGAGAGATTGTGTTAAGTATCCGCGAACGCCGACCAGGGCCAGGCCCACCTCTCTCCTAGGTGGTCGGAACCGGCCACCTGCACTGACATGAAACCCAAAATGCCACGCCCAGTTGGTAGCGCGCAAGCCGTCGTGCCCGGACCCGATCTATGCCCCACGCGCACAACCAGATCTGAGCCGCCGCCGCCGCGCGTTTGCGTGCCGTCCACAAGATTGCGGCACCTAGAGGCGTCATCATCACTACTCAGGACACGGAGCCGAGATAGGGTTTCCCCCAGCTACCGTCATGCTCTCCTGTATGCATCAACCACCATATGTCATCTTGCCCAACACACCAACGAGAAGGTGTCAGGCCGCCCGATCATGACTGGACGATCCATCCCCAAGCATAGCCAGAGGACAGACCATGCACCTCCCGGATCAACCGCCACGCACTCCATCACCCCCATCAACGCTCATCCCGCCAGCCACGCTCGATGCACCAATGACCAGCAGCAGCCGCGCCCCACCACCCTTTGCCGAGCTCTGCCACCGCGTTGCTGGACACCATGGCACATGCATGCCCGGAGCGCCGCTGGATCTCGTTGAGAGCTACCGCCCACATATCCTTGAAATCCGCGAGGAAAGACCACGCCACCACCGTCGGCCACTCAGGCTTCGTCTGGCGACGTCTTCCGGCGGCGGCGTGGGGAGGGAGGATTGTGACGCCCCCGATTTGACCGTACACTAATCATGCACGCAAATGTGTACGATCAAGATCAAGGACTCACGGGAAGATATCACAACACAACTCTACAAATAAAATAAGTCATACAAGCATCATATTACAAGCCAGGGGCCTCGAGGGCTCGAATACAAGAGCTCGATCATAGACGAGTCAGCGGAAGCAACAATATCTGAGTACAGACATAAGTTAAACAAGTTGCCATAAGATGGCTAGCACAAACTGGGATACAGATCGAAAGAGGCGCAGGCCTCCTGCCTGGGATCCTCCTAACTACTCCTGGTCGTCGTCAGCGGGCAGTACGTAGTAGTAGGCACCTCCGGTGCAGTAGGAGTCATCATTGACGGTGACATCTGGCTCCTGGACTCCAGCATCTGGTTGCGACAACCAGAATGAAAGGAAAAGGGGGAAAAGTGGGAGAAAGCAACCGTGAGTACTCATCCAAAGTACTCGCAAGCAAGGAGCTACACTACATATGTATGCAATGGTATCAAATGGAATAAGGGTATCATATGTGGACTGAACTGCAGAAAGCCGGAATAAGAGGGGGATAGCTAGTCCTTTCGAAGACTACGCTTCTGGCAGCCTCCGTCTTGCAGCATGTAGAAGAGAGTAGACTGAAGACCTCCAAGTAGCATCGCATAGCATAATCCTAACCGATGATCCTCCCCTCGTCGCCCTGTGAGAGAGTGATCACCGGTTGTATCTGGCACTTGGAAGGGTGTGTTTTATTAAGTATCCGGTTCTAGTTGTCATAAGGTCAAGGTACAACTCCAAATCGTCCTGTTACCGAAGATCACGGCTATTCGAATAGATTAACTTCCCTGCAGGGGTGCACCACATACCCCAACACGCTCGATCCCATTTGGCCGGACACACTTTCCTGGGTCATGCCCGGCCTCGGAAGATCAACACGTCGCAGCCCCACCTAGACCAACAGAGAGGTCAGCACGCCGGTCTAAACCTAAGCGCCCAGGGGTCTGGGCCCATCGCCCTTAGCACACCTGCACGTTGCGAACGCGGCCGAAAGCAGACCTAGCCTAGTGGCCTTCCAGTCCAATCCGGCGCGCGCCACTCAGTCGCTGACGTCACGAAGGCTTCGGCTGATACCACGACGCCGGGATACCCATAACTACTCCCGCGTAGATGGTTAGTGCGTATAGACCAAATGGCCAGACTCAGATCAAATACCCAGATCTCGTTAAGCGTGTTAAGTATCCGCGAACGCCGACCAGGGCCAGGCCCACCTCTCTCCTAGGTGGTCGGAACCTGCCCTGCCGCTCCGCCTCAAAGATCCACTCGCGGGTGCTCCTACGAGCCGACCCGTCTTTAGTCACCACATGTATCATGTATAAAGTATATAGTATATACCCGTGATCACCTCCCGAGTGATCACGGCCCGATAGTATAGCACAGCAGACGGACAAGAATGTAGGGCCACAGATGGAAATACTAGCATCCTATACTAAGCAAGTAGGATTGCAGGTAAAGGTATCAACAGTAGTAGCAAGGACAGGCTATGCATCAGTATAGGATTAACGGGAAGCAGTAACATGCTACACTACTCTAATGCAAGCAGTATAGAGAAGTGTAGGCGATATCTGGTGATCAAAGGGGGGGGCTTGCCTGGTTGCTCTGGCAAGAGAGAGGGGTCGTCAACTCCGTAGTCGTACTGGGTAGCAGCGGCGTCGGTCTCGGTGTCTATCGAGAGAAGAGGGGGGAAAACAATAAATATTTAAGCAAGCATATGCATAGTGATGCATGACATGACAAGTAACGGCGTTAGAGGTGCCCTAACGCGGTATTAGGTGATACCGGTGAAGGGGGATAACATCCGGGAAAGTATCCCCGGTGTTCCGTGTTTTCGGACAGACGAACCGGAGGGGGAAAGTTGCATGTTCGGTATGCTAGGGATGCGTGGCGGATAAATGGGCTGCGTATTCAAATTCGTCTCGTCGTTCTGAGCAACTTTCATGTATAAAGTATTTTCATCTGACTTATGGATTATTTTATATAATTTTTCAAAGTTTTAATGATATTCTGAAATTATTATTAATTCGAAATTAATTGAATAAATGCTATGTGCACCCAGCACAGGGTACACAAAAGTGTACCCAGGGGATGACACGTGGGCCAAGGGGGACCTAGTTGACCAGTCAAGGTTTGACTGGTCAACAGGCGGTAGGGCCCCCTCTCATTGACTCACTAGTAAACTAACAATTTTAGTTAGACTAATTAAGCAGTTAGCAGGTTAATTAACATGATTAATTAGGTTAATTAATCCTTTAATTAATTAATTTAATAATTTTATTTATTATTTATTTTAATTCCTTTTCTCTTTTTTTTGTTCTCAGGGTGGGCCCCGTTCGGTCAGTGGCCTAGGGCCATAGCGGGCGTGGGTTGCCCGCGATGCGGTTACGGGCGCCCCGTGCGGGGTCGAGCCCGTCCGGGGGGGGGGCGAGGCAGCCAGGACACGGCGGGGTGTCGCCGGCGAGCGGTGGGGTGCCGGGGTTGGCCGCCGGCGCGGCGGTGGCCTGCGGGGCCAGAGGCGGAGGCGGGGCACGGGACGAGCAGAGGCGGCGCGGTTCAGGTGACGGCGCGGGCAAGCCGATGAAGAAGTAGGGGAGGCGCGCGCCGGGGCGAGCAGCGGCGCGGGAGCAGCGCAGGCACGGCCCGGCACGGTTGGCGAGGGAGACCGCAGCCGGGGCGAGGCGAGCGTGGCCGGGCACGCAGCGGTGAGCGGGGCGATGCTGAGTGGTGCAGGCGTGCGCGGGCGCGTGCGTGAGCGGCGGACGAGGCCATGGCCAATGCGGCGACGGCGAAAACGGCGAGGGTGGGCGCGCGCGGAGGACGGGGGCCGGCTGGTGGGCGCAACGCGCGGGCGTGAGGGGAGAGGGCGCGACCACGGCAGAGATAGGAGGGAGGGGGGCTCACAGAGGAGGAGTAGGGCACGGGCAGCGAGGGTCGAGGGGGGTGACGGGGACGACGTCGGCGGAGCGGGTGTAGGCCGGTGGGGAAGGGCGCCGGCGAGGTCCGGGCGGCGTGGTCCGGACGAGGTCCACCTGCGACGCGGCGACGGGGAAGCCGGCTGCCGTCAGGGGGGAAGAGGCGAGGTCGGGGGGTCGCGCTGGGGCGGCGGGCTCGGGTGCCCCCGATCCAAATCGGGGGGGGCAAGGAGCGAGGGGAGTGGGGAGGTTGGTCCCCGATCCAGATCGGATCGGGAGAGGGAGTGGCGACGTGGGGCAACGGGGGTGGTTAGGGTTTCGAGGGTAATGGATAATGGGAGGGGGGTGGCCGGCCGGCTAGGCCTGGTGGGTGAATTGGGCCGGCCCGTTGGGTCTGTTGGCCCGGGGGGGGGTCTTTCTCCCTTTGCTTGTTTTTCTTTTTTTGCTTGTTTCTTTCTTTTATTTATTTTTTTCTTTTCTGTTTTAGTTAGTTTAGGTCATTTAGGTATTTTATAAAAATGTGTTTGCTGCACTATAATTACCTATGTCATTTTTGGCACAGCCCGAACATTTTAGTTTAATATTTTGAAAAAAATTTGTCGTTTGACTTATTTAGGATTTAAATTTGAAACGGTTTCGAATTAACATTAGATTAACTACAGTGACTGAGGTGATGTGTCACTATTAACGTGAGATTACTGTAGCATGATTATCCGGGCGTCACAGAGGATGAGGAACGGAGACGGCTCGCTTTGTTTGGCTCAATCCCTATTTTTGGTTCTTGTTATAGCTATTGGTGCTTTCTTATATAGTAGCTGGTATCCCCAGGGTTGTGTGCATTTGTATCCCTCATCTATAATGGTCGTGGTTTTATTTAAAAAGTGGGGTAGAAGTCTTTTTCATTACTAACGACTCAACACACAAACGCCAGTAAATAAAGAATAAAGGACAGTTGGTCATCGAGAGATGTGTAATCACAGCAATTCGGTCACACTCAACAAGCATCTGGCGCCGTGCAAGCAAACCGAGGACGGCACTACAACCACGATAGAAATGCAGTACCGTACACTGCCATCTTTACACAGCAGTCGATGGATCTCTTCTTCACGGATTCACGGAAGCATGTCATAATCAATACTCGTCGGTTGTGTGTGTGTGATTGAGGCCAATAGAGCACGTGCATGTGTGTGTGTGTGTCTGTGTGTGAGAGAGAGATAGAGAGAGAGGTGGTTGAGGTAAAAAATATTATACTGAGCTATTGATATGCATACCAGGAAAAATTATGAGTTTTTCCAGTGCAAATAAATAAAAATGTTGTTCTATAGCCATATTCTATGGAACACGATTATTGGGAAAGCGCCAAGTGACCACGACGAAGGTGCCGTTCATATTCAAAAAGAGTTCAGGATGTACAAAAATAAAGTTTGCCCTACTCAATATCCACAAGAACACTAAGAGAAGTATCCCATGGATAAAATTTTGTAGATTAGCAAAGCTTAATAGTATGTTGTATTCTAGAGTTAGAGAAAACCCACAACTTGCCTCTGAATTCTGCATGTAGCGAACTGCATCTGCTTGGATGCCCGTTATTACAATTTAGCCTCCAAACTATCATGTTATACATACCACCAATTCATCATACATGCCAAACTTTAAACACTTGGATTTCGTGCAAGTAATAAGCGTCCGGGAAGGAGATAAACACTTGAATTTCGTGCATGAGCTGTTAATGATCTCCATTTGTTATCCGATTATTCACCATGGGCATCACCGAGAAGCCACCGGATATGCCTCCACCATCTCCGCTATCGTCCCCTGTGGGCGGAGCGGACATGCGCATGACAACACCTGACGCCTGTGTCAAGCATGACAACGACCTGACGAAGCTACATTTTCTTCCTCTAACATGAAGAAGACACGTCCATTAGGAAGGAAGCATCCCAATTGTTGTGAGGGATTTTAACATACCACTGAATCACCGATTCATGTAGCTATCTTTTTTCTGTTGGTGGATGAAGACAAAGCAAGACGGGAATAATGTACGGGGATCACAGATGGTGGACGAAAGGGCACCATGATGGCCCGATGAGACTGACCCAACTATGGCGGCCATGGGAAGCCAGGAGTTCTCACACACACCCTCCTCGATGCCATTGGCGAAGTAGTGCAAGGCGGTTGGATTGAATGGTTGGGTCGTTGGCAGAAGGTCCCAAGCGCGTGGCATCAGTGGGTGGTGGTGAGCACGCGACGCTAATGCTATAGGATGCCAATCGCATCTGGTACTTGTGAGAAGAAAGAGAAGGGTTGGCAGCATCGAATACTGTGGCGGCGGATAGATCGGGATGGGGAGAGGGTTAGGGTATCGACCACTACTATTTGGGAGCAAGAGAGTTGGATCGTCGCTTGCCGAACTGGCTGGTGGTGGGACAAACTGGCTTATGGTCCTATGGACATGATGCGGCAGGGAGCGAGTCAACGCTTATTCATAAATAATCCTCATATATCATAAAAGCGCCACGGGACCACCATGAATGTTCCGGTCATATTCAAAAAGAGTTCGCGATGCACAAAAATAAAGTTCACCCTGCCCAATCAGAGAGCTGAAAAAGAGAAAGAAGGGGGGGGGGAGGTTGTCGAGACATAGAGAGCGAGGTGGTTGAGGTACATAACATAATGCTCAAGTCCTAGTGGTATTCATATATGTACATGAAAAAAGGGATGGTTTTTTGGCACAAAGAAATGAAATTATTGATTATAGCGCCATTATTTATAGAACACAATTTTACGGAAAGCGCCACATGACCACCAGAAGGTTCTAGTCATATTTAAAAAGGGTTCGTGCTGCTTGGTACCAGATCCACAAGAACACTAAGAGAAGTACCGCATGAATGTGATTAAGTGTGTGTGTGCGTGCGTGTGTGTGTTTGTGTGTGTGTGTCAGGTGATTGAGGCCAATAGAGCGTGTGCATGTGCGTGTGTGTGTGAGAGAGAGGTGGTTGAGGTGAAAAAAATACACTTAGAGCTGTTGGAATGCATATGCACAAAGAAAAAAATATGAGTTTTTCAGGTGCAAAGAAATAAAATTGTTGATTCTATAGCCATATTCTACAAAACAAAATTATCAGGAAAATGCCAAGTGACCATGACGAAGGTGCTGGTTATCTTCAAAAGAGTTCACGATGTACAGAAATAAAGTTTACCCTACTCAATAGAGATCCACAAGACACACACATGTTCTCTCTCCGATTGTAGTCATACTGACTAGCTCATGCATCAAATACACACACACACAGAGAGGGAGAGAGAGGGATGATCATGACATGTGGTTTAGTTAAGGAATAGTATACTTAAGTTTGATTGATATTGATATGCATAGAGAAAAGTGGATGATTGTTTTTAGCATAAAGAAATGAAATTGTTGACTCTATAGTCACTGTCATAGCATACAATTATCGGAAAGCGCACAAGAAGACCATGAATGTGTCGGTAATTTTTGAAAAGAGTTCCCGGTGCCGGTGGTGCCGCGGTCGGCGCGTGCACACGCGAAAGAGGTGCGCAAGCGTCGTGCCCTCCTGATGACGAAGCAGTGCTGCGCCCACTAGTACACGCCACACTTCCCCAACTGGAGGTCTGGTTCGCCCCCGAGCATGATGTGGCCCACCGCGGCGGTGTTCAGCTCAACCTGGCATACGTTCTGCCGCCCCTTGGTGGTGGCGGCGAAGGAGGAGGTGAAGGCAGCCTACCCATGCCACACTAGAGGAGGCGCTTCAGCGCGCCCTGGAGGAGAACGAGCGAGGAGGACGCACGCTAGGAAGGCTTGGAGGAGGCACTCACATTGTCGGCGGCATGGGACTGCGTCTAGCCTCCGGCGCCACCGTCACTGCCCGAGCCTGCACCGGCCACGCCTAAGGCATAGCCCACGAAGACCGCGCTGGAACCACCCGTCCAGCAGAGGTACGCTTGGACTAGCATCCTCCGCGAGTGGGTGAGCACACTCGCCGTGGCACTGAGCGCGACGCCGGAGCAGGAGACAACATACCTCGAGCACTGAAGGCAGCGTGCGCTGGCGGAGAAGCAGTCCGACGGCGAGCAGCGAATGATTGCCGAGCGTGATAGGAGGTGCGGCATGCCCGCTAGGACTGCCGACAACGCTTAGGGCAGCATGCTGGGCGAACGCTGGGTGGCGATAGTCTTTTTTTAGTTTTAATTATATTTAATGGGCTTTGTCCCCGTACTTGACCGGCCATTTTAATGCTTAATTATGTTGACTATGTTTAATTGTGTCCTGTTTTTTTAGGGTTCATCATTGGATGACTGACCAAAAAAATTACCTATCCGCTTGGCCGACACAAACGGATAAAACATTGAATAAAAACTTATGTTTGCGTCGCGTTGGAATTTCCTTTAGCAATCCTTTTCCTTTGACGGATGAAGATAAAGCAGGACGGGTATGCTGTACAGGGATCGCAAAATGGCGGGCGAAAGGGCGCCATGGTTGCTTGCTTGACAAGACTGATCGTACAAAGTCGATCGATCCTTGCCGACAACTTCCTTTTCGTTTTGGCCAAGGAGATCACCACGCACTTCTACAAAGCTCCCCAAGCTAGCCTCCTAGATTGATTAATCATGTCCAGATGCCACATAAAAAAATACGTACATGGCACGCACGCGATCATGGTCGAAACATGAGGAGTTTATCCCAAGAGAAAAGGACACCCGTGACTAGCTTGCAGAAGAAACCAGAGCATGTGACCTATCATCATCAGAGACAGACAGAGAAGCCTGCCCTACTTTGTACTGAATTGCAGGCCCGACGGGTACTGAAACCACTTCTCTCTGATGCATATGTGATATCCTAAGTCTAGCCTGTCGTCACAATCAATCAATAAAACAGGAACCTCTGGCAGTAATGATGTTAAAGTCCAACACTAATGACACACTTGCCTTCTGAAGATCCAAGTAAGCATAGATGCAGCAAAGCAAGTGGTGAGTGATATCGTTGTAGTTTTCGACAAGGCTACAAGATCAGAAAGTTCACATGTAGCAGTGTATGCATGTCAGTAAAATCTAACAGAGAAAAAAGATCACTGAAACCCACCTCACGGAATACACACGTATGTGCATGCCAGGATTAGTCCTTCTGGTACTCCCGTTTAGTACAATGTAGTCACCGTTTCTGTGTTTTGTGTGGAGAAGGCGTTACATTCAGACGAGTTCAGAGCAAACGTTCATCCTTAAAGCAAACAAACATTGTACTTAGCAGTGTGCATCGACTGAATGTACTCCGATTCTAGCGTCCTGAAAGGAAGAAGATGCAAATCATACAACCATCATCCACTTATGTATAATTTTCTGGTTGCAATAGATGTTGCTTTCCGGCTCAAACTTCTAGTTTATCCGCCGGGAAATTGAAAAATGACCAACCGCATGAACAATCCAATTTATTGATCACTGATGTGTGCAGCTAACCGGTCGGTAGAATAAATGAAAGATTTATTAATTGTCGCACCTGGATGCAATATAATATGCTTTTCAGGTTAAAACTTCTAATTATCCATGGGGCAAAAATAAAAGGTGCTGAACCTTATACTCCAACGCACGTAGATTATGTCAGGTCCCCCTGCCAAAAATAAATAAACAATGGATGGAACCGTTCAGCACCATCAATAGAAAAGGCTACAGCCTAGCATTGCCAAAACAGGTTACGCACGAGCCCCAATGACCGAAAATAGACTGCAAACGTTCTCTGAATCTTACCGACATCCCAGGCAATAGGTTGCCGTTTTGGGCTGCTCACACATAAAGTCTAGGGACCCAGCTACTCTTTTGGTCTGGTCGATTAACAAATCAATAAATAAGAACCTTATTCATAGAAAGGTGCGAATCTTGAGGCAAACAAACGGTTCTGATAGCTATGACTGTAGTTAGTGTTGATAGCAAATCCATGCTCTATATATATAGAAGGAAGAAGTAGGTCGATGGAGCCATGAGGGGCCCACGAGGGTGGAGGGCGTACCTAGGGGGTAGGCGCGCCCCCTGCCTCGTGGCCTCCTTGTTGGTTGCTTAAAGTCCAATCCAAGTCCCATGGATCACGTTTGTTCCAAAAATAACTCTTCCCAAGGTTTTATTCCGTTTGGATTCCGTTTGATATTCCTTTTCTGAGAAACACTGAAATAGGCAAAAAAACAGCAATTTGCACTAGGCCTTGGGTTAATAGGTTAGTCCCAAAAAATAATATAAACGTGTATAAATAAGCCCGTTAACATCCAAAAACAGATTATATAATAGCACGGAACAATAAAAAATTATAGATACGTTGGAGACGTATCAAGCATCCCCAAGCTTAATTCCTGCACGTCCTCGAGTAGGTAAATGATAAAAACAGAATTTTTGATGTGGAATGCTACCTAGCATAATTCTTAATGTAATTTTCTTTATTGTGACATGAATGTTCAGATGCGAAAGATTCAAGACAAAAGTTTAATATTGACAAAAAAATAATAATACTTCAAGCATACTAACTAAGCAATCATATCTTCTCAAAATAACATGGCAACAGAAAGTTCATCCCTACAAAATCATATAGTTTGGTCATGCTCCATTTTCGTCACACAAGAATGCTCTCATTTTGCACAACCCCGATGACAAGACAAGCAATTGTTTCATACTTTAGTAATCTCAAAACTTTTTTCAACTTTCATGCAATACATGAGCGTGAGCCATGGATATAGCACTATGGGTGGAATAGAATAATGATAGGGAGTTATGTGGATAAGACAAAAAAGGAGAAAGTCTCACATCGACAAGGCTAATCAATGGGCTAGGGAGATGCCCATCAATTGATGTCAATGCAAGGAGTAGGGATTGCCATGCAACAGATGCACTAGAGCTATAAATGTATGAAAGCTCAACAAAAAAAACTAAGTGGGTGTGGATCCAACTTGCTTGCTCACGAAGACCTAGGACATTTGAGGAAGCCCATTGTTGAAATATACAAGCCAAGTTCTATAATGAAAAAATCCCACTAGTATATGAAAGTGACAACATGAGAGACTCTCTACCATGAACATCATGGTGCTACTTTGAAGCACAAGTGTGGCAAAGGATAGTAGCACTGTCCCTTCTCTCTTTTTCTCTTATTTTTTGGGGGCCTTTTCTCTTTTTTTATGGCCTTTCTCCCTTTTTTTATATTCCTCACTTGGGACAATGCTCTAGAAAATGATGATCATCACACTTCTATTTATTTACAACTCAATGATTACAACTCGATACTAGAATAAAGATGACTCTATATGAATGCCTCCGGCGGTGTACCGGCATATGCAATGAACCAAAAGTGACATGTATGAAAGAATTGTGAACGGTGGCTTTGCCACAAATACTATGTCAACTACATGATCATGCTAAGCAATATGACAATGATGAATGTGTCATAATGAACGGAATGATGAAAAGTTGCATGGCAATATATTTCGGAATGGCTATGGAAATGCCATAATAGGTAGGTATGGTGGCTGTTTTGAGGAAGATATAAGGAGGTTTATGTGTGAAAGAGCGTATCATATCACGGGGTTTGGATGCACCGGCGAAGTTTGCGCCAACTCTCAATGTGAGAAAGGGCAATGCACGGTACCGAAGAGGCTAGCAAGGATGGAAGGGTGAGAGTGCGTATAATCCATGGACTCAACATTAGTCATAAAGAACTCACATACTTATTGCAAAAATCTACAAGTCATCAAAAAACCTCGGTACTACGCGCATGCTCCTAGGGGGACAGATTGGTAGGAAAAGACCATCGCTCGTCCCCGACCGCCACTCACAAGGAAGACAATCAAATAACACCTCATGTTTCAAATTTGTTGCATAACGTTTACCATACGTGCATGCTACGGGATTTGCAAACCTCAACACAAGTATTTCTTAATTTCACAACCACTCAACTAGCATGACTTTGATATTATTACCTCCATGTCTCAAAACAATCATCAAGCATCAAACTTCTCTTAGTATTCAACACACTCATAAGAAGGTTTTATTATTAATATTGCATACCAAGCATATTAGGATTTTAAGCAAATTACCATGCTATTAAGACTCTCAAAATAATCTAAGTGAAGCATGAGAGATCAATAGTTTCTATAAAACAAATCCACCACCGTGCTCTAAAAGATATAAGTGAAGCACTAGAGCAAAATTATCTAGCTCAAAAGATATAAGTGAAGCACATAGAATATTCTAATAAATTCTAATTCATGTGTGTCTCTCCGAAATGGTGTGTACAGCAAGGATGATTGTGTTAAACTAAAAATCAAAGACTCAAATCATACAATACGCTCCAAGCAAAACACATATCATGTGCTGAATAAAAATATAGCCTCAAGTAAAGTTACCGATAGAAGAAAACAAAAAAGGGGATGCCTTCCGGGGCATCCCCAAGCTTAGGCTTTTGGTTGTCCTTGAATTTTACCTTGTGGTGCCTTGGGCATCCCCAATCTTAGGCTCTTGCCACCCCTTGTTCCATAATCCATCAAATCTTTACCCAAAACTTGAAAACTTCACAACACAAAACTTAAATAGAAAATCTCATGAGCTCCGTTAGTATAAGAAAACAAACCACCACTTAAGGTACTGTAATGAACTCATTATTTATTTATTTTGGTGTCAAAACTACTATATTCCAACTTCCATATGGTTCATAACCTCCGATACTAGCCATAGATTCATCAAAATAAGCAAACAACACGCGCAAAAGAGAATCTGTCAAAAGCAGAACATTCTGTAGTAATCTGTAGGTTTCGAATACTTCTGTAACCCCAACAATTCTAAAATAAATTCCTGAACGTGAGTAATTAATCTATTAATTATCTGCAAAAAGAATCAACCTAATCGCACTCTCCAGTAAAAATAGCAGCAAATCTCGTGAGCGCTAAAGTTTTTGTTTTTACAGCAAGATCGCAAAGACTTTCCCCAAGTCTTCCCAAAGGTTCTACTTGGCACAAAAACTAACTAAAAGCGTAAAACCACATCTAAATAGAGGCTAGATGAATTATTTATTACTAAACAGAAACAAAAATAAAATTGGGTTGCCTCCCAACAAGCGCCATCATTTAACGCCCCTAGCTAGACATAAAAGTAAGAATAGATCTAGGTCTTACCATCTTTGGTTTTAATTTTTTAGCGGAGTCATGCTTGAATCCGAGAGGTTCTTTACATTTCCCCTCATATTCGGAAATTTTTAGATCTAAAGAATCTAACCGCTTATTGAAAAGGGTAATCAACATATTCATGCGGTGAAGGTTTCCGCTAACACTCTTAAGAGGTTCAAGAGACTTTTGTAAGATTTTCGTTACTTCGCAAATCTTTTCAAAAACTTGTGTCTCTTCCTGGGTATGATGTGACCCCTTTTGTTGAGGTAGTGCTCCCACTATTCCGTCTATGATTTCATGAGCAATACTAGGATCAATTTCGATAAAATTCCCTTTGGCAATGCAATCGAAGAGTTGTCTATGCGACATATTCAGCCCAACATAAAAATTGCAAAGTAAAATTCTAAAATTAACCTCTAGGGTGCAATTACGATAAGATTCCATCATCCTAAACCAAGCATCTTTTAAATTTTCTCCTTGTCTTTGTTTGAAGTGAAGAACTTCAAACTCGGGAGACAAAGGGGCAGATAAGGGACTAGCCATGACGACACACGACGATGTAAGAAGGAAGCGAAAAAGAGGCGAACTGGAAAAGAGGGCGAATAAAACGGCAAGGGTGAAGTGGTGGAGAGGAAAACGAGAGGCAAATGGCAAATAATGTAATGCGAGGGATAAGAGTTTGTGATGGGTACTTGGTATGTCTTGACTTGTGCATAGATCTCCCCGGCAACGGCGCCAGAAATACTTGCTACCTCTTGAGCACTGCGTTGGTTTTCCCTTGAAGAGGAAAGAATGATGCAGCAAAGTAGCGTAAGTATTTCCCTCCGTTTTTGAGAACCAAGGTATCAATCCAGTAGGAGAATACACGCAAGTCCCTCGTACCTACACAAACAAATAAGAGCCTCGCAACCAACGCGATAAAGGGGTTGTCAATCCCTTCACGGTCACTTAAGAGAGTGAGATCTGATAGAGATAATAATAATAAGATAAATATTTTTGGTATTTTTATGATATAGATTGAAAGTAAATATTGCAAAATAAAATAGATTGGAAACTTATATGATGGAAAATAGACTCGGGGGCCATAGGTTTCACTAGTGGCTTCTCTCAAGATAGCATAAGTATTACAGTGGGTGAACAAATTATTGTCGAGCAATTGATAGAAAAGTGCATAATTATGAGAATATCTAGGCATGATCATGTATATAGGAATCACGTCCACGTCAAGTAGACATGCGTCTAGAGTATTAAGTTCATAAGAACAGAGTAACTCATTAGGCAAGATGACATGATGTAGAGGGATAAACTCAAGCAATATGATATACACCCCATCTTTTTATCCTCGATGGCAACAATACAATACATGCCTTGCTACCCCTGCTATCACTGGGAATGGACACCGCAAGATTGAACCCAAAGCTAATCACTTCTCCCATTGCACGAAAGATCAATCTAGTAGGCCAAACCAAACTGATAATTCGAAGAGACTTGCAAAGATAACCAATCATACATAAAAGATTTCAGAGAAGAATCAAATATTGTTCATAGATAAACTTGATCATAAACCCACAATTCATCGGATCTCGACAAACACACCACAAAAAGAGTTACATCAAATAGATCTCCAAGAAGATCGAGGAGAACATTGTATTGAGATCCAAAGAGAGAGAAGAAGCCATCTAGCTAATAATTATGGACCCGAAGGCCTGAGGTAAACTACTCACACATCATCGGAGAGGCCATGGAGTTGATGTACAGGCCCTACGTGATCGATTCCCCCTCTGGCGGAGCTTCGGAAAGGGCCCCAAGTTGGGATCTCTTAGGTACAGAAGGTTGCGGTGGTGGAAATAGGGTTTCGTGGTGCTCCTGGTTGTTTTCGGGGTATATGAATATATATAGGAGGAAGAAGTAGGTCGGTGGAGCCACGAGGGGCCCACGAGGGTGGAGGGCGCGCCCAGGGGGGTAGGCGCACCCCCTGCCTCGTGGCCTCCTCGTTGGTTGCTTGACGTCCACTCCAAGTCCCCTGGATCATGTTTGTTCCAAAAATAACTCTCCCGGAGGTTTTATTCCGTTTGATATTCCTTTTCTGTGAAACACTGAAATAGGCAAAAGAACAGCAATTTGCACTGGGCCTTGGGTTAGTAGGTTAGTCCCAAAAATAATATAAAAGTGTATAAACAAGCCCATTAACATCCAAAACAGATAATATAATAGCATGGAACAATCAAATATTATAGATACGTTGGAGACGTATCAGGGCCGTGGGCTTAAATGGACCTAACACAAGTAGGCCTTATATGGGCTGGCCTACTAATTTTTACTGGGTCGGCCTGCTAATTTTTACTGGGCCGACCTTTTTCACCAGAATGGGCCATTACTGGGCCATGCCACGTGTCGACCTATCATAGGCGCCTCCTGTCCAATGAGTGGATGACATCTGTCCCAACGATGAGCCAACACGTGTTTCCTCTGGCCAATGAGAATTTTACATGTGGAAAATCCTTATTGGTCTGGGCTGTTAACGGGTTTTCGGATCCAAAATCAGACCCGATAGCTTAACGACGTCCCGTTACGGTGGATGCCATGTGTCGGTCACCCTTGACGAAAGCACTTCTATGACGCGCGATTTATCATCGTGGAAGTGGACACTTCCGTGATGATAATTTTGGTAATGTCATGGAACACTTCTACGACAGCACATGTATGACTATCTTGATTCTATCATAAAATTGTCATGGATGTACATGCATGACAGAAAATGTGACCTACTGTGACAAACACGTATCATCACTGAAGTGTCTTTTTTGTAGTGTCTATGTCTTCAAACCTTTTTGGTCATTACTGACAAAAGGGGGAGAAACATATGAGTTGATAGTCTTCAAGCGGGTCCTTATGGGTGGTTGCATTTATTTTTGCTAAGTTTTTACATCTCTCGTTTTTTGAAACAATTTGGTTTTTGAGTTGTAACACTTAAACTCGATGGTCGTCTGCTACTTTTTCTGCTATTTTGTGATGCGATGATAAATCCCGCATGAAGCCATTCCATAGACGTCCATTTTTCATTATGCATGTCATTATCTTCATTATCTCTTTATATGCATGATGGATTGTCTTCGTAATTTGAAGAGGATCTCCACAAAGTAAAACCTGCCATGTGCATTTGCATTCAAAGGCAAACTACTTATATGCACATCTTCAGGGGAGCCTTTTGCAACTTATGAAGACAATGCTTTTATCCTTAACTCTCACATATTTTTATCCCCATTGACAACTTCAACCGATTTGTCATCAATCACCAAAAAGGGGGAGATTGTAAGTGCAGCTAGTGCCACTCCTAGTTGGTTTTGGAGTATTGACGAAAAACTTGGTTGAGGGACTAATGTGTTTGTGAGAATTGCAGGATAAGACGGGTAGTAGTCCCTTATTGATTCGGATTACATCCCAGAGGTGACCCCTAAAAAAGTGTGAAAAACTCGAAGACAATGGTGGTTCGTGAAGACATTCACTATGAAGATTATGACACGAGAAGACATTCATAATAAGACTATGGAGTGCGAAGACATAATTGTTTCATAGTTTCCTTTTCTTCTTTGTTGAGTCATAGGAACCACCGTACTATTAAGTGGGGTCCAAGTGAACAAAGTCAGAGTGACTGAAGTGATGCTCAACCAAATCCTATGTCTTTGAGCGAACACAATGAGAGAAAATCTTATCCAGAGCTGGATGAGTCAGCTTTACTTGTAGTCCAAGTCAAGCTGTCGCATGTGTTTGAAATCCTTAGTGACCCAGGGTCATTTCGGACAAATCAGGTTGGGTTGCCTCCTGGCTATAAATAGCCCACCCCCTACACCATAAATTGGTGGCTGCTCAGAGTTAGTGCACGACT
The DNA here is from genome assembly GCF_003073215.2 of Triticum urartu. Taxonomy (NCBI): domain Eukaryota; kingdom Viridiplantae; phylum Streptophyta; class Magnoliopsida; order Poales; family Poaceae; genus Triticum; species Triticum urartu. The sequence continues at coordinate 217,172,977 of NC_053024.1, read as the reverse complement.
TTTGTCATTTGAGAGCAACCCACCTCCGAAGCATTTGAGAGAGAGATCCTTGCGAGGACAAAGCCCTAAACACCCAGAGCCAAAGAGTGTTAGGCATCACTGAAGTCTTTCTGTCTACGTGACCTGAAGACTTGTTACACTTGAGGACTGTGAATCCTCCAGCCGGTTAGGCATCACGTTCTTAGCATCCAAAAGTCATTGTGGATCGTCGGTGAACGAAGTAGGTGAAGGTTTGGAAGTCTACCTTGAAGACTTACTAGAGTTATTGGGCGAGGACCGGGTGTCCTTAGCTCAAGGGGAATAAGGTGAAGACGCAGTCTTCTGAGTTGAATCTTAGCCTCCCTAACCATACGTACAGTTGTCACAACAACTAGAACTGGTCTACCAACTCCTTATCTTCACCAAGCAACTGGTTCTATCCTTCGCTTTCCTTTACTTTACAGTTTACCTTCGTGAAGTCATTGCATGCCTGTATGATCTGATTGACTTCACTGAGTGAAGACTATTTACTATTTGGCTTCATACTGTCTTCCAGCATGATCCTTACTACTTAGTTGCTGATAGTCTTCATGCTTTCACTTCATTGCAATCTTGACTATGGCTTGTCTAGTGTAGTCTACCTTCCGCTGCATATTAATAGGTTCATTTCTATTGTTTGTCTTCAAAGACCTCGTGTTTTGATGACTTTCATAAAAAGCACCTATTCACCCCCCTCTAGTCGATAGCTAGCACTTTCAGCTATACATGGACTAGAGGGAAGGAGAGGTCACCTCAGCACTCAGGGACATGCGAGAACTACCCGGAACAGAGAGGCCAACGTGCTCTGTCACCCAGAGCGCGCCAGCGCTGCTAGAGCGCGTGCGCAGGCATGCCACCAACACGGTCACCGCATAGACTGGCAGGGAGAGGACACAATGGGCTGGCAAACCTTATCTGGTGTCTAGTACTTGCTCCCCAAGGCATCCCAGAAGTGAAAGATCAAGAAAAGAAGCACTTTGCTGATGTGAGGCATCAGGCAAAGTTTGTTGTAGCAAACTTGACTACACCTCTGTGACAAACGGAGAGGAGATAAGAGATAAACTTGATGTCTGGGGAGTTTATAGTAGGAAGTACTATAGTCCTATTAATTTGGAGATGATTAGGACCAATATTTGCTACAATTGCCTTATAACCAACAAAATGGTCCAGAAATTTAATGTTGATGTGGCACTCACATAATGTGTTGCCTTGGGATGAAAATTGCATTACATGATGATTTAGGCATATGAGTGTGACATAAAAATTTCACGCCATTTGGATGAGTACCCATGGTACTTGCTTCACAGAGTTTCTCTCTGGACAGAAACTTGTGAAAATTCTAGGGAAATATTGGTAAATGAAATGAGCCCAAATTTGGTGGAGAGATGTTATATGGGTAATGGAAGGTCCTGGTAAATTTTTAGCATTAATGAAGCAATATAAAATATAGTTGCTTCACAACCTGAAAATCCGACCAGAAACAAAGATTTGATGATGAACTCACATGGGTTGATGAATGAAGCTAAAAATTGGTGGAGGATCATGATATGATCACATGAAGGAGGTTACAAAATTTCAACTCATTTGAATGCTCCTAGCTAGTACTTCCTTCACAAAGGCTTCCATCTGACAAAAACTTTGGAAATTTGCTAAGGAATATCCACTAGGCAAATGGAGTTGAATTTTCTCATGTGAAAATTATATGGATATGAAAGAGTGCCCAAAAATATTGGGAGCAATCAAGAAAAGATAAGTGGCACTTCACAAAAAGCCACACTGGACAGAATTGAAGAATGAATAGTGATGAATTATTTTTGGCCTAGGCAAGGAAATTTTGGACATATTTGGGGGCATATATGATCCAAACAATTTATGAGAATTATTTGGGTATTTTGTGGATGACAAAAAGGTAGGTTGCTTCACAACCTAGGGCAAAAAGGATTATTCCTTTCATAGAAAAAGGAATATTCCCAATAAAAGAATATTGGGATTGGTCCAAGATGGGAAATGACATGATCTTGAGATGGTTTTGACGATGACAAGACACTTGGGAGCCTAAGAAGAAATCATCTTCCTAGGTTTCAGGACCACAAAGCCACAGAAAAGCAATTCAATTCAAAAATCCAAAGAAAAACAAAAGAAAACGAATGGGCTAAAATCCAGGGTGTCACATGAGCGAAACCCACATCTATTCTAGAGGGAATCCATTGCTCTGGAATCATAGATCGGTGGCGCCGTAGGACATGCCAGGGTTGTGTTTCAGGTGGGGGTAGCATGGGGCAAATCAGATCAAGAAAGCATCGCATCGATTGGAGACAAGTTTGAAGGAGCTGCACCTGGCGAAGCACAAGGCGGAGGCGCAAGTCGATCTCAGGGGATAGGTGCTAAGGGATGTCAGCATCTATCAGCGTCGCATTGATTTCGAGCTGTGGATAAAAGCAGAGATCATATACATGGGGTCGACTATGGAGGAAAGAACGCGCATGCCCGCAGGATGGGATGAGCAGCCGGTGCAACAGTTCAAATGGGTGGTAGGAGAAGCCAAATTGTGGAGCCAGCTAGGGTGGCAGCACTGGGGATGCATTGTAGGCGACGTGAGCTGCCTTCCTTCCCTACCAGCGATGCAGTGGCTTACTTGGTTGCTGCTAGGGTGAACTTGCGGCCCCATGGAGGTTTCCAACTGTGACAATAACTCCATCTATATGTATTGTATTTCTCTAAAAATACTTGGTCATTCGGAAAAAGATGGTAATTGATTTGTCACGAGTTTTTGAATGCTTGGTCGTGACAATCACCCGAAGCCACAACCACGAAGTCTCCATCCCGTAATACTTGACTGTTGATCGCACCAACAGAGGGTCGGTCAGACACACGTCTCACCGAAGGGACACACATCGGCTTTGTTTGATATGTATGGCCAGTTACATCACTGACTTGTGCGAGCGCATTTGAGCATTACTAGTTGAGATTTGTGTTCTAGGAAACTCATCGGGAGCGGTTTCTGGCCTTGAAACCAAAACTATCAATTAATCTTTAGCTTGTTCCCATCACATTCCAAAGTATTACTACCATGCTATAATTAAGTGCAAACATGTTCACACCTACGTATCAAACCTGGACGTGTTTTCACTATGCAGGTTTTAGTACTAGTGCTAGTAGGTTATAAAAAGAAGAACTACCTAGCTGAAAATTACTCTACCTTCCTCCTCATAAGTTTATCTTGTTCGTCCGTCCTTGCCATGGCCGGTGTGCAGAGCTCTAGGTCGACAACTACTAGTAACAAGGGAGCGGCAACCAAGGCCATGGAAAAAAGAGGGATCACCGCCTCGCAGAGGCCTTGAAAGATCTCTCATGGGCAGGCGAGGGCTCCCAGGAGCGCCCTAGCCGCGGAGGCGACCATGCCGAGCTGGCGGTGCTAGAGTCATTATCCCTCGACGACATGCCTGCTCAGCTGAATAAGCAAAAGGAGGATCGACAGCTTGGTGAAGCTACTGAATGAGAGCTTTAACGACATGCCCGCTGAGCTCAATAACCAGGAGGAGTTGACCGCCAGCTTGGTGAAGCTGTTGAAGGATAGCATTGCCTCGGGTAAGAAGGCGACCGATGAAATCATGCAACTTTGGGAGGACAAGGCGAAGCTCCGCCACGAGCTCGACCTGCTGAAGAAGGAGAACGCCGGCTGGAAGAAGTTGCACGAGAAGAGGAGTTCCTCAATGAAGATGTTGAATGCCCTTGTCATGGAACAGAATGAGGAGTTGGCAAAGCTCCGCATCGAGCACCCGACTGCTGTCAAGGTACATAATGCGAGTGTGGAAGAGATGATGAACGCTCGCCTCAATAAATCATGTGTCATGGACAAAATGAAGAAGATGGCGGAGGAGATGCGTGAGGAGATGAAGGTTGTGGAAGTGAAGAAGCAGTTAGGACTCCGTGACCAGCAACCCTTCATGAAGTAGAGAGCAGCGCCCCAGACTTGTGTCTGCATCTTCCTTCTTTTTTTGGGGGGGGAGGGGTAATGTTCCTTCTTCTTTTGCTCCCGTGCTTCTTCTTTTGCTTCGGGTGTTTCACCGCATGTGTCATGTTCTCTGCGAGGCACGAATAGAACAATGCTAACGATGAGCGGTGTCGTGGGATCGATGAGTATCAAATTAGATCATTTTTTATCGCCATATCGCACTGGCCTGCCGTGTTTCGCGCTCCTCCGTTGTACTAGTACTCCAGTGGAAACTAGAGTATATCGCACGGTTCTTTGCTCCTCCTTGGGTCGTTGGCAACAATTATACGAGCAATCAAATCAAAAGGCCCCACCTTCCAGCAATAATGAGCTGTCAAATCACAAAGGCACTCGCCTCTCGTCAAACCGACTAGACGAGACTGCCCCGCCCTCTAGCCTTTTAAATGTACTTTTGTACAGTAGTAGTATGGATTGCGCCATGGAGGAAACCTAACAAGATGAAATTAAAGAAAAAAGGTGGTACATATATAGAGCGCTCATCGCCAAATTATGCATAGTACTATTAAAAAAGCTAGTACGTGCTTAGATCGTGTGCTAAAGTCTATTAAAGAAATTAGCAGGCCTATTTAATTTTTTGACGACTAAACTCCTTCATGAAATGGGTAAACATCTCTCATTTAAGTTTTTTTAGAATTACTTCTATCATTTAAGTGTTTTGTGTATGTGGCATGCTTAGAGCTTGGTTAATAGTATAGCTAACTGGTGGCTATATGATGTTGGCTATATCATATATAGTACGTATACAATGTGAAGAAACGAATGGTAGTACTACCAACTACAAGATGAACTATAAGAAATACAAGTATGTACGTACTGAAGAGTTAAAGTAATGAGAAAGAAGATAACATAGTTTTGCTGGGGGCTCAACACAACACACCCTTGAAATAAAACTAAGCACCCTGAAATTAAACTAAGCAACTAACCCGGTAGACACAGTGTTGGGGATATAACTATTAGGCATGACCTGCCCAGGAGGGGCCGGGTCATCCCTATGACATTTCATCACAATGAAGCCCAAGATCATATGGCGGTTCATAGGTAGGCTTAGTAGAGGGCCTAGACCCGAAGGCGGCTTAAGGCCCATAGATATAAACCGCCATGTATGTAAAGCTTGTATTGTAAGGTATGTAAGAACAGGCACCAAGCCAGATACGTTGTATAAGCTGGCCGAGACTCTAAGGGCCGCATGGCGTCAACCCATGTATATAAGGGGACGACCTAGCGGCGGCTTAGGACAAGAAACAACAGATCGAGATCCAGGTCAAGCGTATTCGCTCCCTGCTCATCGAAACCCTAGCAATACCAACTACAAACTAGACTAGGCCTTTACCTTCATCGTAAGGGGCCGAACCAGTATAACTCCTCGTGTCCTTTGTCCTGATTAACCACTTTAAGCTAACCTCAATGCGATGGATCCACGACTAAGTCCTCACACTAGGACATCTGCCGTGACAATTCCACGACAGTTGGTGCCCACCGTGGGGCTATCACACGATGGTTTCGAGTTCTTAAAGGGAAATTTCAAAGGGATCAAGGGATACGCTGTGGGCCGGATGACCAAGAGTCGCCACGGCAAGCTCTACATCGACGACACAGGCTGGGGCCCCGAGGCCGGCTCAATTGAGTACGGGTACCGGGTCCCCTTTGGTGGAATCCACGTCTTCATCGGCAAGATCGGCGAACCGGGCCCTGAGCCAGACATCTGCACCGACATCGTCGAGACGGCTCGGCGTGCGAGACCCGCCCGGGTTCGGCCTGCCATGAATCGTGCCTTCGTGGGATTTATCCATGGAGTGGAATCTGAGGACAAGCCAACATCTGGTGATGAGACCGTCGTCTACTCTGATGGCGAGTCATCCACCGGTGAGACAGAGTCATTGTATCAACCGCCGGGCGGCCGCCTTGGGGGCTGTTCTGATGGCGACAGTATTCCGGACACCTGTGAGCCGCCGAATCGGGTTGCAATCTTCATGGACGGTACATAGCCCGTGCAGCATTCATCTACGGCAGCGGAGTTGGTTTCCAGGTCAGCAGCGGCTGCCGGGGCAGGAGGCCCTGAGCGCCCGCCGACTCAAGCTTTAACTGACTTGCTAGATAAGCTGACAACACTATTAATAGCGGTGGTTAACCCGGCAGATAAAGATCAGCATAATGCGGCAATCACAAAACTGCGTGATGAGATAGCGCAGACCAAGGATGATCTAAACGCAGAAAACGCCAGGATGGTCGAGGAGCGGACCGCTTTGGATGCTCAGGCTCAACGGATTCAGTCACAATCTTACCGGCTCGTGCTAGATCAGAACGCTTCCAATGAAGTCACGAGGAGGAGGCATCAGACTTGTATGCCTTCAGTTTATGAGGCAAGGAATCTCTTTAACACGCTAGGAGCAAGAACCAGTAACCCGACAGTAGCAAACCGGGTCGAAGCGCCAGGGACGGGAACGCCGGTTCAGCCGCGCACGATGGGCCCGCCTCATCATAACAATAACACACCACAACATGTGCCGACGCCACCTAGTCATTACTCTAACCCTTTGGATAACATGATTGCTGCGGCATCATGATTGGCGGCTATCCCAGTTGAAGGCGAGTCACCAGCGGCAGTTGAGACACGGAGGGCTAGAGATCTCCTTTAGACAGTGCTGGTTCAGCAACAGGCTTATTCTTACAGCCGTGATAGGGTTCATTCCACCCCTCGCCCAAGCCGAAGTTACATCAGACATCTGGATGAGCCGGCGGTGTCAAGCAGTGGACGTAACCATAACCCGCCGCGCGGGTATAACCCGGCGGGCAGTGGTGCTGATGCTCAGAATGTGGTGGATCAAGGGAGAGCTCGTCGAGAGGCCGAGTTAGCGGCATAGTATGCGGCTCGTCAACCAACTCCGGTTCATCCAACCACCTCTGTGGAGCCAGCTACGACCTTTAGAAATTTGGGCATACCATGCTTAGGGCCGGATCTGCGTAATGAGCGCCTGCCCAAGGATTTTAAAGGTCCTCGCAAGGTGCCTAACTATACAGCTGATTTAAGTCCAGAGGCATGGATTGGGAGTTACGAGATGGCCATGGAGTTACTGGATGTTAGCGAGGCGGCATGTGCTAAATATTTCCCCCTGATGTTAGAAGGACGGCCCACACTTGGTTGAAGGGGCTCCCTGCCAACTCCATCGGGTCATGGGCCGAGTTAAAAGCCCGGTTCATCCAGAACTTCAAAGACACATGCAAACAGCCCATGTCAATTGTGGATCTGGGCTCCTGTGTTCAAGAAGAAGGTGAGTCCACGACCCATTGGGTGCACCGGGTCTCAACAATATTGCACTCGTCGGACCGCATCAATGCGGACTCGGCAGTATTGACGTTGGAGAACAATTGTCGTTTCATGCCCATAAAGCAGAAGCTAGGACGCTCATGGCGGCTCTCGTTAAGTATGTTGATTCTGATAGTACCAAGGACCCTGAGTTTGATGATGAAAAGCCAGGGAAGGGAAGAAAGAACAGCAATGCTAAGGGGGCAGCAGTATAACCAGGGAGGCAACGGTAAGCGCAATGCTGATAATAGTCTTGACTTTGTGGCTAACACTAATGCGCAGAATAATAGTTAGCATCGTAAGGGTAAGCCGCCCCCACGGGCCGGAGGATCTGGTATCAATCTTGAACATATGCTAAATCAGCCTTGCCTAAAGCATGGTACGAAAGAAAGACCATCCGGGCACCTATGGAAGGATTGTCACATTATGAAGGAGTACAAGAATTCAAATCTTTTTCATGACAGCCATGGGCCAGGTGGCGGCTCTGGGCCCGGCTCTCACGGTCTGGGTTATGGTGGTGGCGGCTCTAATTCTGGGTTCCATGAAAATCAAGGTAATCACAACAACCAGGGTGGTTACAATTAGCAGAGTAATCAGGGGGGCCAACAACATCAACAGTCTGGTTATCAGAGCAACCCGAAGCAGTTGAATAGTGGCCAGTATCATGTTTTTACCACTAGCTTGTGTAAACGAGATCAAAAGCTCCATAGGAGGTCAGTCAATGCTGTTGAGCCGGTAGTTCCTCGTTAACTGCGTTGGTCGGAGCGGCCCATCGTGTGGAGTAGGGAAGATCACCCGCCCCAGGTTGATAATCCGGGTCATTTGGCTTTGGTGGTCGCGCCTCAGGTCGGTGGGTATAAGTTTACCAAGGTAATCATGGACGGAGGGAGCAATATCAATATCCTTTATTATGAAACTTTCCATCGCATGGGATTGACTGTTAAAAATCTTAAGCCATCAAACATTGTTTTCCATGGTGTGGTGCCTGGTAAGTCGGCATATCCAGTTGGTAAGATAGCTCTAGAAGTTGTTTTTGGATATGATCATGACTCTAGGTCAGAGACGTTGACCTTTGAAGTGGTCAAGATCCACATCCCGTATCACGCTCTATTTGGGCGGCCGGCTTATGCCAAATTCATGGCACGAGTGTGTTACGTGTATCTGTATCTCAAGATGCGGGTCACAAAGGAACCATTATAGTACATGGGAGCCGTAAGATAGCTCTGGAATGTGAAGAAGGGGATGCGGCTTATGCTGAGTCGGTTTGTCCAACGGAGGAGTTAAAGTTTTACAAGGACAATGTTGACCCGGAAGATATGACATCTCTGAAAAAGCCAACCATAGTGCATGATCCGGTTTTAAAGTTTAAATCAGCAGATGATACCAAGATGGTTGATTTTGTTCCTGGCGACTCATCCAAGCAGTTCAGCATCAATGCTAATCTGGATCTGAAATAGGAAAGCGCGCTCATCCAATTCATCTGTGAGAACCGGGACATCTTTGCATGGAAGCCTTCAGACATGCCGGGTGTACCGAGAGAACTCGCTGAGCACACTCTGAATATTGATCCAAAGTTTAAGCCGGTTAAACAATTTCTCGCCGGTTTAATGATGAGAGGCGGAAGGCCAACGGAGAGGAAGTAGCCCGGCTCTTGGCAGTAGGGTTTATCATTGACGTTTTCCATCCTGAGTGGTTGGCTAACCTGGTGCTGGTACTTAAGAAGAATGGCACTTGGCGAATGTGTGTGGACTACATGGATTTAAACAAGGCTTGTTCAGCTGATCCTTTTGATCTCCCTCGTATTGATCAGATTATTGATGCTACAACGGGTTGTGAACGTTTGAGTTTTTTTGATGCTTATTCTGGTTATCATCAGATCAAGATGGAAGTTAAGGACCAGGAGAAGACATCTTTCATAACTCCCTTTGGAGCCTTCTGCTATGTGTCTATGCCTTTTGGGCTCAAGAGTGCCCACGCGACTTATCAGAGATGTGTACAAAATTGCCTTCATAACCAAATCGGGCGTAATGTTCATGCTTATGTGGATGATATTGTCGTGAAGTCCAGAGAGAAGGAGACATTGATAGATGATTTGAAGGAAACCTTTGAAAATCTCCGGGTTTACAAGATGATGCTTAACCCGGCCAAGTGTGTCTTTGGTGTACCAGCAGGCAAACTCTTGGGGTTTTTGGTGTCTAACAGAGGTATTGAAGCTAACCTGGAGAAGATTAAAGCCATCACTTCACTATCTAAGTCGGCGTGTATCAATGATGTGCAACACCTGTCGGGTCATATTGCAGCATTGAGCCAGTTGGGAGAGAAGGCTATCCCTCTATATCAGATGATGAAAAAGACAGATAACTTCGTCTAGAGTGATGCTTCTAATACAACGTTTGAGGATTTGAAGAAGCAGCTGGCTGAGTCGTCCGTGCTTGCAGCCCCTGTTGATAAGGAGCCTTTATTGTTATATGTGCTAGCTAATAGCCGGGCTGTCAGTGTAGCTATTGTGGTGGAAAGAAAGGAAGTAGGCAAGAAGTATCCGGTTCAAAGGCCGGTTTATTATATCAGTGAGGTGCTTATTGAGTCTAAGCAGAGATATCCGCATTGGCAGAAACTTGTATATGGAGTGTTCTTGGCCAGCCGGAAGCTTAAACATCATTTTCTAGGTCATCCCATCACTGTGGTCAGCTCTGCTCCTTTGGGAGATATCATCCAAAACAGGGAAGCGATTGGCCTGGTTGCTAAGTGGGCTATTGAACTTGGACCTCACGGGTTAAAGTATATGCCTCGCATGGCTATTAAGTCTCAGGTGCTGGTGGATTTCATCAATGATTGGACAGAGCTGCAGATGCCTGAGGAAAAGCCAGATAAGACGTATTGGACTATTCACTTTGATGGGTCCAGGCAATTGGAGGGCCCGGGGGCTAGAGTTATTCTTGTCTCCCCTCGAGGTGATAAATTCTGTTATGTTCTCCGTTTGATGTTTCCTTGTACTAACAATGCAGATGAGTATGAGGCCTTGCTCCACGGTCTTCGGATGGCTAAGGAAATGAACTTACGCCGGGTGAGGTGCTTCGGCGACTCAGACATGGTGGCTCAGCAGGTCTTTGCTACTTGGGATTCAAAGGATCCACTCATGGCGGCTTATCGACGAGAGGTGGAAGTTATTGCTGGTCACTTCAAAGGTTATCAAGTTGAGCACATGGATCGGAGGAAAAATGAAGCGACGGACGCTTTAATCCGGTTGTGTTCTCAACGTAAACCGGTGCCACCTAATGTTTTTCTTGATGTTTTGCATAACCCGTTCATCAAGTTGCCTACAGAGGAGGATTTGGCTAGTCCTGACCCGGAGGCTCAGTTGGTGGCAGCTCTTCACGTGATCCTGGATTGGATAGTACCTTACTTGGCTTATAGGACCCGAGGCGAGTTACCTAAGGATGAAACCTTAGCTAGGCAGATAACCTGGCGGTCTAAGTCAATGACAATTGTTAATGGAGAGCTACATCATTGCAGTGTCATAGGGGCGTTTCAATGTTGTGTTTCTCCAGAAGAGGGATGTGAGATCTTATGAGAGATTCATGAAGGGGATTGTGGTCATAATGCCGGTTCAAAATCCCTCGTGGCCAAAGCTTTTCATCATGGGTTTTATTGGTTAACAGCTCATGCTGATGCAGAGGACCCCGTCAGCAGGTGCGATGGATGTTAGAAATTTGCACGACGAGCCCATGTGCCGGCTCAAGAATTGAGGATGATTCCAATTACTTGGCCGTTTGCAGTTTGGGGGCTTGATATGGTTGGACCTTTCAAAAGATCCAAGGACAAGAAGACCCACCTTTTGGTGGCGGTTGATAAGTTCACTAAGTGGGTAGAGGCAGAGCCGGTTAGTAAGTGTGATGCAGCAACGGCGGTTCAATTCATGAAAAAGGTGATCTTCCGTTTTGGCTTTCCACACGGCATTATAACAGACAATGGCACTAATCTCTCTAAGGATGCTATGGAAGATTTTTGTCAACGTGAGCATATCCGGCTCGATGTATCGTCAGTGGCTCACCCTCAGTCCAATGGTCAAGCTGAGAGAGGAAACCAAGAGATCTTGAAGGGCATCAAACCCTGGCTTATGGTTCCCTTGCAGAGGACGCCAGGTTGCTGGGTGGAGAAGTTACCTTCTGTGTTGTGGAGCATCGATACCACCCCAAACAGATCCATGGGATATACACCTTTCTTCATGGTTTACGGAGTAGAGGCAGTTCTCCCTAGTGACATACGTCATGACTCACCTTGTGTGGCGGCTTATGTTGAAGCTGACAATGAAAGAGCGTATCAAGAAGCACTTGACCTGTTGGATGAGGAGCGTGACATCGCAGCAGCTCGTTCGGCGATTTACCAGCAAGATCTGCGCCGTTATCACAGCCACCGGGTTAAAACCACAACTTTTCAAGAAGGCGATCTGGTGCTCCGGCTTATCCAGGATCAGATTGATATGCACAAGTTATCCCCACCTTGGGAAGGACCCTTTGTGGTCAGCAAGAATCTAAACAACGGGTCGTATTACCTTATCGATGTTCGAGACCACGAGGACTCACGCACGTCGGAGGAGGAGACCCGCCGGCCCTGGAATATTGCTCAACTTAGGCCGTACTACACCTGAGCCACCTTCTCTTATAATGTACATATTTAGACAATGTATATATTATGATCGATATAATAAAGCCGGCATCCCTGCTAAAGCAGGGCCTTTGTCGTTTTTTCTCCTCTCTAAATAATGAGTTTTTGGTCACATGGGGGCTTCTGCTTTATACAGTAAAGTTATGATTACCCTTTGATCCGGCTTATAGGCCACATAAAAATCTTGGGGGCTTAATACCCAGGTTAAAGGGACCAAAGAGAGTCTGCTGCACAACACAACTCAAACATAGGTACCCAATGAGCACATCTCACAAATAAGTCACTTGGGGGCTTCCTGTTCAAACATAGGTGTATTCACCAAAGAGAACTTAGCGTTACTACCCTCTTGACGGGGTTATTTTGTTCAAACATAGGTGTATCCACCAAAGAGGACATAACCCTTTCGGGTTATCCTGCCTGTATGCCAGCTGCTTCTCCATCAGGTAATCCTGATTGACCCGCCGAACTCTTAACAGTCAATCTTGTAAACAAGACCCTGAACTCGTTAAGGTTAAAATGCCGGTTTATCATGTGAGGGCATGGTTTACGAAAAGCAAGGAGAAACTCAGGCTGATAAAGCCGCCTTCCTTGAAACTTGGATAAATCGTCCTGTGATGCACGATGCTACTCTGACCCCGCGTACTCCTGATAAGTCTATCTTTAAATAAGAACTGAACTTATCTGGGTTAAAATGTCGATTGGGTAATGTGAGTGCCGGCTCACGGAAAGCGTGTACCTCTTCCAGTGGCTAATGCTAGTTTCATTGAAGAAGATATTTTGGCCTTGGATTTTCTGTTGTTTGTTGATTTGAGTATCCTTTTTGAGATTTTTTTTGCCTCATAGTAGTATATGGTTAATCAATAAGGCTTATAATGCCTTCTAAGTCATACATGACATCAAACTGGTGTTTATTGACCCGGTCTGGTTTTGACTATAAGTCGCCAGTATGAAATACAAATCATATCCGGTGTTTATTGACCCGGTCCGGCTTTGTTCATAAGCTAGAAATCGCTAAAATTACAAGTGCTTGGAGCTTTGGGTTGTCACCCTTACCGCACTGGCTTGATAAACCAACAAGTGTGATCAAACATCACAGGTATGATATGTTTTTAATCATATATGATTATTATTTCAACCGACTTTGGTTATAAATCATGATAAATTCATGTTGGGGCAGTATAACCCGTCCAGCGGTAAACCTCCAGGACACTTTTTATCTGTTGTATGAAGGAACAGATTCAAGATTAATAAAATCATCAGGCATATAACATATCCTCGCATGACGGATAAAGAAGTATCATAAACAGCGCAATATGCACCATGGCGTAGCAGAACAAGAAGTTTTTGAAGCCCAAAAGAATAATTGTTTTTTAGTCTCACAAACAGTAGCTGATAAACCGGCCCCGGTTCATGAATCTTGACCCGGCTGACGTGAAGATTGCGGCTCATCCCTTGTCGGTTTGTCGTCCTCCTCCACCGTCTGGAAGTTGGGTTTGGACCAGTCAAAGCCACGAAGGGCGACAAATTCAGCCTCATTATCAATCAGACCAGACAGATTGATGTCAAGGGCGAAGGTGTGCTTACGGATCGGCGGGATTAAATCCATCACTTTATATGAAGGAATCACCATCTTCTGGTTGTCTACATCATAACCCGGCTGATACTTGGTGAGGTTGGTCTCTTCAGCAATTATTGTCACATGAGGACGAATCTCCTTAACACAAGCAGCGAAGTCCTATTGATCAAAAAGCATTCCATCTTCCTTGAGGCTGGGATACCCACTAGCTACATCCGCCAGGTCTAACTCGGGTACCTAGGCTTTGGCACGGCTCAAAGCTGTCACAGCTCTGGCTCTAGCACAGGATCACTTGATTTCTTGGAACCTAGCGGGTAAGATAGACAGCTTCTTCAAGACATCACTTCATAAGTTTGGTTCTTGATTTGCGGGGGAGATAGTGGCAAGAGTCCGCTGAGCCCCAGTGTACAATTCCTCAACAAGCGTGTAAACCGCCTTGAGCTTGACCAACGTGTCTCGGCTCAGATTGCTACTCCTGGGACCTGCAAAGTTTACACAATTGTGTAAGTGGTGGCTCATATTATGATGACAAATATTTACTTTGAGTAAACAACAAGGCAACTTACCGAAGATTGCAGAAACCATCTAAGACACACGGCTTTTTAAATCGGCGAGTTCAGTGGTAACCTCTTCCAGAGCCGCCTCAGCCTTCTCAGCGCGCTGCGTCAAGGCGGTCTTCTCATTGGCCCAAGCCTCTTTCTCTGCAGTGAAGCTGGTCTTCAGTTTTTCTGCCTCAAACACACTTAACTGGAATTTGGATTCAACTTTCTTTGTCTCAATCTCTTGAGCCGCCAGCCGGGTCTTGGCCTCAGACAATTGAGTTTCTAGATCTGTGGTCGCAGCCTGCATACAATATAAGTTCGTTCAGTTTCATGATGGTTTACAAAATACAAGTCCCAAGTATTCTGCAAGCAAACAACACTTGGCACTTGGGGGTTAATGTCTATCAAACGAAATTTTTCAAAGGAATTGGCTCTTTCTAATAAGTCCCAAGTGATTTGCAAGCAATAATACTTGGTATTTGGGGGCTAATGCATATTGCTTGTTCTCTTATTAAAGATGAGCCGGGTGTGATAGTTCTAGCCGACTCATGAAGGATATGCAGTTAAATTTTGGTCCTCTACATAATAACTAGTAGGACCGGCTCATTCCTACTGATTAAACCGGCCCTTGAGGATTACACATCCAAATTGAAATACTATAAGCATCCGGTTTAGTTGCAAACCGGACTTGGAGGGAGTCTAAGACAGAGGCTTCTAAGTATTCTAAGTCTATAGATCATTCAATCTTATCATAATCAGAAGACTTGGAGGCTGGCAGGGTATATAACTTATATAAGTGTAACACCCCGGATGTAACTTTCCCTATTTGTACTCCAACTCTTGCCGTTTCCGGCGTTAAGTTATATTTATTTCTCAGGTTCGGGTCTTTGTCTCCGTGTGTTATTTTCTTTTGCATGCATCTCATATCATGTCATCATGTGCATTGCATTTGCATACGTGTTCATCTCATGCATCCGAGCTTTTTCCCCGTTGTCCGTTTTGCATTCCGGCGCTTCGTTCTCCTCCGGTGGTCATTTCTAGCTTTCTTTCGTGTGTGGGGATTAAACATTTCCGGATTGGACCGAGACTTGTCATGCGGCCTTGAGTTACTACCGGTAGACCGCTTGTCAAGTTTCATATCATTTGGACTTCGTTTGATACTCCAACGGTTAACCGAGGGACCGAAAAGGCCTCGTGTGTGTTGCAGCCCAACACCCCTCCAATTTGGCCCAAAACCCACCAAACTCTGCTCCATGTCCTAGAGCGTTCGATCACGATCGCGTGGCCGAAAACCGCACCTCATTTGGACTCTCCTAGCTCTACTTATGCCTATATATAGCCCCCTCCATTTTCGGATCTATCCTCCCCTCGAAACCCTAGTTCTAAAAAAAACATCTCCGCGCCGAGCCGGACACGTCCGACCCGGCCGGACAAAAATCGCCACCCCGCCGCGGCCACGTCAGCGCCCGCGGGACCGCTTCGCCGTCGGCGCCCGAGGCCCGCCAGGCCCGCGGGAAGCCCCCGCGAGCCCATCTCCGAACGCCGCCGCCGCCTGTCTTCCTCCTCGCGCTCGGCGCCGCCCGCGGCCAGCATCGCCGGCCGGCGACCGCCGCACCTCACCGGCGCGCGAGCCGCGCCCCGCCGCCCTTCGAGTCGGCCTCCCGCGGCCACGGCGACCTCGGCCGCGCCGCCCCTCGCCACCTCGTCGCCGGATCGGGCCTCCCCCGCTGCTCCGGCCTCCTCCCGCGTCTCCGGAGAGCTCCAAGTTCGGCGAACGGCACCGACGAACCTCGAAGAACGCGCTGTGAACAGTGTCGTGAACAGTACCCGCGAGATCCCGATCTGGATCTGAGTTCTCGGTTGACTTTTTCGTCCCTAACCCTAATTTTTTATGCCTATTTTGACCGCCCGTAACTTTGCATCCGTAGCTCCGTTTTGGCATATTATATATCAAATTGTTCGTCTCGACGAGTACATCATTTCATTCCATGGCATCATTTTCGTTTGAGTTCATCTTGATGCCCAAAATGCTGTTAGAAGGAGGCTTCGTGAGTTAATTGTCAGATCCGTTAGCTCATCTTAGACTTTTGTCATTTTTGCCATGATTATTGCGTGCATGCTATGCCTGTGAGTCCTTCATATGTTTTGTTAAGCATTTTGTCTTCTTTCCAGAGGTGCAACCCATGCATTTTTAGGATGTGTGTGGTGACTTGTGCAAGCTTGCAAAGTGAGGCACCCGGTAAATCTGTTTTCAGGGACTTAGTTGTTTTCACTAAGTCTGGGATATTTTAGTTCATGATGCCATATGTTCAGCTTGTTTCCTAGTGATCAGTGCCTCTTTTGAGGATGATCAGTAAGGGACTTTTGTTATTCATGTTATTCTCTATCCATCCATGTCTTTTTTTGCAATTATGGAGCACCATAGATTGAGTCAATCGAGCTCTACTTTTGCTTCGTGGTGAATCTGGGCAGATCGTTAACTCGTTTGCGATTTTGCCGGCGTTGTTATAGTTGATCCGTGCATGCTATGCCATTGTTCTTGCCATGTCTAGCTTGTATTTTGTGCCTTCTTAATGGATGTATGCTTGCCTTGCTGTGACTTGCACCATGGTGAGTGCATCGAGCTCGTTTACATGCCTTCGTGAGTTATATTTCAGCATGTCTCAGTTTTCACTAAGTCTGAAAACTGATTGTGTTTTAGCTATGTTCGTGTGCCCGTTAATATATTTTGTGATCCCTTTTGGCCCCAGGTCACTTTGGGACTTTTGTTAAGCTTGTTGAGTAGCTCCATTCCATATTCTTACTTGTCATGATCAGGTCACGTATCATGTTGTTTTGCTGCTCCGAAGAGAGCATCGTGATCTGAAATTTCAGACTAGTGTTAATTTCACCAAGTCTGGAATCTGTTTTGCATTTGCGTTTTTGCCATGCTTGTTTAAACCTCTTAATGGATGAATTGGCCGTGGCTCATTGCTAGTCTTTTGTTAAGCATCTTTTGTGCATCCCTGCCATGTATTTTGTTGTCATGTTTGGTGGCTTTAGCATGTTCATTTCGTTGCGTTTAGATGCCTACTTGATGTAAATCGCAGACCGGTGTCATATCTTAAAACGCTTGCCATTTCCAAACCGTAACTCCGATTCCAATGATCTTTATATCGTTTTCAAGCGATTTCATCCCCTCTATCCAGTGGCACCCTTGGAATTCCAAGTGGAGGCCAGGTTCATGCATTTCCTGTCATATCTTGCATTTTGCATCCCGCATCGCATCCCGCATAGCATATCATCATTTCATCATATTGCTTGGTCTTGCACGTGGTTGATTGTATCCTTGTTGCTTGTTTGTCTTGTTTGGGTAGATCCGGGAGACGAGTTCGCTACCGAGGAGCCCGTTGAGTTTGCTTGTGAGGATCCAGTCAACTCTGACAACTGTGCAGGCAAGATGATCATACCCTCGAGATCACTACTATCTTTGCTATGCTAGTTTGCTCGCTCTTGCTATGCCGATGCCACGATGCCTACCTTTTGCTTGTCAGCCTCCCAATTGCCATGTTGAGCCTCTAACCCACCTTGTCCTAGCAAACCGTTGATTGGCTATGTTACCGCTTTGCTTAGCCCCTCTTATAGCGTTGCTAGTTGCAGGTGAAGTTTGGAGCCGTTCCTGTTGGGACATTTATTTACTTGTTGGGATATCATTATATTGCTATGTTATCTTAATGCATCTATATACTTGGTAAAGGGTGGAAGGCTCGGCCTCTCGCCTAGTGTTTTGTTCCACTCTTGCCGCCCTAGTTTCCGTCATATCGGTGTTATGTTCCCAGATTTTGCGTTCCTTACGCGGTTGGGTTATAATGGGAACCCCTTGATATTTCGCCTTGATTAAAGCTTTTCCAGCAATGCCCAACATTGGTCTTACCATTTGCCACCTACCCTTTTCTTTCCCTTGGGTTCTGCAGACTCAAGGGTCATCTTATTTTAACCCCCCCGGGCCAGTGCTCCTCTGAGTGTTGGTCCAACCGAGCGATGTCCGGGGCTACCAGGGGCAACTCTGGGCTGGCCTACCCGTCGTCTTGCTCATCTGAGTGTGCCCTGAGAAAGAGATATGTGCAGCTCCTATCGGGATTTGTCGGCACATTCGGGCGGTGTTGCTGGTCTTGTTTTAACCTGTCGAATTGTCTTGTTGTACCGGGTTACCGAGTCTGATCGGTGTGTCTCGGGTGGAGGTCTATTCCTTCGTTGACCGTGAGAGCTTGTCATGGGCTAAGTTGGGACTCCCCTGCAGGGATTGAACTTTCGAAAGCCGTGCCTACGGTTATGGGAAGATGGGAATTTGTTAATGTCCGGTTGTAAATAACTTAAACCTTAATTAATTAAAATGAATCAACTGAGTGTGTTGCCGTGATGGCCTCTTCTCGGCGGAGTCCGGGAAGTGGACACGGTGTTGGAGTTATGCTTGCGCAGGCTGTTCCTCTAGTTCCTCGCTCGCGCTTTGCCTCCTCTTCTCGCTCTCTTTTGCGTATCAGATAGCCACCATATATGCTAGTCGCTTGCTGCAGCTCCACATATATTTGCCTTATCCATTCCTATAAGCTTAAATAGTTTTGATCGCGAGGGTGCGAGATTGCTGAGTCCCTGTGGCTCACAGATACTATAATTCCAGATGCAGGACCAGGTGATTTCGCTCCAGGTGACGAGTACGAGCTCAAGTGGGAGTTCGACGAGGACTCTCAGCGTTATTATGTTTCCTTTCCCGATGATCAGTAGTGGTGCCTAGTTGGGGTTTGATTCAGGGCCTTGTCGCATGTTGGGTTCTTTTCTATTTTGGCGCCGTAGTCGGGCCATGAGTGATTGTTTGATGGATGTTATTTATGTACTCTGATGTGACGTGGCGAGTGTAAGCCAACTATGTATCTCCCCCTTTTATTACATATTACATGGGATGTTGTAATGATTGCCTGACTTGCGACATTGCTTTCAATGCGGTTATGTATCTAAGTCGTGCCTCGACACGTGGGAGCTATAGCCGCATCGAGGGCGTTACAATAAGCCAGATAACGTACCTCATGTTTTTGGTGCGTCTGTTTGACCATCTCAATTTCTGAATCACGGCTAGAGTGCACTTGACTGAGATAACCAGATAGCATTTCGCTAATACTCAGGTGAGCATAGTGGGAGACGTCAAACCTCACCTTCTGCCTTTCCATAACTTCTTGTTTGGCAAAGTGTCTTGCCAGAACAGTTGGATTCCCCGGTTCAGCGAATCTGGTACCAGTGATTAAAATGTCATCGCCATGCTTCTCTGGTGGGTTAGCTGAGCTTGACGGCTCAATACTTGGTGGGTCAATAGCAGTTTCATCTACAGATGGCTCAGGTAAATCCTATTAAACGTTGAAAATATGGTCCTCTGGCTATCCAGTGTGTTCTGGCATAAAGGTTGATTGCTCCGGTTCTTCAGGATGTTCTGGTAAGAGGGTTAGATGCTCCAGTTCAGTGGTTTTTGGATCCTCAGCCGGCTTTGTCACCTTTGCTTTATTGGGTTTTGCTTGACCGCTAAAAAGGATTTAGACAAGTTAGTATAATGATGCGTATATAAAGGTACATAAGAAGGGTAGTTATCTTTACCCAGGGGCGGTTTTGAAGGCCGACAATTGAGTTTGTGATGAATCACCAGAGGAGGGACGGGAAATATCCTGCAAAGATGGAATCAAAATTGAGTGATGAAGGCAATTCACTGAACAAATACAAGGGTTAAAGGTTAAAAAGAACCTCATTCTGGCGTTTCCGAGGAGTGTTCGGTAAGCCGGAGGGTAAGACATCATCTCCACCAGCTCGGATCTGGCGGCGGCTCTCATGTTGTTGTCGTTTCAAAAGAAAATGAGGATCTAAATAAGCCAAGGGGTGCAAAAACCTTACTTTCCGGGTTACCCACCAAGATTTCTACCTTGGTAAAGGTTCTGAGTCGGAGGAAATAATATTTACCTCTTCTTCAACTGCCTTGCTGGCCCCCGTGTCGTCTTGGCAATAGTCAGTGTCAATAAGGTTATTAAAAACCAGGCCAAGAGAGTCAAGGGATACCTCCGACTCATAGGTGTCATCCAGCTTGAGTAAATCAGAGGCAGTTGGCTTCTTAGACTTTCTGACGGTTTTCTTGGCGGCTCTCGCAGCAGCTCTGGCTTTTTTAGCCACCTCATGGTCATATTTGGCTTTCCAGGAGTCAGATTTGGCCTGTGGAAGGATAATATATTGAAGTTCATGCGATGTTTAAACTGCTGAAGAAAAAAAGGAGTCAAAAGATTTACCTCTAGCACCTGGTTAAGCTTGCATAAAGGGTTCAAACCCACTAGGCTGCAGTCTTCATATTTGCTATTGACAAGTGTGGTTGCCATCTCAACGATGGCCTCTTCAGTCAAACACAGAGAGCTATGACGTAAAGGATCATCAGTTCCTCTGGTGTATGAACACATCAAGCCGGATCGGCGGCTTAAAGTATGATCCGCCATGCGACCCAACAGTGGATCAAGTCAACTCCGGTCAAGCCATTTCCTAACAAGGCTTGGAATTTTTTGATTTTGGGGAAAAGTTTCTTGCGTTCGGAAGGGGTGGGTTTATCAGGAAGTGGGTGCTTTGCGTCAAGATGTTTAGCACGATAACCCGACATCGGATTTTCATCAGACGGTGACGTATCTTTGCAGTAAACCATGTTTGATTCCAGTCCTTGGGATGACTTGGTAGGACTACTAGAGGGAAGACGGCATCTCGTCTGCATTGGATTGAAATCCCACCAAGTTCCAAGCTGGGACCATTGGTGTACTCGTTCTGGCAGTTCAGGTAGAAGTATTCCCTGAAGAGTTCCACAGTAGGTTCTTCTTGAAGGTAAACTTCGCAAAAAACTTGGAAGTTACAGATATTAGATTCTGAATTGGGTCTGATATCTTGCGGATGGAGTTTGAAAAAGTGTAGAACATCCCTGAAGAATTTTGAGTCGGGCGGTGAGAAGCCCCGGGTCATATGGTCAGTAAAGATAATGATTTCACCATCTTTTGGCTGAGGTCTCTCTTTAGTCGGGTCAGGAGCACGATAATGCATGGCACTCTTCTTTGATAAGAATCCCACAGTGACAAAATCCTTCAAAGTACTCTCGGTGATTGTGGAAGGAACCCAGTTGCAAGTTGTCATCGTCTTCGGCGGCATGGTGAAAGGACATTCTAAAAGGAAATAATTGGCTGGCTCAAATCAGTTGATGGGATTGCAAGTTAACAATTACAGTGCATGTTTATAATGGCGGCTTAAGCAAGGGATAATGATATATGAAGAAACGATAAGCCGACAGGGTAAGCCGCCATAAGATATTCAAGAGTTGTCGAAAGCAAAATTGACTAAGTATCGGGACAAAACAGTTCCGCAGATAGGAGATTACAAATTTGGATCTACCACTCTTCAGAAAAAGGAAATAAATTCATCTACAAAAGGTGACAGTGGAAAAACAGAGGAGCCCTAGAGGAGATCTGTTGCAGTGGGGATTTAATCTGGTATTAAAGCAAGTGCTAAAACTACTACCGCGCAAAATTCCTATGGTTTTTGGATCTAATACATAGATCTAAACAAAGAAAAAGAAGGACGGTGAAGAACGCGGATGAACACTGATGAACAACGACAAACCCTAATGGCAGATTGGTGACAAGGAAAGGAAGGCTTACTGGTGCTGTTAGAACAACGAAATGGCGCCGCAGTTCTCTGGTCTACTCAGGGCAATGCAGCGGCCAGAGTCGAGGACGAGGACGGAGGTCGACGGCGGCAAGGTTTGTGCGGGACGATGCGCTGTGAGGAGGAAGAAAGGAGAAGGAGAAGAATGTGAGATGACCTTATGGTCCTATTTATAAGGAGGCGGGAAAACAGGCAGGCACGAAAGACATGGAGGCCGAATGATAGTTATCCAGCTAATTGGACACCTCGATTTTCGGGAAGACATTAAGATAAAGATCCGTTTAAGATGACGTCGTAGCAGGTTTCTGAAATTCTTGAAGATGACGTCACGGTGGGTTACAAAGTTTTTGCAGCAGATATGGAAGGATTTTTCTAAGTCTTGGAGATTGACATGAACAAGTTCAAATCAATCTGCGGCCTAATGTTGGGGATATAACTATTAGGCATGACCCGCCCAGGAGGGGCCGGGTCATCCCTATGACGTTTCATCACAATGAAGCCCAAGATCATATGGCGGTTCATAGGTAGGCTTAGTAGAGGGCCCAGACCCGAAGGTGGCTTAAGGCCCATAGAAATAAACCGCCATGTATGTAAAGCTTGTATTGTAAGGTATGCAAGAACGGTTACCGAGCCGGATACATTGTATAAGCCAGCCGAGACTCTAAGGGCCGCAGGGCGTCAACCCATGTATATAAGGGGACGACCTAGCGACGGCTTAGGACAAGAAACAACAGATCGAGAGCCAGGTCAAGCGTATTCGCTCCCTGCTCACCAAAACCCTAGCAATACCCACTACAAACTGGACTAGGCCTTCACCTTCATCGTAAGGGGCCGAACCAGTATAACTCCTCGTGTCCTTTGTCCTGATTAACCCCTTTAAGCTAACCTCAACGCGATGGCTCCACAACTAAGTCCTTACACTAGGACATCTGTCGTGACAATTCCACGACACACAACATTAGAACCACCATGAGCAACGACACTGCCACCTTACTCGTACGCCTCGTCCACGTCCTCGACTTTGTCCTTGTCCCTCTTCCTCTTGGCCGATACTTTTTGGCTTGAACCGCACACTAGGCTCTCGCTCTTCATCCAGCCCATGTAGTTATTGAAACAAAGGTAGGTATCCATTGCAACGTACTGGATGTGGTCTTTATCTATTTCATTCCACTCCCATGCAAGATGAAACTTGTCATGATGTTTCGGCATTTTATCGTACGATGGATCAACCATGGCTCCTGCCAGGGTCAGCATTGAAGGTTGATGAGAGGACACCAGCCTATTCTTTTGGAGATCGAAGGGATGGCCAACAATAAGGCTTATCTGACCCAAGACTTTCTTGTCATTGTGAAAGTCTACAGTAACGAATTTGACTTTGTCATGCACGAGGAAGTTCTTAAAATCCTCACATTCAATGTCAGCATGCAGCATGGCATATGTGGTAGACCAAGCATAAGTTATGCACGCAAACCTGGATAACGGCGGGCTCCTTCCTGTCTTCCTCCTTTAGATTCTTCTCTTTTCCTAGGACTGTGGTGTACTCAACATCTAGCCCAGTGACCCACTCATCACCATATGACTTTTTGAACATGCGTTTGAAACGAGCAGGGCATCCTTTCACTATTGCGGAAGAACGGATGTAGATGATGTCGAAGTCATCATTGGTGATGGTTCTAACCTTATACTCACCGCTGATCATGGATATTTGGGACGCCATGGATTTTGGAGGAGGGTTAGTATTAGTGGAACTGCTGTAATGTGAAAGGATGGTACGACTAGGAGTGAACTGCCGTAATGTTAAAGGATGACCAGGGATGAGTAGGAGTGAATTGCTAGTGGTTTTCCTATTGTAAAAATGCTGAGCAGGGCATCCGAACGGCCGGGTAGTGGCTTGCCCGGTGGATAAATGGCTTCACGCACAGTACTATGGTGGCCAATTAGATGTCATGTCTTCTAGACCCACTTCGTAGGCCTGACAATATAGCATTTGCGTGTTCGCATGTCAAGCGTCGGCAAAATTACAGGTGATATGTGTTGGGGAACGTAGTAATTTCAAAAAATTTCCTACGCACACGCAAGATCATGGTGATGCATAGCAACGAGGGGGAGAGTGTGATCTACATACCTAGTAGATCGACAACGGAAGCGTTTGGTTGATGTAGTCGTACGTCTTCACGGCCCGACCGATCAAGCACCGAAACTACGACACCTCCGAGTTTTAGCACACGTTCAGCTCAATGACGATCCCTGGACTCCGATCCAGCAAAGTGTCGGGGAAGAGTTCCGTCAGCACGACGGCGTGGTGACGATCTTGATGTACTACTGCAGCAGGGCTTCGCCTAAACTCTGCTACAATATTATCGAGGACTATGGTGGAAGGGGGCACCGCACACGGCTACGAATATGATCACGTAGATCAACTTGTGTGTTTCTGGGGTGCCCCTGCCTCCGTATATAAAGGACTAAGGGAGGGGGGTGCGGCCGGCCATGGAGAGGCGCGCCAGGAGAGTCCTACTCCCTCTGGGAGTAGGATTGCCCCCCCAATCCTAGTTGGAATAGGATTCGCGGAGGGGGGAAAGGAGAGAGAGGGGTCGGCCCCCTCTCCTTGTCCTATTCGGACCAAGGGAGGGGAGGGGCGCGCGGCCCATGTTGGGCTGCCTCTTCTCTTTTCCACTAAGGCCCACTATGGCCCATATATCTCCCAGGGGGGGGGGGTTCCGGTAACCTCCCGGTACTCCGGTAAAATCCCGATTTCACTCGGAACACTTCCGATATCCAAACATAGGCTTCCAATATATCAATCTTTATGTCTCGACCATTTCGAGACTCCTCGTCATGTCCGTGATCACATCCGGGACTCCGAATAACCTTCGGTACATCAAAATGCATAAACTCATAATATAACTATCATCGTAACCTTAAGCGTGCGGACCCTACGGGTTCAAGAACAATGTAGACATGACCGAGACATGTCTCCGGTCAATAACCAATAGCGGGACCTGGATGCCCATATTGGCTCCTACATATTCTACGAAGATCTTTATCGGTCAGACCGCATAACAACATATGTTGTTCCCTTTGTCATAGGTATGTTACTTGCCCGAGATTTGATCGTCGGTATCTCAATACCTAGTTCAATCTTGTTACCGGCAAGTCTCTTTACTCGTTCCGTAATACATCATCTCGCAACTAACTCATTAGTTGCAATGCTTGCAAGGCTTATGTGATGTGTATTACCGAGAGGGCCCGGAGATACCTCTCCGACAATCGGAGTGACAAATCCTAATCTCGAAATACGCCAACCCAACATG
Source organism: Triticum urartu (assembly GCF_003073215.2). NCBI lineage: Eukaryota > Viridiplantae > Streptophyta > Magnoliopsida > Poales > Poaceae > Triticum > Triticum urartu. The sequence continues at coordinate 217,147,845 of NC_053024.1, read as the reverse complement.
TACCTTTGGAGACACCTGTAGAGCACCTTTATAATCACCCATTTACATTGTGACGTTTGGTAGCACACAAAGTGTTCCTCCGGCAAACGGGAGTTGCATAATCTCATAGTCATAGGAACATGTATAAGTCATGATGAAAGCAATAGCAACATACTAAACGATCGGGTGCTAAGCTAATGGAATGGGTCATGTCAATCAGATCATTCAACTAATGATGTGATCCCGTTAATCAAATAACAACTCTTTGTCCATGGTTAGGAAACATAACCATCTTTGATTAACGAGCTAGTCAAGTAGAGGCATACTAGTGACACTCTGTTTGTCTATGTATTCACACATGTATTATGTTTCCGGTTAATACAATTCTAGCATGAATAATAAACATTTATCATGATATAAGGAAATAAATAATAACTTTATTATTGCCTCTAGGGCATATTTCCTTCAGTCTCCCACTTGCACTAGAGTCAATAATCTAGATCACATCGCCATGTGATTTAACATCAATAGTTCACATCTTTATGTGATTGGTTCACATCTCCATGTGACTAACACCCAAAGGGTTTACTAGATTCAATAATCTAGTTCACATCGCTATGTGATTAAGACCCAAAAAGTGATCATGTTTTGCTTGTGAGAGAAGTTTAGTCAACGGGTCTGCCACATTCAGATCCGCATGTATTTTGCAAATTTCTATGTCAACAATGCTCTGCATGGAGCTACTTCTAGCTAATTGCTCCCACTTTCAATATGTATCCATATTGAGACTTAGAGTTATCTGGATCAGTGTCAAAGCTTGCATCGACGTAACTTTTTACGACGAACCTTTTTGTCACCTCCATAATTGAGAAATATTTCCTTATTCCACTAAGGATAATTTTGACCGCTGTCCAGTGATCTACTCTTAGATCACTATTATACTCCCTTGCTTAACACAGTGTAGGGTATACAATAGATCTGGTACACAGCATGGCATACTTTATAGAACCTATGGCTGAGGCATAGGGAATGACTTTCATTCTATTTCTATCTTTTGCCGTGGTCAGGCTTTGAGTCTTACTCAATTTCACACCTTGCAACACAGGCAAGAACTCTTTCTTTGACTGTTCCATTTTGAACTACTTCAAAATCTTGTCAAGGTATGTACTCATTGAAAAAACTTATCAAGCGTCTTGATCTATCTCTATAGATCTTGATGCTCAATATGTAAGCAGCTTTACCGAGGTCTTTCTTTGAAAAACTCCTTTCAAACACTCCTTTATGCTTTGCAGAATAATTCTACATTATTTCCGATCAACAATATGTCATACACATATACTTATCAGAAATGATGTAGTGCTCCCACTCACTTTCTTGTAAATACAGGCTTCACCACAAGTCTGTATAAAACTATATGCTTTGATCAACTTATCAAAGCGTATATTCCAACTTCGAGATTCTTGCACCAGTCCATAGATGGATCGCTGGAGCTTGAATATTTAGTTAACACCTTTAGGATCGACAAAACCTTCTAGTTGCATCGTATACAACTCTTCTTTAGTAAATCCATTAAGGAATGCAGTTTTGTTTATCCATTTGCCAGATTTCATAAAATGCGGCAATTGCTAACATGATTCGGACAAACTTAAGCATAGATACGAGTGAGAAAATCTCATCGTAGTCAACACCTTGAACTTGTCGAAAACCTTTTGCGACAATTCTAGCTTTGTAGATAGTAACACTACTATCAGCGTCCGTCTTCCTCTTGAAGATCCATTTATTCCCAATTGCTTGCCGATCAGTGGGCAAGTCAACCAAAGTCCATACTTTGTTCTCATACATGGATCCCATCTCAGATTTCATGGCTTCAAGCCATTTTGCGGAACCTGGGCTCACCATCGCTTCTTCATAGTTCGTAGGTTCGTCATGGTCAAGTAGCATGACCTCCAGAACAGGATTACCGTACCACTCTGGTGCGGATCTCACTCTGGTTTACCTACGAGATTCGGTAGCAACTTGATCTGAAGTTACATGATCATCATAATTAGCTTCCTCACTAATTGGTGTAGTAGTCACAGGAACAGATTTCTGTGATGAACTACTTTCCAATAAGGGAGAAGGTACAATTACCTTATCAAGTTCTACTTTCCTCCCACTCACTTCTTTCGAGAGAACCTCCTTCTCTAGAAAGGATCCATTCTTAGCAACGAATGTCTTGCCTTCGGATCTGTGATAGAAGATGTACCCAACAGTAACTTTTTTGGGTATCCTATGAAGACACACCTTTCCGATTTGGGTTTGAGCTTATCAGGATGAAACTTTTTCACATAAGCATTGCAACCCCAAACTTTAAGAAACGACAACTTTGGTTTCTTGCCAAACCACAGTTCATACGATGTCGTCTCAACAGATTTAGATGGTGCCCTTTTAACGTGAATGCAGCTGTCTCTAATGCATAACCCCAAAACGATAGTGGTAGATCGGTAAGAGACATCATAGATTGCACTATATCCAATAAAGTACGGTTATGACGTTCGGACACACCATTATGCTGAGGTGTTCCATGTGGCATGAGTTTGTGAAACTATTCCACATTGTTTTAATTGAAGACCAAACTCGTAACTCAAATATTTGTCTCCGGATCAGATCGTAGAAACTTTATTTTCTTGTCACGATGATTTTCCACTTCACTCTGAAATTCTTTGAACTTTTCAAATGTTTCAGACTTATGTCTCATCAAGTAGATATACCCATATCTGCTCAAATCATCTGTGAAGTTCAGAAAATAAAGATACTTGCCGTGAGCTTTAACACTCATCGGACCGCATACATCAGTATGTATTATTTCCAATAAGCCAGTTGCTCGCTCCGGAGAATGGAGTCTTAGTCATCTTGCCCATGAGGCATGGTTCGCAAGCATCAAGTGATTCATAATCAAGTGATTGCAAAATCCCATGAGCATGGAGTTTCTTCATGCGCTTTACACCAATATGACCTAAACGGCAGTGCTACAAATAAGTTGCACTATCATTATTAACATTTCATCTTTTGGCTTCAATATTATGAATATGTGTATCACTACAATCGAGATCCAACAAACCATTTTCTTTGGTGTGTATGACCATAGAAGGTTTTATTCATGTAAACAGAACAACAATTGTTCTCTAACTTAAATGAATAACCGTATTGCAATGAACATGATCAAATCATATTCATGCTCAACGCAAACACCAAATAACACTTATTTAGGTTCAACACTAATCTCGAAAGTATAGGGAGTCTGCGATGATGATCATATCAATCTTGGAACCACTTCCAACACACATCATCACTTCACCCTTAACTAGTCTCTGTTTATTCTGCAACTCCCGTTTCGAGTTACTGATCTTAGCAACTGAACTAGTATCAAATACTGAGGGGTTGCTATAAACACTAGTAAAGTACACATCAATAACATGTATATCAAATATACTTATGTTCACTTTGCCATCCTTCTTATCTGCCAATCACTTGGGGTAGTTCCGCTTCCAGTGACCAGTCCCTTTGCAGTAGAAGCACTTAGTCTTAGGCTTAGGACCAGACTTGGGCTTCTTCACTTGAGCAGCAACTTGCTTGCTGTTCTTCTTGAAGTTCCCCTTCTTCCCTCTGCCCTTTTCTTGAAACTAGTGGTCTTGTCTACCATCAACACTTGATGTTTTTCTTGATTTCTACCTTCGTTAATTTCCGCATTACGAAGAGCTTGGGAATCGTTTCCGTTATCCCTTGCATATCATAGTTCATCACGAAGTTCTACTAACTTGGTGATGGTGACTAGAGAATTTTGTCAATCACTATCTTATCTGGAAGATTAACTCCCACTTGATTCAAGCGATTGTAGTACTCAGACAATCTGAGCACATGCTCACTAGTTGAGCGATTCTCCTCCATCTTTTAGCTATAGAACTTGTTGGAGACTTCATATCTCTCAACTCGGGTATTTGCTTGAAATATTAACTTCAACTCCAGGAACATCTCATATGGTCCATGACGTTCAAAACGTCTTTGAAGTCCCGATTCTAAGCCGTTAAGCATGGTGCACTAAACTATCAAGTAGTCATCATATTGAGCTAGCCAAACGTTCATAACGTCTGCATCTGCTCCTACAATAGGTCTGTCACCTAGCGGTGCATCAAGGACATAATTCTTCTGTGCAGCAATGAGGATAAACCTCAGAACACGGATCCAATCCGCATCTTTGCTACTAACATCTTTCAACACAATTTTCTCTAGGAACATATCAAAATAAACACAGGGAAGCAACAACGCGAGCTATTGATCTACAACATAATTTGCAAAATACTACCAGGACTAAGTTCATGATAAATTTAAGTTCAATTAATCATATTACTTAAGAACTCCCACTTAGATAGACATCCCTCTAATCCTCTAAGTGATCACGTGATCCAAATCAACTAAACCATGTCCGATCATCACATGAGATGGAGCAGTTTCATTGGTGAACATCACTATGTTGATCATATCTACTATATGATTCACGCTCGACCTTTCGGTCTCCGTGTTCCAAGGCCATATCTGTATATGCTTGGCTCGTCAAGTATAACCTGAGTATTCCGCGTGTGCAACTGTTTTGCACCCATTGTATTTGAACGTAGAGCCTATCACACCCGATCATCACGTGGTATCTCAGCACGAAGAACTTTCGCAACGGTGCATACTCAGGAGAACACTTCTTGATAATTAGTGAGAGATCATCTTAAAATGCTACCGTCAAACTAAGCAAAATAAGATGTATAAAAGATAAACATCATATGCAATCAAAATATGTGACATGATATGGCCATCATCATCTTGCGCCTTTGATTTCCATCTCCAAAGTACTGTTATGATCTCTATCGTCACCGGCATTACACCATGATCCCCATCATCTTGATCTATATCAATGTGTCGTCACGTGGTCGTCTCGCCAACAATTGCTCTTGCAACTATTGCTATCGCATAGCGATAAAGTAAAGCAGTTATTGGGCGCTTGCATCTTATGCAATAGAGAGACAACCAAAAGGATTTTGTCAGTTGCCGATAACTTTAACAAAACATGATCATATCATACAACAACTTATATCTCATCACGTCTTGACCATATCACATCACAACATGCCCTGCAAAAACAAGTTAGACGTCCTCTACTTTGTTGTTGCAAGTTTTACGTGGCTGCTACGGGCTTAAGCAAGAACCAATCTTACCTACGCATCAAAACCACAATGATAGTTTGTCAAGTTGGTGCTGTTTTAACCTTCGCAAGGACCGGTCTTAGCCACACTCGGTTCAACTAAAGTTGGAGAAACTGTCACCCGCTAGCCACCTTTGTGCAAAGCACGTCGGGAGAACCGGTCTCGCGTAAGCGTACGCGTAATGTCGGTCCGGGCCGCTTTGTCCAACAATACCGCCGAACCAAAGTATGACATGCTGGTAAGCAGTATGACTTATATCGCCCACAACTCACTTGTGTTCTACTCGTGCATATAACATCAACACATAAAACCTAGGCTCGGATGCCACTGTTGGGGAACGTAGTAATTTCAAAAAAATTCCTACGCACACGCAAGATCATGGTGATGCATAGCAACGAGGGGGAGAGTGTGATCTACATACCTAGTAGATCAACTACGGAAGCGTTTGGTTGATGTAGTCGTACGTCTTCACGGCCCGACCGATCAAGCACCGAAACTACGGCACCTCCGAGTTTTAGCACACGTTCAGCTCGATGACGATCCCCGGACTCCGATCCAGCAAAGTGTCGGGGAAGAGTTCCGTCAGCACGACGGTGTGGTGACGATCTTGATGTACTACTGCAGCAGGGCTTCGCCTAAACTCCGCTACAATATTATCGAGGACTATGGTGGAAGGGGGCACCGCACACGGCTAAGAATATGATCACGTGGATCAACTTGTGTGTTTCTGGAGTACCCCTGCCTCCGTATATAAAGGACTAAGGGAGGGGGGTGTGGCCGGCCATGGAGAGGCGCGCCAGGAGAGTCCTACTCCCTCTGGGAGTAGGATTCCCCCCCCAATCCTAGTTGGAATAGGATTCGCGGAGGGGGGAAAGGAGAGAGAGGGGCCGGCCCCCTCTCCTTGTCCAATTCGGACCAAGGGAGGGGAGGGGCGTGCGGCCCATGTTGGGCTGCCTCTTCTCTTTTCCACTAAGGCCCACTATGGCCCATATATCTCCCGGGGGGGTTCCGGTAACCCCCCGGTACTCAGGTAAAATCCCGATTTCACTCGGAACATTTCCGATATCCAAACATAGGCTTCCAATGTATCAATCTTTATGTCTCGACCATTTCGAGACTCCTCGCCATGTCCGTGATCACATCCGGGACTCCGAACAACCTTTGGTACATCAAAATGCATAAACTCATAATATAACTATCATCGCAACCTTAAGCGTGCGGACCATACGGGTTCGAGAACAATGTAGACATGACCGAGACATGTCTCCGATCAATAACCAATAGTGGGACCTGGATGCCCATATTGGCTCCTACATATTCTACGAAGATCTTTATCGGTCAGACCGCATAACAACATACGTTGTTCCCTTTGTCATCGGTATGTTACTTGCCCGAGATTCGATCGTTGGTATCTCAATACCTAGTTCAATCTCGTTACCAGCAAGTCTCTTTACTCATTCCGTAATACATCATCTCGCAACTAACTCATTAGTTGCAATGCTTGCAAGGCTTATGTGATGTGTATTACCGAGAGGGCCGAGTGATACCTCTCCGACAATCGGAGTGACAAATCCTAATCTCGAAATACGCCAACCCAACATGTACCTAAGGAGACACCTGTAGAGCACCTTTATAATCACCCATTTACGTTGTGACGTTTGGTAGCACACAAAGTGTTCCTCCGGCAAACGGGAGTTGCATAATATCATAGTCATAGGAACATGTATAAGTCATGAAGAAAGCAATAGCAACATACTAAACGATCGGGTGCTAAGCTAATGGAATGGGTCACGTCAATCAGATCATTCAACTAATGATGTGATCCCGTTAATAAAATAACAACTCTTTGTCCATGGTTAGGAAACATAACCATCTTTGTTTAATGAGCTAGTCAAGTAGAGGCATACTAGTGACACTCTGTTTGTCTATGTATTCACACATGTATTATGTTTCCGGTTAATACAATTCTAGCATGAATAATAAACATTTATCATGATATAAGGAAATAAATAATAACTTTATTATTGCCTCTAGGGCATATTTCCTTCAATATGAACCTTTCCATGCTCCCAAGATACGACCTCCCGGGAGCCCTTGGATCTGATATCGAACAGTTGCGTGGCGTGATTCTAGACCTATGGGTGAATATCCTATCCTAGAGGGTTATTCTGCAAATTTTCATTGACTTAGCATGTGACCGTTTGGTCTTAGATCCAAGGGTTGTCAGCATCCCGTATCATGGCCGCGCCTACCACGATTGTCGCCTCGCTCGCGTGGTCATGCCCTTGGAGATTTCAAACAACTATAAATGAGCATTTTTTGCCTACTTTGCATGCATGAAACTACTTCCTCGCTCCAGGTGTGTTAGCCTATCTAATGTTGCCATGTCATACATAGTCATCACTTATAGTCACTCATACAACAAGGTTAGCTATAAGGTTGGCTATAAGAGTATCTTTTACTTCTCTCTATCTGTTTGTTCATAGTATTTATTACATTTGCCAAAGAGTAAGTGATACGTCCATTTTGCATCATGCTTTTATATTGATATTTATTGCATTATGGACTGTTATTACACATTATGGTACAATATTTATGCCTTTTCTCTCTTATTTGACAAGGTTTACATGAAGAGGGAGAATGCCGGCAGCTGGAATTCTGGACCAGAAAGGGGAAAATCTGAGAGACCTATTCTGCACAACTCCAAAAGTCCTGAAAATTTACAGAGAATTATTTGGAATATAAAAAAATTGGGCAAAGAAAATACCAGAGGGGACCCACCAGGAGGCCACAAGCCTGAGGGGCGTGCCCCTACGGCTTGTGGGCCCCCTGGTTGTAGCGACCCGACCCAAATGGATCAAGTCTACTGTGCTCCGGTGTCATCCCTGGATCAGTAATGCTGACACCACACAGTACATCGAAGGATTTATAGCAGAGTGGCAATCACACACTTATTACATCGTTGTCTCAAAGAGAACTTATTACAATAAATATGGCTTAAGGCCATCTAATACGATAACAGCGAAAGGCTCGAAATATAAATGGGTCCATCAACTCCAACGGCATCACTGAGTATAGAACGACGACCTAAAAGCACCTTACTCGTCGTCTGAAAAGTCTGCAACATGAAGGTTGCAGCCCGAAAACGGGTCAGCACATGGAATATGCTAGCAATGTAACACATAGAGAGTAATGGAATGAAACAGCTATACTATATGCATATATGGCTGGTGGAAAGCTCTATGGTTACAGTTTTGCGTAAAGCCAGTTTTTCCCTACTACAAAGGAATAAATTTATTTAACTATCATGGTAGTTGTTAAACATCGAGAATGGTTGACAGCATTCCGATCCCAATTAAGTGAACAATTAAAACCCAACAACATTAATTAGAAGTAACATGATGAGATTCACATGATATTCAAGTACTAGATACTCAAGTTGTCCATAACCGGGGACACGGCTAATCATGATTAGTTTACACTCTGCAGAGGTTTGCGCACTTTTCCCCACAAGACTCGATCGCCTCCGTTTGGTTTCTCGCACTACATGGTGTTTGAGAAGACGGATGACCGAGACATAGTCTTTCAGAAGCGCTAGCACCTTACATGTGGGTAGACCGGTACACCTACTTTCCCCTACATCTGCTAGTCTACCCGTAAGAGTTCGCACGACTTAGTCAACTATGCCAGAGCCCATAATGGCTTGTGGCTGCACACGGAAGTTACTAGCATGAATGATCTTATGATCCCTTTGAGCTTGGGTGGCGGTCCGAAATAAAAACAGGCAAGTCCTGATAGACATCAGGTGCCTCAATCCACCCAGATGTGTATTTAAGTTGCCACCTTAAGTAAACCATTAAAATTAACAAACTCACATCTGTCATGGATATCACTCACCCAATCCACGTCTACTAGCATAGCATGGCATAATAAGCAAACGTAGAAGTAACTCCCAAAGGTTTCATAATATACAGGTAATAGGTACTACCTCATCTACTTCCCATCCCACAATTTAATTAGATCCTAATCATGCAATGTGAGAGGATTGATCTAATGCAATAAAACATGGGTTGTAGAAAAGGTATGATCAAAGTGTTACTTGCCTTGCTGATGATCCGCGAGACCTAGGGTTTCGAAGTAACAAGCGGCGCAATCCGGGTGATCTATCGCAGACAAACAACAAGCACACAATAAGTACTCATCTAATGCACAGGTAAAACTCGAACAAGAGAACGAACCAGAAAGTTCAACTTAAGAACTCCGGTTGCAAAGAAAGAAAGAACCGAAAGAAACGGAAAACAAACGGCGGAAGAAAACAACTCGGTTCTAGCAAGTTGAAACTAGGTCAAATTTTACTGTAGCAAAAGCTTGTTCAAGTTGATTAGACGGAACGGCGGTTTCGAAACGAAACTCCAGGCGCTTGAATCACCTGATTCCGATAAACGAGCGAGAAGATAAGACTAGAACGAAGATCGGATCTGAATCGCGATCGAAAATCGCGGAATAAATCCGACGAAAAGAAAACGACGAACGGTTAAACGAATGGACGTTCGTTAACCGAGAATAACCGGTGATCACGTTCGTTAAGACGAACGGTCCGGCGAACGCTCGCTAAACAACTAAACCAAAGAAAAACGAAAAACCGATCTAGGGTTTCGGAAAAAAAACCGAAACAAACGAAAAGAAAACGGAACGGTTTTTTAAAAAAACCGAACGAGGGGAGGGTGGCGCGGCGGGCTACCTCGGCGAGGGGCCGGCGGCGGGCGGCGGCGGCGGCGGCGGGCGGCGGAGGCGGCGCGGCGGCGGCTGCTGCTGCTGCTGCTTGGGGCGGCGGGGCTGGTGTGGGGAGGAGAGGGGGGGTGGCTAGGTATTTAAAAGGGGGGAGGGTGGCTTGGGGGAGGGGGCAAGCAAAGGGCGGCGGCGGGCTGAGTCCGACTAGGACTCGGCGGCGGCGGCGGGGCTGCGCGCGGGGAGGAGGGGCGGCTGGGCCGGCTGGGCCTTGGCCCAGGCGGGCGCGAACGTTTTTTTAAATAGATGCGCGCGCAAAAAACAAAGGAAAGAAAATCTAAACGAACTCCAAAATTCCCAAAGTAAATTTTCCCCGACTCCTAAAAATGAGTCGAACAAAATGAACTTTACTCCGGGGCCTAGATGCAATTTTTGAAAACGCGCATTTTTCCCTATCCAAATAAAATGCAAAACTCCGGCAAAAACCAAAATTTGATTTATTCATTAAATCTTCATTTTTCCTAAATTTGGGAAAGTCATATTATTCCCTCTCTCATTTTTTTGATATTGGAAAAATAATTGAAGATGAAATAAATAAATCAAATGATCCTCTTTTCAAATTTGAGAAAACTCAAATATGAAAATAACGAAATCTCCAACTCTCTCCGAAGGGTCCTTGAGTTGCGTGAAATTTCTAGGATCGACCAAAATGCAGAAAATATGATATGCATGATGATCTAGTGTATAACATTCCAAATTGCAAATTTGGGATGTTACAAACCTACCCCCCTTAAGATGAATCTCGCCCTCGAGATTCGGGTTGGCTAGAAAATAGGTGAGGGTGGTCCTTGAGCAAATCTTCTTCTCTCTTCCCAGGTGGCTTCATCCTCTGAGTGGTGGTTCCACTGAACTTTGCAAAACTTGATAACCTTGCTGCGAGTAACTCTGCTGGCATAATCGAGAATCTTGACTGGCTTCTCCTCATATTTAAGTCGTCACTTCAACTGAATCGCTTCAAGCGGCACGGTATCTCTTAGCGGTATCTCGCCATCTCGGCATGACATTTCTTCAGCTGAGAAACATGGAATACATCATGAACTCCTGACAGTCCCTCTGGTAATTCCAACTTATAAGCGACTTCTCCCATACGTTGCAAGATCTATACGGTCCAACGAAACGCGGTGCTAACTTTCCCTTAACTCCAAAGCGCTTAACTCCTCGAAGTGGGGATACTCGAGATAAACTCTGTCTCCGGTTTCGTAACTGTCTCCTTGCGTTTAGAATCTGCGTAGCTCTTCTGCCTGGACTGGGCTACCTTGAGCCTATCGCGAATCAACTTAACTTTCCGTTCAGACTCCTTAATCAAATCTGGTCCAAAGAATTGACGGTCTCCAACTTCGTCCCATGACAACGGTGTCCTGCACCTCCTTCCGTATAAAGCTTCGAAAGGTGCCATCTTCAAACTGGTTTGGTAACTGTTGTTATAAGAAAACTCCGCATACGGCAAGTTATCGTCCCAGCTAGATCCATAATCTAGTGCACAAGCTCTCAGCATATCTTCCAAAATCTGATTGACTCTCTCGGTCTGTCCATCTGTGCGGATGAAAAGCTGTGCTGAACTCTAGTCTGGTTCCTAAAGTTTCATGCAACTGATTCCAAAACTTTGAGGTAAATGGTTCCTCTATCTGATACGATACTCCTCGGAACTCCATGCAAACAAATGATCCTAGTCATGTATATCTTTGCCAACTTAGCACTGGTGTAAGTGGTCTTAACTGGAATGAAAATGTGCTACCTTCGTCAAACGATCAACTACTACCCATATCGAGTCATAGCCTGCTTTCGTCCTGGGTAGTCCTGTGATAAAATCCATGCCTATCTTATCCCACTTCCATTCAGGTATCGGCAATGGTTGTAACAATCCTGCTGGCTTCTGATGCTCTGCCTTTACTCTCTGACATACGTCACAAACTGCTACATATGCTGCAATATCCTTCTTCATTCCGGTCCACCAGAATGTTTCCTTCAAATCCAAATACATCTTGGTATTCCCTGGGTGAATCGAATACGGTGAATCATGTGCCTCTTGCAAAATTAACTTTCTGATCTCCGATCATTAGGCACATAAACACGGTCTTCAAACCATAAGGTATCGTGCTCATCCTCACGAAATTTAGCTTTTCCTTTGCTCATTTTCTCCTTTATAGCAATCTCCTTGTCAGCTTTCTGAGCTTCTCTGATTTATCCATCAAAGTTGACTGAATCTCCAATGCTGCTACATAGCCTCTCGGAACTATTTCCAAACATAGCTCACGAAGTTTTCTGCTAACTCCTTGGGTATTTCTCCCGTCATTAAGTATTGACATGGCTCTTACGGCTAATGCGTCAGCTACTACATTAGCTTTCGGGATGGATAATGCAATCTCATATCATAATCCTTGATGAGCTCCAACCATCTCCTTTGTCTGGGTTCAACTCCTTGCGTGAAAATGTACTTCAAACTCTTGTGATCCGTGTACACCTCACAATGATTTCCAATGAGGAAATGTCTCCACGTTTTCAATGCATGCACTACGGCTGCTAACTCCAAATCATGCGTGGCATAATTCAACTCATGAGGCTTCAGTTGCCGTGAAGCATACGAAACAACTCTTCCTGCATAAGCACTGCTCCAAGTCCTCGACGTGAAGCGTCGCAATACACCTCATAATCCTTGGTCTGATCTGGCAAAATCAATACTGGTGAGGTAACCAAGCGTTTCTTCAATTCCTGGAAACTAGCCTCACACTCCTCAGTCCAATTGAACTTAGTATCCTTCTTCAACAATTCAGTCATAGGCTTTGCAATCTTTGAAAAGTTCTCAATGAATCTCCGGTAGTATCCTGCGAGTCCAAGAAAACTCCGGATCTCTCCAACTGTCGTTGGTGCTTCCCATTCGGTTACGGTCTCAACCTTAGTGGGGTCAACTGCTATACCTTCTCCGGATATAACGTGTCCGAGGAATCCAACTTCCTTCAACCAAAACTCACATTTGCTGAATTTGGCGTATAACTGATGTTCCCTTAGTTTCTCCAAAACCAAACGCAAATGTTCCTTATGCTCCTCTTCATTCTTTGAATAAACCAGGATGTCATCAATGAACACTACGACGAACTTATCCAAAAACTCCATAAACACTTTGTTCATCAGGTTCATAAAATAGGCAGGTGCGTTAGTCAATCCAAATGACATAACGGTATACTCATACAGTCCATATTGTGGTGAATGCTGTCTTAGGTATGTCCTGCTCTCGAATCTTCAACTGATGGTACCCTGATCGCAAATCGATCTTGGAAAACACTTTAGCTCCTTGCAAACGATCAAACAGATCATTGAATCATTGGCAGTGGGTACTTGTTCTTGATGGTTACTTCATTCAATCCCCGATAATCTACAACCATCCTTAATGATCCATCCTTCTTTTCCACTAGAAGTACGGGTGATCCCCAAGGCGAAGAACTTGGGCGAATGTAACCTTTATCCAATAACTCCTTAATCTGATTCTTAATTTCCACCAAATCCTTTGCTGGCATCCGGTACGGTCGCTTCGATATTGGGCCTGTACCTGGCAATAACTCAATCAAAAACTCAATGTCTCTATCCGGTGGCATGCCTGGTAATTCCTCAGGAAATACATCAGGAAAATCCTTTACCACTGGTACTTCCTCCTGCACAACTCCTGTTAGGCAGTTTACTTGTGTCCTGTTTGGCACATGCCGGGATACATACTTGATCCTTCTTCCTTCTGGTGTGGTAAGCAAAATTGTCTTACTGGCGCAATCGATGTTTCCTCCATACATCGACAGCCAATCCATACCAAGAATCACATCCAGACCTTGGGATTCCAGAATAATTAAATCCGTTGGGAAAACATGCCTTCCTATACTTAATGGCACTTGGAAACATCCTTGTCTGGCCATGTACTCTGCTCCTGGCGAGCTTACTAGCATAGGTGTTTTAAGAATCCTAGTGGGCAGGCTATACTTTTCCACAAATCCCCTTGATATGTATGAATGCGATGCACCAGTATCAAAAAGAACGAGTGCGGTAAATGTCTTAACCAAAAACTTACCGATTACTGCATCAGGCTGATCTTCAACCTCCTCCACATTAACGTGGTTCACCTGTCCCTCTATTGAAAGGGTTCGGCTTCTTCCCAGAGCTTCCATTGCCATTTCCATTCTGGCCTTCAGGACATTCATTGGCATAATGTCCGGTCTTGGAACACTTGAAACAGGTGACTTGACTCAGATCTCTCTTGGTTGGGGTCGATGGGGTGGTCGGTTCTGGCCGTTGCTTCCTCCATTCCCATTACCATTCTTGTGGCCATTATGGTTGTGCGAACTACCTCCTCCATGGGTATGCTGAAACTGAAATCCCGGTTTAGGGGTAAAACGGGGCTTCTGCTGGGCTCCAGAGTTATACTTCCTGTCCATACTTCCTCTTACGGTTCTCAATCTGCTGTTGCTTCCCTTCAATCATGATGGCACGATCTACCAACTCCTGGTAGTTGTTGAAACTCGCTACCATCAACTGCATGCTTAGTTCATCATTCAGTCCTTCCAGAAACTTCTCCTGCTTAGCTGCATCCGTAGCAACGTCATCTGGGGCATAACGTGCTAACTTGCTGAAAAGTCGTCAACGTACTGGCCAACTGTCCTTCCTCCTTGGCGTAAGTTGCGAAACTCACGCTTCTTCATGGCCATAGCTCCTGCTGAAACATGGGCAGTGCGGAAAGCTTGCTGAAACTGATCCCATGTGACAGTGTCAACTGGGTAAGTGGCTGTGAAATTCTCCCACCATGCTGCCGCGGGTCCGTCAAGCTGATGTGCGGCAAACTTCACTTTCTCACCAATCCGTGCATCCTGCAGTGGTCAACTCCCTTCCTATCTTGCGGAGCCAATCGTCTGCTACTATTGGCTCGGTGCTACTGGAAAACACCGGCGGATTCAGCCTAAGGAAACGGGCTAAGTGGTCAACAGGTGGTGGTGGTGGTGGGTTGTTGTTGTTGTTCTGTTGGTTCTGGACTAACATCTGCATCAATTGATTCTGCTGCTGGATCAACTGAGTGAGCTCCGGTGGGAATCCATTGTCACGTCTCGGAGGCATCTGAGGGTTTAGAAAAGACGAGAATTAAGAATAGAGTGAGGTCTAAAGGGAAAAACTACCCCAATGCACATGAGCAAATGCACACAAAATCACTTCATTCAATCAAACAAGGGCTTACAATCGGTCTAAAACTATCGCAAAAGTGCTCGACTATGTGTTTACATGGGGGAATACTACTACTATCTGGTGGTCATCTAGAAATTTGAACCGGTGGAAGACTCCATGATATCTGCTCCAGCTTCGTCTTCAAAGTCGGGTTCACTTGGATCCGAATCGGTGTCGTCGATGATGATGTAGTTGTCCGGACATGCGACGTACTCGTCTTCCTCTGGATGCTAACTTCCTCTTGAGTTCTTCAATCTCCTGCTTAAGATCGCCATTGTGTCTTGCTAGAGCTACGATCTCGTCCATGTAGTCCTTGCGTGTAGACTTCAGTTCTCCTTCTAGCTCGATGATCCTTGCCTTTGCATTCTTCAACTCTATCATATCATTGCACATCTGGTTCTCGTGGCGTCGAATGTGCTGGTTTAACTCCTGGATGAAAGATGCAATGGATCTATCCTTCTTGGTGCTGACTAACTCCCATTGTTCATCTCGGCGTCCGCAAATCTGGTAGATAGTGTCCTTGAGGTCTTCTTGATAAACTTCTCCAATGCGTCCTATGGTGATATGAGCTGCCATGCTCCTTCCCAGACTCCAGGTTGGTGCATTGAAAACACTATCTATGGGCTTCGTGATTGGCGCGAATGTCCTTCCCGGAACGTGAGCTTGAATCTTCCAGCGCTCCTCTTCAGGCAGAGTGGCGTTGAAGGTTCCCGTGAAGCTTGGTAATCCAATGTTCAGGTACTTGGTGACTTCCTTCAGGTGAAATCCAAATGGTGTGCCTTCATCCGGTTGAGCGTACTTAATCTTCGCGTTCGTCATCCTAAAAGAGTAGAAAAGATGAGGAGTTAGAAAATGAGAAGAGAATGGTGATCTATGGCTTTAACTTAGTGGTCGTGTCCTACAGTCAGCGTGTGCTCTGATACCATCTCTGTAGCGACCCGACCCGAATGGATCAAGTCTACTGTGCTCCGGTGTCATCCCTGGATCAGTAATGCTGACACCACACAGTACATCGAAGGATTTATAGCAGAGTGGCAATCACACACTTATTACATCGTTGTCTCAAAGAGAACTTATTACAATAAATATGGCTTAAGGCCATCTAAAAATGATAACAGCGGAAGACTCGGAAGATAAATGGGTCCATCAACTCCAACGGCATCACTGAGTATAGAACCACGACCTAAAAGCACCTTACTCGTCGTCTGAAAAGTCTGCAACATGAGAAGTTGCAGCCCGAAAACGGGTCAGCACATGGAATATGCTGGCAATGTAACACATAGAGAGTAATGGAATGAAGCAGCTATACTATATGCATATATGGCTGGTGGAAAGCTCTATGGTTACAGTTTTGCGTAAAGCCAGTTTTTCCCTACTGCAAAGGAATAAATTTATTTAACTATCATGGTAGTTGTTAAACATCGAGAATGGTTGACAGCATTCCGATCCCAATTAAGTGAACAATTAAAACCCAACAACATTAATTATAAGTAACGTGATGAGATTCACATGATATTCAAGTACTAGATACTCAAGTTGTCCATAACCGGGGACACGGCTAATCATGATTAGTTTGTACACTCTGCAGAGGTTTGCGCACTTTTCCCCACATGACTCGATCGCCTCCGTTTGTTTTCTCGCACTACATGGTGTTTGAGAAACGGATGACCGAGACATAGTCCTTCAGAAGCGCTAGCACCTTACGATGGTAGACCGTACACCTACTCCCCTACATCTGCTAGTCTACCCGTAAGAGTTCGCACAACTTAGTCAACTATGCCAGAGCCCATAATGGCTTGTGGCTGCACACGGAAGTTACTAGCATGAATGATCTTATGATCCCTTTGAGCCTGGGTGGCGGTCCAAAATAAAACAGGCAAGTCCTGATAGACATCAGGTGCCTCAATCCACCCAGATGTGTGTTTAAGTTGCCACCTTAGATAAACCATTAAAATTATCATCACATCTGTCATGGATATCACTCACCCAATCCACGTCTACTAGCATAGCATGGCATAATAAGCAAACGTAGAAGTAACTCCCAAAAGTTTGATAATAATACAGGTAATAGGTACTACCTCATCTACTTCCCATCCCACAATTTAATTAGATCCTAATCGTGCAATGTGAGAGGATTGATCTAATGCAATAAAACATGGGTTGTAGAAAAGGTATGATCAAAGTGTTACTTGCCTTGCTGATGATCCACGAGACCTAGGGTTTTGAAGTAAGAAGCGGCGCAATCCGGGTGATCTATCACAGACAAACAACAAGCACACAATAAGTACTCATCTAATGCACAGGTAAAACTTGAACAAGAGAACGAACCAGAAAGTTCAACTTAAGAACTCCGGTTGCAAAGAAAGAACGAACCGAACAAAGAAACGGAAAACAAACGGCGGAAAAAAACAACTCGGTTCTAGCAGGTTGAAATTAGGTCAAATTTTATTGTAGCAAAGTCTTGTTCAAGTTGATTAGACGGAACGACAGTTTTGAAACGAAACTCCAGGCGCTTGAATCACCTGATTCCGATAAACGAGCGAGAAGATAAACTAGAACGAAGATCGGATCTGAAATCGCGATCAGAAAAAAATTCACGGAATAAATCCGACGAAAAGAAAATGACGAACGGTTAAACGAATGGACATTCGTTAACCGAGAATACCCGGTGATCACGTTCGTTAAGACGAACGGTCCGGCGAACGCTCGCTAAACAACTAAACCGAAAAAAACGAAAAATCAATCTAGGGTTTCGGAAAGAAAAAAACCGAAACAAACGAAAGAAAACCAGAACGGTTATTTTTTTAAAAAAAAAACCGAACCGAAAGGGGAGGGTGGCGCGGCACGGGGCTACCTCGGGCGAGGGGCTCCGGCGGCGGGCTAGGCGGCGGTAGGCGGCGCTGCAGGCGGCGCGGCGGCGGCTGCTGCTGCTGCTTGGGGCGGCGGGGCTGGTGTGGGGAGGAGAGGGGGGGTGGCTAGGTATTTAAAGGGGGGGAGGGTGGCTTGGGGGAGGGGGCAAGGCAAGGGCGGCGGCGGCAGCTGAGTCCGGCTCGGACTCGGCGGCGGCGGCGTGCTGCGCGCGGGCGCGCGCGCGAGGGGGCGGCGGCTGGGCCGGCTGGGCCTTGGCCCAGGCGGGCTCGAACGTTTTTTTTAAATAGATGCGCGCGCAGAAAAAACAAAGGAAAGAAAATCTAAACGAACTCCAAAATTCCCAAAGTAAATTTTCCCCGACTCCTAAAAATGAGTCGAACAAAATGAACTTTACTCGGGGCCTAGATGCAAATTTTGAAAACGCGCATTTTTCCCTATCCAAATAAAATGCAAATAAACTCCGGAAAAACCTAAATTTGATTTATTCATTAAATCTTCATTTTTTCCTAAATTTGGGAAAGTCATATTATTCCCTCTCTCATATTTTTGATATTGGAAAAATAATTGAAGATGAAATAAATAGATCAAATGATCCTCTTTTTTCAAATTTGAGAAAACCCTCAAATATGAAAATAACGAAATCTCCAACTCTCTCCGAAGGTCCTTGAGTTGCGTGAAATTTCTAGGATCGACCAAAATGCAAGAAAATATGATATGCATGATGATCTAGTGTATAACATTCCAAATTGCAAATTTGGGATGTTACACTGGCAGGCCTCATGTGGCCATCTTCTACTATATGATGTCTTTTGACCTAGAAAAATCTAGAAGAAGCTTTCTGGATGAAGCGCTGCCGTCTCGAGGCGGAACCTGGGCATAAGCAATCTAGGGCTCCGACGGAGCTGTTTTATCGGGGAGACTTCCCTCCCGGAGGGGGAAATCGAAACAATCGTCATCGCCAACAATCCTCTCATTGAGAGGGGGTCAATCTCCATCAACATCTTCACCAGCATCATCTCCTCTCAAACCCTAGTTCATCTCTTGTATCTGATCTTTGTCTCAAAACCTTAGATTGGTACCTGTGGGTTGCGAGTAGTGTTGATTACTCCTTGTAGTTGATACTAGTTGGTTTATTCGGTGGAAGATCATATGTTCAGATCCTTAATGATATTCAATACCCCTATGATTATGAACATGAATATGCCTTGTGAGTAGTTACATTTGTTCCCGAGGAGATGGGAGAAGTCTTGTTAGAAGTAAGCATGTGAATTTGGTATTCGTTTGTCTTTCCTCTAGTGGTGTTATGTGAACATCGACTACATGTCACCTCACCATCATTTGGGCCTAGGGAAAGGCATTGGGAAGTAATGAGTAGATGATGGGTTGCTAGAGTGACAGAAGCTTAAACCCTAGTTTATGCGTTGCTTCGTAAGGGGCTGATTTGGATCCACATGTTCCATGCCATGGTTAGATTTATTTTAATTCTTCTTTTGTAGTTGTAGATGCTTGCGAGAGGGGTTAATCATAAGTGGGAGGCTTGTCCAAGTAAAGGCAGCACCCAAGCACCGGTCCACCCACATACCGAATTATCAAAGTAATGAACGTGAATCATACGAGCATGATGAAAACTAACTTGACAATAATTCCCATGTGTCCTCGGGAACGCTTTGCTTTATATAAGAGTTCATCTGTAGCGACCCGACCCGAATGGGTCAAGTCTCTGTGCTTAAGTGTCATCCTTGGATCGGTATGCTAACACACACAATACTCGAGGATTTATAACAGAGGTAAATCACATGTATAAAGTAACATAAACACTATTAACTCAATCAATATAGCGGAAGTAACAACAAGGTTGTGGATTCCCATCAACACCAACGGCAAAGTTGAGTGTAGACATCATAACCCTAACGGATCACTTACTCGTCGTAAGATTCCTGCAACATGAGATGTTGCATCCATTTAGGTTAGTACATTGAATGTACTGGCAAATTCACACCGTAGAGCAATGGTGAATAAGAGCTATCACTACATGCATATTTGGCTGGTGGAGGCTCTAAGTTTTAATTTTGCATAAAGCTAATTTTTTCCTACAAAAAAGGAATAAATTTTATTTTAACTACAAAGTTGGTTGAAAACATTGAGAAGGTAACCCCAACTCAATCCCAAATTAACATCAATAAACCAACAAATTAATTTAAGTAACGTGATGAGATCAAATCAATAATTCAAGTACCAGATACTCAAGATGTCCATAACCGGGGACACGACTAACCATGATTAGTTTGTACACTCTACAGAGGTTTGCGCACTTTTCCCCACAAGACTCGATCTCCTCCGTTGAATTTCTCACACTACATGATGTTTGAGAAACGATGACCGAGACACAGTCTTTCAGAAGCATTAACTTTGTACGATGGGTAGACCGTACCACCTACATCCCCTACATCTGCTAGTCTACCACTGTAAGAGGTCACACAGCATACTCAACTATGCTAGAGCCCATAATGGCTTGTGGCCGCACACGGAAGTTGCTAGCATGAATAATCTTAGGATCCCTTTGAGCCTGGGTGGAATTCCAATAGGGTGATCACACGGATACCCCGGGATCTCCTAGGGCAACGCTGGATTCCCCAGGTGTCCGGGCAATCTACTTCTATCCCCAGGGTGCCCGAACCAATCCACCCAGATGTGTATTAAAGTAGCCACCTTAAGTTTCCCATAGATAATATTGCTCTCGCATCTTTCATGAATTCTCTGAAACTAAACCACGTCTACGAGCATAGCACAGCAGTATAAGCATAACGTAGTAACTCCCAGGGTTTGAAAGTAACACAATAGGTACCTACCTCATCAACTACTTCCCAATACCCACATGTTAACAAGTCCTACTCATGCAATGCTTGAGGGTTGAAACTAATGCATAAAAACTAGGTATGAAAAGTATGCTCAAAGTGTGAACTTGCCTTGTACTATTGATGAAGATGATTCGCACTCATAACTCCTGAAAGTTCTACTCGTCACACTCCGTCCAATCTATCATAAGCAAGCAATTGCATACATGAGCACTCATGCAAAAGAATCGAAGAAAAAATCTCGGAAAACTTTGAAAACAAGCAATTTACTCTTGCAACAGAAAACAATTTCTAACAGTACCAAAATTGGGTGGATTTGGTCTTATCAGAAAGTTTAGGTCAAGAACTTCGATTTGCACAAAGAATCAACTATATCGGAGTTACGGAACTCAAGTTATGATCAAAAGAAATTTAAATATGAATCTGAACAAATTTTGAAATTTGAAAATTTCAAAAAAGTTGGTGTGACAAGTTCACCGGATAGGTGAAAACAAGACGAAACTATAGGCGCTGATTTCATCTAATTTGGATGAACGGGTAAAAAGTTATGGCCATTTGAAAAATCAGGGCCAAGCTGTTTTACGAAAGAAAAATAGGTACGGCTAAAAGAATTATAGGTCTAATGTATAAATACAGAGACTAAATGTATACGTAAAAATAGAAAAGACCTTTTAAATAAAAAGAGAAAAACGCACGGGCTAAAGTGTTCGGCCGGCCCGCGCACGCGCGCTGCAGTTTTTGTTTTTAAATTCTTTTAAGAAAAAGAAATATTTCTGAAAATAATATTTTTTTCTCCAAGCATAACCGAAAATAAATAAAAACAATTACAGGCCTGTCTGCTGACTATGTTGCGCACATGGGCGACGATAGTTATAGGCCGCACACACAGTTTCTTTAAATAGAAACAAAAAAGGAAAAAGGATGAATAACAAAAATAAAAATAAAATTTTATATAGGCATATTATATATCGAAATTTTCAAAAAAATATTTTCTATAACATAGACAATTTTCTAGCATCAAATGAAACCCACAAAACTTTAAATAAAGCAAACAGTGCTACTACTACAATAAAACATCATAAAAATCATTTTTAAAAATATCAAAATAATTTCAAATTTATTTCTCTCCATTTTTCTATTGTAGGGGATCATTTTACCCTAATTTCCATATATTTTATTTTTGGAGAACAATAATTTAAACAAAACCAAATAACTCCAAATTAAAAAAATAAAAGGGGCTTTAAATTTGATTCTTTTAAACTTCGAACTCATATTTCATATGTTTTGAAGAAGTCATTTCATCTTCTCTCATGAAAATCATTGAGTTGCCTAAAGTTTCTGAATTTGAAATAGTTCCAAATGGAATTCAAATCTTTTCAAAACCCTTTTCATTTATTTAAATGGAGGAAGTCATATCATCTTCACTCTAGGGTTTTGTGATGAAATGAATTTGAATTCATGGAGATCAGAATGCAAAACTGAAAGTTTGGGAAAGTCATTTTATTCCCTCTCATTTAACTTTCAAAAAGGTTTCAAATTTCACTCAATTTCACACAAGCAACCACACCACAATCAAGCAAACAAATCAAAACTATATATTTAATATAACATTCCAAAATTTAGAATTTTGGGATGTTAAATCGTCCAGGCTTATCCTTTGCTACAAAAGGATTGGGCCACCTTGCTGCACCTTAGTTACATTTGTTACTTGTTACCCGTTACAAATTATCTTATCACAAAACTATCTGTTACCGATAATTTCAGTGCTTGCAGAGAATACCTTGTTGAAAACCGCTTGTCATTTCCTTCTGCTCCTCGTTGGGTTCGACACTTTTACTTATCAAAAGGACTACAATAGATCCCCTAAACTTATGAGTCATCAAGGCTCTTTTCTGGCGCCGTTGCTGGGGAGTGAAGCGCCTTTGGTAAGTGGAATTTGGTAAGGAAACATTTATATTACGTGCTGAAATTTACTGTCACTTGTCACTATGGAAAATAATCCTTTGAGGGGCTTGTTCGGGTATCTTCACCTCGACCGGTAGAGCAAGAAGTTGCTCCTCAACCTACTGAACCTACTAAAAATATTTATTATGAAATTCCTTCGAGTATGATAGAGAAACTGCTAGCTAATCCTTATGCAGGAGATGGAAAATTACATCCTCATATGCATCTAATATATGTGGATGAAGTTTGTGGATTATTTAAGCTTGCAGGTTTGCCCGAGGATGAAGTCAAGAAGGAGTTATTCCCTTTATCTTTGAAGGAGAAGGCATTGACATGGTATAGGCTATGCGATGATACTGGGACTTGGAATTATAACCGACTGAAATTGGAATTTCATCAGAAGTTTTATCCTATGCATCTGGTTCATCGTGATCAGAATTATATTTATAATTTTTGGCCTCGTGAAGGAGAAATTATCGCTCAAGCTTGGGGGAGGCTTAAGTCAATGTTATATTCATGCCCCAATCATGAGCTCTCAAGAGAAATTATTGTTCGGAATTTTTATGCTCGGCTTCTCGTAATGATCAATCCATGCTCTATACTTCTTGTACTGGTTCTTTTATGAAGAAGACTATTCAATTCATATGGGATTTATTGGAAATAATTAAATGCAACTCTGAATATTGGGAGCTCGGCGAAGGTAAGGAGTCAGGTATAAACCTTAAGTTTGATTGTGTTAAATCTTTCATGGATACCGATGCTTTTCGAGAATTTAGCACTAAATATGAACTTGACTCTGAGATAGTAGCTTCTTTCTATGAATCATTTACTACACATGTTGATCTCCCCAAGAAGAAGTGGTTTAAATATCATCCTCCCGTTGAAGTAAAAGTAGTAGAACCTATTAAAGCTGAGGAAGAAACTATCACTTATAATGTTGATCATGTTATTCCTACTGCTTATATTGAGAAACCACCATTCCCTGTTAGGATAAAAGATCATGCTAAAGCTTCAGCTGTGGTTCGTAACTCATAAGAGTTATACTAGAACACCTACACCCCCTGAACAAATTAAAGTTTAACCTAGTATTGTTATGGCTAAAGATCTCTTAGTCGATAATATTGATGGGTGATGTCTACTACGCAACTTTCTTCTTGTAGACACGTGTTGGGCCTCCAAGCGCAGAGTTTTGTAGGACAGTAGCAATTTTAACTCAAGTGGATGACCTAAGGTTTATCAATCCGTGGGAGGCATAGGATGAAGATGGTCTCTCTCAAACAACCCTGCAACTAAATAATAAAAAGTCTCTTGTGTCCCCAGCACATCAAATACAATGGTAATTTGTATAGGTGCACTAGTTCGACGAAGAGATGGTGATACAAGAGTAATATGGATAGAAGATATTGATTTTTGTAATAAGAACAATAAAAAATAGCAAGGTAGCAATTGATAAAAACGGAGCACAAACGGTATTGCAATGCTTGAAAATGAGGCCTAGGGTCCATACTTTCGCTAGTGCAATCTCTCAACAATGCTAATATAATTGGACCACATAACAATCCCTCAACGTGCAACGAAGAATCACTCTAAAGTTCTTATCTAGCGGAGAACATAAGAAGAAATTGTTTGTAGCTATTCTTTCCGATCGATCTATCCAAGAGTTCATACTAAAATAACACCAAGTTATTCTTTCCGATTGATCTATCAGGAGTTCATACTAAAATAACACTAAAGCAATTCAGATTCATAATACTCAATCCAACACAAAGAACCTGAAAGAGTGCCCCAAGATTTCTACCGGAGAAATAAAAGACGAGAACGTGCATCAACCCTTACACATAGATTACCCCAATGTCACCTCAGGAATCCGCAAGTTGAGTACCAAAACACATATCAAGTGAATCAATATGATACCCCATTGTCACCACAGGTATTCATAGCAATACATACATCAAGTGTTCTCAAATCCATAAAAGTATTCAATCCGATAAAAACGAAATCTCAAAGGGAGAACTCAATTCATCACAACAAGATAGAGAGGGGAAAACACCATATGATCCAACTATATTAACAAAGCCCCCGATACATAAAGATCATGTCATCAAGAACACGAGAGAGAGAGAGAGAGATTAAACACATAGCTACTAGTACAAACCCTGGGCCCCAAGGGTGGACTACTCCCTCCTCATCATGGTTGTCGCCGAGATAATGAAGATGGCCACCGGAGATAACTTCCCCCTCCGGTAGTGTGCCTGTAACATCCCAAATTTGCAATTTGGTATGTTATACACTAGATCATCATGCATGTCATATTTTCTTGCATTTTTGCCCGATCCTAGTAATTTCACGCAACTCAAGGACCTTCGGAGAGAGTTGGAGATTTCGTTATTTTCATATTTGAGAGTTTTCTCGAATTTGAAAAAGAGGATCATTTGATTTATTTATTTCATCTTCAATAATTTTTTCGATATCAAAAATATAAGAGAGGGAATAATATGACTTTCCCAAAATTGAGGAAAAATGAAGATTTAATAAATAGATCAAATTTTTGTTTGCCGGAGTTCTTTTTGCATTTTATTTGGATAGGGGAAAATGCGTCTTTTAAAAATTGCATTTTAGGTCCGGAGAAAAGTTCATTTTGTTCGACTCATTTTTAGGAGTCGGGGAAAATTTACTTTAGGTTTTTCGCAGTTCGTTTAGTTTCTTTTTCTTTTGTTTTCTGCGCGCGAAAACCAGTTAAAAAAATGGGAGCCTCCCGCCAGGCCAGCCGGGCCAAAGGCCCAGCCAGCCGGGCCAAAGGCCCAGCCAGCCGGCCAGGCCCCAGCCTCCCCGTCGCGTGCGCCAGCGCTAGGTAGGCGCCAGCCGCCGCCGCCTCTTGCTCTAGCCGAGTCCGGCTAGGGTTAGCCCCCTCCCTTTTCCTTGTTTCGTTTTCCTATTCGTACTCTATTTCTTGTCCCCTACCCCAAGTCTCCTCTCCCCTCCCCAATATAAATACCCCAACACCCCCCCTCTAAACCCATCAAATCAAACCCCAAGCCCTCCACCGCACCCCACCCCGCGCCCTACACTGCCGCCGCGCCACCCCACACCCACGCCGCCGCACCTTGCACACGCCGCCGCCGCACTTTGCCCACGCCGCCGCCGCCCTACGCCACGCCGCCGGAGCCTCTCGCCGGAGACCTCGCCGGAGGTTGCCCGCGTCTCTTTTCCTCGGATCGTTTTCTTCTAATTGTTTCGATTCTTTTCTTCTCCTCTGATTCGTTGTCTAGATCGGTTTTTCGTTTCGGTTTTCTTCTCCGAAACCCTAGATCGGATTCGTTTTCTTTTCCGATTTAGTTGCCTTTGGACCATTCGCCGGACTGTTCGTTCTAACAAACGTGATCACCGGATTCTTCTAGGTTAACGAACGTCCGTTCGTATAACCGTTCTTCTTTTTCTTCTCGTCGGATTTATTCCGCGATCGCGATCTCAGATCCGATCTTCGTTCTAGTTTATCTTCTCGCTCGTTTATCGGAATCAGGTGATTCAAGCGCCTGGAGTTTCGTTTCGAAACCGCCGTTCCGTCTAATCAACTTAAACAAGTTTTTTCCCCGGTAAAATTTGACCTAGTTTCAACTTGCTAGAACCGAGTTGTTTTCTTCCGCCGTTTGTTTTCTATTTCTTTGTTCGGTTCGTTCTTTCTTTGCAACCGGAGTTCTTAAGTTGAATTTTCTGGTTCGATCTCTTGTTCGAGTTTTACCTGTGCATTAGATGAGTACTTATTGTGTGCTTGTTGTTTGTCTGCGATAGATCACCCGGATTGCGCCGCCTGTTACTTTGAAACCCTAAGTCAGCAAGGCAAGTAACACTTTGATCATACCTTTTCTACAACCCATGTTTTATTGCATTAGATCAATCCTCTCACATTGCATGATTAGGATCTAATTTAAACTGTGGGATGGGAAGTAGATGAGGTAGTACCTATCACCTGTAGATTTATAGGGAACTTCTACGCCGTTTATGCCATTCACGGACCGCCACCCAGGCTCAAAGGGATCATAAGATCATTCATGCTAGAAACTTCCGTGTGCAGCCACATGCTACTATGGGCTCTGGCATAGTTGACTAAGTTGTGCGAACTCTTACGGGGTGGACTAGCAGATGTAGGGTTGTAAGTGGTACGGTCTACCCCATCGTAAGGTGCTAGCCTTCTGAATCGGTCATCTGTCTTCTCAAGCACCATGTAGTGCGAGAAACCAAACGGAGGCGATCGAGTCATGTGGGGAAAAGTGCGCAAACCTCTGCAGAGTGTACAAACTAATCATGATTAGCCGTGTCCCCGGTTATGGACAACTTGAGTATCTAGTACTTGAATATCATGTGAATCTCAGCATGTTACTTCTAATTAATGTTGTTGGGTTTTAATTGTTCACTTAATTGGGATTGAGAATGCTATCAACCATTCTCAATGTTTAACAACCACCATGATAGTTAAATAAATTTATTCCTTTGCAGTAGGGAAAAACTGGCTTTATGCAAAATTGTAACCATAGAGCTTTCCACCAGCCATATATGCATATAGTATATGTGTTTCATTCCATTACTCTCTATGTGTTACTTTGCCAGCATATTCCATGTGCTGACCCATTTTCGGGCTGCAACTTCTCATGTTGCAGACTTTTCAGACGACGAGTAAGGTGTTTTAGGTCGTGGTTCTATACTCAGTGATGCCGTTGGAGTTGATGGACCCATTTATCTTCCGAGTCTTCCGCTGTTATCGACACTAGATGGCCTTAAGCCATGTTTATTGTAATAAGTTCTCTTTGAGACAACGATGTAATAAGTGTGTGATTGCCACTCTGCTATAAATCCTTTGATGTACTGTGTGGTGTCAGCATTACTGATCCAGGGATGACACCTGAGCACAGAGCGCTTGATCCATTTGGGTCGGGTCGCGACAGAGAATGGTATCAGAGCACACGCTGACTGTAGGACACGACTACTAAGTTAAAGCCATAGATCACCATTCTCTTCTCATTTTCTAACTCCTCATCTTTTCTACCCTTTTAGGATGCCGAACGTGAAGATTAAGTACGCTCAACCGGATGAAGGCACACCATTTGGATTTCACCTAAAGGAAGTCACCAAGTACCTGAACATTGGATTACCAAGCTTCACGGGAACCTTCAACGCCACTCTGCCTGAAGAGGAGCGCTGGAAGATTCAAGCTCACGTTCCGGGGGGAACATTCGCGCCAATCACGAAACCCATAGATAGTGTTTTCAATGCACCAACCTGGAGTCTGGGAAGGAGCATGGCAGCTCATATCACCATAGGACGCATTGGAGAAGTTTATCAAGAAGACCTCAAGGACACTATCTACCAGATTTGTGGACGCCGAGATGAACAATGGGAGTTAGTCAGCACCAAGAAGGATAGATCCATTGCATCATTCATCCAGGAGTTAAACCAGCACATTCGACGCCACGAGAACCAGATGTGCAATGATATGATAGAGCTGAAGAATGCGAAGGCAAGGATCATCGAGCTAGAAGGAGAACTGAAGTCTACACGCAAGGACTACATGGACGAGATCGTAGCTCTAGCAAGACACAATGGCAATCTTAAGCAGGAGATTGAAGAACTCAAGAGGAAGTTAGCATCCAAGGAAGAAGACGAGTACGTCGCATGTCCGGACAACCACATCATCATCGACGACACCGATTCGGATCCAAGTGAACCCGACTTTGAAGACGTAGCTGGAGTAGATATCATGGAGTCTTCCACCGATTCAAATTTCTAGATGACCACCAGATAGTAGTAGTATTCCCCCATGTAAACACAATATAGTCGAGCACTTTTGCGATAGTTAGACCGTTTGTAAGCCCTTGTTCGATTGAATGAAGTGATTTTGTGTGCATTTGCTCATGTGCATAAGGGTAGTGTTTTCCCTTTAGACCCCCTCTATTCTTAATTCTCGTCTTTTCTAAACCCTCAGATGCCTCCGAGACGTGACAATGGATTTCCACCGGAGCTCACTCAGTTGATCCAGCAGCAGAACCAATTGATGCAGATGTTAGTCCAGAACCAACAGAAGAACAACAGCATCCCACCACCACCACCACCTGTTGACCACTTAGCCCGTTTCCTTAGGCTGAATCCACCGGTGTTTTCCAGTAGCACCGGGCCGATAGTAGCAGACGATTGGCTCCGCAAGATAGGAAGGGAGTTAACCACTGCAGGATGCACGGATGGTGAGAAAGTGAAGTTTGCCGCTCACCAGCTTGACGGACCCGCGGCAGCATGGTGGGAGAATTTCACAGCCACTTACCCAGTTGACACTGTCACATGGGATCAGTTTCAGCAAGCTTTCCGCACTGCCCATGTTTCAGCAGGAGCTATGGCCATAAAGAAGCGTGAGTTTCGTAACTTACGCCAAGGAGGAAGGACAGTTGGCCAGTACGTTGACGATTTCAGCAAGTTAGCACGTTATGCTCCAGATGACGTCGCTACGGATGCAGCTAAGCAGGAGAAGTTTCTGGAAGGGCTGAACGGTGAACTAAGCATGCAGTTGATGGTAGCCACCTTCAACAACTACCAGGAGTTGGTAGATCGTGCCATCATGATTGAAGGGAAGCAACAGCAGATTGAGAATCGTAAGAGGAAGTATGGATAGGGGAAGTATAACTCTAGAGCCCACCAGAAGCCCCGTTTTGCCCCTAAACCGGGATTTCAGTTTCAGCATACCCATGGAGGAGGAAGCTCGCACAACCATAATGGCCACAAGAATGATAATGGGAATGGAGGAAGCAACGGCTAGAATCGTACCATCCCATCAACCCCAACCAAGAGAGACCTGAGTCAAGTCACCTGTTTCAAGTGTTCCAAGATCGGACATTATGCCAATGAATGTCCCGAAGGCCAGAATGGAAATGGCAATGGAAGCTCTGGGAAGAAGCCGAACCCTTTCAATAGGGGACAGGTGAACCACATTAATGTGGAGGAGGTTTAAGATCAACCCGATGCAGTAATCGGTAAGTTTTTGGTTAAGTCATTTACCGCACTTGTTCTTTTTGACACTGGTGCATCGCATTCATACATATCAAGGGGATTTGTGGATAAATATAACCTGCCAACCCAAGCCCTTAGGTCACCCATGTTAGTAAGCTCACTTGTAGCGGAGTTTATGGCTAGACGATGGTGTGATCGGTTACCATTAAGGATTGGTAACTATGTGTTTCCCTCAGACCTAATAGTATTGGAATCTCAAGGATTAGATGTGATATTAGGCATGGATTGGTTATCGAAGTATGAAGGGAATATTGAGTGTGCTAGTAAGAAAATTTTTCTTACCACACCAGAAGGAAGAAGGATCAAGTATGTATCTTGGCATGTGCCAAACAGGACACAAGTAAACTGCCTAACAGGAGTTTTCCAAGAAGAAGTACCAGTGGTAAAGGATTTTCCTGATGTATTTCCTGAGGAATTACCAGGCATGCCACCGGATAGAGACATTGACTTTTTGATTGAGTTATTACCAGGTACAGGCCCAATATCGAAGCAACCGTACCGGATGCCAGCAAAGGATTTGGTGGAAATTAAGAATCAGATTAAGGAGTTATTGGATAAAGGTTACATTCGCCCAAGTTCTTCGCCTTGGGGATCACCCGTACTTCTAGTGGAAAATAAGGATGGATCACTAAGGATGGTTGTAGATTATCGGGGATTGAATGAAGTAACCATCAAGAATAAGTACCCACTGCCAATGATCAACGATCTGTTTGATCGGTTGCAAGGAGCTAAAGTGTTTTCAAAGATCGATTTGCGATCAGGGTACCATCAGTTGAAGATTCGAGAGCAGGACATACCTAAGACAGCATTCACCACGAGATATGGACTGTATGAGTATACCGTTATGTCATTTGGATTGACTAACGCACCTGCCTATTTTATGAACCTGATGAACAAAGTGTTTATGGAGTTTTCTGATAAGTTCGTCGTAGTGTTCATTGATGACATTCTGGTTTATTCAAAGAATGAAGAGGAGCATAAGGAACATTTGCGTTTGGTTTTGGAGAAACTAAGGGAACATCAGTTATATGCCAAGTTCAGCAAATGTGAGTTTTGGTTAAAGGAAGTTGGATTTCTTGGACATGTTATATCCAGAGAAGGTATAGCAGTTGACCCCACTAAGGTTGAGACCGTAACCGAATGGGAAGCACCAACAACAGTTGGAGAGATCCGGAGTTTTCTTGGACTTGCAAGATACTACCGGAGATTCATTGAGAACTTTTCAAAGATTGTAAAGCCTATGACTGAATTGTTGAAGAAGGATATTGCAGCCTATGTAGCAGTTTGTGACGTTTGTCAGAGAGTAAAGGCAGAGCATCAAAAGCCAGCAGGATTGTTACAACCATTGCCGATACCCGAATGGAAGTGGGATAAGATATGCATGGATTTTATCACAGGACTACCCAGGACAAAGGCAGGCTATGATTTGATATGGGTAGTAGTCGATCGTTTGACAAAGGTAGCACATTTTATTCCAGTTAAGACCACTTACACCAGTGGTAAGTTGGCAAAGATATACATGACTAGGATCATTTGTTTGCATGGAGTTCCGAACAATATCGTATCAGATAGAGGAACCCAATTTACCTCAGAGTTTTGGAATCAGTTGCATGAAACTTTAGGAACCAGACTAGAGTTCAGCACAGCTTTTCATCCGGAGACAGATGGACAGACCGAGAGAGTCAATCGGATTTTGGAAGATATGCTGAGAGCTTGTGCACTAGATTATGGATCTAGTTGGGACGATAACTTGCCGTATGCGGAGTTTTCTTATAACAACAGTTACCAAACCAGTTTAAAGATGGCACCTTTCGAAGCTTTATACGGAAGGAGGTGCAGGACACCGTTGTCATGGGACGAAGTTGGAGACCATCAATTCTTTGG
Organism: Triticum urartu; assembly: GCF_003073215.2. Taxonomy (NCBI): domain Eukaryota; kingdom Viridiplantae; phylum Streptophyta; class Magnoliopsida; order Poales; family Poaceae; genus Triticum; species Triticum urartu. The sequence continues at coordinate 217,116,053 of NC_053024.1, read as the reverse complement.
ACCAGATTTGATTAAGGAGTCTGAACGGAAAGTTAAGTTGATTCGCGATAGGCTCAAGGTAGCCCAGTCCAGGCAGAAGAGCTACGCAGATTCTAAATGCAAGGAGACAGTTTACGAAACCGGAGACAGGGTTTATCTTCGAGTATCCCCACGTCGAGGAGTTAAGCGCTTTGGAGTTAAGGGAAAGTTAGCACCGCGTTTCGTTGGACCGTATAAGATCTTACAACGTATGGGAGAAGTTGCTTATAAGTTGGAATTACCAGAGGGACTGTCAGGAGTTCATGATGTATTCCATGTTTCTCAGCTGAAGAAATGTCACGCCGAGATGGCGGAGGTACCGCTAAGAGATACCGTGCCACTCGAAGCGATCCAGTTAAAAGATGACCTAACATATGAGGAGAAGCCAGTCAAGATTCTCGATTATGCCAGCAGAGTTACCCGCAGCAAGGTTATCAAGTTTTGCAAAGTTCAGTGGAACAACCACTCAGAGGATGAAGCCACCTGGGAGAGAGAAGAAGATTTGCTCAAGGACCACCCTTACCTATTTTCTAGCCAACCCGAATCTCGAGGGCGGGATTCATCTTAAGGGGGGTAGGTTTGTAACATCCCAAATTTGCAATTTGGTATGTTATACACTAGATCATCATGCATGTCATATTTTCTTGCATTTTTGCCCGATCCTAGTAATTTCACGCAACTCAAGGACCTTCGGAGAGAGTTGGAGATTTCGTTATTTTCATATTTGAGAGTTTTCTCGAATTTGAAAAAGAGGATCATTTGATTTATTTATTTCATCTTCAATAATTTTTCCGATATCAAAAATATAAGAGAGGGAATAATATGACTTTCCCAAAATTGAGGAAAAATGAAGATTTAATAAATAGATCAAATTTTTGTTTGCCGGAGTTCTTTTTTGCATTTTATTTGGATAGGGAAAAATGCGTGTTTTAAAAATTGCATTTTAGGTCCGGAGAAAAGTTCATTTTGTTCGACTCATTTTTATGAGTCGGGGAAAATTTACTTTAGGTTTTCCGGAGTTCGTTTAGTTTCTTCTTCTTTTGTTTTCTGCGCGCGAAAACCAGTTAAAAAAGGGGGGGGGAGCCTCCCGCCAGGCCAGCCAGGCCAAAGGCCCAGCCAGCTGGCCAGGCCCCAGCCTCCCCGTCGCGCGCGCCAGCGCTAGGCAGGCGCCAGCCGCCGCCGCCTCTTGCTCTAGCCGAGTCCGGCTAGGGTTAGCCCCCTCCCTTTTCCTTGTTTCGTTTTCCTATTCCTACTCTATTTCTTGTCCCCTACTCCAAGTCTCCTCTCCCCTCCCCAATATAAATACCCCAACACCCCCCCTCTAAACCCATCAAATCAAACCCCAAGCCCTCCACCGCACCCCACCCCGCGCCCTACACCGCCGCCGCGCCACCCCACACCCGCGCCGCCGCACCTTGCCCACGCCGCCGCCGCACTTTGCCCACGCCGCCGCCGCCCTACGCCACGCCGCCGGAGCCTCTCGCCGGAGACCTCGCCGGAGGTTGCCCGTGTCTCTTTTCCTCGGATCGTTTTCTTCTAATCGTTCCGATTCTTTTCTTCTCCTCTGATTCGTTGTCTAGATCGGTTTTTCGTTTCGGTTTTCTTCTCCGAAACCCTAGATCGGATTCGTTTTCTTTTCCGATTTAGTTGCCTTTGGACTGTTCGCCGGACCGTTCGTCCTAAAGAACGTGATCACCGGATTCTTCTAGGTTAACGAACGTCCGTTCATATAACCGTTCTTCTTTTTCTTCTCGTCGGATTTATTCTGCGATCGCGATCTCAGATCCGATCTTCGTTCTAGTTTATCTTCTCGCTCGTTTATCGGAATCAGGTGATTCAAGCGCCTGGAGTTTCGTTTTGAAACCGCCGTTCCGTCTAATCAACTTAAACAAGTTTTTGCCCCGGTAAAATTTGACCTCGTTTCAACTTGCTAGAACCGAGTTGTTTTCTTCCCGCCGTTTGTTTTCCGTTTCTTTGTTCGGTTCGTTCTTTCTTTGCAACCGGAGTTCTTAAGTTGAATTTTTTGGTTCGATCTCTTGTTCGAGTTTTACCTGTGCATTAGATGAGTACTTATTGTGTGCTTGTTGTTTGTCTGCGATAGATCACCCGGATTGCACCGCCTGTTACTTTGAAACCCTAGGACTCGTGGATCATCAGCAAGGCAAGTAACACTTTGATCATACCTTTTCTACAACCCATGTTTTATTGCATTAGATCAATCCTCACACATTGCATGATTAGGATCTAACTAAACTGTGGGATGGGAAGTAGATGAGGTAGTACCTATCACCTGTATTATTATTATGAAACCTTTGGGAGTTACTTCTACGTTTCCTTATTATGCCATGCTATGCTAGTAGACGTGGATTGGGTGAGTGATATCCATGACAGATGTGAGTTGATAATTTTAATGGTTTATCTAAGGTGGCAACTTAAACACACATCTGGGTGGATTGAGGCACCTGATGTCTATCAGGACTTGCCTGTTTTTTTTTTCGGACCACCACCCAGGCTCAAAGGGATCATAAGATCTTTCATGCTAGAAACTTCCGTGTGCAGCCACATGCTACTATGGGCTCTGGCGTAGTTGACTAAGTTGTGCGAACTCTTACGAGGTGGACTAGCAGATGTAGGGGTTGTAGGTGGTACGGTCTACCCCACATGTAAGGTGCTAGCGCTTCTGAAAGACTGTGTCTCGGTCATCCGTCTTCTCAAGCACCATGTAGTGCGAGAAACCAAACGGAGGCGATCGAGTCATGTGGGGAAAAGTGCGCAAACCTCTGCAGAGTGTACAAACTAATCATGATTAGCCGTGTCCCCGGTTATGGACAACTTGAGTATCTAGTACTTGAATATCATGTGAATCTCGACATGTTACTTCTAATTAATGTTGTTGGGTTTTAATTGTTCACTTAATTGGGATTGAGAATGCTGTCAACCATTCTCAATGTTTAACAACCACCATGATAGTTAAATAAATTTATTCCTTTGCAGTAGGGAAAAACTGGCTTTACGCAAAATTGTAACCATAGAGCTTTCCACCAGCCATATATGCATATAGTATACCTGTTTCATTCCATTACTCTTTATGTGTTACTTTGCCAGCATATTCCATGTGCTGACTCGTTTTTGGGCTGCAACTTCTCATGTTGCAGACTTTTCAGACGACGAGTAAGGTGTTTTAGGTCGTGGTTCAATACTCAGTGATGCCGTTGGAGTTGATGGACCCATTTATCTTCCGAGTCTTCCGCTGTTATCGACACTAGATGGCCTTAAGCCATGTTTATTGTAATAAGTTCTCTTTGAGACAACGATGTAATAAGTGTGTGATTGCCACTCTGCTATAAATCCTTCGATGTACTGTGTGGTGTCAGCATTACTGATCCAGGGATGACACCTGAGCACAGAGCGCTTGATCCATTCGGGTCGGGTCGCGACAGTGCCACAATGGGGTCTAGATTGATTTTTCGTGGCTACAGAGGCTTGCGGCGGTGAAATTTCTAATCTAGGGTTGCCCCTGATGGTTTCTCTATTTATAGGATTTTTGGTGTTGGTTTCATGCTAAGATGGGCCTCGAGGTGAGCACAACCCACCGGGGTAAGCCGGGCCAACCAGGCGTGCCCCGGTGTCTTGTGCCCTACTCCTTCACCTTCTAGTCCTTCCACGAAGATTCGGGGGTCTCTTTTGTTCCAAAAAAATCGTCAAAAAGTTTCAGCTCATTTGGATAACTTTCATTTCTGCACCAAAAACAACACCACGGTAGTTTTGCTTAAAACAACGTCAGTACGGGTTAGTTCCATGCAAATCATACCAAAACCATACAAAATTGTTGTAAGCATGGCATGAATACTTGATCAATTATAGATACATTGGAGGCGTATCAATGGGCATGTTATTTATTTCTGTGATGAGGCTAATAGAATTGCTAGACCCGATAATAAAGATAAACATAGACCTGTTGTTGGTGTGCCTGTTTTTTCTCGAATATGCACGAGTGTGCATATTATATATTAAAGAAGAAAGGCAAAAGAGTGCCTCCACCATAGTTTTACAAGGGTTTCATTACAACTCACTCCTCACTACTACCCCACCTATGCAAACCACAGAAGAAAGGATCGACATTCCTCTTAAACTTACTGGCTCCTAGACAAGTCATGCCCTCGGACCTCACCCTACTCAGGAGCACACTCATCGAAGGAAATGCTCCATCGAACACAATAGCATTGCGATTCTTCCACAATTCCCAAAGTGTTAGGATGAAGATTTTATGTAGATCCTTCCTCCGTAGGTTGTTCGGCTCTTGCTTCTCACGTAGCCATAGGCCAAGGGAGTCATGTGCCGTCGGCATCCAGTCCTCCTTGCCCAGAGCTTGACATATCACAACTCATACCGATCTAGCAAACTCGTATGTTAAGAACATGGTTTATCGTTTCTTCCTCTTGGTCACACAGAGGGCATGCGTCCTGATGCGGTAATCCTTTCCATGCCAGCCGATCCAAGGTCCAACATCGGTCCCGTAAAGTAAGCCATAGGACAAGGGAGTCATGTGCCGTCGGCATCCAGTCCTCCTTGCCCAGAGCTTGACATATCACAACTCATACCGATCTAGCAAACTCGTATGTTAAGAACATGGTTTATCGTTTCTTCCTCTTGGTCACACAGAGGGCATGCGTCCTGATGCGGTAATCCTTTCCATGCCAGCCGATCCAAGGTCCAACATCGGTCCCGTAAAGTAAGCCATAGGACAAGGGAGTCATGTGCCGTCGGCATCCAGTCCTCCTTGCCCAGAGCTTGACATATCACAACTCATACCGATCTAGCAAACTCGTATGTTAAGAACATGGTTTATCGTTTCTTCCTCTTGGTCACACAGAGGGCATGCGTCCTGATGCGGTAATCCTCTCCATGCCAGCCGATCCAAGGTCCAACATCGGTCCCGTAAAGTAAGCCAGGTAAAGAACTTGCAAGTGGAAGGTTCCCGAGACTTCCATGTCAACTCCACCATGGGTTGTACAGTCCAGCCCCAATAATTTGTCGCGTATGCCGACCTCACCGAGTACTGGCCATTGGTCTCCCATGCCCAAGAGACCGTTGATACGTCCATTTTGCATCATGCTTTTATATCATTATTTATTGCATTATAGGCTGTTATTACACATTATGTCACAATACTTATGCATGTTCTCTCTTATTTTACAAGGTTTACATAAAGAGGGAGGCAGCTAGGATTCTGGGCTGGAAAAGGAGAAAATATTAGAGACCTATTCTGCACAACTCCAAAAGTCCTGAAACTTCACGGAAGATGTTTTCCAAATATATAAAAAATACTGAGAGCAAGAACTTCACCAGGGGGGGCCAAACCCTGCCCACGAGGGTGGGGGCGCGCCCTACCCCCTGGGCGCGCCCCCTACCTCGTGGGCCCCCTGGTGGCCCTCCGATGGCCATCTTCTGCTACATGGAGTCTTTCTATGAGGAAAAAATCATAAGCCATCTTCTCGGACAAAACTCCGCCGCCACGAGGCGGAACCAATCTAGGGCTCTGGCGGAGTTGTTCTGCTGGGGAAACTTCCCTCCCGGAGGGGGAAATCACCGCCATCGTCATCACCAATGCTCCTCTCATTGGGAGAGGGCAATCTCCATCAACATCTTCATCAGCACCATCCCATCTCAAAACCCTAGTTCATCTCTTGTATTCAATTCTTGTCTCCAAGTCTGGGGTTGGTGCTAGTAGGTTGCTAGTAGTGTTAATTACTCCTTGTAGTTGATGCTAGTTGGTTTAATTGGTGGAAGATCATATGTTCAGATCCTATATGCATTTTAATACCCCTCTGATTATGAACATGTTTATGCTTTGTGAGTAGTTACTTTTGTTCCTGAGGACATGGGAGAAGTCTTGCTATTAGTAGTCATGTGAATTTGGTATTCGTTCGATATTTTGATGAGATGTATGTTGTCTCTCCTCTAGTGGTGTTATGTGAACATCGACTACATGACACTTCACCATTATTTGGGCCTAGAGGAAGGCATTGGGAAGTAATAAGTAGATGATGGGTTGCTAGAGTTACAGAAGCTTAAACCCTAGTTTATGCGTTGCTTCGTAAGGGGCTGATTTGGATCCATATGTTTCATGCTATGGTTAGGTTTACCTTAATAATTTTGTTGTAGTTGCGGATGCTTGCAATAGAGGTTAATCATAAGTGGGATGCTTGTCCAAGTAAGGGCAGCACCCAAGCACCGGTCCACCCACATACCAAATTATCAAAGTACCGAATGCGAATCATATGAACGTGATGAAAACTAGCTTGACGATATTCCCATGTGTCCTCGGGAGCGCTTTACATCATATAAGAGTTTCTCCAGGCTTGTACTTTGCTACAAAAAGGATTGGGCCACCTTGCTGCACCTTATCTTTTGTTACTTGTGGCTCATTACAAATTATCTTATCACAAAACTATTTGTTACGACTTATTTCAGTACTTGCAGAGAATACCTAGCTAGAAACCGCTTATCATTTCCTTCTGCTCCTCGTTGGGTTCGACACTCTTACTTATCGAAAGGACTACGATAGATCCCCTATACTTGTGGGTCATCAAGACTCTTTTCTGGCGCCGTTGCCGGGGAGTGAAGCGCCTTTGGTAGGTGTAATTTGGTAAGGAAAATTTATATAGTGTGCTGAAATTAACTGTCACTTGTTATCATGGAAAGTAATCCTCTGAGGGGCTTGTTCGGGGTATCTTCACCCTGACCAGTAGAGCAAAGAGTTGCTCCTCAACCTACTGAACCTACTGAAAATGAAAATGAAAATGCTTGCTTTGAAGTTCCTTCGGGTATGATAGAAAAACTGCTAGCTAATCCTTTTTAGGAGATGGAACAAAACATCCTGATGAACATCTGATATATGTGGATGAAGTTTGTGGATTATTTAAGCTTGTAGGTGTATCCGGAGATGTTGTTAAGAAGAAGGTCTTCCCCTTATCTTTGAGGGTAGATGCATCGACATGGTATAGGCTATGTGATGTTATGAGGTCTTGGAATTACAAACGGTTGAAATTGGAATTTCATCAGAAGTTTTATCCTATGCATCTTGTTCATCGTGATCGCAATTATATATACAATTTTTGGCCTCGCGAAGGAGAAAGCATCGCTCAATCTTGGGGGAGGCTTAAATCAATGTTATATTCATGCCCCAATCATGAGCTCTCAAGAGAAATGATTATTCAAAAATTTTATGCTCGGCTTTCTGGTAACAATCGCACCATGCTTGATACTTCTTGTGCTGGCTCTTTTATGATGAAGACTATTGAATTCAAATGGGATTTATTGGAAAGAATTAAACGCAACTCTGAAGATTGGGACCTCGACAATGGTAAGGAGTCAGGTATGACACCTAGTTTTGATTGTGTTAAATCTTTTATGGATATCGATATTTTTCGTAAATTTAGCACTAAATATGGACTTGACTCTGAGATAGTAGCTTCTTTCTGTGAATCTTTTGCTTCTTATGTTGATCTCGCCAAGGAGAAGTGGTTTAAATATCATCCTCCCATAGAAGTAAAAGTAGCTGCACCTATTAAAGTTGAAGAAAAGACTATCACTTATAATGATCCTATTGTTCCTACTTCTTATGTTGAGAAACCACCTTTCCCTGTTAGGATAAAGGACCATGCTGAAGCTTCAACTGTAGTTCGTAAAAGCAATATTAAAACATATACACCTCCTGAGCAAGTTAAAGTTGAACTTAATATTGCTATTGTTAAAGATCTCTTGTCTCATAATATAGATGGGCATGTTATTTATTTCTGTAATGAAACTGCTAGAATTGCTAAACCCCGTGATAAAGATAAACCTAGACCTGTGGTAGGCATGCCTGTTATTTCTATTAAAATAGGAGATCATTATTATCATGGCTTATGTGTTATGGGTGCTAGTGCTAGTGCAATACCTTATTCTTTATACCAAGAAGTTATGCACGATATTACACCTGCTGAGATGGAAGGTATTGATGTCACAATTAAACTTGCCAATAGGGATACTATTTCACCAATGGGAATTGTTAGAGATGTTGAAGTCTTGTGTGGGAAAACTAAATATCCTGCTGATTTTCTTGTTCTTGGTTCCCCACAAGATAGCTTTTGTCCCATTATATTTCGTAGACCCTTCTTAAACACTGTTAATGCTACCATAGATTGTAAAAGAGTTGTTGTTACTATCGGTTTAGATGATATGACTCATGAATTTATTTTTTCTAAATTTAGTAGACAATACCGAGAAGAAGAATTACCTAGTAAGGATGAAATTATTGGTCTTCCTTCTATTGCCATACTTCCTAGTGATCCTTTAGAACAATATTTGCTAGACTATGAAAATGACATGTTTATGAATGAAACAAGGGAACTAGATGAAGTATTCTTTAAACAGGAACCTATTCTAAAAAACAATTTACATGTTGAAATCCTAGGGGATCCTCCTCCACCCAAGGGTGATCCCATGTTTGAGCTTAAACCGTTACCTGATACTCTTAAATATGCTTATCTTGATGAGAAAAAGATATATCCTGTTATTATTAGTGCTAACCTTTCAGAACATGAATAAGAGAGATTATTGAAAACTCGGAAGAAGCGCCGTGCTGCTATTGGGTATACTCTTGATGATCTTAAGGGCATTAGTCCCACTCTATGTCAACATGAAATTAATTTGGAAGAAGATGCTAAACCAGTTCGTGATCATCAACGCCGGCTGAATCCTAAAATGAAAGAAGTGCTAAGAAAGGAGATACTAAAGCTCCTTGAGGCAGGTATAATTTATCCCGTTGCTGATAGTCAGTGGGTAAGCCCTGTCTGTTGTGTCCCTAAGAATAGAGGTATTACTATTGTTCCTAATGATAAAGATGAATTGATTCCTCAACAAATTATTACAGGTTATAGGATGGTAATTGATTTCCGCAAATTAAATAAGGCTACTAAAAAAGATCATTACCTCTTACCTTTTATCGATCAAATGCTAGAAAGATTATCTAAACATACACATTTTTTCTTTCTAGATGGTTATTCTGGTTTCTCTCAAATACCTGTGTCAGCCAAAGATCAATCAAAAACTACTTTTACATGCCCTTTTGGTACTTTTGCTTATAGACGTATGCCTTTTGGATTATTTAATGCACGTGCTACCTTTCAAAGATGCATTATGGCTATATTCTCTAACTTTTGTGAAAAGATTTGTGAGGTTTTCATGGACGACTTTTTCGTTTATGGATCTTCTTTTGATGATTGCTTGAGCAACCTTGATCGAGTTTTGTAGAGATGCGAAGAAACTAATCTTGTCTTGAATTGGGAAAAGTGCCACTTTATGGTTAATGAAGGTATTGTCTTGGGGCATAAAGTTTCTGAAAGAGTTATTGAAGTTGATAAAGCCAAGGTTGATTCTATTGAAAAGATGCCATGTCCCAAGGACATCAAAGGTATAAGAAGTTTCCTTGGTCATGCCGGTTTTTATAGGAGGTTCATTAAGGACTTCTTGAAAATTTCTCGGCCTCTGACTAATTTATTACAAAAATATATACCATTTGTCTTTGATGATGATTGTGTAGAAGAATTTGAAATACTTAAGAAAGCATTGATCTCTGCACCTATTGTTCAGCCACCTGATTGGAATTTACCCTTGGAAATAATGTGTGATGCTAGTGATTATGCTGTAGGTGCTATTCTAGGACAAAGAGTTGATAATAAACTAAATGTTATTCAATATGCTAGTAAAACTCTAGAGAATGCTCAAAGAAATTATGCTACTACTGAAAAAGAATTCTTAGCAGTTGTATTTGCTTGTGATAAGTTTAGACCTTATATAGTTGATTCTAAAGTAACTATTCACACTGATCATGCTGCTATTAAATATCTTATGGAAAATAAAGATGCTAAACCTAGACTTATTAGATGGGTTCTCTTGCTACAAGAATTTGATTTTCATATTGTTGATAGAAAAAGAGCTGAGAACCCCGTTGCAGACAACTTATCTAGGTTAGAAAATGTGCTTGATGACCCACTACCTATTGATGATAGCTTTCCTGATGAGCAATTAAACGTCATAAATGCTTCTCATACTGCTCCATGGTATGCTGATTATGCTAAGTACATTGTTGCTAAGTTTATACCACCTAGTTTCACATACCAGCAAAAGAAAAAGTTCTTCTATGATTTGAGGCATTACTTTTGGGATGACCCACATCTTTATAAAGGAGTAGATGGTGTTATTAGACGTTGTGTACCTGAGCATGAACAGGAACAGATCCTACGCAAGTGTCACTCCGAAGCTTATGGAGGACACCATGCTGGAGATAGAACTGCACATAAGGTACTGCGTTCTGGTTTTTATTGGCCTACTCTCTTCAAGGATGCCCGTAAGTTTGTCTTATCTTGTGATGAATGTCAAAGAATTGGTAATATCAGTAGACGTCAAGAAATGCCTATGAATTATTCACTTGTTATTGAACCATTTGATGTTTGGGGCTTTGACTATATGGGACCTTTTCCTTCCTCTAATGGATATACACATATTTTAGTTGCTATTGATTACATTACTAAGTGGGTAGAAGCTATTCCAACTAGTAGTGTTGATCATAACACTTCTATTAAAATGCCTAAAGAAGTTATTTTTCCAAGATTCGGAGTCCCTAGATATTTAATGACCGATGGTGGTTCACATTTTATTCATGGTGCTTTCCATAAAATGCTTGCTAAATATGGCGTTAATCATAGAATTGCATCTCCTTATCACCCTCAGTCTAGTGGTCAAGTAGAATTGAGTAATAGAGAACTCAAATTAATTTTGCAAAAGACTATTATGGGCCTATAGAACTGCATATAAAAATCCTATGGGTATGTCTCCGTATAAAATGGTCTATAGAAAAGCATGTCACTTACCTCTCGAACTAGAACACAAGGCTTATTGGGCTATTAAAGAACTTAATTATGATTTTAAAATTGCCGGTGAGAAGAGGTTATTTGATATAGCTCACTTGATGAATGGAGAACCCAAGCCTACGAAAATGCCAAGTTGTTTAAAGAAAAAGTTAAAAGATGGCATGACAAAAGGATACAAAAGCGTGAGTTTAATGTAGGTGATTATGTATTACTATACAACTCTCGTTTAAGATTTTTTGCAGGAAAACTTCCCTCTAAATGGAAAGGCCCTTATGTTATCGAGGAGGTCTACCGTTCCGGTGCCATAAAAATCAACAACTTCGAAGGCATAAATCCGAAGGTGGTGAACGGTCAAAGAATTAAACATTATATCTCAGGTAATCCCATAAATGTTGAAACCAATGTTATTGAAACCGTAACCCCGGAGGAATACATAAGGGACACTTTCCAGAACGTTTCAGACTCCGAAAAGGAATAGGTATGTGGTACGGTAAGTAAACCGACTCCAAAACAGTTAAGGCAATATTTCTCCATTTTGGAATATTTAGAAAAATAGAAAAATAAGTAACAGTCCGGGAAGGACACGAGGCTCCACGAGGGTGGAGGGCGCGCCCTACCCTACTGGGCGCGCCCCTACCTCGTGGGCACCTCGTGTGCTCTCCAGACTCGGTTTTCGTACATGACACGTATTTTTGTCGGTAAAAATTCATTATATAATCTCCTGGAGGTTTTGACTCCCGTATCACGCAATTATCTCTTGTTTGTGTTTCGAGCTGTTGCTGCTGCAGATTAGAGCAGGATGTCTTCGCAAGAGTCAGTCGGGGAGAGCCGGGTGTCTCATCCGGCACCGAGATCAACGACAAACAATCATGTTGACCCCTTTGGGCCAGCAACGGAGGAAGAGATGGAGGCTGATTTGAAGAGGATAGATGCCGTGGAAGAGGATCAAGAAGTCACTTCCCGCCTCCAAGCTAGATTCACAATGGGAGAACTGCAGAGCTCAGCTATTCCAAACTCGGTTATCCCTTCCAATGTTAGATTTCTTTCTTATGAGAATATGAAAAAGAGTGTCACTGGTTCTCCCGCAGCTATGCAGCACCCTTGGGTGCAGGGAGCCTTGGCTGTTACAGGAAAACTCCGAAAGGAAATAATGGACCTCAAGTAGCAAGTCAACAATCTTGAGGAGGAGAACCGTATCTTGAGGGGCATCATCACCAAGAATATCACATCACCATCCCCGAAAAGAGAGACATAATCACATGGGTATGGGCACTCCACTTGGCAACTGCCAAGCTTGGGGGAGTGCCCCGGTATCGTATCACCATCACTTCTATCTTTACCGTTTTTCTTAGTTCGATCTTTTTGGTAGTATCTTGATCTAGTAGAATAAAAGTTCTTAGTATGATCTAGTTGTGAGTTTTGCTTTATTATCCTTCTATGTAATCGAGTCCGTCAGCTATATAATAAAGATTAGTGTTGAGTCAAGGGCTTGATTATTTTCCCATGATCCTAAGTGAATAAAAGAAAAGAGAAAGGAATAAAAAGAAACAAAGAGATCATGTGAATCTTATGGAGAGTAATGAGCTCACATAGAAAGAGTATGATGAATAAAAGTTGTTGAGGGTTGACAAACACAGTTTTGGCCATCGTTGCAATTAATAGGAAGTAATAAAGAAAGAGAGGTCTTCACATATAAATATACTATCTTGGACATCTTTTATGATTGTGAGCACTCATTAAAATATGACATGCTAAAGAGTTGACATTGGACAAGGAAGACAACATAATGGGTTATGTTTTCTTACATCTGAGATAACTTATATTGTCTTGGATCTTCCAACATGATGAGCTTGCCTTTCCTCCTCATGCTAGCCAAATTCATTGCACCAAGTAGAGATACTACTTGTGCTTCCAAATACCCTTAAACCAGTCTTGCCATAAGAGTCCACCATATCTACCTATGGATTGAGTAAGATCCATCAAGTAAGTTGTCATCGGTGCAAGCAATAAAAATTGCTCTCTAAATATGTATGACTGATTGGTGCGGAGGAAATAAACTTTATACGAGCATGTGATATGGAAGTAATAAAAGCGACAGACTTCATAATAAAGGTCCATATCACAAGTGGCAATATAAAGTGATGTTCTTTCGCATTAAGATTTTGTGCATCCAACCATAAAAGCGCATGACAACCTCTGCTTCCCTCCGCGAAGGGCCTATCTTTTACTTTTATCTCCTACATTGCATAAGAGTCATGGTGATCCTCACCCTTCCTTTTTACATTTTATCCTTTGGCAAGCACAATATGTTGGAAAGATCCTGGTATATATGGCTAATTGGATGTGAGTTTTCATGAACTATTACTGTTGACATTACCCTTGAGGTAAAACGTTGGGAGGCAAAACAATAAGCCCCTATCTTTCTCTGTGTCCGATTAAAACTCCATACCCATAAGTATTGTGTGAGTGTCAGCAATTGTGAAAGATTATATGATAGTTGAGTATGTGGACTTGCTGAAAAGATCTTATACATTGACTCTTTCCTATGTTATGATAAATTGCAATTGCTTCAATGACTGAGATTGTAGTTTGTTAGTTTTCAATGAAGTTTATGATTCATACTTGATATTGTGATTGAATTATTACTCTAGCATAAGATATTATATGACAAAGAATTATGTAAGTTGTTGTTCTAAGAATGATCATGATGCCCTCATGTCCGTATTTTATTTTTATCGACACCTCTATCTCTAAACATGTGGACATATTTTTCGATTTCGGCTTTTCTCTTGAGGACAAGCGAGGTCTAAGCTTGGGGGAGTTGATACATCCATTTTGCATCATGCTTTTATCACAATATTTATTACATTATAGGCTGTTATTACACATTATGTCACAATACTTATGTCTGTTCTCTCTTATTTTACAAGGTTTACATAAAGAGGGAGAATGCCGGCAGCTGGGATTCTGGGCTGGAAAAGGAGAAAATATTAGAGACCTATTCTGCACAACTCCAAAAGTCCTGAAACTTCACGGAAGATTTTTTTCCAAATATATAAAAAATACTGAGAGCAAGAACTTCACCAGGGGGGCCACACCCTGCCCACGAGGGTGGGCGGCGCGCCCTACTCCCCTGGGCGCGCCCCCTACCTCGTGGGCCCCCTGGTGGCCCTCCGGTGGCCATCTTATGCTATATGGAGTCTTTCGATGAGGAAAAAATCATAAGCCATCTTCTCGGACGAAACTCCGCCGCCACGAGGCGGAACCTTGGCGGAACCAATCTAGGGCTCTGGCAGAGCTGTTCTGCCGGGGAAACTTCCCTCCCGGAGGGGGAAATCATCGCCATCGTCATCACCAACTCTCCTCTCATCGGGAGAGGGCAATCTCCATCAACATCTTCATTAGCACCATCTCATCTCAAAACCCTAGTTCATCTGTTGTATCCAATTCTTGTCTCCAAGTCCAGGATTGGTGCTAGTAGGTTGCTAGTAGTGTTAATTACTCCTTGTAGTTGATGCTAGTTGGTTTAATTGGTGGAAGATCATATGTTCAGATCCTATATGCATATTAATACCCCTCTGATTATGAACATGTTTATGCTTTGTGAGTAGTTACTTTTTTTCCTGAGGACATGGGAGAAGTCTTGCTATTAGTAGTCATGTGAATTTGGTATTCGTTCGATATTTTGATGAGATGTATGTTGTCTCTCCTCTAGTGGTGTTTTGTGAACATCGACTACATGACACTTCACCATTATTTGGGTCTAGAGGAAGGCATTGGGAAGTAATAAGTAGATGATGGGTTGCTAGAGTGACAGAAGCTTAAACCCTAGTTTATGCGTTGCTTCATAAGGGGCTGATTTGATTCCATATGTTTCATGCTATGGTTAGGTTTACCTTAATACTTTTGTTGTAGTTGCGGATGCTTGCAATAGAGGTTAATCATAAGTGGGATGCTTGTCCAAGTAAGGGCAGCACCCAAGCACCGGTCCACCCACATACCAAATTATCAAAGTACCGAACGCGAATCATATGAACGTGATGAAAACTAGCTTGACGATATTCCCATGTGTCCTCGGGAGCGCTTTACATCATATAAGAGTTTGTCCAGGCTTGGTCCTTGCTACAAAAAGGATTGGGCCACCTTGCTGCACCTTATTTACTTTTGTTACTTGTTGCTCGTTACAAATTATCTTATCACAAAACTATCTGTTACCACTTATTTCTGTACTTGCAGAGAATACCTTGCTGGAACCCGCTTATCATTTCCTTCTGCTCCTCGTTGGGTTCGACACTCTTACTTCTCGAAAGGACTACGATAGATCCCCTATACTTTTGGGTCATCAATCGTATCCGGCACATCCGCGTCCGCCTCCCACGCGCTTACTCTTAACCATAACAAGAGGAATTCCTGTAGTGCCTCTTCCTCCAGATTCGGGCCAACATCTAATGCCCAAGACCCATCCTCGATGGCCTGGCCTACCTGCCTCATCGATCTGATTCTCCGCAAGATCCTGCCACATATAGTTGGTGCAATATCCTGCAGCCTCAAACCATCGATCCAACGACCTTCCCAAAAAAGTGTAGTCAGCCCACAATGCGCTTTGCTCCTAGTTGCTGCGTGGAATAGTATTTTCGCTTCCCTTGGAACCCTGATGTTAAATTCACTCCATGGTCTGCTAGTGTCCACCCGTTGGAGCCATGGCCACGTTTAGCCATCTAAGATTTGGCAGCCCCAGACCTCATGCTCATTTTGGTGTGCACACCGAGTCCGAGGCGACTGTGCAGTTGCCACCATTCGCAGCGGCCCTCCTGCACCAAAGGAACCCTCTACACACCTTGTTCATCGCAGAAATTGTCTTCACTGGAGATCCAAAGCCATCATGGCATGGATGGGCATGGCGCACAGTACTAACTGGACCAAAGTTAGCCGTCCACTCTTTGGCATTAGAGCCACATTCCACTTCAGCAAACAATTCTCCATCTGGTCGACAAGGTATTACAACTACGCCAGTGATTGCTTCCTTAGTGAAAACAGTAAGCCCAGGTACTTGACTGGAAAGGATCCTCTCGGGCATCCCAGCTCCACACTAGCCATGGTGATTTCCTGGTCATTGCATCTTATTGGGAGAGCAGCTGATTTTGCCATATTCATCCGCAGGTCGGACGCTTCCCCAAACATATCAAAGATACGCTTGCTAATATCCAGCTCCACAGGCTTTGGTTTGATGAACACCACCACGTCATCCGCAAAGATGGATAGACATTGCCTCATTCCATCACGCGTCAATGGCTCCAAAATGCCTCTGCTCGTGGCTCGCTCGAACATCCTTTGTATAGGATCCATAGTGAGGATGAATAGCATTGGCGATATCGGGTCACCCTGTCTTAGCCCCTTGCAGTTGTAAAGGGTGTCCTCGGGGTCTCCATTCACCATAACCTTGGTGGTGGATGTTGCAAGAATCCCACAGAACCAGGACCTCCACCTAGGCCCAAATCCAAGATGTTGCATCACCTCAATCAGGAAAGGCCACTGGACATAATCAAATGCCTTCGATATATCTAGCTTGAGTAGCACGATGGGGTTCCGTAGGGCATTTAGCCTGCGAGCTGTACTTTGTACGAACAAGAAGTTGTCATGCAGGGATCTGCCCTTCATGAAAGCACTCTAATGATTGCCCACAAGCTTCGGCAGCTGTATCACCAATCTACACAGAAGCACCTTCTCGAATATTTTTATAGCCCCATGAACAAGGTTGATCGTTCTAAAATCAGTCACCTCCAGAGCACCATCCTTCTTGGGTAGAAGAGTAACTAGGGATAGGAGATCATTGTTATCATGGCTTGTGTGATTTGGGTGCTAGTGTGAGTGCAATTCCTTTTAGTTTATATCAAGAAATTATGAATGATATTGCACATGCTGACATAGAAGATATTGATGTTATTGTTAGGCTTGCCAATAGAGATACTATCTCACCAATTGGGATTGTTAGAGATGTTGAAGTCTTGTGTGGGAAAATAAAATACCCTATTGATTTTTGGTTCTTGGTTCCTCACAAGATAATTTTTGTCCCATTATATTTGCTAGACCTTTCTTCAACACTGTTAATGCTAAGATAGATTGTGAGAAAGAAACTGTTAGTGTAAGTTTCGGGGATGTGTCTCACGAGTTTAATTTCTCCAAATTTCATAGGCACCCCCATGATAAAGAATTGCCTAGTAAAGATGAAATTATTGGTCTTGCTTCTATTGTTATGCCTCCTACTGATCCTTTAGAACAATATTTTCTTGACCAAGAAAATGATATGTTGTTGAATGAAAGAAGGGAATTATATGAGATTTTCTTTAAACAGATGCCTGTTTTGAAACACAATTTGCCTGTTGAAACTCTTGGAGATCCTCTACCACCCAAGAGTGATCCTGTGTTCGATCTAAAACAATTGCTTGATACTCTCAAATATGCTTGTCTTGATGAAAAGAAGATATATCATGTTATTATTAGTGCTAACCTTTTAGAGCATGAAGAAAAGAAATTATTGAAAACTCTGAAGAAGCATTGTGCCGCTATTGGATATACTCTAGATGATCTTAAGGGCATTAGTCCCACTCTATGTTAGCACAAAATTAATATGGAGCCTGATGTTAAAACAGTTGTTGATCATCAACGATGGTTAAATCCTAAGATGAAGGAAGTGGTAAGAAATGAAATATTAAAGCTTCTGGAAGCAGGTATAATTTATCCTATTGATGATAGTAGATGGGTAAGTCATGTTCATTGTCTCCCTAAGAAGGGAGGTATTACTGTTGTTCCCAATGATAAGAATGAATTGATCCCATAGAGAATTGTTACATGTTATAGAATGGTAATTTATTTTAGAAAATTAAACAAAGCTACTACGAAAGATCATCACCCTCTACCCTTTATTGATCAAATGCTAGAAAGACTATCCAAACATACACACTTTTGCTTTCTAGATGGTTATTCTAGTTTTTCTCAAATACTTGTGTCACAAGATGATCAAGAAAAAACTACTTTTACTTGCCCTTTTGGTACTTTTTCTTATAGATGTATGCCTTCTGGTTTGTGCAATGCATCCTCTACCTTTCAAATTTGTATGACTACTATATTCTCTAACTTCTATGAAAAGATTGTTGAGGTTTTCATGGATGATTTCTCCATTTACGGAACTTCTTTTGATGATTGCTTAAGCAACCTTGATCTAGTTTTGCAGAGATGTGAAGAAACTAATCTTGTCTTGAATTGGGAGAAGTGCCAGTTTATGGTTAATGAAGGTATTGCCTTGGGGCATAAATCTCTGAAAGAGGTATTGAAGTTGACAAAGCTAAAGTTGATGCTATTAAAAACATGTCGTGTCCTAAAGATATCAAAGGTATAAGAAGTTTCCTTGGTCATGCTGGTTTCTATAGCAGATTTATTAAAGACTTCTCTAAAATTTCTAGGCCTCTTACTAATATTTTGCAAAAATAAGTTCCATTGGTTTTTTATGATGATTGTGTAGAAGCCTTTGAAATACTTAAGGAAGCCTTGACTTTTGCACCTATCGTTCAACCACCTGATTGGAACATACTGTTCGAAATTATGTGTGATGCTAGTGATTATGTTGTTGGTGCTGTTCTAGGACAAAGAGTTGATAAGAAGCTGAATGTTATTCATTATGCTAGTAAAACTCTAGACAGTGCTCAAAGAAATTATGCTACTACTAAAAAGGAATTTCTAGTAGTTGTCTTTGCTTGTGATAAGTTCAGATCTTATATTGTTGATTCCAAAGTAACTGTTCACACTGATCATACTACTATTAAATATCTTATGGAAAAGAAAGATGCTAAACCTAGACTCATTAGGTGGGTTCTCCTGCTACAAGAATTTGATTTGCATATTATTAACAGAAACGGAGCTAAGAACCCTGTAGCAGATAACTTGTCTAGGTTAGAGAATGTTCTTGATGCCCATGCTACTTCTTGAGCTTGCGTTGGGTTTTCCCTTGAAGAGGAAAGGGTGATGCAGCAAATTAGAGTAAGTATTTTCGTCAACTTTTGAGAAACAAGGATTCATTCCAGTAGGAGACAATGCTGAAATCACTGAATACATGCACAAACAAACACAAACTTGCACCCAACGCGATAAGGGGTTGTCAATCCCTTCACAATTACATGCAAAGTGATATCTGATAAAGATTAATAAATGGTAAAGTAATATTTTTGGTATTTTTGGTTTATGGAACGGAAATTAAAAGATTGCAAATAAAGTAAATAGGAAACTAAAATTGTAGATCAAAAACTTATATGATGGAAAATATACCCCGGGGCCATAGGTTTCACTAGAGGCTTCTCTCAAGATAGAAAATATTAGGGTGGGTGAACAAATTACTGCCGAGCAATTGATAGAAAAGCGCATAATTATGACGATATCTAAGGCAATGATCATGAATATAGGCATCACGTCTATATCAAGTAGGCTGACTCCTGCCTGCATCAACTAGTATTACTCCACACATTGACCGACTCCTGCTTGCATCTAGAGTATTAAGTTCATAGAATGGAGTAACTCATTAAGTAAGATGACATGATGTAGCGAGATAAACTCAAGCAATATGGCAAAAAACCCATCTTTTTATCCTTGATGGCAACAATACAATACATGTTGGTTCCCCTTCTATCACTGGGATCAAGCACCGCAAGATTGAACCCAAATCTAAGCACTTCTCCCGTTGCAAGAAAAACCAATCTAGTTGGCCAAACCAAATCGATAGTTCAAAGAGACTTGCAAAGATATCAAATCATGCATATAAGAATTCAGAGGAGAATCAAATAATATTCATAGATAAGTTGATCATAAATCCACAATTCATCGAATCTCGGCAAACACACCGCAAAAGAGTATTACATCAGATAGATCTCCAAGAACATCAAGGAGAACAGGGTATTTAGATTCAAAGAGAGAGAAGAAGCCATCTAGATACTAGTTATGGACCCGTAGGTCTGAGGTAAACTACTCACGCTTCATCGGAGAGGTAATGGTGTTGATGTAGAAGCCCTCCATGATCAAATCCCCCTTCGGCAGGACGTCGGAAAAGGCCCCTAGATGGGATCTCACGAGTACAGAAGGTTGCGGCGATGGAAAATTGTTTTCGTGGCTCTCCTCATAGGTTTTGGAATATTTGAGAATATATAGGCAGAAGAAATAGGTTGGTGGAGTTACGAGGGGCCCACAAGGGTGGGGGCGTGCCCTACCCCCTAGGCACGCCCTCCGTCCTTGTGGATGCCTCATGGCTTCCCTGACGTGCACTCCAAGTCCTCTAGATGTCTTCTAGTCCAAGAAAAATCATCACGAAAGTTTTATTCCATTTGGTATTCCTTTTTTGTGAAACTATAAAACAAGGAAAGACAGAAACTGGCACTGGGCTCTAGGTTAATAGGTTAGTCCCCAAAATAATATAAAATAGCATAATAATTCATATAAAACATCCAAAAATGATAATATAATAGCATGGAACAATCAAAAATTATAGATACATTGGCGACGTATCAAGCATCCCCAAGCTTAATTCCTGCTCGTCCTTGAGTAGGTAAATGATAAAAACAGAATTTTTGATGTGGAATGCTACCTAACATATTTATCCACGTAATTTTCTCCAACGTGGCATGAATGTTCAGATTCGTATGATTCAAAACAAAAGTATAATATTGACATAAAAACAATAATACTTCAAGCATACTAACAAGGTAATTATGTCTTCTCAAAATAACATGGACAAAGAAAGCTTATCCCTACAAAATCATATAGTCTAGCTATGCTCCATCTTCATCAAACAAAATATTTAAAACATGCACAACCCGATGACAAGCGAAGCAATTGTTTCATACTTTTGATGTTCTCAAACTTTTTCAATTTTCACGCAATACATGAGCGTGAGCCATGGACATAACATGGTGGTTGTGGAGAAGACAAAAAGAAGGAGATAATCTCACATCAACTAGGCATATCAACAGGCTATGGAGATGCCCATTAATAGATATCAATGTCAGTGAGTAGGGATTGCCATGCAACGGATGCACTAGATCTATATGTTTATGAAATCTCAAAAATTAACTAAGTGGGTGTGCATCCAACTTGCTTGCTCATGAAGACCTAGGGCAATTTGTGGAAGGCCATCATTGGAATATACAAGCCAAGTTCTATAATGAAAAATTCCCACTAGTATATGAAAGTGACAATATAGGAGACTCTCTATCATGAAGATCATGGTGCTACTTTGAAGCACAAGTATGGTAAAAGGATAGTAGCATTGCCCCTTCTCTCTATTTCTCTCATTTTTTTATTTGGGCCTTCTTCATTTTTTGGCCTCTTTTTTTATTTACTCCGGAGTGTCATCCCGACTTGTGGGGGAATCATAGTGTCCATCATCCTTTCCTCACATGGGACAATGCTTTAATAATGAAGATCATCACACTTTTATTTACTTACAACTCAAGAATTACCACTCGTTACTTAGAACAAAATATGAGTCTATGTGAATGCCTCCGGCGGTGTATCGGCATGTGCAATGAATCAAGAGTGACATTTATGAAAGAATTATGAATGGTGGCTTTGCCACAAATACGATGTCAACTACATGATCATGCATAGCAATATGACAATGACGGAGCGTGTCATAATAAATGAAACGGTGGAAAGTTGCATGGCAATATATCTCGGAATGGCTATGGAAATGCCATAATAGGTAGGTATGGTGGCTGTTTTGAGGAACGTATATGGTGGGTTTATGGTACCTGCGAAAGTTGCGCGGCACAAGAGAGGCTAGCAATGGTAGAAGGGTGAGAGTGCATATAATCCATGGACTCAACATTAGTCATAAAGAACTCATATACTTATTGCAAAAATCAATTAGTTATCGAAACAAAGTACTACGTGCATGCTCCTCGGGGGTAGATTGGTAGGAAAAGATGACCGCTCATCCCCTACCACCACTCATAAGGAACACAATCAATAAATAAATCATGCTCTGACTTCATCACATAAGGGTTCACCATATGTGCATGCTATGGGAATCACAACTTTAACACAAGTATTTCTCAAGTTCATAACTACTCACTAGCATGACTATAATATCACCATCTTTATATCACAAAACAATATAGGGAATCAAACTTCTCATAGTATTCAATGCACTTTATATGAATGTTTTTATTATATCCCTTTTGGATGCCTATCATATTAGGACTAAATTTATAACCAAAGCAAATTACCATGCTGTGTAGAGACTCTCAAAATAATATAGTGAAGCACGAGACTTCATCAATTTCTATAAAATAAAACCACCGTTGTGCTCTAAAAGGTATAAGTGAAGCACATAGAGCAATGTTGCCTAGCTCAAAAGATATAAGTGAAGCACAAAGAGTATTCTAATAAATCTCGATTCAAGCGTGTCTCTCTAAAAAGGTGTGTGTAGCAAGGATGATTGTGGCAAACTAAAAAGCAAAGACTCAAATTATACAAGATGCTCCAAGGAAAACACATATCATGTGGTGAATAAAAATATAGCCTCAAGTAAAGTTACCGATAGATGAAGACGAAAGAGGGGGATGCCTTCCGGGGCATCCCCAAGCTTAGGCTCTTGGTATCCTTGAATATTACCTTCGGGTGCTTTGGGCATCCCCAAGCTTAGGCTCTTGCCACTCCTTATTCCACAGTCCATCAAATCCTTACCCAAAACATGAAAACTTCACAACACAAAGCTCAATAGAAAATCTCGTAAGCTCCGTTAGTATAAGAAAATAAATCACCACTTTTGGTACTATTGTGAACTCATTCTTTATTTAAATTGCTGTAATATCTACTGTATTCCAACTTTTCCCTGGTTCATACGCCCCGATACTAGCCATAGTTTCATCAAAATAAGCAAAAAACACATAGAAAACAGAATCTGTCAAAAACAGAACAGTGTGTATAAATCTGGATATTTAGAATACTTCTGTAACTCCAAAAATTCTTAAAAATTAGGACGACCTAAGAAATTTGTTTATAATCCTCTGCATAAAGAATCAGTATTTTATCACGCTCTTGTTAAAAACGAGAATTGTTTTCCTGAGCGCAAAAGTTTCTGTTTTTCAGCAAGATCAATTGTATGTGAACGTAGAGCTTATCACACTCGATCATCACGTGGTGTCTCGGCACGACGAACTGTAGCAATGATGCATACTTAGGGAGAACACTTATACCTTGAAATTTAGTGAGGGATCATCTTATAATGCTACCGCCGTACTAAGAAAAATAAGATGCATAAAGGATAAACATCACATGCAATCAAAATATGTAACATGATATGGCCATCATCATCTTGTGCCTTTGATCTCCATTTCCAAAGCACCATCATGATCTCCATCGTCACTGGCTTGACACCTTGATCTCCATCATAGCGTCGTTGTTGTCTCGCCAACTATTGTTTCTACAACTATCGCTGCCGCTTAATGATAAAGTAAAGCAATTACATGGCGATTGCTTTTCATACAATAAAGCGACAACCGTAAGGCTCCTGCCAGTTGCCGATAACTTTTACAAAACATGATCATCTCATACAACAATTTATATCTTATCACGTCTTGACCATATCACATCACAACATGCCCTGCAAAAACAAGTTAGACGCCCTCTACTTTGTTGTTGCAAGTTTTATGTGGCTGCTATGGGCTTCTAGCAAGAACCGTTCTTACCTACACATCAAAACCACAACGATTTTTCGTCAAGTGTGCTGTTTTAACCTTCAACAAGGACCGGCCGTAGTCCAACTTGATTCAACTAAAGTTGGAGAAATAGACACCCGCCAGCCACCTGTGTGCAAAACACATCAGTAGAACCAGTCTCATGAACGCGGTCATGTAATGTCGGTCCGGGCCGCTTCATCCAACAATACCGTGGAATCAAAGTAAGACGTTGGTGGCAAGCAGTATGACTATTATCACCCACAACTCTTTGTGATCTACTCGTGCATATCATCTGCGCATAAACCTGGCTCTGATACCACTATTGGGGAACGTAGCATGCAATTTCAGAAAATTTCCTACGATCACGCAAGACCTATCTAGGAGATGCATAGCAAGGAGAGGGGAAGAGTGTGTCCGCGTACCCTCGTAGACCGAAAGCGGAAGCGTTATGTTAATGCAGTTAATGTAGTCGAACGTCTTCACGATCCAACCGATCCAAGTACCGAAAGTACGACACCTCCGTGTTCAGCACACGTTCAGCTCGATGACATCCCTCGAGCTCTTGATCCAGTAGAGGGACAAGGGAGAGTTTCGTCAACACGATGGTGTGGTAACGGTGTTGGTGATGTGATCCGCGCAGGGCTTCGCTTAAGCACTACGATGCTATGACCGGAGGAGTAAACTATGGAGGGGGGCACCACATATGGCTAAGAAACAATTGATGTGCTTTAGGGTGCCCCCTGCCCCATATATAAAGGAGGAGGGGAGGAGGCCGACCATAAGGGGTGCACAAAGGAGAGGGGAGTCCTACTAGGACTCCAGTCCTAGTAGGATTCACCCCCTTTTTCCTTCTCCCGGAGGGGGGAAAGGGGAAGAAGAGGGAGTAGGAGAAGGAAAGGGGGTGGCGCCTGAGGGAGTCTTGGATTAAGGGGTCCTCGGGCGTCCGACCTGTTGCACATGGGCCGGACCAATCGGCTATGAAGATACAAGACAGAAGACTCTCCCCCGTGTCCGGATGGGACTCTCCTTGGCATGGATGGCAAGCCTGGCGTTCGGATATGAAGATTCCTTTCTCTGTAACCGACTTTGTACAACCCTAGTCCCCTCCTGTGTCTATATAAACTGGAGGGTTTAGTCCGTAGAGGCCATCATGATCATACGGGCTAGACTTCTAGGGTTTTAGCCAATACGATCTCGTGGTATATCAACTCTTGTAATCCTCATACTCATCAATATCAATCAAGCAGGACGTAGGGTATTACCTCCACCAAGAGGGCCTGAACCTGGGTAAAACATCATGTCCCCTGCCCCCTATTACCATTGACCTTGGACGCACAGTTCGGGACCCCCTACCCGAGATCCACCGGTTTTGACACTGACATTGGTGCTTTCATTGAGAGTAACACTGTGTCGCCGTCAGAAGGTTTGATGGCTCTATCCATCATCTGCAATGATGCTGCCCTAGGGGATGTTTTCCTCCCTGGCCAGATCTTCGTATTCGGTGGCTTCGCACTGCGGGCCAAGTCGCTTGGCCATCTAGAGCAGATCGACAGCTACGCCCAGGTCACCAGATTAGTTTTGGAAACTTGGATTATGTCGCTGATATTCGAGGAGACTTGATCTTTCAAGGATTTACGACCCCAACCTCCACTCTGGCCTTAGAGCCGGAGCGCCTCACCAGGACTGAAGACAGGATTTCTAAACCCACCGGACTATCTGTGGCCACTAGGCCGAGTACTGGAGAGCCGGAGGAAGCAGTGTCGCCTACAACCATCACAAAGCCGGACTCTTCCCCAGACACTAGCTCCGAACTCTTGGAGTCAGCATCGTGTGAGCTCGGCCAAGGAATCTCCTTCCCGCCATACTCCACGGATTCTTTCCTCCCTTGACAAACCTCGCCTTTAAGCGAGGCTCTGGACTTGATGCAATCCCTCGTGTTTACAGAGGAGCAATGTCCGAAGTACGCCTAGCCCGGACTAGGGGATGAGAGCGGGGAATTTTACGTCCCACCCACCACCCACTTCACCGCCACAGTCGAGGACTTAACTGACATGCTCGATTACGGCTCCGAAGACATCGACGGTATGGACGATGATGCCAGAGAGGAGCAAGCCCAAAACCCGCCGTTTACCGGACGCTGGACATGCACCTCTTCGTATGACGTGTACATGGTGGATACACCCAAGGAGGGTGAAAGCGATTACGAGAAAAATCCAGTAGAGGATAAACCTCCTGAGATACAGCCAAAGCGTCGACGGCGCCGCTCTAAATCACGCCGCAGCAAAGACAGCAATACATGCACGAGAGACAACAATACTCCGGATGATGCTAAAGACTAGGAAAACCCCGTAGAGAAAAACTCTGAACATGACGATCAGGAGGATGGGCAAGCTTGCCCTGATGAACAGGCTGCAAACAAAGACTCGAAGGACAGTAATAACCTTCCACCCTCCGAGGATGAGGTGAGCCTCGGCGACGAATACTTTATCGTGCCTGAGGAACCTCTCAAGTAGTAGTGCTTTAAGCAACGGCTAATAGCCACTCCAAGGAGCCTGAAAAAGAAATAGCAGCAGCTTCAAGCTGATCAAGATCTACTCAATGATAGATGGACTAACGTCCTGGCAGCAGAGGAATACGGCCTCGAGCGCCCGACCAAAAGTTACCCGAAGTGCAAATAGCTACCTCAATTCATTGACGAGGCACTTGATCCCGTACCATCAGCACATAACGCGGCTAATCGACCACCACGTGGTAGGGACAAAATGGAAACTCAAGCCAAACACCAGCCCATCCTACCTCGCCATAAAGGCAGAGATAAAACAGCTCAGGGACATACATATGACCTACGGCAGGACCTGAAGAATAAAGCAGGCCCGGCCAGATCGATCCACGGATCGCGGGGGCGTGCCCCGAAGCGCGACGACGGCTATCAAGCCGAACATGACAAGCACAATCACGTCCGGGCCAAAAACCGCAGATGGACTCCATCCGACCTACGTCACGATCTGGCCCGATATAGAGGCGCCGCACACCCCCTGTGCTTCACTGATGAAGTAATGGATCATGAATTCCCAGAAGGGTTCAAACCCGTGAATATCGAATCATATGATGGAACAACAGATCCCGCAGTATGGATTGAAGACTTTATTCTCCATATTCATATGGCCTGTGGTGATGATCTTCATGCCATCAAATACCTCCCCCTAAAACTCAAGGGACCGGCCCAACACTGGCTAAACAACATGCCTGAAAACTCCATTGGCGGCTGGGAAGACCTAGAAGACGCCTTCCGCGACAACTTCCAAGGCACATATGTCAGACCTCCGGATGTCAATGACTTAAGTCACATAGTTCAATAGCCCAGAGAGTCAGCCAGGAAATTCTGGACCAGGTTCTTAAATAAAAAGAACCGGATCGTCGACTGCCCGGATGTCGAAGCCCTAGCGGCCTTTAAGCATAACATCCGTGATGAATGGCTCGCCCGACACCTCGGCCAAGAAAAGCCGAAGTCCATGTGAGGGAGTCCTGGATTAAGGGGTCCTCGTGTGTCCGACTTGTTGGACATGGGCCGGAGTGATGGGTCATGAGGATACAAGACAAAAGACTCTCTCCCGTGTCTGGATGGAACTCTCCTTGGTGTGGATGGCATGCTTGGCGTTTGGATATGAAGATTCCTTTCTCTATACCCGACTTTGTACATCCCTAGTCCCGTCCAGTGTCTATATAAACCGGAGGGTTTAGTCCGTAGAGGTAATCATAACCTGACATGCTAGACTTCTAGGGTTTAGCTATTATGATCTCGTGGTAGATCAAGTCTTGTAACCCTCATACTCATCAATATAAATCAAGCATGACGTAGGGTATTACCTCCACCAAGAGGGCCCGAACCTGGGTAAAACTTTGTGTCCCCTGTCTCCTGTTACCATCAACCTTAGACGCACAGTTCGGGACCCCCTACCCGAGATCCGCCTGTTTTGACACCGACATTGGTGCTTTCACTGAGAGTTCCACTGTGTCACCGCTAGAAGGTTCGATGGCTCCATCCATCATCTGCAACGATGCTGCCCTAGGGGAGATTTTTCTCCCCAGCCAGATCTTCGTATTCGGCGGATTCGCACAGCGGGCCAACTCGCTTGGCCATCTGGAGCAGATCGACAGCTACGCCCCAGGTCACCAGATTAGTTTTGGAAACCTGGATTATGTCGCTGATATACGAGGAGACTTGATCTTCCAAGGATTCATGACCCCAACCTCCGCTCTGGCCTTAGAGCTGGTGTGCCTCGCCAGGACTGAAGACGGTATTTCTAAACCCGCCGGACTATCTGTGGCCACTAGGCCCAATACGGGAGAGCCGGAGGAAGCAGTGTTGCCTGCAACCATCACCAAGCCGGACTTTTCCCCGGACGCTGGCTCCGAACTCTTGGAGTCAGCATCGTGTGAGCTCGGCCAAGGAATTCCCTTCCCGCCATACTCCACGGATTCTTTCCTACCTCGACAAACCTTGCCTTTAAGTGAGGCTCTGGACTTGATGCGATCCCTTGTGATTACGGAGGAGCAATGTCCGAACTATGCCAAGCCCGGACTAGGGGCTGAGAGCGGGAATTGTACGTCCCACCCACCACCCACTTCGTCGCCACAGTAGAGGACTTAACTGACATGCTCGATTATGGCTCCGAAGACATTGACGGTATGGACGACGATGCCGGAGAGGAGCTAGCCGAAAACCCGCCATTTACCAAATGCTGGATGGCCACCTCTTTGTATGATGTATACATGGTGGATACACCCAAAGAGGGTGATAGTGATAACGAGAAAAATCCAGTAGAGGATAAACCTCCCGAGATACAACCAAAGCGCTGACGACGCCGCTCTAAATCACGCCACAACAAAGACAGCAATACCGACACGAGAGACAACAACACTCCGAATGATGCCGAAGACCAATAAGACCCCGTCGAGCAAAACTCTGAACAAGATGATCGGGAGGATGGGCGAGTTAGCCCTGACAAACAGGCTACAAACGAAGACTCGGAGGATAGTAATTACCTTCCACCCTTACTACAAAAAAATACACTTCCTTGATGATACGTGTTTGTCACAGTATGTCACGTTTTCTGTCATGCATGTACATCCATGACAATTTTATGATAGAATCAAGATAGTCATACCTGTGCTGTCGTAGAAGTGTTCCATGACATTTCCAAAATTATCATCACGGAATTGTCCACTTCCATGACGATAAATCGCGCATCACAAAAGTGCTTTCGTCAAGGGTGACCGACACGTGGCATCCCCCATAACGAAACGCCGTTAAGCTATCGGGTCCAGTTTTGGATCCGATAACCCGTTAACAGCCCCGACCAATGGGGATTTTCTATGTGTAAAATCATCATTGGCTGGAGGCAACACGTGTCGGCTCACCGTTGGGACATATGTCATCCACTCATTGGACCCAAAGCGCGTATGATACGTCGACATGTGGCACGGCCCAACAGAGGCCCATTACTGTGAAAAGGCCGGCCCGTTTGACTTGGTTAAAAGGTGGCGGGCCGGCCCACAGCAAGCCTGTTGACGGCATGTTCGCATATAGCCCATTTACAACCCGCTAACCCAGGGCCCGTTTATGGCCTATCCAAATTAGGCCCAGTAGCGTCATCTGGGCCGTCCAATATAATTCCAGCCTGTTTTAACTTCCGGCCCATGTATGGCCCATGACGTCTTTCGGCCCATATGAGGCCCTTAGTAACCCTCGGCCTATTAACGGCCCGTGGTAAAATTGACCCGTAATGAACAGTGTATCACTTTATACCCATTAACGGCCCATTATTCCATTGGGCAGTTTCCAGCCCATGTTATCTTTCGGCCTTCTCAGGGCCCATTTATTCTTGGGCTCATTTCCAGCATTTGTTTACTTTCGGCCTGTTACTGTCATTTTCTGCTTGTGGGCCAAATTCAGCCCGCGGTTATAGTCGGCCTGTTTGTGGCCCGTTAATACGTTGGGCCATTTTCATAGCGTCATCAAATACGGCCGATTAACGACAGCCCATTATGGTCGGCCCATGAATGGATGATTTCAACTCTAGCCCATTTACGGCCATAATGTGGTCTGTTATTGGCCCATGTTTGGCCAACCGATCATTCGACCCGTAGAAGGCCCATTGATGATACGGCCCGTGGAAGGCCCATTGTGTCAATGGCCCGTATAAGGCCCATGGTTTCTACACCCCGTAGAAGGCCCGTTATTTCTACGGCCCTTAGAAGGCCCATTGTTTCTACGGCCCGTACGAGGCCCATGTTAACTATAGTAAATATGTAACCCATGGTTAATGTGGCCTAGTTTTAAAAAATAGGTTATTGCGGCCACTAGCAAACCACAGAAAAGAACTACACTAACTACAAGAAAACAAATAAACACGACAATAAGGAAATAAACAGGAAAGCAACTTACGCTAGGCTATCATAGCTATTACATCCACTGGGCATGAAAGTTCGCCACCAGTGCAAATATAGGGAAGAAAGCAGCATATAAATGCCACAGAACAACAAGTCCATAACTGAAACCACTTCAGAAGAACTGAAACCACTTCAGAAGAAACAATATCTTGGGTACCCATAATGCTGGCAAGATGCTTAGCAAGCTTATTAACTTTCTCTTGTTTGGAGCTTAAATCCTCCAGCACTTGCTGTTGCACCAGAAAGTATGCATCTGAATTCTGTAGGGACTTCCTCAGTCCTTCGGCTTCCTGTCGCATAACATCTGATCGATGTCTTTCAACTTGAAGTTGAGACTCAAGAAGACGAACTGATTCAGGCAGCGAGTTCGAAGAGCTGGTGCCAGCAGTAGTAGCCAGTAACTCGAACACTACATCAAGACAGGACTTTGGGGTTGCCTCAGTGTCTTCAATATAGTTTTTATCAGCTTTGTTAGAGACCAACATGGATGTCTCACTATCTTGAACCTTATCTGCATTACTTCCTGTACCATTGCATAACGGGGTACTCTTCTCCAATATTTTATCCGCATTCTAAAAGAGAATCAAACAAACACATCACAAGTTTACAATGTAGTATATGAAACTCATTTTGGTAAACCAGTTCAGTAGTAAGGTGGACAGGATAACAACATGAAACAAACATATATCTATGTAGTATGGTCATTGTATGGTCTATATCATTCTAGTTTATGTTGCCAAATCAAGATAGATAACGTTCGAATCATATCTATTTAAGACAAAGCAACTTAGACAGAATATAAGTGTGGGAAACTACACAGCAATAACAACACTTGTAAGGTGCATGCCATGAGAATATAACTGTTTATTCAATTAAAACTAAAATCAACATAGAGCAAGTACAACAGCAAACACGTTAAAGAAACTGGTTTAAAACATACTTGTTGCGCCATTGGAGTTTCAATTGCATCCTTCAAATTTGAAATTAGTTGGTATGAGTAAATACAGTGATGCAAGAGCAAAGTAGTATGAACCATAGCTACGGATCCTGACCTGAAAACAATTCTTCTTCTACTTTAAGAGTTGACTTGGGGTTCGGAGTGGTGGTCCTCATGCTTTGGGCACTGCAGTTGCCTTACTAACTGCTCGTGTTTGGGTGCTTTGGTGGAGATGGTGCTGTGTCAACGGGAACTGGGCTACTATCTGCTGGGGTTGGGGTTAGAAGGGGTGTAGCTGGTTCTCTGTCCAACTGGGTAGGGGTACAATCTGTGTGAGTCTGGGTTATGTGTGGTGGGGCTGGTTCTTGGCAAGTACAACCGTGGTTCTA
Organism: Triticum urartu; assembly: GCF_003073215.2. Classification (NCBI taxonomy): domain Eukaryota; kingdom Viridiplantae; phylum Streptophyta; class Magnoliopsida; order Poales; family Poaceae; genus Triticum; species Triticum urartu. The sequence continues at coordinate 217,084,618 of NC_053024.1, read as the reverse complement.
TCTCCATCGACAGGTAGCACGATCTTTTCTGAAGACCGTGTTTTTACTCCCACAGATACTGCCATCACCCCCTCCAATTGAAATGGTTGAGAAACAAGAAAAGTAATTGAATGTACACACATTGTAAGATAGACAGGTGCAATGGATAGTAGGGAAGAAAATAGGGCATGAAATAATTCACATTTATGTTGTCTAACCAAACAGAATAGCAGGACATAATTTCACATATATGATGGCTAATTAAACAGGATAGCATGACATAATTTCACATGTATGATGGATAACTAAACAGGATAGAATGACATACTTCAAAATATGATGACTATGTAAACAGGATGACATGATATAACTATACGATGTGTCTATTAAAGTGGTTGGCATGCCATAAATCACAAACATGTTGTCCATGGAAACATGATGGCATGATATAATTCATGGATAGAATGGTATAATTAAAAATATGATGACTATGTGAAGTGTGAACAGGATGAGATGATATAAATATATTATGTCTTTAGAAAATGGGTTGGCATGCCATAATTCAGATACATGCTCTCTATGTAAACATCATGGCATGATATAATTCAAATATATGATTTATATACTAAGGAAGTGAGCATAGGGCAATCGCATATATGATGTGTCAACTAAGGATATGGCATTCAATATCATGTATATGATGTAAAAACTAAGCATTGCGATACAACATATGCATGATATGAGTAATATAACCCTGCCAAGTTTGAGCATACACCTCAGGGGGATAATAGGACTGGTCATCTGCCTCTGAATCCTCCTATGAAGAGCTATCTGTAACCAGCAAGATACCTGCTTCACCAGGTAGAATTGTCTGCTCTGAAGACCTTGTTTTCACTCCAGATTTCTCCATCACCAATTCAAATGGCTGATGCACATGAAGAGAAGTTGAATATACAAACATTGTCGACAAAAGCAATGAGAAATACAAAAAAAGGACGGCATGATATAATTCACATATATGACGCTTGGCTAAACAACATGGCATTGCACAATTCACATATATAATGCCTTGCAACAAGATAGCATTGCATAATTCACATACATAATGTCTTGCAACAAGATGGCATTGCATAATTCACATATATGGTAATTAGACACTAAACAGGTGGCATTCACACAAAGCATGTCTAAACTAAGAAAATGACATAGCAATACAAGATACCATACGCACGATATGAGCAACATAACCCTGCCAAGTTAGAGCATGCACCTCGGGGGGGGGGGATTAGGAATGGTCATCTGTCTCTGAATCCTCCTCTGAGGAGCTATCTGTAACCAGCAAGACATGCGCTTCGTCAGATAGCATTGTCTGCTCTGAAGACCTTGTTTCCACTCCAGATTTTTCCATGACCGTGCCGAATGGTTGATGCACAGGAAGAGTAATTGAATGTACTAAAATTGTTGACAAATTTAACACGTAATAAAAAATGATGTCATGATATAATTCACATATAAGATCACTGGCTAACTAGGGTGTCATTGCAAAATTCACATACATGATGCCTGGCTAAACAAGATGGCATTGCATGATTCATATATATGATAAAGAAACTAAACAGATGGCATTGACACAAAGCATATCTAAACTAAGGATATGACATCTTTGATGTATACAGTAAGCAATGCAAGGCACCATATGCATGATTTAACCAACATCAGCATGCCAAGTTAGAGCGAAGACCTCATGGGGTAAATAGGAGTGGTCTTCTGCTTCTGAATCCCCCTCAGAACAGTTATCTTCCTCTTGATTATGATCCGAAATGGGTGGAGGGGAACTGCCTTTGCGCCCACCATGGAGCAACATCTGCATGAAATTGTATTGCCACACAAGGCTCGTCTCTTTTGCTCTACATGTTCAGTTCCATTGTGTACAATAACTTACATGCATAGGAATAAAACATAGTGAGATTATGTAAGGAGTGCATGCACAAATCCATAGTGATGGTAGCAAACTATGGATAGACCCAAAACAAATGATAGCAGGCAGATAATAACTTTAGTTAAAAAATACAGATAATGGCTCCTTTAATGTTTGTTTGCACCCAACATGAAACTCATAGTAAACACTCGAGATTAACCAGAGAGTAGACATATAGTACTGGTTGTTGCCCCAATATGTACCCCACAACCATTTAAAAACTCAAGTTTCAGCATAAGTTTGGTCCTGAGTCGGAGTCTAATAGGTGAACACGACGATAAAGTAGCATGTCATCATATTAAGTAATGCATAACGTAAGCAGACACGGAAGAGTGCGACCTCTCTTGCGGACTCGTGTAGTCCTCAAGGTCATCTGCTCAGTTGATGATGGTAATGTAGTTGTCGTGGCTGCCGGCGATGGGGAAGAAGATCTGAGGTAGTGAAAGACAGTGTGGAGAGCGGATCCCTGCTATGGTGAACCCTTCCGTCGTTGGAGTAGCTGGGCTGGGGTGGAACACAACACCGCAGGAGCAGGAAAAATCACAGAAGGTTTTCTTTGACACATATCTGTAACAAAAGTAATTGTGTAAGGGCTTGTTTGAATCTGAGGATTCTAACAATGCAGGGATAGGAAATAAACAGGAATAGGATAGGAATGCACGTGCAAAACAGAGAATTTAAAAACACAAGATTTCCACCAATCTAGGTGTTTGGTTCACAAGAATTGGAAGATCACAGGATGCAAGGAAGCATGGTGAGATTAAGTCAAACCACAAGAAGTGTACAACCTCTTTGGCGAAGCCATGTCGATCTCAGCGTGATTGGGTTGGCCGGTGAGGATGCTCCGGCTGACTTGGCTGTCGGAGGAGGGGAAGAAGATCTTAGGCGTCTGGAGATGGAGCCCGAGGTACTGCTCCGCTATGATGGAGGGTTTCATCGTTGGAGCAGCTCCGGTGAGTTGTACGACGCCGAGGCTGAAGCAGGACAAGAGAGACAACTATAACCTGAGTGGACTTCTAATAGCATCTCCAATAGATGACGTAAAATACATAACCGCAAAGTGCTAGATGTATAATCAGCTGCTCATCTCTGAACTTAATTGTCGAAACTGAATTTAACTTTCGAAACTGAACTTAACCGTTGAAACTGAATTTTACTGTCGAAACTCAACGCACTAGAGGTGAGGCTACACGTCAGTCGACTGACCTTTTCATCTCTGGTCAGTCAATTTTGCAGCCATTGGATACTAAATCAAGGGCCTGCAGTTCATGTTCAACCTCCACCCCCCTGAGACGCCAGCCAGCACCGGCTAAACAGCCGCCCCCGCCACCCGCGGCCGGCGGTGCGCCGCCCCGCCCGCCCCAAAAACACTCCCCACCGCTGGTCCGCCACCGCCCCGGCCATCCCTGTAGGCCCCCCCGTGCCGAGCTTTTTCTCCAGCGATCCCCACGCCACCGCCCTTCCACCGCCGGCGACCACCGCCCCCACCCTGAACCCTAAGATACATAGTGGTGTACCTCTCCGGCGATCCCCCTCCCCGCTGCGGCTGGTTCTTCCTTAACTCCGACGAGCCCCCCATCTCTTGAAAATCGACTGACCCAAAAGTCGATTCAGTCGACTGGAGTGTAGCTAAATCGGAGCAGCATCGCAAGCAAGAGCAAGAGCGAGAGCAACAACGTGAGCAAGATCAGACTAGGCAGGGGACCAAGAGCAAGAGCAGAGCAGCAGTGCGAGCGAGAGCTAAAGCAGCAGCAGCTCCTACTGATGTGGACATTGCCGCCGAGGGAGCGACGTCATGGAGGAAGTGGACGGCGATGCCGCCGTGGATGGAGCCGCCCCGTGTCGGCTCGGGACCGAGCGCCGGCAGCACCTGAGATCGAATCAAGAAGAAAATGCGGCGATTAGTGTACAACCTCTTTGGTGGCATCGATTAGGCCACAACTTCATCTGAGGAAATGTTGATGATGATGCTCTTCCTATGGTGCAGGTGAAGACGGCGGTGTGGGAATGGAGGTGGCGCGAAAGACGAGGGGAACGTCAGGGCAGCTCCTTGGAGGTGGAGGACGGGGTGGCTGAACCGGCGGGATGACCAGATCGATGACGGGTCCTCATCCGGTACGGTGGATGAGGTACGTCAAGGTGTTGCTGTGGACGACGTCATCGGGGAAGAGGCTCCGGCTGGGTGGCGGACGGAGGAGGGTGTGGGGCTTCGCGGGTTTTGCCGACCTCGGTGTACAAATGGGTGGGCGGATGGTATGGGAGTGGGGGAACCATGGCTTAGGGATGCGCTTGTCCGAAATGTGGGGTAAGTTACGAAAGTACCCCCACCAATTTGAGGCAGTTCTTTCGGTTCAGGGGTATCACGGGCATTTCGCTTGTTGGGATTTCACAGGAGGTGGGAGTTTTCGCGCATGTTGTAATTTTGGAATAGCAAGGCGTGGGTTGAGATGGAGGGAGTTGTCGGAGCACAACGAGACAAAGATTTATCTTAAATATTTCGGGGTAACAAGGCGCGGGTTGAAGAGGCAGGAGTTTCGCAGCACGATAGACAGAGACGCTAGCTTGAAATTTTGGCATAACAAGGCGTGGCTTGAAATTTCGGGAGAACAAGCTGAGCGTGTACCCAAAAGAAAATTTAGACTAGTATGATATACTACGTACAATGTGTTTAACACGCATAACACACACACAGAGAGACACCATTTAGACTAGTACGGTACACGTGCATTGCACGCATGAGATTTGGCAACCAAATTATGAATAAATACCACATTATAGCATGTAAGCTTTGAGTCATATATGCATGATGTAGATGCTCGTTTAATTCTTATAGTTCATTTCATTCAAAATCGTCTAGTTTTTATAAGAAAGCTAATCTGTTTTAAGATCATGGAATTGTGCGTTGTAAGGCAGAAAGTAAAAAACAAATCATGTAGAAAAACATTTGGGCAATTCTGATACGGAAGATTCTAGAACAAAGAAGAAGTGCTTGTGTTTTGAGGTTTGTGCATTATGCTTAAGTTCAACCATGAGTCTTCTAGATTGTACATGTGGCAAAATCTGGTGGAATCTAGATGATATCCAATGGCCAGTAGTGCTCAAATTTGCCATCTCTCCACCATCGGATTGGCCTAATCCAACGACCATCTTTCAAAGTTAAAGTTATCCGCACACTATATAAAAAATATAAAATATTATAGGGGTATGGATATAGATATGTGATGCGAAAGCCACCCATCATCTCCAATTAGAATAGCGTGTCCATGCACGGATGCAATGTGGCCAAACGATGTCCGCCATCGGTATCTCAAATTCAAACTAGTCTGACCTTGTTCAATGTGTATACATTACAACATGCTCGTTTCCAAACCACACCGCGCAGATCTCCGTTATATTCATGCATGCATGGTTTTCAAACATCATGATCTCTTATTCAAATATTTGAATTCAACTTTACATTGATTATGACCTCACCTAGTCTTTTACACCCACACATTGGTCTTCTCTTTATAATTGTACCACTAACTTTCTCTCGTGCATGCATGCACACACACTACCAGTCAGCATTATCCATCGCACACATGCAATCTTTTCTTCAGGTCGATCTCCCATGAAGGCACACACACACATCCCCCTCTCCATCATATCAGTCATTCTTTATCTCTCACGTGCATGCGCAACGATCGATGTTCCTCTATGTGTGTGTATATAGCTAGGTCTTTCATAGTTTTCTACATAAACTGATCAATCTATATATCTAGTGAGGTCTCACCCTCTTTCCCACGTCCACATCGATCAATCTATACCTCTCTATATAGGATTACATATATAGCTAATACACCCACATTAATTATATATCCAATGCCCCCCTCTCATCATACATGCCTTCCGCTTCATCTCTCAGACGCGCGCACAATGGCGAAGACAGGGGGCAGCAAGGGCCCTGCCCCCTAACATCACTATATATCGAGGCTAATATGAATGTGATCATTAGACAATTGCTGGTAAAAATGGTTTAAGTTGACGAATTGGCCCTCCTCGTAAAGGATTAGCAATGCTTGGCCCCCTAGGTCATGGGACATTTTTCATGGCTCTGCCACTGCGCGCAACAACGCACATTCTCGCCCCCTCTCTCTAAATATCGATCTTGCAGTTGTGCACTCCTTCATAGTCTCCCTCCACTCGGCCCCTCGCAGCATCTTCTAGCCCCCACCGGATTTTGCCACATGTACAATCTAGCAGACTCCATGGTTGAACTTAAACATAATGCACAAATCTCAAAAAAATAATGGTTTTCCTTTGTTCTAGAATCTTCTGTATGATAACTGCCCAAACTTTGTTTCTAGTTGAATTGCTATTATTTGTTTTTACTTTATGCTTTACAACGCACAATTCCATGAATCATAAAATAGATTAAGGGCTTCTTTGATTCAAAGGATTCTCGAAGGAATTTTGGAGGATTCTAATCCTTAGGAATTTTACCTATCTTGGTTGTTTTATTCGTAGGATTGTAAACCATAGGAATTTTTCCATATGATTCATTTGCACTAGATTTCATAGGAAACATCCCATCCACTCAAACATCTTTGAAAGAATTCTGCGTTTTTCTATGCACAATCAAACACTCGTACCATCCTGTAGGATTCAAGACGACATTCCACTCTAATCCCATGTTCTTCCTATTCCCGTGTTTTGGAAATCCTATGAACCAAAGAGGCCCTAGGTTTTTTATAAAAAACTAATTGATTTTGAATGAGATGAACTATAAGAATTAAATGAAGGTCTACATGCATATATGACTCAGAGCTTACATGCTATAGTGTGGTATTTATTCATAATTTAGTTGCAAAATCTGACGCATACAATGCACGTGTACCTTACTAGTACTTCGAGTATGTGTAAAACACAATGGCACGCTACACAGTGTCTCTCTTACAGTTCATGAAGCCACGTGGCACATGTGGAGGCGTTGTCGCGACATCCTTGTGTGGATTGATCATAGTGACGTGCTGCTGGTTCCAGAAGAATGTACTCGTCCTCCCTGAGCTGCACTGGCGGTACATGCACGAAGCAAAGATGTGCACGCACGCCACGCACGCACTCATTCCCTCGCACACACACGCGGGTACACGGGAGGATGCAATTTTGTACCAAGATCCACCCCATGTGATAATTTGACGTGTGTAAAGTCCTTCACTTCATTGATGGTCAATTAATACAGCACATGCAAATTGAGTGGACGTGAGGGCGGAAGAAAGACATGTGCGTAGTACTGCGCGCATGCGAGTAGTTAAATCATGGGTTGCTAGTAGTACTTCCATTGGTCTCCTTCGTATTTTGTGCCAATTTTTGACAGTAACATAATATTTACGCATCTGAGCAATGTAGTCTACTTGAAATTTATGTTCCACTAAACTCATCGGGAGCCGTTTCGGGCCTCGAAACCAAAAACCATCAATTAATCTTTACCTTGTTCCCATCACATTCGAAAGTACTAGTGCTACAATTAAGTGCAAGCCTACTCACACCTACCAGTACGTACCGAACCTGAATGTGTTCCCACTATGCAGGTTTTAGTACCAGTGCTATTAGGTTATAAAAGGGGAACTACCTAACCAAAAATTACTCTACCTTCCTCCTCATAATTCCTCATCCTTCGTCCGTCCTTTCCATGGCCGGTGTGCAGAGCTCTAGGTCGAGAACTACTCGTAACAAGGGAGCGGCAACCAAGGCTGTGGAAAAAAAGAGAGGGCTCGCTGCCATGCAGAGACCTCAAAAGATCTCTCACGGGCAGACGATGGCTCCCAGGAGCGCCCTAGACGCGGAGGCGAACATGCGGCGCTGGAGTTGTTATCCCTCGACGGCATGTCCGATCAGCTCAATAAGCACCTCAATAAGCAGAAGGAGTTCATCCATGGCTTGGTGGAGCTGCTGAAGGAGAGCCTTGACGACATGCCCGCTGAGCTCAATGAGCAGGGGGAGTTGACCGCTGGCTTGGTGATGCTGCTGAAGAAGAGCATTGCCTGGGAGAAGAAGGCGACCGGCGAAATCCTGCAACTTCAGGAGGACAAGGCGAAGCTCTACCACGAGCTCGACCTGCTGAAGGAGGAGAACACCGGCTGGAAGAAGCTGCATGAGAATAGTAGTTCCTCAATGAAGATGTCGCAGGCCCTCGTCATGGAACAGAAGGAGGAGTTGGCGAAGCTCCGCATCGAGCACCCGACTGCTGTCAAGTTACGTAATGCGGCCGTGGAACAGATGATGAACACTCGCGTCGAGAAATCCCGCGTCATGGACACAGTGATGAAGATGGCGGAGGAGATGCGCAAGGAGATGGAGGTCATGGAGGCGATGAAGAAGTAGTTACGACTCCGCAGCCAGCAACTCTTCATGTAGTGAGAGCAGCGCCCCAGACTTGTGTGTGCGTCTTCCTTATTTTTTTGGGGTGATAATCCTCCTTCTTCTTTTGCTCCTGTGTTTCTTATTTTGCTTCGGGTGTTTGGTCACACGTGTCACCTTGTTTGCGAGGCATGAATAGAACAATGCTAAAAATGAGATGACTAGCAAATTAGATCATTCTTTATCGCTAATAGAACAATGCCTCTTTCTAGTAATATATAATAAGAGTAGAGAGTAGAGGATATGGCACTGGGCTGTCGTGTTTCGTGCTCCTTCGTCATACTCCAGTGGAAAACTTGAGTATACCGCACGGTTCTTTGCTCCTCCTCAGGTCGTCGGCACATTTATACAAGCAGTCAAATCAAAAGGCCCCACCTTCTAGCAGTAATGAGCCGTCAAATCACAAAGGCCCTCGCCTCTCGTGAAAAGGACCAAGCTAGACTGCCCCGCCCTCTAGCCTTTTAAAAAAATGTATACATTTGTACAGTAGTAGCATCGATGAATTGCTCCATGGAGCAAAACTAACAAGATGTAATTAAAGAAAAAATGTGGTACTAATAGAGAGCGCTCATCGCCAAATTATGCATATACTATATGACACTACCCACTATGAAGGTACTAGTAACATAGACTAGTAACTAGTCTATGCTACTCTTCACTATGACCAGCCATGAGAAACGACACTGCCACCTTACTCGAACTCCTCATCCATGTCCTCGACTTTGTCCTTGTCCCTCTTCCTCTTGGCCGATACTTCTTTGCTTGAACCGCACACTTGGCTCTTGCTCTTCATCCAACCCTTGTAGATATTGAAACAAAGGTAGCCACCCATTGCAGCGTAGTGGATGTGGTCTATATCTAGTACATTCCACTCACATGCACGATGAAACCTGAACGGAGGTTTCTTCAGTGTACTGTACGAAGGATGAACCATGGCTCCTGCCAGGGTCAGCATTGAAGGCTGATCATGGGAGGGCACCAGCCCTTTCTTCTGGAGGTCGAAGGGGTCGCCTACAACGAGGCCTATCCGACCCAGGATTTCCTTATCGTTCCTAAAGTCTACAGTAACGAATTTGACTCGGCCGTCCTTGAGGAAATTCCTAAAATCTTGGCACTCAACGTCGGCATGGCATATATGGTAGACCAAGCGTAAGTCATGCATGCAAACCTGGATCACGGCGAGCTTCTTCTTCTCTGCCTCCTTTAGATTCTTCTCGCTTCCCAGGACTGTGGTGTACTCAACATCTAGCCTAGCGACCCACTCATCATTTGAGTTTTTGAACATGCGTTTGAAGCGAGCAAGGAATCCTTTCACCGTTGTGGAAGAACGGGTGTAGATGACTTCGAACTCATCGCCGGTGATGGTTCTAACCTTGTACTCACCACCGATCATGGAGATTTGGGATGCCATGGATTTGGGTGGAGGGTTAGGATTAGTGGAACTACCGTAATGTGAAAGGACGAGACGAGTAGGAGCAGTTTATCGATTGTAAAAAATGTTGAGTGGGGGGGGGGGTGTGCGAATGGCAGGGTAGTGGCTTGCCGGGTGGACAAATGGATTCATGCACAGTACTATGGGGGCCCAATTAGATGTTATGTCTACTCGACGCCCAATTAAATGGCTTTAGATGTCATGTCAAGCTTTCCATTCTCTCATGATACGGGCTTCCGAGAGCCCTTGGATTTGAGATCGAAAGGTTGCATGGTGTGATTCTAGACCTATGGGTGAATAATCCTATCCTGGAGGGTTATTCTGCAAATTTTCAGCAACTTAGCACGCGACCATTCGATCTCAGATCCAAGGGCTGCTAGCAGCCTGTATCATGGTCGCGCCTACCATGACCGTCGCCTCGCTCGCGCGGCCACGCCCTTGGGGATTTAACACGGTGCGTTAGGCTATCTGATGTTGGCATGTCATACATAGTCATCACTTAGTCACTCATACAACAAGGTTAGCTATAAGAGTATTTTTTGTTTACTTCTCCCCATCTCTTTCTTCGTGGTATTTATTGCATTTGCCAAGGAGTGATCTCTTCCAATGAAATGGTGCTTAGATGAGGTGCTATGGGCATTAAATGGCTTAGCAACTCAAGTCCCCAATGCATAGGTGCTTAGTTTTTTGTTGCTAAGTTTCCTTCATCTAGGTACACGCGCTTATCACCGTTTCTTCCCGGGGTCACCAAACTAGTCTGTCTCTTCTTAATTAACTTGCCACATCAGACTTTATGCCTATGTGGCAGGCTTAGCACCTGTAGGATCGAGTACAATAGTGGGCTATAAGCCCGCTTTACATGGCATTTTTGCATATCTGGGGGAAAGAGGTAAGGAAAAAGTGGAGGAGTGGGCTCTCAAGCAAGAGCCAGCCTCTACATGGCGGAGCATCAGGAGAGGCACCTGTATGGAGGTGGTCAGGAATCGGGAGACTCAAGCCGGTCGTAGCGCCGCAGTTAAAATGATAATGGCAAGTCAAATCACCGGGGCCCACCTGTCCAGCAGTAACTCACTGTCAAATCACACATCCCTACGTTTGCAGCAGCCTAGTCCCTCATCTTCTCGCGTCTCTGTCGAACCGACTAGGTGGAACTGCCCCGCCTACCGCGCGGGAAAAGCCCCGCCCTCAACTTTTAAATAGTACAATATACTAATTTTGTATCCATGGATTGCGCCATGCAGCAAAGCCTCAAGAAAACGGCGGTACACATGTACGGAGTATACAGCATGCCCGTCGCGTTCGCGTCGCATCCCAGACGGTCGGACGGTCTGGCATGCCGCTCTCCGAATGGAACGCGCGTCATATTGTGTTTGCACACACATGTGGGACCGCAATTGAGAACCGACCATAGGCACACTCCCCGGCCCCGCAAGTCGGGTGAGTTAATAGAAGTGGTACATACGTTGGTACCTGGACGATCCCTGCAAGACACGGAAGATCAGTTCGTCCATGCATGTGACCAGACTTTAGCAGACACGCTTGGATTGGCTATCGTCTACATATCGTGCAGGCTGTGTTGTACATGGCTGTAGTTCTGATGAGAAATCTAAAAAAAGGTTGCTTGTCATCTCGCAAAATTAGGTGTCATGTGCTTCCGATCACTTCGAGGGTTAAACAGCGACAACTGAGTTGGGCTATTCATTGGGGGCACATGCACGAAGACTACTCGGCTGCCATCTAGGTTAAGCTGGCTATGTTAATTACGACATCTATCGACAGACCCCTTTTCTACGAGTTTATCTTTAATTTTAGCTTTGATCCTCGTCTAGTTTGTCCGTCGGGATTCATCTTGTCTCCTTTGGGCAGTGAGGTTATGATTTCTTGTCATGTGGCATTTTTTCGTGTTATATGTTATAATCCGGTGCTTCCGATCAAAATGATGACAACTGCGCACGTGCATGAAGACTTCTCGACAGTCATTGCCGAGGTCAAGCCGGCTCCGGCAGGTAGACAAAAGAAAACTAGTACTCCACTATATAGGCAGGAGCCTCCGCGCTTGCTTGCTAGTGTTGCTCTCTTCACACTGTCTTGTCCTCTCCAGATCTAAACACGACAGCGGTGGCCACACACTCTCTCTCTACTCACCGCTGGTCACAGATCCAGCCAGATCCTCTCCATCGGGGAAGGTGAGAAGGTGCAACGTTCACGCGGTCGTCCTCGGCAACGGCTCTTACACACTGCCGGCACGTCCCAATCAGCGTGCCTTGCTGTTCTCTCCCAAGCATCGCTGGCGAGGGAGGGCCTCCCACCCCTTCTTCCTCCCTGCCGTAGTGTGGGCAGATCCGGCCTCCCGCCGCCCACCTAACGGCATCCCAGCGACCCTCAGGTATAACTTCCTTCGAAACCGGCCTTGCACTACTTCCTGAGCTCCTGACGTCACTGCATTTGTATCTTTTACTATTTCTCAGCCCCCTCGTGTAGATAGGATCGATCGGCTGTTTGGAAACCACCTAATTTTTTATTGTTAAGAGGTAAAACAAGTTCATGCACTCGAATCTAGTAGTACTTGGTTCAAACAAGGAAGAAAGGGGGTGGGGTGGGGGAAGATTTGTTACCTGAATCTAGGACTTGGTCGAAAGAGGAAATAATGGGGGCAAAAAGCAGCAGAGACTGGCTATCCAACTGGTCTCTAGGTCTAATAGGGAAATAAAGGGAACACGGTACAAACTCAATATAAACCCGATCTATTGGTTGAAAAAGGAAAGAAAGTGGGGACTGGGGAACATTTCAACAGAGTAAGTCCAGCACTTGATTTGCTAGCCTCACACAGTATAAGGTGGCTATATACCGAACAAAAATGGGACCAACCCAGATATCCTCTTCTGATGTTTGTTGCCCCAAGCCTCTCTTATGTAATACCACTGGTAAAATGTAATAGTCGCACTGTTAAAAGTAAGGACACGTTAAACCAATGTTGTTTTCAATGTAATGCCTCTAGTAATATGAATCAATGGCACTTTTTTCATGTCCTGCTAAATTTCCCATTAAGATAAGTTGCTTCTTTTCGTTAGAGATGCAACTGTCCTGGTCCGCCTACTCTCCAGGAGCTTCACGACCAACCTTGATGTTGCTCAATTTTATTGCAACTAATGAAGAAGAAGCTCTGTGGGTTTCGTTTTCTAATGGAAATGGAACCGGGGCTGGAGCCCTTTTCTTAAAAAAGAAGAAGAAGAAGCTGCTAGCTCATGGGACATTGCTTCATTTTAGGTGAACTGCACCAAAAGGTCCCATGAATTGAATCATCCATGTTGGTGACTGGTCTCATCCCTTCTACGATGGCGTTGACTGCAGATATGGTTCCCATCACGAGGTATGTTCCATTTGGTCTGACCGTTTGCCAAAGATCCTGCATGTTGATCCCGCTCTTGTGCTACTATTTTGGCACTGCCATGATAAAGTAGTAATGTTATTATTTTGCACCTCAATCTAGTGGCACTATTAATTTGAGGCAATGTTTTGGCACCGCTAGTGCCAATGTTTTTTTATATATCGAAAGAGGGGGTTCCCTCCGATTTCATTAAAGAAAACCAACCATAGAGAACCATTATCCGACAACATCTTAGTGTAAACGGGCAGTTATGCAACTAATACTAGAACAGACTAAGTACTAGCAGGAGAAAAGTTTGCCACATAAGCTAGGCAGGTAGGGGGACGCAGCACCAGCTCGACCAAGTTTGGATTACAACCCAAATGCTAACACAGAAACATCAGGGGAAGATATGGACTGAAAGAGCCAGCTTCAGCATCCCAGTCTAAGCACCCCCAGCCTTCATCCTTGCGACGCACGATACACCTCGTTTGCCACCTGCTCGACCCTAGTGTCACTGATAAAATGAAGTAATAATACAATTAAAATAGAGCGAGTGTCCTCTCTATCATTTCATTTTCAATGTAGATAAAGAAAGTGCTTCTCCTTGTTAATGCATGTTTCATCAACTAGTCCCATTGTTAATGTTTAAGCATTTCTGCAAACTGGGGTGCTTAATTTTAGTTGATCTGCACAAAAATAGAGATTTGAATGTCTCAAGGCCCCTCCTTGTACTACCGATGTACACTGATGTTCATCACTGGCAGAAGGTGTATCGGGGAGACTTGGGTCGATTTCCAGTATGATGTAATATTTTCTTCTGTTTATTAGTGTATGTTTCATCAACTAGTGCCACTATAATGTAATCATGCCTTTTCTTTATCTGTGCAAACATGGTTATTCAGCTGCATTTTGGTGGAACAACACAAATGTATGGATGGAACCGACATACATGCAGAGTGTGAGGTGCCAAGTAAAAATTACCAACACCAACCCTGCTCCATCTAAGCATTGGCATCCACCACCATCAGTGGGATGTGTGGCGCTCACTGTGGACAGATCTTTCTTGGCAGTAAATCCACTAACCAAATACTAGTAGCTTAGACTTAAAAAAATACTAGTAGCTTATATTGGCAGTTTTCTAGGGGTGTACTCTTTTCTGAAAGAAGCACCAATCTATTTTTCTTTATTTGTACACAGTGTCACAACTTTGACGCAAAGGTTCAGAGCTATTTTAGGGTGATTGGCGTAGTACTCGGAGACTGATTGTAAGCATGATTTTTATTAGTTGTCACACTGATTGTAAGCATGAGCAGATGGAAGATTAGGTTAGTGCGAAGCATACCTTAAACCCTACCGACGCCGTTGAAATGACGCGAGCGTTGAGTGAACCGTGGAGAACTGTGGGGAAGCGATGTCACGCCATCCGGCCTCCTCTTGCGGTGGGAGAACGAATACTCCTATGGCTCCGGCTGGCTCTGCACCCTCACGAACGGCACACCGTACTCGATCGATTCATTATCCTCTGGGTGCTCGACCTTCAACCTGTACGCCCACCACCTCCACCTGACTTTCGCATCGGGCGAATCTGTCTGCTCCATTGCCCAGACGAGATACTCAATGAACTTGAAGGACTGCGGCGTGACTGCCACCGAGGAGTACATCGCTGCCCTCATCGCCGTCGTCTGGCTCTTTTGCATACATTGCCACATGGCCCCCACCGTCCTCGAAATCTCCCACTCATTGTCAAACCAAGTAAGGATCTCCTTCAACCTTGCTAACTTTGCCTGGTCGTCGCCGGTGATCTTCCTGATTCGCTACTGCATCCCCTCCATAGATGTCCTTATGAGTGGTTTGGTGCTAGCTTTGGAAGATGGGAGGAGAGATGGTGGTCTTGCAATAGAGAAGAGGGAGAGGCGAGACGGTGGTTTTGGAATGGAGATGATGGAGAGGAGAGGGGGTGGTTTTGAAATGGAGATGAGGGAGAGGCGAGACGATGGTTTTGGAGTGGAGATGATGGAGAGGAGAGATTCCCCTACCTTTCGGTCGCTGACAGGTGATTCTTAGAGAAGAAACTGCAAGTTTTAGTTTCAGATAAGAAACTCCAAGTTCAGTTTCAGATAAGAAACTGCAACTTTCAGTGGCAGAGCATTTATATTAGCACGGCCTTTTCAAACAGTGTTAACATCATGCTGGAAGTTTTATTCATGGTCAAAACTGGAACTACCAGCCAGTTAACATCATGCTGATCAACATTCATGCATAGCACATCTTCATATGATGCACAGTCAAAAATATATGCTATTTTCAAGATGCCCACACAATGTCGAGTGTGCGAAAAACAAAGAAAACAAGGGACAAAGTTTTGGCAAGTGTTGGACATGGTGTGCGTAGATGACAATTGGGACCCACATGTCAATAAAGGCAGAGGCATAAAATTTGGAGATATTTCCTCTGCACAGGTGGAATCGAACCCGGGCAGAACAGCTGTCGGTTAGTGTCACTCGGCCACTGGGCTAGTTCAGTTGTTTCGTTACTAATAAGGCACTTCGTCAGGTGGTCGGATCTTCTCCGACGCCTTTGTGCGCTTGCCGCGATGCCACTGTCTGCCGTTGTGAACATGTTGAACAAATGAGAGGAATCTGGAGGACTGTACATGGAGAGGCGGACAGTCGGGACCCACACGGTCTATGGCCGTACGCAAGCAAGTGCCTCATCGAAAAAATACTTCCTCCTAATTCTATACTGACGTTGGGGCCCACGGGTTTGTCAACATAGTTACATTTTTTAGGTGCCTCAACGTAGTTACTATAGGAGATAAATTCAAAACGAAGCCGGGGAGCTGGCAGGTATCATTTATTATCACTGGGCAGCAAGTATCAGCTGGGTTTTGGGCTGCCCCGTCTAGGCTTTCTTTTTTAACATGCGCAGCCCATGACCTCGGATGGGAGGTCCATAGGCGTGTTTGTATTTTCTTGAGGTCCGCCATGTATCGACCGGCCTATGGACCTCCCGTCCGAGGTTTTATTTTTCCTGAAACATCCGCATCCCAATTTATGTATTTTTTTGAAGAAAACGCAGAGGTCTGTTCTATTTTTCTATATAAGAATAGGAACGTCCGTTGAACTAAATGAGGAGCATCTGGATGATGTATCATGGAAGCGTCGAACAGTTCGTGTGACCGGGCCACACGTCCTATGGCCGTATTTATCGCAAAGCTAATGCCTCATCTGAAAAAATAACCACAAGTCCCACGGTTTTCACATATACACATCTACTTAGGATATCCTCCGTAATTACTCAGAAACACCAAGAAGACAATATACAAAACGACAGACCGAGGAGAGGGAGCTAGGCAGGTACATTTATTTACACTCGGGGTCTGCCAAGTATACGAGTTTCGACCCACAACAAACCACAGCATCCGTCAGTTCACACCTTGTTAACAATGCTCAGTCGTCCCATCGACGCTCGATGGTAGTCCATAAACTTTTGACTAAATTTTCTTTGCGTTCCCCATGTATCGACCTAGCTCCTTATCACACACACCACATACCCCTATCCGTCCGAGTTTTGATTTTTCCCATCGAAACATCCCACACTCTAAGCATTCACTAACCACAACACACACACATTCTAAGACACAACACATTAGCACACGGAACGCTGTCAATCTAGAACCACCCTCTAACTACTATTTTAATAATATTTACATGTTAGGTAATATATTTAGTGTATTCACACACTCTCAATCATAATATTTATACACATATTACCACACACTATCATACTTAGCATATGTAAAAAACCAAAATATTTCTTTATCCATTACCACACTCCTATTTTTGCCAACAAAAATCCGGCGATTCATTGTACAAAGCATGAAACAGCATTAAAGACTGTAATCATATATAACCAAATGACCACCTTTTGAGCCACTCTGCCTCCGCCCCCTGCCAACCCTCAAATAAATTACACAAGCCCAGCACACACAGTGTATTTGAGAAACCAAATGTACACACGAGAGACCCGTATGTATATTTTAGAACACATAAAATGGCTCGCCGACGCTACACTAACATCCACACACACACACCCACGGTCGAGCCCACTAATCACACACACCAAACACACACACCTGAATTACACCACCCTCCGCAAAAAAAGACGTAACTTCTGAAAAAAAATTGGTGAAACTGCCCAACATTTTGAGCTGAAAAGTGGACCAATATACACCACACACCCAGCCAAATCGCAATCGTGTCACTTAGTCAACAAATGATTCGGACATCGCAGGGGTTACCGTTGGATTACACTCCAACAGAACTGACATCCCTATCAATCTCTCAACACATCCTCTAGCACCGCGCTAGGCACACACACACACACTACCACACACACCCAACACACACCACATCCGAAACACACACAACACAGCCCACACACCCAAACCAGTTAACCACACACCTCCAACCAGTAACATCACCTACACCATAACAACGACTCTCTCCCCGCGTCTTCCATCTCCACGCCCGTCTGCTCAGTCCGGCCACACAGAAAACACACCACAGTCGTCACCAACACTGCTCGCCCGGCCCGCGAGGTCAACACACCCCACACACACACCGATCCGCACACACACACACCCACACCACAGATGTCTGAATGGGTCCCGCCACATTGCATATGACATGCCCCATCCTCTAGTACGCATATGCAAAATGATGCTCCACTGACAGATGGACCCAACTCTATATTGGCTCTGTTTCACGAAATAATGTTCCCACCGCGACACCACACCACACCTCGATACCCACTCACACCAAGAAGTGCCTCCTTATTACGCACACAAAAATGAATACCCCCTGCTAGATGGGACCCATAATAGTGGGAGGCTGACTTGTCGGCCAACTATGTTGATGGGGACGGAGGGCTTTGTCAACTTAGTCAATATGAACGATTCCAGCTCAAGTGACCGTACGCTGTCCATCCAATGGCCGTAGTGCTTCTTCAACCTCTGGTCTTCTTGCTCCAGCCGCCCAAAGTAGCGCCGGTCGTGCCTCGTGCTCCTGCCTCCCGTGGCCGGCCGCGATGCCGCGGAGGCCTCACCGCCCCCTACTACTCCCACCGCTGGTCAGGCCATCCCTCTACTCACGCACACCCCCTGTTATTCTGCGGCGATGACAGCCTCACACGGTAGCAAACTAGCGAACCCTCATACTCCTCTACGCGTGGGCATCCACTGCCGCGTCTTCCCCGGCTTCACATCGTCCCCTTCCTAGGCCTCGCCGTCGTCCATCGCCCTGGTGCTCTCGGCGCGGCGTGGTCAACGTGGTCAAGGAACGACTTCCATCAGAAGAGTACTCTACGTGGAGAGGCTGACAGCTGGGTCCACGACAGCTGCAAGGAAGTGCCTGCTTATTAGGCGGAAAATAATTATTCCTCCACCTAACAGTAGGGACCCACCGGACGGGCCACCGTATTTGGCGAAAAAAAACATTTCCCCCTGACTGCTAGGACCACCGGACGGGCCACCGTATTTGTTGAAAAAAAATTCCCCCCGCTGTCAGCTCGGACCCACCAGAAGTGCCTCCTTATTACGCACAAAAAAATGAATACTCCCCCTGCTAGTTGGGACCCACCTTGGTGGGTGGCTGACTTGTGGGCCTACTAAGTTGATGGGGATGGAGTGCTTTGTCAAATTAGTCAATATGAACGATTCTAGCTCCAATGACCGTACGATGTCCATCCAACGGTCGTAGTGCTTCTTCAACCTCTGGTCTTCTTGCTCCAGCCGCCCAAAGCAGCCGCGGTCATGCCGCATGCTGCTGCCTCCCGTGGCCGCCTATGCTGCCGCGGAGGCCTCACTGCCACCTACTATTCCCACCGCTGGCCAGGCCATGCGGCGATGACAGCCTCACACCGCAGCCGAACCAGTGAACCCTCGTACTCTTCTCCGCGCGGGCTTCCACTGCCGCGTCTTCCCCGGCTCTGCGTCGTCCCCTTCCTAGGCCTCGCCGTCGTCCACTGCCCTGGTGCTCTCGGCGCGGCGTGGTCAACATGATCAAGGAACGGCTTCCATCGGACCTGGACTGTATGTGGAGAGGCTGAGAGCTGGGTCCACGGCCGCAGCAACGAAGTGCCTCATTATTACACGCAAAATAATTATTCCTCCACCTGACAGTGGGGACCCACCAGACGGGCCACCGTATTTCATGAAAAAAATGTTCCCCCTGACTACTGGGACCCACCAGCTACATCTTCGCACACAAGGAAGTGCGTCTGAAAAAAAAACGATTCGCCCCCCTGACTGCTGGGACCCACCAGCTACATCTTCGCACGCAAGGAAGTTCCTGACAGTCGGGACCCACCTAGTCGAAGCGTATGTAGCATTGTCATTCTGGTCGCGAACGTGTACGTCCATACTGGTCGATGTAGAGGCGCGCACGTGTCGTAGCAGAGGCGTGCACGTAGCATGTACACGTAAGTACAATGGCCAGGGTGCAAGAAAGTAAATTCGGCCACGTACGTACATACGGGCGGGGTCTCGAACGCCTACTCGCGCATACGTATGGCCAGGGCTCGTGTACATGGCTGGGTCAGAATGGAGAAACAACGTCTTCGTCGTGTTCATGGGGAGCCAACCGGCTGGGTCGGAACGAAATGCGTTATCGTGTTCATCGGGAGGGCTTGGGCGGAACAACCGATGGAAACGAGGCCTGGCGTACCGCAGAACAAAGGAAACAACCTTGTGTTCGACCGGCCATGGTCGAAGCAGATCCGATTCATCGGGAGGGGTCTGTCGTACCGCAAAACGGAGGAAACGGGTCTCCTACGATCGAAACGGGGGTCCTGTTGATCGGGAGGGGTGTGGCGTACCGCAAAACAGAGGAAACGAACTTGTGTTGGAGCGCTACGGTTGAAACGGGGGTCCTGTTCATCGGGAGGGGTGTGGCGTACCGCAAAATGGGACTCCATAGGATACTGTTCATCTCCACCGTAAACCCCCTCCAGCCTCCACGGGCTACTGTTCATCCACCGCCGACCTCCTCCAGCCTCCACCTGGGACTGTTCATCCACGGGCTCCTGTTTATCCAGCCTCCACCGCACGCTACTCCACCGGCTACTGTTCAACGAGCCCTCTCCACGGGCTTCTATTCAACCCCCCCCCCCCACAAGCTACTGTTCATCCAGCCCTCCACCGTCTACTGTTCATCCTGCCCTCCATGGGGTGGTCCTGTTCATCCAGCCCTCCATGGGGTCCTCTTCATCCAACCCCAACCTGCTCGATCGATCGGGGTCCTGTTCATCCAGAGGCAACACCACGGGGTCCTGTTCATCCACCCCCACCGGGAACTATTCATCCAAACCCGCCAGCAATGCTCACTGTTCATCCAGAGGCAGCATCGATCGGCTTCAGTTAGCAGTAGTAGCGAAGGAATCGCTCGATCGGGTTCAGTTAACAGCCATCGATTGATCGCTCGGGTTCAGTAACGCGTAGCCTGCAGTGAAATCGCTCGGGTTCAGTTAGAGACCAACGCCTCGCTCGGGTTTAGTTAGATCCCAATGCCTCGCACCCACGCACGTGCGTGTACGAGAGAAACGCGCATCGCTCGGCCCCGACCACCCACCGTAACCGGGAACCCCCCGATATTTTCCTCGCCCTCGCTTCTACCATGGTTTTTTCTGTCATGGACGGCCCAAAGAATGTCATGCAGCTGCGTCTCTGGCCCGCCCAGGACGAAAAGCCGATTTTCTGTTATGATTTTTTGTCATAGAAGTAGGATTCCACCACATCTATGATGATATCGTGTTTTGTCACAATTATTGTCATAGAAGTGTCATAAGTATGACATAATTTTTTTTTGTTCGGCCCAAAATTCACGGATGTGTCTTTTTTTGTAGTGCCTCCGAGGATGAGGTGAGCCTCGGTGACCAAGACTTTATCGTGCCTGAGGAACCTCTCGAGCAGGAGCGCTTTAAGCAACGGCTAATAGCCACTGCAAGGAGCCTAAAAAAGAAGCCGCAGCAGCTTCAAGCTGATCAAGATCTGCTCAACGATAGATGGACTAATTTCCTGGCAGCAGAGGAATACGACCTCTAGCGCCCAACCAAAAGTTACCCAAAGCGTAAATTGCTACCTCAATTCGATGACAAGGCCTTGAGCCCATACCATCAGCGCGTAATGCGGCTGATTGACCACCACGTGGCCGGGACAAAACGGTAACTCAGGCCGACCACCAGCCCGTCCTAGCTCGCCGTAATGGCAGAGATAAAACAGCTCGGGGATACACATATGACCCGTGGCACGACCTGAAGAATAAAGCTGGTCTGGCCAGGTCGATCTACAGATCGTGGGGCGTGCCCCGACGCACGACGACGGCTATCAAGCCGAACACGGCAAGCACAATCATGTCCGGGCCGAAAGCCATAGATGGACTCCATCTGAACTACGACATGATCTGGCCCGATATAGAGGCGCCGCACACCTCCTATGCTTCACTGATGAAGTAATGGAACATGAATTCCCAAAAGGGTTCAAACCCGTGAACATCGAATCATATGATGGGACAACAGACCCCGCGTATGGATCGATGATTTTATTCTCCACATTCATATGGCCTGCGGTGATGATATTCATGTCATTGAATACCTCCCACTAAAACTCAAGGGGCCAGCTCGGCACTGGTTGAACAGCCTGCCTGAAAATTCTATTGGCGGTTGGGAAGACTTGGAAGACGCCTTCCGCGATAACTTCCAAGGTACATATGTTCGACCTTCGGATGCCGATGACCTAAGTCACATTATCCAGCAGCCCGGGGAGTCAGCCAGGAAGCTCTGGACTAGGTTCTTAATTAAAAAGAACTAAATTGTCGATTGTCCGGACACCGAAGCCCTGGCGGCCTTTAAACATAGCGTCCGAGACGAATGGCTCGCCTGCCACCTCGGACAAGAAAAACCAAAATCCATGGCAGCCCTTACTGCTCTGACGACCCGCTTTTGCACGGGAGAGGACAGCTGGCTCGCTCATAGAAGCAACAGTACCAGTGATCCGGGAACTTCCAAAGTTCGAGACGGTAACGGCAAGCCACGACGCAATAAACACAAGCGTCGAAATAATAATGAAGGGACACAAGACATGGCGGTCAACGCCGGATTCAGCGGCTCCAAACCCGGTCAGCAGAAAAAGCCATTCAAGCCAAACAGAGACGGAGCATCCAATCTAGACAAGATACTGGATCGACCCTGCCAAATTCATGGCACCCTCGATAAACCAGCCAATCATACCAACAAAAGCTATTGGGTCTTCAAACAAGCCGGCAAGCTTAATGCTGAACACAAGGGGAAGGGGCCGCCCAGTGACAGCAATGATGAAGAGACTCACCAACCGAACACCGGGGGTCAGAAGCAATTTCCCCCCGAAGTAAAAACAGTAAACATGGTACACGTGACGCACATTCCTAACGGGAAGCACAAATGTGCACTATGGGATGCCTATGCCATAGAGCCGGCCGCCTCAAAATCTAGCCAATGGGCGGCCTGCCTGATCACTTTTGATCGCAAAGAGCACCCAGCCAGTATTCGTCATGAAGGTTCGGCAGCTCTGGTCCTCGACCCAATTATCGACGGGTTCCATCTCATGAAAGTCCTTATGGACGGCGATAGTAGCCTTAATCTACTCTACCAGGACACTGTCCGCAAAATGGGCATTGATCCTTCAAGAATCAATCCCCCACAACTTCCTTCAAGGGAGTAGTACCCGACATAGAAGCTCACTTCACGGGTTCAATTACATTGGAAGTCGTTTTCGGCTCGCCGAACAACTTTCGAAGCGAAGGGTTGAACTTCGATGATGTCCCATTCCGTAGTAGCTACCATGCACTGCTCGGGCGTACCGCTTTTGCTTGTTTTAATGCGGTCCCACATTATGCTTATCTAAATCTTAAGATGCCCGGTCCATGCGGTGTCATCACGATAAATGGAAACATGGAACGCTCCCTCCGTACAGAGGAGCATACTACGGCTACTACAGTCGAAGTACAAAGCGGCACCATCAAGCCATGTATCTCATTGGCCATCAAGCCACCGGTCTCTATTAAACAGGATTGATCAATCTTTGAGTTGGATTAGCAGTTCGGCCTCCGTCGTTTGCCTCATATAGCTGAGAAGTTTGTACCACACATACATAATTATGCACTTAAAATACGCTGGTCATCGATGGAGGCACAATACGGACAGGCCTACAATGCGGTCCGCACTCCCATAGCTTTTTTCCCCTTTTCTAACTACCATCTATCTTTTACCATAGGTGACTCAAAGCCTGGTCATCTTACGGACCTTTTCTAAGTTCGGCTTCATACAGATAACCGAAGGCTATTCCCGCCAAGGAGTTCTTTCACCGAGGCAAGGCAAGGCAGACGTGCGACAGGAGGTCCAAATATTTTTTTTGTAGACCACACTCTTTATTTCAAATATGTATAGTGCCTTTTTCCTCAGCCTTCGACCCCGGCATGTTAAATAGTCCGGGTAGTGGTGTTATAACCCAAAGATTGCATTTGACGTGTCAACCAGATTCCAGTGAACATAGTTCGTATTCAGTATTTGCTTTTTCTAAGAACTAAATTTTTCTTCTTCGGCTGTTTCATGCATGCACCTCGGCACAAATTTCCAGGGGCTCGATATGGCAACATATGAGTTGCCGATAAGTCCAAACAACTTTATATGCATCACGAGTTTGGCCTTATATGCATCAGCTCCGAATCATGTCTTTGGTCAATAGTTGGGTTGGCCGGCTCCTGTGCTTACTACCTTATGTTCCGCCCTATCAGCTAAGGTAGTAAAGGGAGAAGTACTGCGATTGTGTTCCGGTTCATCTGGTCAAGCACCTCAGTGGAGAAAGCCGAAAACTGACTATCATGATGCGGCGAGAGCTGGTCAACCACTTGATGACTTATTAGAATCTTTCATGATTCCCTTTGTATTACATGAAGGACCATTCTTCTGGTCACCTATGTAACGCACTGTATTCGGATAACAGTGTACCAGGGGCTATATTGTAGACCCACCATCAAACTCCTATTGCTAAGTGAAAGTGTTAAAGCCCTATAGTCCGATTGCCTAGTTCGCTGCATTGGCACCTCCTTCATGGACCAAGACGTTGGGTCAAGAGTGATAAAGTGCTTTTATGAACACCCCCGTATTATACGCGAGGGGGCTGAAGCCGATGACTGGAAAACTTTCAGATTATACAAAAAATGTCCGCAGAGGACGAACCAAAACCTTCAGGCAAAAAGTATAGCCTATATATGTCATAATATTGTTTTTACAATTTTCGTACAATCACTCGAATATCATATCCTTCGAGCACTGACCCTCTATCAAGTGGGCGCCCTCAAGGACATCCTCAAAATAATGCTCCATCCTGTGATGGTCCTTGCCCCTGGGTGGACTCCTTGCTGCAATATCGGTGGCCTTCATCTTCGCCCAGTACATCTTGACGTGGGC
Source organism: Triticum urartu (assembly GCF_003073215.2). NCBI lineage: Eukaryota > Viridiplantae > Streptophyta > Magnoliopsida > Poales > Poaceae > Triticum > Triticum urartu. Next base: position 217,059,958 of record NC_053024.1, on the reverse strand, counting down.
AAGGGCCATCCGTGCACCTTCAATGCACGTTGACCGCTAAACAACGTCGATACGCATCACCGCATCAACAAGTCGCTACACCAAACCAAAATAACTATTCGGAATCAGCTCCATCGGCCATAGCCAGACCATGACATCCTTCATGGCAGATCCGGATATTCTGTGGAGCTCAGCCCACTAGGCCACATGTTCGTTCAGCAACACCAGATGCTTTTGCATGCTGAATTGCGACTAGAAAAGCTTCTCCGTTGCATGTCCTTCTTGTGCTTGGTAAAACTACGCCGCATCGGAGACACTCTTTTGCAAGTCCAAGAATGCGTCTGGAGAACTCCACATTTGATTAAGCGGGGCATACTTCGGATCACCGAATTTAGTCTGTAATAAGAAGGGCTTACCGGCCGCTATCTCCCCAGCTTGCCGGATCTCCTCCCGAGCCGCTCTAGACTCGGACCATGCTTCTCTCGCCTCTTTGTAAGGCCTTGTCGAGATCGGTCATTTCGACTTTGCTATCCTTTTTGAGGAATTCACATTTGTTATTCTCTCTTCGCATTGGCGCCGAGCAGTTTGTTCAGCTTTTAAATCAGCGGCTGCCTTCTTGGCAACCGCATCACTCATCCTGGCTTGCTCCTTGGCCCGGACGAGCTCAGCCCGTAGGGTCTCAACCGCGGCAGGACCATCTACAGTTATGCATATCTTAGTATATATCTCAGCTTCATGCTCATATTATTATACATACATATACTGACTGCCCCAAAACATACCTTGCGCCTCGTCGAGTCGCCTGTTAATAAGCGTGATGTCGTCATCCGCCACAGCAAGTTTCTGCTTCAGATCTGCAACCTCTGTAGCACGGGCAATCGCCATGGATGAAACAACATGTGTTCCAATTAGTTAGATTATTTCCTGGGCATATCTTTCTTGATCCTTTGATCGCCTCCTTTTGGACGCCAACCAGAGTCTTAGGGGCTACTATCTATACACTGGTGCATTTTTGCATGTAGAGTGCAATTGAAGATATAACATTGCATACCTCGAAGCCTCTTAACAGGCCCGTGAAGGATTCATTCAATCTGCTTCTCGCAGACAGAATCCTCTCAACTTCCGTACCCATCAAGGTACGATGTTCCTCTGTGATGGATGCATGTCACAACACGTCCATCAATGTATCCGGCGCCTCCTGATTCCTGGAAGCGGAGGTGGGAGTACGGACTCCCTTCGAAGGGATGTGTTTACTCGACCCTAGAGTTGTCTCCGGCTATTAACCAGATAGTTCGGGGCCTTCTTTGTTGGTCCCCGAAGGAGCTGCATGCCCCAGACCCTGGACTGCCGAAGTATCACCTTCGGGCGTGGTCTTCATTGTCCCTCGCACCACTTCTTGATTAGGAGAAATCCTCTGGGACGACACCTCAAAGTCATCCGCCCTATTGGGCGACAGGGTCTGTGGAGGCGTCTCGCTTTCCATCATCTCCAGAACAAGATCCCCCGAGGAAGAGGACTGTTGAGGAAGACTGCGTGCCGGACTGCAAACATATATTTCAGATGTTACCCTTGTAAGCGGAAAACTACTAAGCTGTGTTCGGGAGTTGAGTTCTTGCCGAGGTATCCGTATGGTTGCAGTCGGGGCGATGTCTTCGGTGGTATCCGGCCACTGCTTTCGTGTCCCGAAGAATAACTTCCACATTCCTTTGTGAGTCGTGCCGAAGAAGTGCTGAAGGGTCCATTGTCCTTCCGGATTGAACTCCCACATGAGGAGGGGCCGTCACTGGCACGACAGGACCCAGTCGACTAGCATTACCTGGGTTACATTGATGAGGTCGGTGTCCTTTTTGAGGAGGCTCCGAATGCGGCTTTGTAGCGTCTGCACTTCGTCAATTGATCCCCAGTCCAGTCCCTTATTAATCCATGATGCGAGCTGTAATGGAGGGCCAGATCGGAACGCAGGTGTAGCTGCCCACTTGGTACCACGGGGTTCGGTGATGTAAAACCACTCCCGCTGCCATAGGTTGGAAGCTTCCGCAAAAGAGCCTTTGGGCCAAAAAGTATTGGTGAGCTTGTTCACCATAGCACCACCACACTCTATTTGCTTCCCCTCAATTACCTCCGGCTTCACATTAAGGGCCTTGAGCCATAAACCGAAGTGAGGGGTAATACGAAGAAAGTCCTTGCACGTGACAATAAACGCCGAGATGTGAAGAAAGGAGTCCGGAGCTAGATCGTGAAAATCTAGCCCGTAATAGAACATGACACTACTAGGGAAAACCTTATACATAGAACATTAGAAGTAGCGTGTGTTAAGAAAGCACGATGGTGCTAAGTAGCAGTAGCGCGCTGATGTAAACGACGCTACAGATACAGTTGTAGCAGTAGCACGCCTGAACATAAAAGCGCTACTACTAAAATTTCCACGGCTTAGTCGATAGGCTACACATAGTAGTAGCGATCTAGGTAGAACCGCGCTACCGCTACTTGCTTTGTAGCAGCGCGTTTATGCTGAAAGGCGCTATTGCTAAATGAAATAAAATTAAATGGAAAGCAAATAGAAAAGTAAATGAAAATGAAAGAAATAAAAAAGGTGAAAGGAAAAAATAAAATGTAAAGAAAAATAAATGAAAAGGAGGAAAAAAAGAGAAAGGAATAGCAGCAGCGCATATCGAGGAACGTGCTGTAGCTAGCTTAGTAGCAACGCACTTCCTAGAACGCGCTACTGCTACTTCTGACTTAACCACGCGGTTCGTTCTTTCCCACGGCCACTTCCCCCAAATCCAACTCCTTCGCTGTCGCCGCCACCATCGCCCGTCCGCCGCCGCGCGCCCTCCCGTCGCTTTCCACACATCCCCGACGCCGGCCCGACCCCAGATTCGACACCGCCCCCGACCCCGACCTCGACGCCGCCCTCCGCCGCGCGCCCGAGCCCCGACCCCGACCTCGACGCCGCCTGCCCCTCCCTTGCCGCAGGCACAAGAGGTGAGCACGCCTGCTCCTCCCCCTCCCCTACCTCTGCCTAGGGTTCTTTAAATTTTAGTTGCATCAAATTAGTTAGGGTTCATCTATGGGTGGAAACGAACCAGATGCGGATGTTATCGGATACGGATGTGGCTCGAATGTTTTCTTAGATGATGAATAAACACTATTGTAATGCATAATAAAAGGAGTAAAATTTGACCACTTATTTTACTTTTAAGTTGGATAATTGGAATATCCGCCACCACTTTCCACCCCTAGGTTCATCAAATTAGATGGTAATTAGGGAAATAGTTCCTAGGTACTAATTAGTTAGTAAGAACTAGGTACTAATTAGGTACTAGTTTATTTTTATTTATAATAAGTTTATTTTTAGTAAGAACTAGTTGAATTAATAGAACTAGTTGAACATGTCACATTTGTTGTTATTTTTTAGTTAAAGCAATTATTCCCGCATCGACGTCAACGATGCCTATCCCACATCCTCGTCGTCGTCGACTCTATGGAGGACACCTGTTTGACCAGATGGGCCATGTGTGGAACTGGGCTCTGCCGAGCTGGTACTGGGAGGTGCTACCTACCGGGGGGCATAGCTTAGTGAGGAGTCAGCCTGTCATTGACCCGAACCTTCTTTGGTGGCGGTCACGTGGGCCAGTGACGGCCCAGAGGCTCGAGGAATACGCGGAGGTGGTGCGTCACCGTGTCAGGGAGGAGGACGCGCACGTCCATCGCCACTTGTTTGCGTTGGAGCACAGGTTCTCCAATACCTGGCAGGTTCTCCAAGGATCTCACTAGAGCTATGATCCTGTGATGGTTCCTTCTCTTTGGGTGTCCACCGCACGCACCGATACCTGTCGTGCACTAGGCTTTTAGTTGTATTAGTGATGTTATATGTATGAAACTATTCGGGATGCATTGGAGATAATATTTGACGATGTATGGACGCATGAGATGATTTACTTTTGCTTATTGAATGCATGCTAATTTGAATACTTATTTATTTTATGATTTGGTTTTGCTTATTCAATGCTCATGTCAATATGAGTCCTATAAGATATTTTGAAATGTAAATATTGTGTTGCTCAAATAGGATATGTGCTTGCCCAAGTGGCTGGTCATGTTTGCAGGTTACACCTCCGAGTGGCCTATGTTTTGCCGGAGTGTTGATTCATTTCCGTTCCGGCAAATTTCAGGCGCTCGATATGTCCTATTTTAGCAAAGGTCATGCCGGATTTTTCCGTGAATTTTGGCATGACTTGTGCCAGAATATGTAGGAAATATCGAGTGCCCCGGATTTTTCTGTTGAGTATCCTGGTAGTTTCCTTCGATCAATTTTCAATTAATGTTTCAACTATGAACATAGGAAATGTCTGACGACGAAAAGGATTTAGATATTTGCGAATACTGCGAAGATGAGCGCGGCCTGTGCGACAGAATCTTCCTAGATGATGATAGGCACTTCAGCATCAAGCTGGACGAGAACTTTGAAGTGCATATAGTAAGTCACAATGACAAGTCTTTTTTAGTAATTAAGCATGACATCTGCTTCATTTGCTTCAACTTATAATTTTTTTACTATTCTACTAGCGTATCCCCTGCCATGCAAGAGTTTTTGTCTTGGATAAGATAGGTTTCAGTCCTACGAAAACTATTATGGAGGTAAAGAGAGTTTACTTGAAGACCGAGCGTGGTTATACTTTCCATGCAAAATTACACAACGCAGACACCTACACCTATTTTGAATGCAAAACTTGGCAAGCACTATGCAAGACTTACGCATTTGAGCCTGATATGGTTACCACGTTTGATATTCGTCCGGAAGATGATATTGAAGGTAATATCGACATCTGAGTCGATGTGGAGACGCCTCCAGTTATACCATTATGTCAGTTTCTCATTCATATTTATGTCTTTGATATTGTTTATTCAAAAATAGTTCACAACTAATTTCTATTGACATCTTATTTCTGTTCAAGCAAACATGTCCAGCGCTTGGTAGACAGGACCTACTACTGTCCCGGGGCTGAACTAAACTGTGACGAGATAAGTCATTATGTTGCATGGCTTGAGGATCTTCATACTGTCAAGACAAATTATTTTTCTGGACTTAAAAATCTTAGTACTCAAAACGTGCGACCAATAGTGTTCGTACTGAACTACGATCACATCTATTTAGGAAAGATGGTAAGATTTTTACTATTTGTCCTCAGTGCATATTTTGCATACATTATTTTTAATCTAAACTTCATTGCTAAGTATGTTACTATACGACGTTCTTCAACAGGGACTCCTGATGAATGTTGTGCCTCATTGGATCGAGACTAAAGGTCGCATGAGAATGGTTAGCTTACGGCCAAGACATCCTACAATGCACTTTAGTGCATTCAGGATTTCTAAAAGTGAGGAATGCTTAATAGTGAAAGACTGGAGCAAAATTGTGAACGATCGCAGAGAAGTACTAGGGGGAAGAAACCAGAAGTGCATCCCACGATTAAGAGACAGGTTCATCTGCATGCACCAACTTGATGAAGCAGGAGTGCTACACATGTTTTATGTTATTTTACCTAAGAGAGAGAGAGAGAGAGAGAGCAGCAGGAGTGATTAGCTAGATAGAAATGAGCTATGATGATTAAATAGCTAGTGTTGGTGGTAATGACTATGATGATTATTATTAGCTAGTGTTGGTGGTGATTAGATAGCTAGCGCAGCTAGTGTTCGTGGTGATTAGCTAGCTAGAATGAGTTTGAAGATGATGATGTGTGGTACACTATGACTATGATGATTAAATAGCTACTATTGGTGGTAATGACTACGATGATGATTAAATAGCTTGTGTTGGCGGATTAGATTCATGTGGAGGCAACATGTGGTGCACATCGAAAGTAGTACTAGTCCAAACTAGATCAAGTTTGGATTAGTAGTATACTTTTGACATGCACCACATGTTGCCTCCACTTGAACCTAATCCACCTTCATTTGACACACTGTTATGGACATATTGATATAACATCCTCATAATTAGTATTGTACCAAAATTTGTATAAGGGCGTATAAATACACTAAAAATTAAAAAAATGAGAAAAAGAATACTAGTAGCGATGGAGAGTAAACACGCTACAACTAGCTATATTAGCAGTAGCGCGGGAGTGAACCAACGCTGCAGCTATATGTCTTAGCAGTAGCGTGCGTCGCATGCGCTACTGCTAAGGAATAGCTATAGCGCCTTACTAGTAGCGCGGTGTCCCACGCTACTAGTGGGCATTAAACCCGCGCTACTACTAGGGTTTTCCATAGTAGTGTGAGTCCGTGAACGAAGGGATGGAGAGCGAACACTAGACCCTGGAGGAACTGAGAGATGAATACAACCCTCTTGTCAGGTCTGGGAGTAGGAATAACCTGTCCTTTAGCAGGTAGCCTATGGGGGATTTCTGCGGTCAGGTATCTTGCCACCCGGAGGTTTGCGATATCCTCCTCTATGACAGAGGAGGCCACCCATTGGCCTTGAAGGCTGGTTCCGGACATGACTGGGAGGCTCGAAGCAATTAAGTTGAGACCTGGGTGCTGTGACTCGAGGTTGGAAAGGTTGAAGAAGAGGTAGGTGTAGAGGAGAAAGACGGGCCTGTGCCCCTTTATAAATGCGGTGAATATCAAACGCCTCCTCATAGGCCTTAAAGCCTGCCTATTCCCAAGGGATCATGCCAACGGAATGGTTGGGTTATCCATGCCTGTATTGATGAGAATCCCGTAATAAGGGGACATGATCTTTGCTTCGACAAGACGTGCCAATAAAACCGCATCTTAAGACGTGGAGAGGGAGGCTAAAAAACGGTTCGAAATAATGACCAGGCTATGACATGATGTCATGCTACAAAAGTTGTCAGTGGATTGGACTCATAAAATATTATACTCTCTGCGGATATATGTGGTGTTTGTTTTACAGAGCCAAACACGTTCTCTGTGTTCGAGAGCTGTTTTGGAGTATTCGGAGGAGGAACCCGCCTTGCAATGCCGAAGACAATCTACACGCCAGACACCTCGTCATTGAAGCCTGATTTAGGGGCTACTAAGGGAGTCCTGGATTAAGGGGTCTTCGGGCGTCCGACCTGTTGGACATGGCCCGGACTGATGTGCCGTGAATATACAAGACAGAAGACTCTCTCCCGTGTCCGGATGGGACTCTCCTTGGCGTGGATGGCAAGCTTGGCGTTCGGATATGAAGATTCCTTTCTCTATAACCGACTTTGTACAACCCTAGTCCCCTCCGGTGTCTATATAAACTGGATGGTTTAGTCCGTAGAGGTAATCAAATCTAACAGGCTAGACTTCTAGGGTTTAGCTATTACGATCTCGTGGTAGATCAACTCTTGTAACCCTCATACTCATCAATACTCAAGCAGGACGTAGGGTATTACCTCCATCAAGAGAGCTCGAACCTGGGTAAAACTTCGTGTCCCCTGTCTCCTGTTACCATCAACCTTAGACACACAGTTCGGGACTCCCTACCCAAGATCGGCCGATTTCGACACCGACACCATGGCGGCCCTCACAGCACTTATGACCCGCTTCTGTGCGGGCGAAGAAAATTCGCTAGCCCATAGCAATAATAATGCAAGCAAACCTGGCACCTCCGAAACCAGGAATAGCAACGGAAAGACCCGACGCAACAGGCATAAGCGTCGAAACAATGGTGACAATACTGATGACACGGCGGTCAATGCCGGATTCAGCGGCTCCAAGTTCGGTCAGCGGAAGAAGCCATATAAAATGAATAACCAGGGCTCGTCCATATTGGACCGCATACTCGATCGTCCATGTCAGATCCACGGCACCCCTGATAAACCAGCCAATCATACCCACCGGAGCTATTGGGTCATTAAATAGGCCAGCAAGTTAAATGCCGAAGAGAAGGAGAAGGGGTTGCAAAGCGAGAATGACGATGAGGAGCCGCATCCGCCGAACACAGGGGGACAAAAGAAGTTTCCCCCTAGGTCAAAACAGTGAACATGATATACGTTACCCATATCCCCAAGAGGGAGCGCAAACATGCGCTCAGGGACGTCTATGCGATAGAGCCAGTCGCCCCAAAATTTCAACCCATGGTCGTCCTGTCTGATCACCTTTGATCGCAGGGACCATCCAACCAGTATCCGTCATGGCGGTTCAGCCGCATTGGTTCTTGACCCAATAATTTATGGATGCCACCTCACCGACTCCTCATGGATGGTGGCAGCAGCCTCAACCTGCTCTATCAGGATATAGTGCACAAAATGGGCATCGACCCATCAAGGATCAAGCCCACCAAAACTACCTTTAAAGGAGTTATACCAGGTGTAGAGGCCCGTTGCATGGGCTCAATCACATTGGAGGTCGTCTTCGGATCTTCGGACAACTTCCGAAGCGAGAGTTAATCTTCAATATCGTCCCTTTTCGCAGTGGCTATCACGCACTACTCGGACGAACTGCATTTGCTCGATTCAATGTGTTGCCACACTATGCTTATCTCAAGCTCAAGATGCTCGGACCATGCGGTGTCATAATAGTCAATGGAAACATGGAGCGCTCCCTCCGAACCGAGGAACACACCGTGGCCCTGGCAGCGGAAGTACAGAGCAGCCTTTTAAGGCAAAACTTTAATTCAGCGGCCAAGCTGCCGGACACTTTCAAACGAGTCCGGACTACTCCGCAGCATGACAGTCCGGCTCATCAGGAGTTATACTAGCAATTCGACCACCATCTCAGTCCTGACCAAGTGGTAGCATACGTACCGCGCGTACATAACTACACACTAAAAATACCATGGGCAGAGACGGAGGCATAACTAGACAGTGGTCCACAATACGGCTCGACCTTTCCTGGACACACATACTTTTACTTATCTTTTTATCCTTTTCAGGTTTCTTTTCCACAGGCCCCTCTCGACGGCCTGATAATCGGTCCTTTCGAAGGACGGATATACCAAGGTGGCAAGTAGCACAGACGTGTGGGGGAATCTCTAGATGTTCTTCTTAACGATCAGTCTACATATTTTTAGGAACCATACGCATCTCCCCCTTGGTCTTGGCATGTTAAATAGCCTTGTTGCTTATAGCACTATTTCTACAAATATGCTTTCACGTATTAAGGTTAATCAATCCGTGGGAGGTGTAGGATGAAGATGGTCTCTCTCAAGCAACCCTGCAACCAAATAACAAAGAGTCTCTTGCCTCCCCAACACACCCAATACAATGGTAAATTGTATAGGTGCACCAGTTCGGTGAAGAGATGGTGATACAAGTGCAATATGGATGGTAGATATAGGTTTTTGTAATCTGAAAATATAAAAACAGCACGGTAGCAAGCGTTAAAGTGAGCGTAAACGGTATTGCAATGCTAGGAAACAAGGCCTAGGGTTCATACTTTCACTAGTGCAAGTTCTCTCAACAATAATAACATTATTGGATCATATAACTATCCCTCAACATGCAACAAAGAGTCACTCCAAAGTTACTAATAGCGGAGAACAAACGGAGAGATTATTGTATTGTACGAAACCACCTCAAAGTTATCCTTTCTGATCGATCTATTCAAGAGTTCGTAGTAAAATAACACGAAGCTATTCTTTCTGCTCAATCTATCCTAGAGTTCGTACTAGAATAACACCTTAAGACACAAATCAACCAAAACCCTAATGTCACCTAGATACTCCAATGTCACCTTAAGTATCCGTGGGTATGATTATACGATATGCATCACACAATCTCGGATTCATCTATTCAACCAACACAAAGAACTTCAAAGAGTGCCCCAAAGTTTCTACCAGAGAGTCAAGAAAAAAACGTGTGCCAACCCCTATGCATAAGTTCACGAGGTCACGGAACTCGCAAATTGATCACCAAAACATACATCAAGTGGATCACGTGATATCCCATTGTCACCACAGATAAGCACATGCAAGACATACATCAAGTGTTCTCAAATCCTTAAAGACTCAATCCGATAAGATAACTTCAAAGGGAAAACTCAATCCATCACAAGAGAGTAGAGGGGGAGAAACATTATAAGATCCAACTATAAAAACAAAGCTCGCGATACATTAAGAACACAAGAGGGAGACATCAAAACATAGCTACGGGTACATACCCTCAGCCCCGAGGGTGAACTACTCCCTCCTCGTCATGGAGGGCCCCGGGATGATGAAGATGTCCATCAGAGAGGGATTCCCCCCTCCGGCAGGGTGCCGGAACGGGTCTAGATTGGTTTTCGGTGGCTACAGAGGCTTACGGCGGCAGAACTATTGATCTACGTTATGTTCTGGAAGTTTGGGTATATATAAGAGGTGCTGGAGTTGGGAACAAGTAGGGGGGTCCCCGGGGCGGCCACGAGGTAGGGGGGCGCGCCCCCCACCCTCGTGGTGGCCTCGAGACTCTTCTGGCCCATCTCCGATACTCCATGGGCTTCTTGTGGTCCAAAAATGAACTCCGTGAAATTTCAGGTCTATTGGACTCCGTTTGGTTTTCCTTTTCTGCGATACTCAAAAACAAGGAAAAACAGAAACTGGCACTAGGCTCTAGGTTAATAGGTTAGTCCCAAACATCATATAAAATACCATATAAATGCATATAAAACATCCTAGATGGATAATATAATAGCATGGAACAATCAAAAATTATAGATACGTTGGAGACGTATCACCTCCTTCAAGGACCAAATTCTTGGATCAAGAGTGTTTAGATTCCATCCCGAACACCCCCGTACTACCTACGTGGGGGCTGAAGCCGACAACTGGCCAACTCTCAGATTTAATAAAAACTGCCACACAGGAGAAATTTTTTAAATAATAAATAAAGCATTATATTACATAACGGCTTTGTTTCATCATACAAGATAAGATAACATAAATGTATTCATTCGAAAATAATGTCTTTTGAACACTAGCCCTCTACAATGCGGGACCCCTTGAGGACATCGTCAAAATATCGCTCCGCCGTGCGGTGCTCCTTGCCAGTGGACAGTCCCTCAGTCGCGAGCTTGACGGCATCCATCTTCGCCTACTGTACCTTGACACGGGCGAAGGCCATCCGCGCACCCTCGATGCAGACTGGCTGCTTGATGACAAAAAAGCTGGGGGTAGGCATTGACCAGCCGCTTCACAAGCCCGAAGTAGTTGTTGGGTATGACTTCGGCAGACCATAGCCGGATTATTAAATCATTCATGGCTAGTTCGGCCACCCTATGCAGTTCGACCAGCTGTTTTAGCTGATCGCTAAAGGTCACCGGATGTTCTGGCACAAGGTATTGCGACCAGAACAGCTTCTGCATCGAACTCCCCTCTTCGGCTTGGAAGAACTCCGCAGCGTCGGCAATACTACACAGTAAATCCGCAAATGCTCCTGGAGAACTCCAAATCTGAGTTAGTAAGAGATACCTCTTCTTCACATATTTGCTCTGCACAATGAAGGCCTTACGTGCCGCGATTTTTCTGGTCTCTTGGATTTCCTGGAGGGCGCCCTGGCCTTCAACCCGGGCATCTTGTGTGCTTTGGCGGGCCTTGGCGAGTTCGGACTCTTGATCCGCAACGTTGCGCTCCAAGGACTCGTATATCTTCACGGCAACCTGGAGCTCCTGCTGGACCTCACCGACCCTGGCCTAAAGCTTTTTGCGGGCGGCCTGTTCCTTTGCCACTCTCTCCTTGGCCTCGGCCAGCGCCTTATTGAGGGCCTCCACCTCGGTCGCCGCTCCTAACAAATATCATGGCCCTATTATCAACACAAATCATTCATCCTTTCCGGATATACAAAAGGTCATTGCATACCTTGCTTGTCTTCTCTCAGCTTTTTTACACGGTCGAGCTCTTCCTCGGCCCGCTCCAGACTCTGCTTTAGTTCGGATACCTCAGCAGCATGAGAGGTCGCAGCCAGCAACGACGCCCGCTTATTCACATAAGACATAGTTTGTTAGTCTCCTGTGAAAATTACTTGATCCTCTGTCCGGCTTTTCTTTCCGAACACCGGATAGAGTCTCAGGGGCTACTGTCTATACTATGACATTCTTCTTATACAATTGCATCGCTTACCTCAAAGCCTGTTAGAAGGCTTGTGTAGGCTTCAGTCAGTCCGCTCTTTGCGAACAGAATCCTCACAACCACCGTACCCATGAGGGTACGGTGTTCCTCAACAATGGAAGCACTTCGCAGTGCTTCCAGTAGAGTATCCGGTGCCTCTGGATGGACAGAGGTCACCGATGGAATCGGTGCACCTCCTTGTTTTGAAGGAGGCTGCTTGCCGGATTCCGGAGGCACATAGGTCTCCTGGATCGTATTTGGCTGGGGGCCTAATTGGATATGGCCCCCATCGCCAGTATCCATGGGGATCTGCTCCCCCATGTGTCCGGCGGCCGAGGTATCATCCTCTGGCACCACTGTGACGGCCTCCTGTGCCTCCCCCTGAGCAGGGAGGGTCCTTCGGGACAACACTTCAGCGTCCTCCGTAGTCTTGGGAGAGGAGGCCGCTGGAAGGGACCCGCTGTCCATCACCTTCGGATCTAGCGAATTTCCCGAAGATGAGGATCGCTCGAGGTCGGAATGAGACGAGCTGCAAGTGCATGATTTAACATGTCAAATTATGAAGGAAAAAGGCTAGGTATTCGTGTGCGTCTTCGAGTACTTATGATTCGGCTAGGGGCTTACCCCTGGGGCGCCACTCAGAGCTGCTATCAATCTCCCACTCGGAGTTGTCCGCGGCGGAGGCCTTCCCCTTCTTTGACGCCTCTGCCTCCAGATGCATGGAGACCGCCCTTTTCTTCATTCCCCTCAGGGGAAGAATTGCTTTCTTCCTCTTCCTCGTCGTTGGTGACGGGAGGGGAGTGGGTTTCGGCATCTTTGGATGTCACCTCCGAAGTGCCCTTATGGCAGAGGCCACCTCTGGTCCCCTTGGCCTTCGTCTTGGCCTTCTTCTCTGGTGCTTAATGGGGCACTAGAACCAGCATCTTCGTCAGAAGCGGGATAGTTGGTTCTTCGGGCAGCGGAGTCGGACACCGAATCCGCTCCGCCTTCTTTGTCCAGCCATGAAAAAACAAATAGGGAAGCTTAGACATCTTCCCTGAGTAAGCAAGTAAAGGATACACCTTGAAATACGGAAAACTTACCGCACTAGCGGGATGGGCCAGGTCGTGCCCGCGGTCCTCGGGCGTCGTCGGCCATGTCTCGTTGGCCTTGAAGAGCACCTTCCAGATATCTTCGTGCGTATTTCCGAAGAACTGTTGCAAGGTCTGGTGCTTGGTTGGATCGAACTCCCACAAGTGGCAAGTCCGGCTTTGGCACGGAAGGGTTCGGCGAGCGAGCATCACCTAGATCACATTGACAAGCTTGAAGTTCTTGTCCACCATGCTCCTGATGCGCGTCTGAAGTGCTGTTAGCTCGTCCGACGAAGACCAGTCCAGGCCCTTCTCTAGCCAGGAGGTGAGCTGCATCGGGGCGCCGGACTGGAATTCAGGAGTCGCGGCCCAGGTGGCGTAGCGAGGCTCTGTGACGTAGAACCACTGTTGTTGCCACCCTTTGACGGTCTCCACGAAGGTAACTTTGGGCAATGTGACATTGGGCAGTTTGTTCACCATGGCGCCTCCGCACTCTGCATGTTGGCCATCCACCACCTTCGGCTTCACGTTGAAGATCTTCGACCATAGTCCAAAGTGGGTGGGATACGGAGGAAGGCCTCGCACACGACAGTAAATGCCGAGATATTGAGGAAGGATTTGGGGGCCAGATCATGGAAATCCAGCCCGTAGTAGAACATGAGTCCGCGGACGAATGGGTGGAGAGGAAATCCCAACCCGCAGACGAAGTGGGGGATGAACACGACCCTCTCATGGGGCTCCGGAGTGGGGACGATCTGTCCCTTGGCCGGGAGCTTGTGGGCGATTTCCTTGGCTAAGTACCCGGCTTCCCGGAACTTGGTGATGTCCTTCTCCTTGACAGAGGAAACCATATACTTGCCTTGTGCTCCAGATCCGGACATGGCTGCTTTTTTGAGGTGGAAAGGATGGAGGCTTGGGCGCTAGAGCTCGAGAATGGATGGGCAGAGAGAAGGAAGGCATAGGTGAAAGAGGTGAATCCTTATCCCTTTATAAAGGCAGTGAATATCAAGCGCCGCCCCACTCACCTTAAAACTCGCCTATTCCCCAAGGGTCGTGCAGGTGGTGCGGTTGGATTACCCACACTCATATTGATGAGAATCCCGTAATAAGGGGACACGATCTCTGCTTTGACAAGACGTGCCAATAAAACCGCATCTTGAAACATGGAGCTGAAGGCTAAAAAATGGTTCGAAATAATGACCGGGCTATGACGTGATGTCACGCTATGAAAGTTGTCAGTGGATTGGACTCATAAAATATTACACTCTCTGCGGATATGCATGGTGTTTGTTTTATAGAGCCGGACTCGTTCTCTGTGTTCGAGAGCTATTTTGGAGTATTCGGAGCAAGAACCCGCCTTGCAATGCCGCGGACAATATGCGTGCCGGACACCTCGTCATTGAAGCCTGGTTCAGGGGCTACTGAGGGAGTCCTGGATTAAGGGGTCCTCGGGCGTCCGACCTATTGGACATGTGCCAGACTAATGGGCTATGAAGATACAAGACAAAAGACTCTCTCCCATGTCCGGATGGGACTCTCCTTGGCGTGGATGGCAAGCCTGGCATTCGGATATGAAGATTCCTTTCTCTGTAGCCGACTTTGTACAACCCTAGTCCCCTCCGATGTCTATATAAACCAGAGTGTTTACTCCGTAGAGGGTATCATGATCATACAGGCTAGACTTCTAGGGTTTTAGCCAATACGATCTCGTGGTAGATCAACTCTTGTAATCCTCATACTCATCAATATCAATCAAGCAGGACGTAGGGTATTACCTCCATCAAGAGGGCCCGAGCCTGGGTAAAACATCGTGTCCCCTGCCTCTTGTTACCATGGACCTTAGACGCACAGTTCGGGACCCCCTACCTGAGATCCGTCGGTTTTGACACCGACAACGCCCCCTTCCCTAGTCCAATTCGACCTCCTCCCTTGTGGGGGGCGCACCAGCCCCTTGTGGGCTGGTTTGTGATTACCCACAAGTATAGGGCAGCAATTGTAGCTCTTTTCGATAAGTAAGAGTGTCGAACCCAACAAGGAGCAGAAGGAAATGACAAGTAGTTTTTAGTAATGTAACGTCTGCAAGTGCTGAAATTGTAAGTAACAGAGTAGTTTGATAGCAAGATAATTCGTAATGAGCATATAACAATAGTAGTAACAAAAGTGCAGCAAGGTAGCCCAATCCTTTTGAGGCAAAGGACAGGCCAAAACGGTCTCTTATGGTAAGCAAAGCGTTCTTGAGGGTACACGGGAATTTCATCTAGTCACTTTCATCATGTTGGTTTAATTCATGTTTGGTACTTTGATAATTTGATATGTGGGTGGACCGGTGCTTAGGTGTTGTTCTTACTTGAACAAACCTCCTACTTATGATTAAACCTCCCGCAAGCATCCGCAACTACGAGAAAAGTATTAAGAATAAATTCTAACCATAGAATTTAACTTTTGGATCCAATCGGTCCCTTACGGAATAGCGCATAAACTGGGGTTTAAGTTTCTATCACTCTCGCAACCCATCATCTAACTGCTACTCCACAATGCATTCCCTTAGGCCCAAATATGGTGAAGTGTCATGTAGTCGATGTTCACATGACACCAGTAAGGGAATCACAACATGCATACTATCAAAGTATCAAACACATATCGAATTCACATGATTACTTGCAACATGATTTCTCCTGTGACCTCAAGAACAAAGGTAAATACTCACAAATGATAAACATGCTCATGATCAGAGGAGTATTAATTAGCATAATGGATCTGAACATATATTCTTCCACCAAATAAACCATATAGTAATCAACAAGAAGATATAATCAACACTACTAGTCACCCACAAGAACCAATCTATAGTTTCGGTAACAAGATTGAACACAAGAGATGAACTAGGGTTTGAGAGGATATGGTGTTGTTGAAGATGTTGATGGAGATTGCCCTCCCCAAGATGGGAGAGTTGTTGGTGATGATGATGACGATGATTTCCCCCTCAGGGAGGGAAGTTCCCCCGGCGGAATCGCTCCGCCGGAGGGCAAAAGTGCTCCTGCCCAAGTTCCGGTTTTAGATGGCGGCACTCCATCCTGAAAGTCCTATTCACAAAAGAACCAGCACAAGAAGTATCTAGCATAGTTTGAACATTACGAGAGAGCCGAGCATAAAAGTTCTGGATAATATTTTCTCTTGAGAGCTCATGATTAGGGCATAAATATAACATTGACTTAAGCCTCCCCTAAGCTAGAGCCATACTTTCTCCTTCACGGGGCCAAAAATTATATATATAATTCCGATCACGATGAACTAGATGCATAGGATAATTTTTTTGGTGGAACTCCAATGTCAAACGATTCCAATTGCAAGATCCAATATCATCTCATAGCCTATACCATGCCAATGCATTTCCCTTCAAAGATAAAGGGAAAACCTTCTTCATAACTTCATCCCTGGGCAGACCCGCAAGCTTAAACAATCCACAAATTTTGTCTACATATATCAAGTGCATATCAGGATGTTCGGTTGCATCTCCTGTATAAGGATTAGCTAGTAGTTGTTCTATCATACCCGAAGGAATTTCATATTCAATATTTTCAGTAGGTGTAGTAGGTTGAGGGGTAGCTAATTGTGGTTCCGGACGAGGTGAAGATACCCTGAACAAACCCCTCCAAGTGTTGTTTTCCATAGTAACAAGTGACAATAAATTTCAGCACACTATATAAATGTTTCCTTACCAAATTCCACTTACCAAAGGCGCTTCACTCCCCGGCAACGGCGCCGGAAAATAGCCTTGCAAATTATGAGAGAAAAGGCATTAGAATTACTCCAAAAAACATTACTATGGATAAAAACATCATAAATAACAGTAAGAAAACATGATGCAAAATGAATGTATCAGTTAGCATGCCTCTTATGTCCCATATCTTTCCCCGAGGAGTTTCGGTAACCCCTCCGGTACTCCGATATGTACCCGATACACTCCGGAACCCTTCCGGTGTCCGAATACTACCTTCCAATATATCAATCTTTACCTCTCGACCATTTTGAGACTCCTCGTCATGTCCGTGATCTCACCCGGGACTTCGAGCGAGCTTCGGTCACCAAAACACATAACTCATAAATACAAATCGTCATCGAATGTTAAGTGTGCGGACCCTACGGGTGCGAGAACTATGTAGACATGACCGAGACACCTCTCTGGTCAATAACCAATAGTGGAACCTGGATGCTCATATTGGTTCCCACATATTCTATGAAGATCTTTATCAGTCAAACCATTATGACAACATACGTTATTTCCCTTTGTCATCGGTATGTTACTTGCCCGAGATTCTATCGTCGGTATCTTCATACCTAGTTCAATCTCGTTATCGGCAAGTTTCTTTAATCGTTCTGTAATGCATCATCCCACAACTAACTCATTAGTCACATTGTTTGCAAGCTTATAATGATGTGCATTACCGAGAGGGCCCAGAGATACCTCTCCGATACTCTAAGTGACAAATCCTAAACTCGATCTATGCCAAACCAACAAACACCTTCGGAGACACCTGTAGAGCATCTTTACAATCACCCAGTTACGTTGTGACATTTGATATCACACAAGGTGTTCCTCCGGTATTCGGGAGTTTCATAATCTCATAGTCAAAGGAATATGTATAAGTCATGAAGAAAGCAATAGCAATAAAACATAACGATCATTATGCTAAGCTAATGGATGGGTCTTGTCCATCACATCATTCTCCTAATGATGTGATCCCATTCATCAAATGAAAACACATGTCTATGCTTAGGAAACTTAACCATCTTTGATTAATGAGCTACTCTAGTAGATGCTTACTAGGGACACTGTGTTTTGTCTATGTATCCACACATGTATCAAGTTTCCGGTTAATAAAATTCTAGAATGAATAATAAACATTTATCATGATATAAGGAAATATAAATAAAAAAAATTATTATTGCCTCTAGGGCATATTTCCTTCACTTTCCTCAACGGAAATTGAAATCTAATGTTTCCTTCTTTCATATCAACAATTGCACCAATTGTTCTAAGGAAAGGTCTACCAAGAATAATAAGGCATGTAGGACTGCTATCTATATCAAGAACAATGAAATCTACGGGCACATAATTCCTATTTGCAACAATCAGAACATCATTAATTCTTCCCATAGGTTTCTTAATAGTGGAATCGGCAAGATGCAAATTTAAAGAACAATCATCAAATTCATGGAAACCTAGCACATTACATAAAGTTTTTGGAATCGTGGAAACCCTAGCACCCAAATCACACAAAGCATGGCATTCATAATCTTTAATCTTAATCTTAATAGTAGGTTCCCATTCATCATAAAATGTTCTAGGGATAGAAACTTCCAATTAAAGCTTTTCTTCAAAATATTTCATCATAGCATCAACAATATGTTTAGTAAAAGCTTTGTTTTGATTATAACCATGAGGGGAATTAAGCATGGATTACAACAAGGAAATACAATCTATTAAATAACAATTATCATAATTAAATTCCATGAAATCCAAAAGAGTGGGTTCGTTGCTACTTAAAGGAGGCCTAGTCCAAAAGAGCTGGCGAGATAGCCCGGCAAGCCTTGCTGGGCAACTAACAATGTGACATTAAGCGGTGCATTTAGTGCGCCCTGTCAGCCCGCAGAGTTAGGTATGATAGCACTGTTTTCTATCTTATCAGTGCGTAATGACTACTTTGCCACTGTGGTTACCCCTTGATCTATAAAAGGAGGCCCATGGCAACCATAGAAAGGGTTAGAAGGTTGGATAACTCACACCCCCATACGCGCATAGTTGCTGCTTCCTGAGGCCACCCTTGCCGGGCAAGTGTACTATGCACCACCGCCACCTGTCCACCATTAATCCACCAAAGCAGGAGTAGGGTTTTACGCCTCATGGCAGCCCGAACCTGGGTAAATTGCCCATGTGATCTCTGTCTCGCTACCCCATGCTTGTCTACTCTTTGTGCAACGCGTCGCCCCCCCGTCGAACCAGCAAGGGACCTCCTGATCCCATAGGTGGCCATGGTTTCCCGCGACATCTTTGGTGCGCCAGGTAGGGGGCTCGCTTGCGTGAACCTGAAGGCATACGCAATGTGTCGACTTCATCACCATCTTCATCTTTGACGACGCCATCGACCATGGCACCCAAGAAGAAACCCGGTCCTTCAGCTTGCCCATCCACCTCGAAGGCTCCTTCGCCCGTGGCCTCCAACGCTGCGGGGGGCGCGAGAGGGCGGGAGGACGCGGACGCTGCTAGGGGAGTGGTCGGAGTAGGCGGCGCCGTCGCCACTCCCCCCCCCCAGCCGACGCAGGAGCAGGGGCCATCGATGGAGAGCAGCATCAACAACACCTCGACGGTCATGCTCCGCAAGGTACGGGTGAGGGGGTCACTCCATCCGCGCCCCTCTTCCCCACCGATGGGCACAGCTACAGCAAGGGTGCTCGGACCGGGGCGAACCGCCGCCCTCCAGCCACCCCCTGTTGGGATCTACGGTAGGGTGCATCGACTGCAAATTAAAATTTCCTACGCGCAGAACAACCAAGAACATGCTACGGGAGATGGATCATAGTTCGTTACCACTAGATGCGCAGTGCCGTGCAGCGGAAGAAGAGTTGGGGCAGCGCGTCCGCGGGGATCGTCTCCTCCTCGTCCGATCTCCCTCATACAACCGGTGGTCGATTCCCACGTACAGGTCCACCGGAGCAGCGCAAGTGCACCGCCTCTAACAATATCCACGCGTGCAGGAGGAACGTCGTGCGGCGGACTGCTAGGTCTGATCACACAACCGGCGGCGAGTGGAGGTGTCTATTCGCAACACATGCAAACCCTAGTGACTGTGCTGAAGCGATCAGCCCATGAGTGTGCCGCACCTCCACTATATATATAGGCGTCCGTCACGGGCTCAACACTTGGGCCTCGCACGGACCCTAAAGCCCATAAGTCTACTCGCCACAATCCGAATACAGTTCGGATCACATCCGACCAGTGTCCTCGTATCCGACCTCGTAGGTTCCTTCCCATAAGCGCGCGACCCCTTAGGTTCAAGTCGGCTTGGTCGCAGTTCGGATCACCTCCGAACTGCACGGTTCATAGCGGCCTCTAGCAAGGCATGCCGAACACCAAGCAGACTATGAAGCTGGTTAGCGAACCTGTACATCACACTTCCATTCCTTTTTGCCAGATGATATATATGTTATCGAGCTCAAGGCGAGTCTGTCATCCTTGTGCTAGCCCGACCCCTTTCTCGTTCCAGTGATGCCGACCACAAACCGGATTATCTCATAATCCTTGTCGCATGGCCATGCTTATCCTGGTCGGATCACATGAGGGGCCCAGAGTATATCTCTCCTGATCGGAGGGGCAAATCCCATCTTGCTCGACCACATCTTGCAGCATGGTTCTGGACAAACCCGAAACCTACCTTTATAACTACCCAGTTATGGAGTAGTGTTTGGTCGGCCCAAAGCTAGTCTGTCACCATCCCAAGTACATGCGTCAGCTCAGGTCTTAGGACATAGAACATATGTTGTACTAGAGACTCACAGATGACATATCGCTGCGTCTCATAGTTGGGTCTGTCCGACTTGGACCTTATCTCGACTCGGATCCGAGTACGTCGAATCTGACCAGATCCTTCCAAGTCCATATTATCCGGTTAGAATCCAATGCTCCATGGCTAGTGAGACCAAGCCATCGACCGTTTCATATGCTACTCTAGTTGGCTGCGCATCCACACAGCCCTTTCGACTAGGGACCTTTTAGGACAGTCATCATACAATGCATAGTCCCACAAATAAGTCATGTACTTGCTGATACACATCATTGATAATGTCCAAGGACTATCTTTATTCATAAACACATAGGAAATATCATCATACATGATTGCCTCTAGGGCATATCTCCAACACCCCCAGCACGGGTGCGGTCGCAACTCGTGCACCTCCCCCGGGATAGGCCGACCAAGCCGCTGCGCCCGACGGAGCCACTGGCCCTCGAGCGCCTTCGCCACACCACATCTAGGTGGTCGCCCCACAGTGATAGCGGGGACGCAGTGCTACCGCTGCTGGTATCGTCAGGAGCCGAGAAACGGTACGGTCGGCTTCGTCATCATACCTGCCAAGTATAGCTTCGGAGGCCAGGGCGCGTGCTCAGCTGCTGCTGAGGTTTCCGCTAGTGGCCGAGCAGATGGACGAGTGGCATGCCACCATCCAAAGTCTGCTCGATTTCGCCAAAGTTGGGGCTCACAACGAGCTGACTGACCGCGACCTCCCCAAGCGACAGCGATAGCTCGTGCTGCTGACCGCACAGAAGGGGCCATCCCCACGACGCAATCCCCACCATGGCAGCCAGTACGAGCACATCAGAATCAAGAGCCCGACAACATCTCGATAGCCTCTTCTGACCCTCGAGCACGTCCAGGCCAACGTCGAGCCCCGAAGGATAGGCGGAGAGGAGATGCGCGCGTCGTCGAGCAACGCCGCGACGACCTCCGCCGGACCGACGGGTATGACGGCATCAACGTCGACGGGCCTGTGCTCAGTGTTGGTGAGTGCCTACCTTTTACACGAGAGCTGCGGCAGGTCCGTTGGCCATCCGTTCGCACGTTGAAGACAAAGATACCTGAGAAGTACGACCGGAGGTTGAACCTGGCAGAGTTCCTGAGCATCTACACCATCGTTGTTAAGGCTGCCGGGGGAAGAGATGAGAAGGTGTTTGCCAACTACTTCCCTTTGGCCCTCAAGTCCAATGTGAGGTCTTGGATGATGCACCTACCAGAGAACTCCATTTCGTCATGAGCTGACCTGTGCCATGAGTTCATTGGCGTTTTCACTGGCGGTCATCAAGATCCTGGCAGGCCCAGTAATTTGCAACTTCTTGAGCAGAAGGAAGGAGAAACCCTCCGTAAGTATTTACAGAGGTTCAGGAAAGTCCATAGAAATATCCCAAATATCCATCCGGCAGTGGTAATAGCCGCCTTCCAATCCAATGTGCGCAACCGTCGTATTCGTTCCAAGATGAACGTGCGGTTGCCCAAGATTGTGAAGGAGCTTTACACACTGGTGGATAAGTGTGCTTGGATGGGAGAGGGAAGGAAGTTGCCCGGAGAGGAAGATTGCACCAATGTTGATTCAGAGGATGAGGATGAATCAACTAGTCAAAAGAAGAGCAAGAAGCACAGTAAGAAGCAGAGGGATAAGGCATCGATAACTCTTGAAGGTTCTGGTATGCCTAGTACCGGCAAGAAGGCCAAAGCCGAGGCCCTTGGCAAGAAGCTGCCGCGTGCACTAACTATCGGAAAGCCGCTGCTGCCGAGAAAGATGGGAAGGGCGACGGGCCGTATTGCAAGGTTCATCGGACCAAGGGCCACGACCTTTAAGAGTGTTACCAAGTTGAGCAGCTTGTCAAGAAATAGAGAATGGAGTATGAGAAGCGAGATAAGGAAAAGGGTCAGAATGTTGCTAGCAGTAAGGGTTGAGGTGGTGAAGTAGACCGCCCCGGCAAAACCCTTTCGGAAACAAGGAAAGCCTGTCAAGGGTAGAGAGAAGGAAACATGTGATGTTGAGAGTGATGGAGGGGATGGAGAGGAAGCCAACGAGCAGGAGTTTCAGAAGGCCAGTGGCGCCCTGTGCATTGATGGAGGTGCATCTCTACACGCCTGTCACCACCAGCTCAAACGGTGGGCAAGAGAGGTCAATGACGTGGAACCAGCGCCAGAGGCCCGGAGACCGCTCAAATGGTCCCGTACGCCCATTATCTTCGACGAAGAGGACCATCCTAGCCGTACCACTACGGTAGGATGTTTGTTGTTGTTGGTAAATCCAACAATCCACAACCACAAGGTCACAAAGATGCTGGTGGACGGCGGGGCTGGGTTGAATCTAATTTCCTTGGCAGTTATCAGTAAGCTTCAGATAGGAGAAGAAGAGCTAGAGGTTACTGGTACGTTTCAAGGAGTTAAGCCTGACAGGAGCCGTCCTAAGGGAAAGATCACGTTGCCGGTAATGGTTGGGGGGAGCTAAACTACCGGACAGAGAGGATTGTGTTTGATGTGGTTGATCTCCCCCTGCCATACAATAGGATTCCTGGATGCCCGGATCTTTCTAAGTTCACGGTGGCATCCCACTATGCCTACAACACTTTGAAGATGCTTGGGCCACTGGGAGTCATCACTATCCCATCAGATGAGAAGGATGCAATCATTTGTGTGGACAAGATGTACTGAGACGCAGTCATGGCAGAGGCAGCGGCGGCTCCCAACAAGGAAAGTAAAGAAAATAAGAGAGACTGTAGGGACTCCGGTAAAGAGTCTGGGAAGCGTGCCCCCACCGAGTGCATGGCACCCGTTGACGATGTGCCGGGGTGTTCTAACAGCAAGAGATCCAAGGTCGCTGCACCCCAAGTGAAGAAGGTCCCGACAGGGCTGGTTCACGTTGATGGTACTTTTACTATCAATGGCACCCTCAATGACAAATAGGAAAGCGTGCTTGTTGCCTTCCTGTGGGAGAATATCGATGTGTTTTCCTGGCAACCATCTGATATCCCCGGTGTTCCCAGGGAGGTAATCGAGCACCACCTTGCTGTCTGCCCACATGCCCGACCTGTCAAGTAGAAAGTCCGGAAGCAGCCCTTGGAGAGGCAGCAGTTTATTGCAGAAGAGATCAAGAAGCTTGAGGCATCTGGTTTGGTCAGAGGAGTATTGCACCCCACGTGGTTGGCAAATCCAGTGGTAGTCCGGAAGGCTAACGGGAAGTTGATGCTTTGCATAGATTTCACAGATCTCGACAAGGCTTGCCCGAAATACCCATTTCCCTTGCCGCACATCGACCAGATTGTGGATTCCACTTCAGGTTGTGATTTGCTCTCCTTTTTGGATTCATATGCTGGGTATCACCAAATCTTCATGTCCAAGGAAGATGAAGAGAAGACGTCATTCATCACTCCTTGTGGAATCTACTGCTTTGTTCGCATGCCATTCGGGTTAAAGAGTGCTGGATCTACTTTTGCAAGGGAAGTCCAGATTGGTTTTGAGCCACAGTTGCACAGAAACATAGAAGCTTATATGGATGATATCGTGGTCAAGACCAAGGATAAGTCCACCCTTATTCAGGATCTGGAGGAAACTTTTGCCAATCAACACAAGATCAATTTCAAGCTCAACCCAGAGAAGTGTGTGTTTGTTGTTCCATCCGGCAAGTTTCTTGGTTTCTTTGTATCCCAGCGTAGGATCGAAGCAAATCCCGACAAGATCAAGGCCATCGAGCAAATCCATGTGCCAAGGACAGTCAAGGATGTGAGGCATCTGACGGGATGTGTTTCCGCGCTAAGCAGATTCATCTCCAAGTCCGCCGAGCGCACCCTGTCATTCTTCAAAATCTTAAAGAAGGCCAACCCAATGAAGTGGACCCCAGAAGTAGATGCAGCTTTGCAAGAGCTGAAATCTTTTTTGTCCTCTGTGCCTACCTTGGTTGCTCCCAAACACCAGGAGCCATTGTTGCTATACTTGGCGGCAACCAACCAAGTGGTTAGTGTGGCCATGGTAGCACATCGGGAAGTGGATGAGGTAGAAAGTGAGAAGATACTGGCAGGATCAGAGAAGGATCAGGACAACAATGAGCACGGCAACGATATCAACCCCAGGGATGCGGCAAGGAAGAAAGTGGTGTAGCACTCAGTGTACTTCGTCAGCTCCTTGTTGCAAGGGGCCAGATCGAGGTATTCTGGCGTGCAGAAGTTGATCTTTCGTCTCATCATGGCCTCAAGGAAACTTCTCCACTACTTCCAAGCCCATGAGATCACGGTTGTTACTCGTTTTCTGTTGCAAAGGATACTCCAAAACCCCGAGGCTACCGGCAGAATAGTGGAGTGGGCTTTGGAGTTATCCAGCCTTGGTTTGAAGTTTGAGAGCACATCAACTATTCAAAGCAGGGCATTGGCAGAGTTTATTGTAGAATGGATGCCAACCCCTGATGAGGAAGTGACAGAAACAGTTATTCCCGTCAAAGAATCACCCCAGGAATGGATTTTGTATTTTGATGGTGCTTTGTCCCTACAAGGTGCAGGGGCTGGCATGCTTCTTGTCTCCCCTTCCGGGGAGCACTTGAAGTATGTTGTCCAAATGCATTTTCCTGGGAAGAAGCCACCAACAATACAGCTAAGTATGAAGGGCTCATTGTCGGGCTCAGGATTGCAACAGAATTGGGAATTAAGAAGCTGATCGTTCGAGGAGATTCACAACTTGTGGTGAGACAAGTCAACAAGTATTATCAAAGTCTATTGATGGAGGCATGCGTCGAGGAAGTGAGGAGATTGGAGGAGCGCTTTGACGGATTGCAAACAGAGCACGTGCCCCGTGCGCAAAACAGCATAGCTGATCATCTGTCAAAGTGTGTTGCGCAGAAGCTTCCTGTGGAACAAGGAACTTTTGTTCTTCATCTCACTCAGCCCTCCGTATTCCTAGCAACAATGGCCCAGAAGGGGAGAAAGTTGGACTATGGTAAGCCTCTCCCGATAGAGCCGTCCGCTCCTGGCAGAGACCCTACCAAAAAAACCCATCACAGCCTGCCGGACCACCCCCTCCGGCCGGGTCCACGAACCCCACAAACGAGGCTGGTGCTCCCGCAGCAGAGGAGGTACCGCTAGTCCTCGTTGCCGAGCCCCAGGCTCCAACTTGGGCAAGGTACTTTGTCTGCTTCCTCCAAACCGAGGAGCTTACAGACGACCAAGATGAAGATGAGAAAGTAGCCCGAGGGGCCAGTATGTATCAGTTTGTCGATGACATTCTATACAGAAGGAGGACCAATGGTGTGAAATTGAAGTGTGTCTGCCGGGAAGAAGGAAAGGAACTGCTAGCTGAGATTCACAAAGGAATGTGCGGCTCCCACATTGGATCAAGGGCATTAGTTGGGAAAGCATTCCAGCAAGGATTCTATTGGCCCATGGCCCTCCAAGATGTGGTCGAGCTAGTCACGACATGTGAAGCCTCTCAGTTCCATTCCAAGAAAACACGCCTGCCTGCCCAAGCTCTTCAAACAATCCCTTTATCATGGCCATTTTTGGTCTGGGGGCTCGATATCCTCGGCCCCTTCCCCCGAGCTATCAGGGGCTTTGAATTCTTGTTTGTTGCCATCGACAAGTTTACAAAGTGGCCGAAAGTGACTGCCGTGAGAAAGGTGACTGCTCAATCAGCTATCAAGTTCATGAAAGAATTGGTGTGTCGTTTTGGAGTTCCGGCAAGGATCATCACCGACAACGACACTCAGTTCACGAGCCACGCCTTCATGCAATATGGTCATGACCTCGGATGCAAGATCTCATTCACCTATGTGGCACACCCCTAGAGCAATAGACAAGCTGAGAGTGCGAATGCTGAAGTGTTGCGTGGACTCAAGACAAGAACATTTGATACGCTGCATAAGCACGGCAGGCGGTGGATCGAGGGGCTATCGGTAGTTCTCTGGTCCCTCAGGATGACACCAAACCGAGCTACCAGGCAGACTCCCTTCTCCCTGGTATATGGGGCAGAAGCAGTTATCCCCATGGAACTCATTTACGGGTCTCCTCGAGTGCTTGCCTATGATGAAGTAGCGCAAGATTATCACCGGCGTGACGACGCTGTGCTACTCGAGGAGAACCGTCTCCGGGCTGCTGCGCATGCTGCACGCTACTAGCAAGCTCTGCGTCGCTATCATAGCCGCAGGGTTCATGCCCGGTGTTTTGAGGAAGGTGAACTTGTCCTTAGGCGCGTTCAGTCCACCAAGGGTACACACAAGTTGTCACCAAAGTGGGAAGGCCCTTACCAGGTAGTACGAGTCACCAGACCTGGCGTAGTCCGTCTAGAGATCGGAGATGGCACTCAGTTGCAAAACTCATGGAATATTGAGCATCTCCGCAAGTTCTACCCGTAAGGTGTGGCTGTCGGGCCCTGCCTGGTGGCCACCCTTTTGTGCAGGCCTTGCCTCAGCTGCATGTAACCCCTTGTACAAAGCCGGGGCGATGACCCCGTGCAAGAGAAAACAAAGAAGCGCTGTGGGGGGCCTCGACCAAGATTGCATGCATGCATGAGCATTCTAAGATCACTTCATAAGCACTTCATGAGCATTTGCATATGCAAATAGATAGGATCACATCCTGCATTCATTCTCATCTGCATGAAGTTATAGGTCCCTGCCGTGAACTTGGCTTCAACAAGGAGTTGAGCAAGTTGCTCGGCACAGCAATCCCGTTGAGCCAAGGAGATAAGTTCTACCTCCTGTCCATTAGTGTTACGTAAAGCTATAACTTTGCATGAGAAAGCATCGCCTCTCTTTTGAGACTTAGGTGCTCCTATCCATGACTCGAACGTTGCTTCGGTCAGGGTGGTCGTAGTGACCTTTGGTAAAAAGGAGTTGGCAGGGGCCTGGTCCCTCTATCTGTTCCTCGGTAGATGCACTCTCCAGCAGACAAGAAGGGTACCAGCAAGATAGCCTGCTGGGGAAAACTCATTTATTTATATTAAAGAGGCATCTCACCTCTGCATGGACATACACATATCCGGGCTCCTGACAAGGCTCATCTTTTTCATTGATATGCTAATACAAGTTCAAGCATTACAGAACACAGACATGGACTCGAGAGATTACATTATTTGAATTAAAATTTGGCAAGTGCTGATAGATTTAAGGTTGAAAAAAGATAAGTATTCTGCAAACTGCTCTCCCTGTGCCTCTTGTCCCAGGTAGCGCGGTGGGAAGAGAGGGAGAACGGGACGCACACAGGCACAATGCCACCCTGATCCTGTCAGGGCCTGCCCAACGCAGCCTGACAAGATCGGGAGTGGCGAGGTCGCGAAGAAGGAAGATGTGCAGAGCACCTCGACGCCCCCCTGGTCACCGCCTCCAGGGCTAAATAGGGGGCTCTAGCGCAGGCACCGGCAGAGGAGGATGATGGTGCCTAGCCAAAAGACCCCTTGGAGGAGGCGGAAGTACCAGGGTAACGAGCCTTTCCCTGGCAACCAAGAAAACAATGATGACGATGCCGGGAAAAGAGGGGGAGAGCCAGATAGGCGGGGAGTGGGTCGCTAGTACGAGACGAACGCGTCAGTGCAGTCGTGCTTCTACTAGGCGGCCTGCCTCTCATCTTCTCCTTCTCCCATGGATTCATCTTCATCAATACTGGGAAGAACGGGACTCAAGTTTGGTAGCCCCCTCGGGAAGACAACGAGCGGCCAAGACGACCAGGGAGCTAGAGGCGCACCGCTCCCCACCTTGGCGGGCAGGAAGGCGCGCCTCTCATCGACATCAGCCCCAAGGCCTCCCGGAGGGGCGGTGCTGGGATTACCAACGATCTCCGGCCCCGCCTCTCGGCCAAGCCTCGGAAGAGCCCAGAGATTCATCACACCAAGGACCAGGCTCACTCCCCGAGCATCAACACCAGCATGCGGCTACGTTGGCCCCAACCAAGAGCCAGGGGGCTGGCCCTAGACTCTCCTCTTCAACATCGCCAGCAGAAGCAGAAGATAAGAAGAGGAGGGATGCAAAGATGGATGACTTCACCTCTACCCCTCCCTTTTTATAAGCAGGGCGATGAGGGAGGCTGCTCCATCAACGGGCGACCGCCGCCCTCCTCCGCCAATTCAAGAGGACTTGGCCTTCACCTTAATGCTCCTCTGCGCCACGCACCTCTGTTACCTACTCCACGCGATGCATGCAACATACGTGGCCAAGGATAAGAGCATGGTGGGAAGAGTTAATTGGCCGTTTCTACCCCGTGCGTTAAAGTCATTCACAGGCCATTGCTGGAGCGGCCCCACCACTATTGGCTTTACACGATGTGCAGATAAATCGAAAACTGGCCCGAAATCAAGGCTAATGAAGAAGCAAAGAAGACTTCAGGAGACTAGCCTCTTCAGCAACCCTCGCCTGTGCACTTATTAGGCCCTACCCCGACGTCGCCCGGTGATGGCGGCTTGAAGCTACGTCAGTATTTCCCCAAAGAGGAAGGGATGATGCAGCATAGCAGCGGTAGGTATTTTCCTCAGATATGAGACCAAGGTTATCGAACCAGTAGGAGAACCAAGCAACACAACATGAACAACACCTACACACAAATAACAAATACTCGCAACCCGACATGTAAAAGGGGTTGTCAATCCCTTTCGGATAGCTGCACCCCAAGATAGGCAAACAGGCGTGAATAAAATTGTAGTAGATTGATAGATCAAAAGTCAAATAAAATAAATGAGAATAAATTGCAGCAAGGTATTTTTGTATTTTTGGTTTAATAGATCTGAAAATAAAAGCAAAGGAAAATTAGATCGCAAAGGAAAATAATATGAGAAAGAGACCCGGGGGCCATAGGTTTCACTAGTGGCTTCTCTCGAGAAAAATAGCAAACGGTGGGTAAACGGATTACTGTTGGGAAATTGATAGAACTTCAAATAATCATGACGATATCCAGGCAATGATCATCACATAGGCATCACGTCCAAGATTAATAGACCGACTCCAGCCTGCATCTACTACTATTACTCCACACATCGACCGCTATTCAGCTTGCATCTAGTGTATTAAGTTCATGGAGAAACGAAGTAATGTAATAAGAACGATGACATGATGTAGACAAGATATATCTATGTAGAGATAGACCCCATCGTTTTATCCTTAGTAGCAACGATACATATGTGTTGGTTCCCCTTCTATCACTGGGATCAAGCACCGTAAGATCGAACCCACTACAAAGCACCTCTTCCCATTGCAAGATAAATAGATCAAGTTGGACAAACAAAACCCAAATATCAGAGACGAAATACGAGGCTATTAGCAATCATGCCTATAAGAGATCAAAGAAACTCAAATAACTTGCATAGTCGTGGGTTCGATCTGATCATAAACTCAAAGTTCATCGGATCCCAACAAACACACTGCAAAAAGAGTTACATCATATCGATCTCTAAGAGACCATTGTATTGAGAATCAAACGAGAGAGAGAGAGAGAGGAAGCCATCTAGCTACTAACTACGGACCCGAAGGTCTACAAAGAACTACTCACGTATCAACGAAGAGAACCAATGGAAGTGGTGAACCCCTCCGTGATGGTGTCTAGATTGGATCTGGTGGTTCTGGACTCGGCGGCGCCTGGAATTGATTTTCGTCAACTCCCCTAAGGTTTATGGAATATTGGGGTATTTATAGAGCAAAGACGTGGTCCGGGGGGCACCCGAGGTGGGCACAACCCACCAGGGCACGCCTGGGCCTCCTGGCGTCCCCTGGTGGGTTGTGCTCCCCTTGGAGCACCCCCTAGGCGCTGCCTTGGCCCATTGGGTGTCTTCTAGTCCATAAAAAATCTCCGTAAAGTTTCGTTGCATTTGGACTCCGTTTGGTATTGATTTCCTGCATGTAAAAAACATGTAGAAAAGAGCAACTAACACTTGCCAGTATGTCAATAGGTTAGTACCAAAAAATGATATAAAATGACTATGAAATGATTATAAAACATCCAAGATTGATAATATAACAGTATGGAACAATAAAAAATTATAGATACATTGGAGATTCTGCCTTTGCCCGGGGGCTTCTGTCGATGTGAAAAACCCTGGGTCTGTTGCCCAGACTGTGCACAGGCACGGGAATGAGATTGAAGCACTAGCCCAAGTAAGAGTACAAGAAACCAAGAGATTTGAAGGACGAACATGCAGATCAGAAGGACCAAGAACTAGCCAAGGAATCAGGATATCATCAAGAGAAGAAGCCTCCCTTGCTGGGCAGGCGAGCATGGCAAGGGTCGAGGCCACCCCGGAAACTGACAGCCAAAACACCCCGGCAGGGCCTGCCGGGGTTCACGGAGGCAAAACCACCTCGCCAACCACTCTATTATGACCCACGTCGTCGATCAGTGCGGTGTCAAGCCACAAAGTGATTAAGTGGTAGCCATTTCCTACAGGAGAAACCCGCGGACGACACCCGTCCTGCAACGTGTCAAGAGAACAAGTGCGGAGCTGGCGAGACAGCTGGGCAAGCCTTGCTGGGCAACCAACAATGTGACGTTAAGCGGTGCATTTAATGCACCCTGTCAGCCCGCAGAGTTAGGTATGATAGCACTGTTTGCTATCTTATTAGTGCGTAATGACTACTTTGCCACTGTGGTTACCCCTTGATCTATAAAAGGAGGCCCATGGCAACCGTAGAAAGGGTTAGAAGGTTAGATAACACACACCCCCATACGCGCATAGTCGCTGCTGCCTGAGGCAACCCTTGCCGGGCAAGTGTACTACGCACCACCACCACCTTTCCACCATCAATCCACCAAAGAAGAAGTAGGGTTTTACGCCTCGCGGCGGCCCGAACCTAGGTAAATTGCCCATGTGATCTCTGACGCACTGCCCCATGCTCATTTGCTCTTTATGCAATGTGTCGCCCCCCTCCCGAACTAGCAACATGCCTCCTGATCCCATAGGTGGTCGTGGTTTCCCGCGACACAACCTCCGCTACCCTCTGCGAAGGTCCTATCTTCTAATTTTTACTTTCTACCTCTATACAAGAGTCATGGTGATCTACAAAATCAAAAAGACATATCTGGTAGAATCGTAACCATATAATACGACCCTAATTGAAATGCATACATTTGTTTCAATGACTGAGATCATAATTTGTTGGTTATCAGTAAAGTTTCTAATTCATACTTTACCTTGTGAACGAATTGTCACTTTAGAATAAGAAATGATATGTCTTTATATGTTAATGTTCTGAAGATGATCATGATGCCCTCATGTCCGTATTTTATTTTATCGACCTATTCTGCACAACTCCAAAAGTCCTGAAAATTCATGGAGAATTATTTTGGAATATATAAAAAATATTGGGCTAAGAAAAAACTAGAGGGGACCCACTAGGTGGCCATAAGCCTAGGGGCGCACCCTACCCCCTGGCGCGCCCCTAGGGCTTGTGGCCCCCTGGTAGGCCTCTAGTGCCCATCTTGTACTATATGATGTATTTTGAATTGGAAAAAAATCAGGAGGAAGCTTTCGGGATGAAGTGCTGCCGTCTCAAGGTGGAACCTGGGCAGAAGAAAATTTAGGGCTCCGGCGGCACTGTTCTGCCGGGGAAATTGAAATCGAAGCTATCGTCATCACCAACGATCCTCTCATCGAGAGGGGGTAAATATACATCAACATCTTCACCAGCACCATCTCCTCTCAAACCCTAGTTCATCTCTTGTATCCGATCTTTGTCTCAAAACCGCATATTGGTACCTATGGGTTGCTAGTAGTGTTGATTACTCCTTGTAGTTGATGCTAGTTGGTTTATTCGATGGAAGATCATATGTTCAGATCCTTAATGATACTTATTACTCCTCTGATTATGAACATGAATATGCTTTGTGAGTAGTTACATTTGTTCCTGATGACATGGGAGAAGTCTTGTTATAAGTAATCATGTGAATTTAGTATTCCTTCGATATTTTGATGAGATGTATGTTGTCTTTCCTCTAGTGGTGTTATGTGAACGTCGACTACATGACACTTCACCATGATTTGGACCTAGGGGAAGGCATCGGGAAATAATAAGTGGATGATGGGTTGCTAGAGTGACAGAAGCTTAAACCCTAGTTTATGCGTTGCTTCGTAAGGGGCTGATTTGGATCCACATGTTTCATGCTATGGTTAGGTTTATCGTAATTCTTCTTTTATTGTTGTGGATGCTTGCGAGAGGGGTTAGTCATAAGTGGGAGGCTTGTCCAAGTAAGAGCAGCACCCAAGCACCGGTCCACCCACATACCAAATTATCAAAGTAACGAACGCGAATCATATGAGCATGATGAAAACTAACTTGACAATAATTCCCATGTGTCCTCGGGGGCACTTTCCTTTATATAAGAGTTCGTCCAGGCTTGTCCTCTGCTACAAAAAGGATTGGGCCACCTTGTTGTACCTTAGTTACATTTGTTACTTGTTACCCGTTACGAATTACCTTATCACAAAACTATCTATTACCGATAATTTCAGTGCTTGGAGAGAATACCTTGCTGAAAAACGCTTGTCATTTCCTTCTGCTCCTTGTTGGGTTCAACACTCTTACTTATCGAAAGGACTATGATAGATCCCCTATACTTGTGGGTCATCATATGCCAACTATGTTGTAGCGACTTAATCTTTTTTATCTTGCCATATATATGCTCATGTGGTCTTTCAACTTTGCCAAAATTTCTTGAAAGCTTGATATATAATCTGTAAATGATCCATCAGTGTCTTGTAGTGGTGACTTATAGTCACAATCCATGGTGTGTTAAACAACCCAACAATCTAGGGTGACTTATAGTCATATCCAGTCTTTGAAAATATCACTTTGGCAGCTTATAGCCTTAATAAACTCAACATGGAGCAATATAACTCTGACCTATATGACCCTGCAACTTCTCATCTGTAAAAAGTGTGTGCAAAACAGAAATACAGAGTATGTAGAACTCAAATATTTGTTAAGCCGGCTTGTAAGGCACGACCAAAACAGATTGGTTTTTGAAAAAAATTCAATTTTTTGCTTCAAAGAAGATTGGCATGATAGCCTTTCATCCTGTAAGCTGGCTCTCACGTGACATAAATCCGTCGTTTTAACCTTAACTAGTTCAGGGTCTTTCAAGAAGATTGACCGTTAAGAGTACAAACGGGCCACATAGCAGAGAGACTACAACAGACAAGTGAGTTTATTCTAGCTCTATGCAAGCCAGCTCTCACGTGACATAAGCCGCCGTTTTAACCTTAACGAGTTCATCGTCTTATTTAAAAGATTGACTGTCAAGAGTACAGTGGGTCACCTGGCGGAGTAGCAAGTTGCAAACAGGCAAGTTTAACCCAATTATGGCATGGAAGCCAGTCTAGTGGGTATGAAATCTATACTCGTTGAGTAGGAAACCCCAAGCGACCTATGGCATGGAAGCCAATCAAGATGGTAAGAATAGCTATGATCATTGAGAAGGAAGCCCCCAAGTGACCTATAATATGGCATGCAAGTCGATCAAGAGGGTAAGAACAGCTATGCTCATTGAGCAGGAAGCCCCCAAATGACCTTATGATCAATCAATAAAGACTCGTGCACAGAAAATATGAAGTGAAACGACAAAGGCCCCGGAATTTGGGGATGCCGGCTTTATTTTGTTTGATCATAAAAGTTATGTACATCAATGAAGGTATATACAATGATGAGAGCCAATGACTCAAGTGTAGTAAGGCCGAAGATGAGCAATGTTCCACGGCCTGCGAGTCTCTTCCTCGGATGTGCGGGAATCTTTGTTCTCTCATATGTAGATGAGGTAGTAAGACCCGTTGTTGAGCTTTTTTCTGGCCACAAAAGTCCCTTCCCAAGGAGGTGAAAGCTTATGCATCCCTGTCTGGTCTTGAATCAAATGGAGCACTAAGTCGCCCTCCTAAAAGATCCAGCTTCGAACCCTACGGCTGTAATAAGGATGTAGGTCTTGCTGATATATTGTTGAACGAGCCGCTGCAAGGTCACGCTCGTCCTCAAGAGCATCCAAAGCATTTTTACGCGTTGTCTCATTGTCAGCCTCCTCATAAGCCGCCACTCTGGGGGAGTCTTGATGAATATTGCTGGGGAGAACTGCTTTAGCTCCATAAACCATGAAGAAGGGTGTATAACCCGTTGATCTGTTGGGGGTGGTCCTGATGCTCCAAAGAACTGAAGGAAGCTCTTCCACCCAACAACCAGGAGTCCTTTTTAAAGGAAGCATGAGATGGGGTTTGATACCTCTCAAAATCTCCTAGTTATCATGCTCCACCGGACCATTGGGCTGAGGATGTGCAATTGATGAGACATCAAGCCTGATGTGCTCATTTTGACAAAACTCTTTCATAGCACCTTTAGAAAAATTTGTCCCATTATTAGTGATGATACTATGAGGATAACCAAAGTGGAAAATCAGCTTCTTGACAAACTACACTGCAGTAGCTGCATCACAATTGTTGACCAGCTCTTCCTCAACCCACTTGGTAAACTTGTCAACCGCCACCAGAAGGTAGGTCTTCTTGTCTTTAGATATCTTGAAGGGTCCAACCATATCAAGCCCCCTAGACCGCAAACGGCCAAGTGATTGAGATCATCTGCAATTCCTGAGCCGGCACATGATCTTGTCTTGCAAATTTCTGACACCCGTCACACTTACTAACAATATCCTCTCCATGTGCATGAGCCATCAACCAGAAAAAACCATGATGAAATGCTTTAGCCACCAACGATCGTGAGCCGGCATGATGACCACAGTCGCCTGCATGTATCTCTTGCAAAATCTCACGACCCTCCTCAAGAGAGACACAACGTTGGAAGGCACTAGTCATGATGCATCGATGTAACTCACCGTTGATAATAGTCATAGACTTAAAGCGCTGTGTGATCTGTCGTGCCAAGTTTTCATCCTCGAGTAACTCGCCACAAGTAAGATAAGCCAGATAAGGCAACGTCTAGTCAGGAATAGCATGGAGAGCCACCACCAATTGTCCATCGGGATCAGGTATAGCAAGATCCTCCTTGGGTGGTAACTTGACCGAAGGATTATGTAAGACATCGAGGAACACATTAGAGGGCACCAACTTACGTTGAGACCCAAGTCAGGATAGTGCATCAGCCGCCTTGTTCTTCCATCGATCAATGAGATCCACCTGGCAACCTTTAAAGTGACTAGCGATATTATCAACCGCTTGATGATAAGCCGCCATGAGCGGGTCTTTAGAATCCCATGTGCCTAAGACTTGCTGAGCCACGAGTTCTAAGTTGCCCAGACATCTGACCCAGCTTAAATTCATCTCCTTGGCCATACGAAGCCCACGGAGCAAAGCTTCATACTCAGCTGCATTGTTAGTACAAGGAAACATTGGCCTTAAAACATAACAAAATTTATCACCTCATGGGGAAGTCAAAATAACTCCATACCCTGAGCCTTCCAATTGCCTGGAACAATCAAAGTGGATTATCCAATATGTGTTGTTAGGCTTCTCCTCGGGTGTTTGCAACTCTGTCTGGTCATTTATAAAGTCCACCTAAGCTTGAGACTTAGTGGTTGTCCTTGGCACATACTTCAGATTGTGAGATCAAAACTCGATTGCCCACTTAGCAACCCGGCCGGTGGCTTCTCTGTTTTGAATAATATCCCCCAAAGCAGCAGAGCTGACCACAGTAATAGGATGCCCAAAGAAATTATGTTTCAACTTGTGACTCACCATTAACACCTCGCCATTAACACCCCAAACAACAGCTTATGCCAATTTGGCTATCTTTGCTTGGATTCAATCAAGACCTCACTAACATAGTAAGCCGGCCGCTGGACTGGGCACTCCTTGCAGTTCACAACGACTGCTATGTTGACCACCTTGTTATTAGCAGCCACATACAGGAGCAAAGGCTCTTTGTCTATGGGAGCAGCCAAGATGGGCAACTCAGTCAACTGTTTCTTAAGATCCTCAAATGCTTGATCAGTTGCATTACTCCAGACAAAGTGGCCCATCTTCTTCATCATCTGATATAGAGGAATTGCCTTCTCTTCTAGGCGACTTATGAACTAGTTCAAGCTCGCAATACGACATGCCAGGTGCTGTACTTCATTGACACACACCGGCTTAGAAAGTGAGGTGATGGCCTTTATCTTCTCTGGGTTAGCCTCAATGCCCCACTCTTAGACCAGAAAACCTAGCAGCTTACCTGCAGGCACACCAAAGACACACTTGGCCGTTAAGCATCATTTTATAGACCCGGAGATTGTCAAAAGTTTCCTTCAAATCATCAAGGAGAGTCTCCTTCTTCCTTGATTTGACCACAATATCATCCACATAACACTACAAAAAAATACACTTCTGTGATGATACGTGTTTGTCACAGTAGGTCGCGTTTTTTGTCATGCATGTACATCCATGACAAATTTATGACAGAATAAAGATAGTCATACATGTGCTATCGTAGAAGTGTTCCATGACATCACCAAAATTATCATCATGGAAGTGTCCACTTCCATGACGATAAATCGTGCGTCACAGAAGTGCTTTCGTCAAGGGTGACCGACACATGGCATCCACCGTAACGGAACACCGTTAAGCTATCGGGTCGGGTTTTGGATCCGATAACCCGTTAACAGCCCCGACCAATGGGGATTTTCCACGTGTAAAATCATCATTGGCTAGAGGAAACACGTGTCGGCTCATCGTTGGGACAGATGTCATCCACTCACTGGACAGAAGGCGCCTATGATACGTCGACACGTGGCACGGCCCAACAGTGGCCCATTCCTGTGAAAAGGCTGGCCTGTTTGACTTGGTCAAAAGCTGGCGGGTCGGCCCATGGAAAGCCTGTTAACGGCCTGTTCGCATATAGCCCATTTACAGCTCGCTAACCCAAGGCCCGTTACGCCCTATCTGAATTAAGCCCAGTAGCGTCTTCTGGGCCATCCAATACGATTCCAGTCCATTTTCACTTCTGGCCCATGTATAGCCCATGACGTCTTTCGGCCCATATGAGGCCCTTTGTAACTCTTGGCCCATTAGCGGCCCGTGCTGAAACTGGCCCGTAATGAACAGTGTATTACTTTACACCCATTAACGGCCCGTGGTGAAACTGGCCCGTAATGAACAGTGTATCACTTTATACCCATTAACGGCCCGTTATTCCGTTGGGCCGTTTCCAGCCCAAGTTAACTTTCGGCCTTCCGAGGGCCCATTTATTCTTGGGCTCATTTAGAGCATTCGGTTACTTACGGCCCGTTACTGTCATTTTTTGCTTGTGGGCCAAATTCAGCCCATCGTTACAGTCGGCCCATTTGTGGACCGTTAGTCTGTTGGGCCA
Source organism: Triticum urartu (assembly GCF_003073215.2). Taxonomy (NCBI): domain Eukaryota; kingdom Viridiplantae; phylum Streptophyta; class Magnoliopsida; order Poales; family Poaceae; genus Triticum; species Triticum urartu. Next base: position 217,022,065 of record NC_053024.1, on the reverse strand, counting down.
TTTTCATAGCATCACCAAATACGGCCTATTAACGGCCTGTTATGGTCAGCCCATAAAACATACGATTTCCATTAAAGGCCTGTCTCTGGCCCATTAAAGGCCCGTACAAGACCCATAAATGAGTCGGCGACCCATGGACCCTACGAGACGTAGAAGGCCCATGGATCCTACGAGACGTAGAAGGCCCATGGATCCTACGAGACGTACAAGGACCATGGATCCTACGAGACATAGAAGGCCCATGGATCCGATGGCCCGTGAAGGGCCATGGTCGGGCGAGTTGGCCCCCGTTTGAACGATATAGCATATTCAAAGAATTATCCTACTCAATACTATCACCTCTAAAAAGCATACACTATACAACAAGGAGATCTAGGCATAGAAAGGTAGAATAATCCTACACTATACAATAAAGAAATTACAGCCGATTATACCCACTGGGCATTATGGTTCGGCACAGGTGATAATAAAGCATACACAAACATCAAATTACATACACTGGGCAAATACAGCTCATACATCATGGACGCGCATCAACTTAACTCCATTTGAACTATAATCTCTTCAGAAAATAGGATTGGCCGGATTAAGATAGCACAAATTTCAGTCTGCAAAATCTCCAATTCCTTCATGGTTACCTCAGTGTCTTGTTTCATTTTTTGACTCCTGCATCTAATACCTGCATGTCCCATCTCAACTTGTTGATTATACGTTGACAATCATGTACACGTTGTCTTGCCACCTCTTGTTGATGCTCGAGAACATTAGCACATTCCAATTCCAATCCATAATCATTCGGTAACGGCCATGCTGCACTGCTCGCAGATCTTTGTGTTGATGTCACTTCATCCTGAAATGTTTCTGTAAGTACACATGACTAGGGAAAAAATATAGTTACAACAGTGAAGCAAACAAGACACTCTTTTGTACTACATGGCAAAACAGGACTAACAATAATGTTACACGTCACTTTCAAAAAGAATGTTACACGTCATGAAGCATAAGCAGGTGATATTTTAAAAATTATAAAAAAGATAGTCTATGCAGCCTGCATACAGAAATCCCTCTTAGCTCACCAGAGGAGCATGATGTTGGGGCCCAATCGAAAACACAGACAAGTTACAAATTTAGACAACATCTTGCGTATAAGTAAGCAAGCAGTTGGCCATTCTGTGCCTCAATTAAAGTCTTAGGGAGCATAATGAACAGCAGAGGGTTTCATCCAAACATACTACAACAGGCAAAACTATGCAATCATTAGCGTGGTATAAACTAGATTGTGAGCCTCATGCAATAATAGTTGGTTAATAGACTTCAAAGCTTCAGGCACACTTCGGCGGAGTAATTAAATGGTAAGGCCTTTAATTATGTCAACTAATAGTGATACAAGTACCGAACATCAGGCATGATTATTCGGGCATGTCATTAACTGAGGAAAAATAAAGCAATTGAAAAGAGAAAATTAACTATGCCTGAAACAAAAAAGGAATTGAACTATTGAGTTGCATACAGTGACTTACCTTAGCAGGTTGAAGAGGCTCAGTGTAGCTCCTACTTCTCTTGCAAGGATCCTTCCTAACATCTTGTACTTGGAAATCCTCAATCTTATCTTCATTGCACCCCCTCTGCAAGGTGACACAAACTAGTTACTCGTCTCCTTGGAAGATAAATATGCATACTTTCCAGTCTGTGAACACAAAAGGATGAGATTATAACAAAACAACACCACGTAATTAAACATGCCGCATCTCTTGCACTTGCACACAATGAAACGAGCATTTACTATGTCTGCACTATGTAAAAACTAGGCATACCTTTGAACTGGATCTCCAGGTACTCTTGGAGAGCCTACTGTAGTGTATAGCCAAACCTTTATGTCACCTATGAGTTAGACAAGGCCCCACTACAACAGCCCTTAGTGTTTAAATCGTTGACAAGCTCTGCTAGAGTCTTAGGTCAAGAACAACAAGTAATCAAAGCAAACAGTCCTAGTATGGCTGGCTGATGCAAACAAGCAATTGAACAGGCGTGTGAGCAAATATTACATATCAAGAAAAGAACCAAAGAAGGAGGCTTAAAGACCATCACTTGACTGACCAGATTTAAGGGGCATTTAAACATCATGTGCAACGTATGAACTAACATAAACATTGCATATTCCAGATTCTACAATGGAATGCACATGTATTAGGTTATGCCATGTATGATGATGCCTAAATGTACAGATAGCAGGCATGAGTGATTCATCATTGCACAAATTGCAGGTTAAGGGCTAGTTTGATTCCGCCTTTTCAGGGCATATTGTCAAAATAAGCCATAATAGATGTAAAGAAGACATTTTTGAGTTATGGGCTCGGGCTTAACTAATTTCACTTTGGAGGGGGGTGTTTCAGGTAGAACCTCACTAAAAATTGAAGGGAAGGGGAATAGTGAAATGACTCTATTGTCTGCCTGTATTACACCCAAATGCAACTGCTGACGCCTGTGTCACACCTGACCCTCAAGTAAAAACAAACATGCAAGCATTCATTGCCTACCCGCTTGCATCTCCTCTCCCCTTTCCCTCTACCTCGATCCCCTGCATGCAGCACTAGGGTTCCTCCACCGAGCCGTCGCCACTGGTCCCATCTGGCCTGGTCCTCGACGATGCTATGTCCAACTAGGCTACATGGCCGGCGGGTAGGGGCAAATATGTTGGGGAACATAGTAATTTCAAAAAATTTCCTACGCACACGCAAGATCATGTGATGCATAGCAACGAGAGGGGAGAGTGTTGTCTACGTACCAACGCAGACCGACTGCGGAAGCGATCACACAACGTAGAGGAAGTAGTCGTACGTCTTCACGATCCAACCGATCAAGCACCGAAACTACGGCACCTCCGAGTTCGAGCACACGTTCAGCTCGATGACGATCCCCGGACTCCGATCCAGCAAAGTGTCGGGGAAGAGTTCCGTCAGCACGACGGCGTGGTGATGATCTTGATGTACTACAGCAGCAGGGCTTCGCCTAAACTCCGCTACAGTATTATCGAGGTATATGGTGGCAGGGGGCACCACACACGGCTAAGGAATAGATCACGTGGATCAACTTGTGTGTCTAGAGGTGCCCCCTGCCTCCGTATATAAAGGAGTAGAGGGGGGGAGGCTGGCCGGCCAAGGAGGGAGGCGCAGGAGGAGTCCTACTCCTTCCGGGAGTAGGACTCCCCTCCAATCCTATTCCAATTAGGATTCCCCGAGAGGGAAAGAGGGAGAAGGGTGGCCGGCCACCTCTCCTAGTCCTAATAGGACTAGGGGAGGGGGGAGGTGCGCTTCCCCCTTGGGCTGCCCCTTTCTCCTTTCCACTAAGGCCCATGTAGGCCCATATGGCTCCCGGGGGGTTCCGGTAACCTCCCGGTAACCCGGTAAAATCCCGATTTCACCCGGAACACTTCCGATGTCCAAACACAGGCTTCCAATATATCAATCTTTACGTCTCGACCATTTCGAGACTCCTCGTCATGTCCGTGATCACATCCGGGACTCCGAACAACCTTCGGTACATCAAAATGCATAAACTCATAATGTAACTGTCATCGTAACCTTAAGCGTGCGGACCCTACGGGTTCGAGAACAATGTAGACATGACCGAGACACGTCTCCGGTCAATAACCAATAGCGGGACCTGGATGCCCATATTGGCTCCTACATATTCTACGAAGATCTTTATCGGTCAGACCGCATAACAACATACGTTGTTCCCTTTGTCATCGGTATGTTACTTGCCCGAGATTCGATCGTCGGTATCCAATACCTAGTTCAATCTCGTTACCGCCAAGTCTCTTTACTCATTTCATAATACATCATCTCGCAACTAACATATTAGTTGTAATGCTTGCAAGGCTTATGTGATGTGTATTACCGAGAGGGCCCAGAGATACCTCTCCGACAATCGGAGTGACAAATCCTAATCTCGAAATACGCCAACCCAACATCTACCTTTGGAAACACCTGTAATGCTCCTTTATAATCACCCAGTTACCTTGTGACGTTTGGTAGCACCCAAAGTGTTCCTCCGGTAAACGGGAGTTGCATAATCTCATAGTCATAGGAACATGTATAAGTCATGAAGAAAGCAATAGCAACATACTAAACGATCGGGTGCTAAGCTAATGGAATGGGTCATGTCAATCAGATCATTCAACTAATGATGTGACCTCGTTAATCAAATAACAACTCATTGTTCATGGTTAGGAAAAATAACCATCTTTGATTAACGAGCTAGTCAAGTAGAGGCATACTAGTGACACTTTGTTTGTCTATGTATTCACACATGTATTATGTTTCCGATTAATGCAATTCTAGCATGAATAATAAACATTTATCATGATTATAAGGAAATAAATAATAACTTTATTATTGCCTCTAGGGCATATTTCCTTCAGTCTCCCACTTGCACTAGAGTCAATAATCTAGATTACACTATAATGATTCTAACACCCATGGAGCTTTGGTGCTGATCATGTTTTGCTTGTGGAAGAGGCTTAGTCAACGGGTCTGCAACATTCAGATCCGTATGTATCTTGCAAATCCCTATGTCTCCCACCTGGACTAGGTCCCGGATGGAGTTGAAGCGTCTCTTGATGTGTTTGGTCCTTTTGTGAAATCTGGATTCCTTTGCCAAGGCAATTGCACCAGTATTGTCACAAAAGATTTTCATTGGACCCGATGCACTAGGTATGACACCTAGATCGGATATGAACTCCTTCATCCAGACTCCTTCGTTCGCTGCTTCCGAAGCAGCTATGTACTCCGCTTCACATGTAGATCCCGCTATGATGCTTTGTTTAGAACTGCACCAGTGAATTGTAATACGACTCACTATAGGGCGAATTCGAGCTCGGTACCCGGGGATCCTCTAGAGTCGACCTGCAGGCATGCAAGCTTGCATCAACGTAACCTTTTACGATGAGCTCTTTGTCACCTCCATATGAGAAACATATCCTTAGTCCTTTTCAGGTATTTCAGGATGTTCTTGACCGCTGTCCAGTGATCCACTCCTGGATCACTTTGGTACCTCCCTGCTAGACTTATAGCAAGGCACACATCAGGTCTCGTACACAGCATTGCATACATGATAGAGCCTATGGCTGAAGCATAGGGAACATCTTTCATTTTCTCTCTATCTTCTGCAGTGGTCGGGCATTGAGTCTTACTCAATTTCACACCTTGTAACACAGGCAAGAACCCTTTCTTTGCTTGATCCATTTTGAACTTCTTCAAAACTTTGTCAAGGTATGTGCTTTGTGAAAGTCCAATTAAGCGTCTTGATCTATCTCTATAGATCTTAATGCCTAATATGTAAGCAGCTTCACCGAGGTCTTTCATTGAAAAACTCTTATTCAAGTATCCCTTTATGCTATCCAGAAATTCTATATTATTTCCAATTAGTAATATGTCATCCACATATAATATCAGAAATGCTATAGAGCTCCCACTCACTTTCTTGTAAATACAGGCTTCTCCAAAAGTCTGTATAAAACCAAATGCTTTGATCACACTATCAAAGCGTTTATTCCAACTCCGAGAGGCTTGCACCAGTCCATAAATGGATCGCTGGAGCATGCAAACTTTGTTAGCTCCCTTTGGATCGACAAAACCTTCTGGTTGCATCATATACAACTCTTCTTCCAGAAATCCATTCAGGAATGCAGTTTTGACATCCATCTGCCAAATTTCATAATCATAAAATGCGGCAATTGCTAACATGATTCGGACAGACTTAAGCATCGCTACGGGTGAGAAGGTCTCATCGTAGTCAATCCCTTGAACTTGCCGAAAACCTTTTGCGACAAGTCGAGCTTTGTAGACAGTAATATTACCGTCAGCGTCAGTCTTCTTCTTGAAGATCCATTTATTCTCAATTGCTTGCCGATCATCGGGCAAGTCAACCAAAGTCCATACTTTGTTCTCATACATGGATCCCATCTCAGATTTCATGGCTTCAAGCCATTTTGCGGAATCTGGGCTCACCACCGCTTCTTCATAGTTTGTAGGTTCATCATGATCTAGTAGCATGACTTCCAGAACAGGATTACCGTACCACTCTGGTGCGGATCTCACTCTGGTTGATCTACGAGGTTCAGTAGTATCTTGTTCTGAAGTTTCATGATCATCATCATTAGCTTCCTCACTAACTGGTTTAGGTATCACTGAAACAGTTTTCTATGAAGCACTACTTTCCAATAAGGGAGCAGGTACAGTTACCTCGTCAAGTTCTACTTTCCTCCCACTCACTTCTTTCGAGAGAAACTCCTTCTCCAGAAAGTTTCCGAACTTAGCAACAAAAGTCTTGCCTTCGGATCTGTGATAGAAGGTGTATCCAATAGTCTCCTTTGGATATCCTATGCAGACACATTTCTCCGATTTGGTTTCGAGCTTATCAGGTTGAAGCTTTTTCACATAAGCATCGCAGCCCCAAACTTTCAGAAACGACAACTTTGGTTTCTTGCCAAACCACAGTTCATAAGGCGTCGTCTCAACGGATTTTGATGGTGCCCTATTTAACGTGAATGCGGCCGTCTCTAGAGCGTATCCCCAAAATGATAGCGGTAAATCAGTAAGAGACATCATAGATCGCACCATATCTAGTAAAGTACGATTACGACGTTCGGACATACCATTGCGCTATGGTGTTCCGGGTGGCGTGAGTTGCGAAACTATTCCGCATTGTTTCAAATGTACACCAAACTCGTAACTCAAATATCTCCTCCACGATCAGATCGTAGAAACTTTATTTTTCTTGTTACGATGATTTTTAACTTCACTCTGAAACTCTTTGAACTTTTCAAACGTTTCAGACTTATGTTTCATTAAGTAGATATACCCATATCTGCTTAAGTCATCTGTGAAGGTGAGAAAATAACGATATCCGCCACGAGCCTCAATATTCATCGGACCACATACATTTGTATGTATGATTTCCAACAAATATGTTGCTCTCTCCATAGTAGCGGAGAACGGTGTTTTAGTCATCTTGCCCATGAGGCACGGTTCGCAAGTACCAAGTGATTCATAATCAAGTGGTTCCAAAAGTCCATCAGTATGGAGTTTCTTCATGCGCTTTACACCGATATGACCTAAACGGCAGTGCCACAAATAAGTTGCACTATCATTATCAACTCTGCATCTTTTGGCTTCAACACTATGAATATGTGTGTCACTACTATCGAGATTCAATAAAAATAGACCACTCTTTAAGGGTGCATGACCATAAAAGATATTACTCATATAAATAGAACAACCATTATTCACAGATTTAAATGAATAACCGTCTCGCATCAAACAACATCCAGATATAATGTTCATGCTTAACGCTAGCACCAAGTAACAATTATTTAGGTCTAATATTAATCCCGAAGGTAGATGTAGAGGTAGCGTGCCGACTGTGATCACATCGACTTTGGAACCGTTTCCCACGCGCATCGTCACCTCGTCCTGAGCCAATCTTAGCTTTATCCGTAGTCCCTGTTTCGAGTTGCAAATATTAGCAACAAAACCAGTATCAAATAACCAGGTGCTACTGCGAGCATTAGTAAGGTACACATCAATAACATGTATATCACATATACCTTTGTTCACCTTGCCATCCTTCTTATCCGCCAAATACTTGGGGCAGTTCCGCTTCCAGTGACCAGTCTGCTTGCAGTAGAAGCACTCAGTTTCAGGCTTAGGTCCAGGTTTGGGTTTCTTCTCTTGAGTAGCAACTTGCTTGCTGTTCTTTTTGAAGTTCCCCTTCTTCTTCCCTTTGCCCTTTTTCTTGAAACTAGTGGTCTTGTTGACCATCAACACTTGATGCTCCTTCTTGATTTCTACCTCCGCAGCTTTCAGCATTGCGAAGAGCTCGGGAATAATCTTATTCATCCCTTGCATATTATAGTTCATCACGAAGCTCTTGTAGCTTGGTGGCAGTGATTGGAGAATTCTGTCAATGACGCAATCATCCGAAAGATTAACTCCCAATTGAATCAAGTGATTATTATACCCAGACATTTTGAGTATATGCTCACTGACAGAACTGTTCTCCTCCATCTTGCAGCTATAGAACTTATTGGAGACTTCATATCTCTCAATCCGGGCATTTGCTTGAAATATTAACTTCAACTCCTGGAACATCTCATATGCTCCATGACGTTCAAAACGTCGTTTGAAGTCCCGATTCTAAGACGTAAAGCATGGCACACTGAAGTATCGAGTAGTCATCAGCTTTGCTCTGCCAGACATTCATAACATCTGGTGTTGCTCCAGCAGCAGGCCTGGCACCCAGCGGTGCTTCCAGGACGTAATTTTTCTATGCAGCAATGAGGATAATTCTCAAGTTACAGACCCAGTCCGTGTAATTGCTACCGTCATCTTTCAACTTTGCTTTCTCAAGGAACGCATTAAAATTTAACGGAACAACAGCACGAGCCATCTATCTACAATCAAGCATAAACAAGCAAGATACTATCAGGTACTAAGTTTCATGATAAATTTAGGTTCAATTAATTTACTTAAAGAACTCCCACTTAGATAGACATCCCTCTAATCCTCTAAGTGATTACGTGATCCAAATCAACTAAACCATGTTCGATCATCACGTGAGATGGAGTAGTTTCATTGGTGAACATCACTATGTTGATCATATCTACTATATGATTCACACTCGACCTTTTGGTCTCCGTGTTCCGAGGCCATATCTGTATATGCTTGGCTTGTCAAGTATAACCTGAGTATTCCGCGTGTGCAACTGTTTTGCACCCGTTGTATTTGAACATAGAGCCTATCACACCCGATCATCACGTGGTGTCTCAGCACGAAGAACTTTCGCAACGGTGCATACTCAGGGAGAACACTTCTTGATAATTAGTGAGAGATCATCTTATAATGCTACCGTCAATCAAAGCAAGATAAGATGCATAAAAGATAAACATCACATGCAATCAATATAAGTGATATGATATGGCCATCATCATCTTGTGCTCGTGATCTCCATCTTCGAAGCACCGTCGTGATCACCATCGTCACCGGCGCGACACCTTGGTCTCCATCGTAGCATCGTTGTCGTCTCGCCAATCTTATGCTTCCACGACTATCGCTACCGCTTAGTGATAAAGTAAAGCATTACAGCGCGATTGCATTGCATACAATAAAGCGACAACCATATGGCTCCTGCCAGTTGCCGATAACTCGGTTACAAAACATGATCATCTCATACAATAAAATTTAGCATCATGTCTTGACCATATCACATCACAACATGCCCTGCAAAAACAAGTTAGACGTCCTCTACTTTGTTGTTGCAAGTTTTACGTGGCTGCTACGGGCTTAAGCAAGAACCAATCTTACCTACGCATCAAAACCACAACGATAATTTGTCAAGTTGGTGCTGTTTTAACCTTCGCAAGGACCGGGCGTAGCCACACTCGGTTCAACTAAAGTTGGAGAAACTGTCACCCGCAAGCCACCTATGTGCAAAGCACGTCGGGAGAACCGGTCTCGCGTAAGCGTACGCGTAATGTCGGTCCGGGCCGCTTCGTCCAACAATACCGCCGAACCAAAGTATGACATGCTGGTAAGCAGTATGACTTATATCGCCCACAACTCACTTGTGTTCTACTCGTGCATATAACATCAACATATAAAACCTAGGCTCGGATGCCACTGTTGGGGAACGTAGTAATTTCAAAAAAATTCCTACGCACACGCAAGATCATGGTGATGCATAGCAATGAGAGGGGAGAGTGTGATCTACGTACCCTTGTAGATCGACAACGGAAGCGTTTGGTTGATGTAGTCGTACGTCTCCACGACCCGACCGATCAAGCACCGAAACTACGGCACCTCCGAGTTCTAGCACACGTTCAGCTCGATGACGATCCTTGGACTCCGATCCAGCAAAGTGTCGGGGAAGAGTTCCGTCAGCACGATGGCGTGGTGACGATCTTGATGCACTACTGTCGCAGGGCTTCGCCTAAGCACCGCTACAATATTATCGAGGACTATGGTGGAAGGGGGCACCGCACACGGCTAAGAATATGATCACCTGGATCAACTTGTGTGTCAAGGGGTGCCCTCTTCCCCCGTATATAAAGGATCAAGGGGAGGAGGCCGGCCGGCCCTCTATGGCGCGCCAAGGAGGAGTCCTCCTCCTAGTAGGAGTAGGACTCCTACTAGGAGGGGGAAAGAAGTGGGGATGGAGAGGGAAAGGGGGGCGCCGCCCCCCTTCTCCTAGTCCAATTCGGACCAGGGGGGAGGAGGCGCGCGGCCCACCTTTGGCTGCCCCTCTCTCTCTCCACTAAGGCCCATATGGCCCATTACTTCTCCCGGGGGGGGTTCCGGTAACCCTCCGGCTCTCTGGTTTTCTCCGAAATCACCCGGAACACTTCCGGTGTCCGAATATAGCCGTCCAATATATCAATCTTTATGTCTCGACCATTTTGAGACTCCTCGTCATGTCTGTGATCACATCCAGGACTCCGAACTAACTTCAGTACATCAAAACTCATAAACTCATAATATAACTGTCATCGAAACCTTAAGCGTGCGGACCCTACGGGTTCGAGAACAATGTAGACATGACCGAGACACGTCTCCGGTCAATAACCAATAGCGGAACCTGGATGCTCATATTGGCTCCTACATATTCTACGAAGATCTTTATCGGTCAGACCACATAACAACATACGTTGTTCCCTTTGTCATCGGTATGTTACTTGCCCGAGATTCGATCGTCGGTATCCCATACCTAGTTCAATCTCGGTACTGGCAAGTCTATTTACTCGTTCTGTAATACATCATCTGACAACTAACTCATTAGTTGCAATGCTTGCAAGGCTTATGTGATGTGTATTACCGAGAAGGCCCAGAGATACCTCTCCGACAATCGGAGTGACAAATCCTAATCTCGAAATATGCCAACCCAACATGTACCTTTGGAGACACCTGTAGAGCACCTTTATAATCACCCATATACGTTGTGACATTTGGTAGCACACAAAGTGTTCCTCCGGCAAACGGGAGTTGCATAGTCTCATAGTCATAGGAACATGTATAAGTCATGACGAAAGCAATAGCAACATACTAAACGATCGAGTGCTAAGCTAATGGAATGGGTCATGTCAATCAGATCATTCACGTAATGATGTGATCCCGTTAATCAAATAACAACTCTTTGTTCATGGTTAGGAAACATAACCATCTTTGATTAACGAGCTAGTCAAGTAGAGGCATACTAGTGACACTCTGTTTGTCTATGTATTCACACATGTATTATGTTTCCGGTTAATAAAATTCTAGCATGAATAATAAACATTTATCATGATATAAGGAAATAAATAATAACTTTATTATTGCCTCTAGGGCATATTTCCTTCAAAATATCCCTGGTTGCTCCTCCCTCTGGCGTCGCCCCTCATTCTCATGGTCTCCAGCAGCTGCTCCACTGTGGTTCATCCAACGAACTACTCCGGTGGGCGCTGCACAAATACGGCTGATGCCACACTGCGGCAGAAGGCACCTTATTCCCCCTCCCCTCCTCCCAGTCCATTGCCTTGAGGTGCTGTTGAAGGATGAGCTCATCCAACAAGGTGAGGATCTCCTCTGATTTTTGCCAAATTTTCATTCTGATCCACTATATGATGAATTGCTATGAGCTGCTTCTGCTGCTGCTATATGATACATTGCTATGAGCTGCTCCTGTTGCTGCTATATGATGAATTGCTATGAGCTGCTGCTGCTGCTGTATGATGAGTTTCTATGAGCTGCTGCTGCTATATGATGAATTGCTATGAGCTGCTGCTGCTGCTATATGATGAGTTGCTACAAGCTTCTCCTGCTGCTGCTATATGATGAATTGCTATGAGGTGCTCCTGTTGCTGCTATATGATGAATTGCTATGAGCTGCTCCTGCTGCTGCTATATGATGAATTGCTATCAGCTGCTGCTGGTATATGATGAATTGCAGACTGCTGCTGTTGTATGATGAGTTGCTATGAGCTGCTGCTGCTATATGATGTTTTCAGGTGCTACTGCTATACGATAATAACCAGCCACTTGGACCATCGAATTTCAATAAATAATTGTTCTTCATTTAAATGTGGGTCATGCATTCTTTGTTTAAATTAGGCAATGGGATCTCTATGGAAAACGTTGACTAAAGTAGATTGTGCCAAGTAGATGGTATCTTTGTATTTGCATTTTGAGAAAATAGTGATGGTCTGTTTTCCTATCATATTAATTACTGCACTGGGTTCAATTTGTGATGTTTGCAAGTCAAATCAATTTCCATATGGGCAGCAAAATGAAAAAAATATAATGCAATCTAGACTTTCCACTGATCATAGCAAAGATAAGCTGAAAATGCATTGAAAAGAACTGGTTGGCTTATTACATGGAGCTTATTTTCTTAGGATAACTCATAATAACTGTCCTAAGAAACTTGGCTAATAGAACTGGCATACAAATAACATGTCACGATGATTGCAATGGAAGAGTGACGTACCATAGCACACTGTATAGGCTCACCGCTGCCTCTTTTTTTTTTGCGATGTTCCATGAAATTGCCACATACATCTTGTACTTTTTCATTGTGTAACCCTATCTGCAAGTTGACACGGCTAATTTAAGACATCTCTACATGATACTGATAACCCACAAGTATAGGGGATCGCAACAGTTTTCGAGGGTAGAGTATTCAACCAAAATTTATTGATTCGACACAAGGGGAGCTGAGGGAGTCCTGGATTAGGGGGTCTCCGAACAGCCGGACTATCTCCATTGGCCGAATTGTTAGACTATGAAGATACAAGATTGAAGACTTTGTCTCGTGTCCGGATGGGACTCTACTTGGCGTGGAAGGCAAGCTAGGCAATACGTATATGGATATCTCCTCTTTTGCAACCGACCTTGTGTAACCCTAACCCTCTCCGGTGTCTATATAAACCGAAGGGTTTTAGTCCGTAGGACGACAATCACAACATACAATCATACCATAGGCTAGGTTCTAGGGTTTAGCCTCTCTGATCTCGTGGTAGATTTACTCTTTTACTACCCATATCATCAATATTAATCAAGCAGGACGTAGGGTTTTACCTCCATCAAGAGGGCCCGAACCTGGGTAAAACTTCGTGTCCCCTGTCTCCTGTTACCATCCGGCCTAGACGCATAGTTCGGGACCCCCTACCCGAGATCTGCCGGTTTTGACACCGACATTGGTGCTTTCATTGAGAGTTTTATTGTGCCGTCACCACCAGGAAGGATGTCTCATCTAGTCTTTAAAGACGGCACTATCACTGAGGGAGCTTTGGCTATCGGCCAAACTCTCCGGCTAGGTGGTTTTCTTACGACCGCCTGTTCGGCCACTGCGCCGACGATGACTTCTCGGGTCATCGAAAGCAATCTTCACGTCAACTTGGAACTCGCCGAGCAGTTAGATCCAATGGAGCTCTCTTCCCTGAATGAGCTCTTGGATCGCATCGCCGCCCTAGGAGTCGCTACAGACTATGATCAGATTAGGCCTAAACCCGATCTGAGAGAGATTAACTCTCCCCAGGTCACCCATCACGTTACAGTGGTGGAGGAACAATGCGGCAACCCTTCATCTATCCTAAGGACTAGATATGTCCGGATTCCCGATCCCTCCAAGCCGGATACCCGCAGAGGGGAGGACGTCACTCAAGGCCTGAACCTAGAATCAGGCATCGGGCTAGATTTATCAGAAAACATCCAAGAATCCAAACTTTTGAGTTCGGAAACTCCTTGGCCCCTGAGTCTCAGATCGGGTGAGGATTCGGATTCAATTCCACCCACCCACCCAAACATACGCGATCTATCCCAAATTAGGCAAGAGCCCAAAGAAACAGTACACCATTACTGGGCCAGATTCCTCCTAGTCATGAATAGGATAAAGGACTGCCGCGAGGAAGACGCAATTTCATTCTTTTGCAATAATTGCACGGACAAGGGAATCCTCAATGCCATAAGTCACCGCGAAATTACACGCTTTGCCGACTTGGTGTCCATAGTACGAAAGTACTGCGCGATGGAAAGCGCCTGGAAAACCGAAATAAAATTTTGGGATAATCCGGCCCTGAATACAAACCTAGTCCGAAATAAAAGGGTGCATTATCACAATACACCTGGGTTAACTCCCAAAAAGCAAAAGCCCTCAACGGGGCAAGGAACCGTACTGGAGGGATGGCTCAACGGACCCTGCAAAATTCATAGTACATCGGACGCAATACCAACTCACAGCCTTAGAGCATGTTGGATACTCCGGCAGGTGGCCAAAAGTGGTGAGGATCTACTCCTCCCGAAAACCACAGAGCACCACCCCGCGGACAACAATACGGTGTTAACGGTCTTCGAGACCTTCGCATCAAATAATAGACGCAAGCTAGCACTCCGCAGCATGGCGGAAATCTGCCACATAGCAGAAATAAATCCTTGGAGTGACACGGCTATTACCTTCAATGCCAGTGACGAACCCAAATTTCGAACAGCCCGAGCACCAGCCGCACTGGTCCTCAGTCCAATCGTGGACGGCTTTCGACTCACCAAGGTACTCATGGACGGCGGCAGCGGATTAAACCTCATCTACGAGGAAACTCTTCAAAAGATGGAAATAGACTGGAGCCGCATTGAGCAAAGCAGCACAACCTTTAGAGGAATCATCCTCAGTCAGGAAGCACGCTGTGCTGGAAAAATCACACTAGACGTGGTATTCGGCACGCCGGATAATTACAGGTCCTAAGAAATTACATTCCAAGTGGCCCCGTTCAGCAGCGGATACCACGCTCTATTAGGGCGGGAGGCGTTTACAATCTTCCAAGCCATACCCCATTATGGGTACATGAAGCTCAAAATGCCCGGGCCCAACGGAATCATCACTCTTGCTAGTGATCCAGACATAGCACTCCGCGCCCAAAATAAGACAGTTGCACTGGCCCTCGAGGCACTATCCGAAGCCCTAGCGGCCGAGGAACTAACTGCGCTGCGCTCCATGGTGAACAGGAACGATGTGATACTCGATAAAAGATCCAAGTCCACCTCCTTTAAACCAGCGGACGAAATAGTCAAAATCCAAGTCCATCCAACGTACCCTACAAAAACAGCTTTCATAGGGGCACAATTAAACCCTGATGTCGACGCCGCACTGCGAGAGTTCCTACGCGAGAACTGGGACATTTTTGCCTGGCACCCTACAGACATGCCAGGAATCCCACGTAGGCTGGCAGAGCACAGCCTAAATATCCTAAAAGGATTCAAGCCAGTCAAGCAGGCTCTTCGACGTTTCTCCGAGCCTTAGAGACAAGCCATGGGAGAGGAACTAGCCAAGCTATTCGAGGCCGGATTCATCAGAGACATAAAATATCCGGACTGGCTAGCAAACCTGGTGATGGTACCAAAGAAGGACAAATCCTGGCGCTTGTGCGTCGATTTTAAGGACCTTAACAAGGCCTGCCCAAAGGATCCCTTCCCCCTCCCCCGCATCGATCAAATCATCGATGCTACCGCAAGACACGATTAACTGTGTTTCCTCGACGCATACTCTGGCTACCATCAAATCAAAATGGCAGAGCCAGACCAAGCCGCAACGGCATTCATCACACCATACGGCCCATTCTGCCTCAACACAATGCCCTTCGGGCTAAAAAAACGCCGGCGCAACATATCAGCGCATGATTCAGACATGTCTGGCAAACCAGATCGGCAAAACAGTGGAGGCATACGTGGATGGCGTGGTCATTAAAACCAAGCATGTCGAAACTCTAGTAGACGACTTGAGGGTCACATTTGACAACCTCCGAACATATGACATCAAGCTCAATCCAGAAAAAATGTGTTTTCGGCGTACCAGCCGGAAAGCTCCTAGGATTCATCGTCTCCAGTAGAGGCATCGAAGCTAATCTGGCCAAAATCCGAGCATTGTCACAGTTGGCTACCCTAACAGACCTCAAACAAATACAAAAATTGACTGGATGCGTGGCGCCTCTAAGTCGCTTTATCTCCCGCTTGGGAGAAAAGGCATTACCCCTTTATCGCCTCCTCCGGTGCACCGAACACTTCGAGTGGACGGACGCCGCCGCGGCCGGACTCAATGAAATATAAGCTATATTGGCAACAAACCCAGTCCTGGCTGTGCCAAACATTGGCGAACCAATGCTATTATACATTGCGGCAACTCATCAAGTAGTAAGCGCAGTGCTCGTCGTCGAGCGAGAAGTGGACGGACACAAATTCCCCCTTCAAAAGCCGGTTTACTATGTGTCCACTATCCTTACTCCGTGCAAATCACGGTACCCGCATTATCAAAGATAGCGTACGCAGTATTTATGGCATCCCAGAAGCTGCGACACTACTTTGAAGAGTGTTCGATAACGGTAGCCTCGGAAGTACCACTTAACGATATTATAAACAACCGCGACGCGACGGGCCGGATTGCCAAATGGGCCATTGAGCTCCTCCCATTCGACATAACTTACAAGACACGGCGAGCTATTAAGTCGCAAGTTTTGGCTGACTTCATTGCTGAATGGACGGAAGACGAACTCCCTAAAGAGTACGGCACATATTCAAACTGGATCATGCACTTCGACGGCTCCAAAATGTTGGCTGGTCTGGGGGCTGGCATCGTTTTGGCGTCCCCAACAGGAGATACCATTCAATACGTATTACAGATAATGTATACAGACTCCAACAACGCAGCCGAATATGAGGCCCTTCTACATGGTCTCCGGATGGCAGTATCCATGGGCATTCAACGCCTAGAGGTGCGCGGGGATTCGAACCTCGCGATATCCCAAATAAATGGAGACTTCGACGCCAAGGATCCGAAAATGGCAGCTTATCGCAATGCCGTCCTAAAAATGTCAGCTTGGTTCGAGGGGCTCGAATTTCACCATGTGGCATGGGAAAACAATCAGGCGGCGGATATCCTCGCCCGCATCGGCGCAAAACGCGATGCAGTACCTCCCAACATATTTTTGGAACGGCTCTTCAAGCCATCCGTAGCATGGGAAGGGGACACCGGTAACAACAGTCCGGACCCGGCAAAAATACCTGAAACCCAACTGTCTGACACAATCGGAGGCTCCGCCACCGAAATAGCACAATCAGCCCACAAAATAATGGCCATTATTGCCCCGTGGACAGAACCATTCCTGGCCTACTTAACTAGACAGGAACTTCCCGGAGGACCAAAATGAGGCACGCTGCATAGTGCGGCGATCCAAGGCCTACAGGGTCCACGAGGGAGAATTGTACAAAAAAAGTGCTACCGGAGTGCTTCAGCGGTTCATCTCTGAAGAGGAAGGGCGGAACCTTTTGGCAGAAATTCATGCCGGACTCGACGGTCATCACGCCGCAGCCCGGGCTCTTGTAAGCAAGGCCTTCTGCACAGGATTCTATTGGCCAACGGCCCGGGCAGACGCACAGGACCTGGTCCAACATTGCGCCGGTTGCCAGCTCTTTGCAAATCAAAGCCACATGCCACCCACCGCCCTCCGAACAATCCCCATTACATGGCCCTTCGCGGTCTGGGGGCTTGACATGGTTGGACCCCTTAAAGGGGGAACCCACAAGAAAAAATACTTACTGGTCATGGTGGATAAATTCACCAAATGGATAGAGGCCAAACCGGTTAAAACATCCGAATCCGGATCGGTGATAGATTTCATATCCGGGGTTGTACACTGTTACAGCATCCCCCACAGCATCATCACTGATAACGGCACAAACTTCACGGCCGACGAGGTAAAACTCTGGTGCAGCAAAATGGGCATCAAGCTCGATTATACTTCAGTCTATCACCCGCAAACCAACGGTCAAGTCGAACCAGCAAATGGTCTTATAATGAGCGGCATTAAACCCAGATTAGTGCGCTCCTTAACGGAGTCTGACATGCACTGGGTTGAGGAGCTCGACTCCGTACTCTGGGGGCTGCGGACCACGCCGAATCATAGTACCGGATACACACTGTTTTATGGTGTACGGCGCAGAGGCAGTCCTGCCCTGTGACATAATTCATGACTCACCTCAAGTGCTCATGTACGAAGAAAGAGAAGCCGAGCTCGATCGGCAAGACAGTCTGGACACCTTGAAGGAAGAGCGCGACGTAGCCAAAGCCCGTTCCGCATTTTACCAGCAACAGGCTCGCAGATACCAAAGCAGAGAAGTACGGGCCAAAACTTATAACGTTGGCGAACTAGTTCTACGGCTGTCGGATAAGAAAAAGAACAAGCTAGAGCCCAAATGGGAAGGTCCCTTCATCATCGACCAGGTTCTGACCGGCGGAGCGTACCGACTGCGGGATGCATCGACTAGTCGACTCGAGCCGAACCCATGGAACGCAGCCAGGCTCCGAAGATTCTATGCCTAGCACCGGACTTTATGTTAGTCCCCTCCCTTTGTCCATTTTCCGCATATGCATCATCTGTCTTGTTTCCCTTTCTTTCTTTTATTTTTCTAGGCCTTCAAGGGTCACCAAGTGCCTCACTTGTACATTACAGATGTGCTAGCCGCACTCTCTACACCCCGGGGCTTCTTTCACAGAAGCTTAAATTATTTACCTGGGCATCACGCCCAACACATGCATTATACTTCCGCATGTACCTTTTTCCACCATTATATGCATCGATATGACTTAAGTTTTTGCCAAGCTGGGTTGCCTGGCTCTTGTATTTAAGCCCTATGTTTCCGTTAATTCGGCTAGGGCATAAGGGGAGCACCTCTGCGATTGTTACTGCCGGGTCAGCCGGACGTGTACCTCAGACTGGGTGAAGCCAAAAGCTAGCGTTCTTAAGAGAATACTCGGTTGGTGAACAAAAGATGACCTTTATTTATTATCCATACCTGCCCCAAGATGTTTTTTCTGCGCTTCTTGTCGCAGTCTGGACATGCACTTTAGGGCATGCCTACCCAGGGAAAGGAACCCTTAACGGAACTATTCTCTCTAGAAGATGTTTCTTACTACCCATGTAATATAACATAACTAGTTGGGCACTTGTCTAATAAAGCACTAATTACCCCTACGCCTGGTCTCGACGCATGCCCCGGTTCTTACATAACTGAGAGGGTATTCGGATACACTCCAGACTGTCGGGTCCCGAGGTTGAAGCGAAAAGGTCCACCACGACAAACGATCTACAATCCGGCTAGAAGGCATCATACATGTCACTTTAAAATTACATAGTCAATTTGACTGGTTGAATTCCTCTTCAATGCCATCCAATAGGCTGTCTAGTCTACAGTCCTATTGGGAATACTTTGCGGCCAATTCTACTTGGCCGTACACTAAACTGACAAGGATCTCCTTGCCATTAGGCCCCATAGGTCCGACTTCGGCCATGTGGTTTGGGTCAGCCTTCGTGTACCGTGTCTTCACCATTGCCGCGGCTTCCCTGGCACCCTGACGGCAGGCCGATATCTTCCATAATCGGAAGCGCCGCCGTGCTCCCTTCAGCCTTTCTGCAAGCTCTCCAAGGCCTTCGGGTATGGAGACGGACGACCACAAGGCCTGGGCGACGCCTTGCATCACCTGCTGAACTCGTTCGTGCAACTGCGAGAGCTCGGGAAGAAAATCACCCGTCGAACCAGGCATCTCTTCGGCAGGACGACCTGTTAGCATACCTACAAACATAACTCTGTCAGCCAGCTTCCTCGCCAAACTCTTTTTTCAAAGTTCGTTCAAGCACTTACTAAATATGCCGCGTCGAAGCCGCCGATTCTCCTTAACAGAGTCCGACAGTTGGGCACGAACATATTTTAGTTCCACGCCCAGCTTGGTGTTGGCATCTTGGAGATCATTCTTCTCCTGCCTCACCCTCGTCAGCATGCTCTCACCGGCCTTTAGCTGGCGTATGAGCTGTTGCTTATCCGGATTTACTCCAGCGTCATCTGCAATTTTATCGTCAGATCTGCATATACGCCGCACTCTAATACGATACTTATCATTCGAAGGATATGTTACCAGAGGGGGGGGTCTTTTTGGGTTCCCCCGCTGCGGCTAGTGCGGCCTGCAGTTGGGCTTTGCACTCTTCCAGCTCCTGGGACAGTTGAGTATTCTTTTCTGTAAGAACCTGCATAACAAATGATCCTTAAATCAGTTATCCTAACTATTTCAAGTCTTAGGGGCTACTGATATATATAATCATCAAATTTTCTCACCCGTATATCTTTTACATACTGCTCCGTGGCTCTGGCTAGACCATTTTGAGCGGCACGGAGGTGCGCGTCTCCCGAGTTGAAGGCATCCAATGCCTCTTGGGAGAAACAAGCGTCACGAAGAACAGTCCGGCGACGCTTGTGGTTCATGGCACTTTCCACCTCAGAATGGGTGATGGACAGTTTATCTGCATCCTCTGTCGGAGGAGCACCGGGCGCACGCCTTGTATTCGTTCCCGCCTCTGAATCCGGCCTTGGAGCCTGGCTGGTGGAAGCGCGATTGGTAGCCTCTCCGGGTATAGTCCGGAGAGCTCTCTTTTTCCTGAAAAGAAGGCATGGGTGTTAATATGCCTCCGCAAATAATGTCTTGCAATAAAGACGGCGTGCCGTATCGCTGCGCCGGTGCCTCAATCCGGACTGCAGATCTTTTCAGCCTGCCTGGCCTTGCGGCCCCTTGTTGGCTAGTTGCCATAGGCTCGACCTTCTGCCCCGAGGACCTCCCCTGCAAAACACGGCTGTTATACGGAAATCAAAAAGCGTAAGGACGGATTCCTTTTTACGTGCTGGGACTTCGGTCTCAGTCACCTATGAGGCTGGAACTAGCCCAGGGTAATCCGCCGTAATGGCCACCAAGGCGCTGTCATTTCTCCATTGGTAAAATACCCCGTCGATCAGCTCCACAGATATGTCCGGATCCTCCTGGGAGGCCGGGTCAAGGGACCGTCCGGGGTCCTCGGGTTGCGGAGGAGGGCTGTTTATCTCCTTTACTGCCTGGCGCAGCTCCTGTGATAAAATCGCTAGAATAAATACTTAACTATGGGAATACGAAATGGATGGGCAATAAAAAGTCTCCGCTTACCCAACCCGGAGGATTGTACATAGAAAATCCGCCCTGCGGGTTGACATGAAGGAATTCCTCCTCTTCTCCCTTGTACAAAGTGGATAAGATCTTTATTAGATCAGCAGCTGATCCCGGCCCTTTGCGGCTGTGGCGGGTGGCGTCATCCTCCCCGTTGAAATCCCACATGGGGTGGCCTCTATACTGAAGCGCCTGCACCCCCTGCATGATGCATGTGGCCATGACCTCGATCATGGTCAATCCGGATCGAGCTAAAAAACTTATCCGGCTCATCATGTAAAGAATGTCCCTGTCATCTTCCTCCAGGGAGCTCCATGGACGCCAGCTCCGGCGCTTCTTCAAAGGGGCATTGTCGAACTCCGGAAGGCCGGTCCGAATGGGGTCTAGGAGGGGGACATCTTCTATATAAAACCATTCTGAAGGCCAGTCTTCGGACGTCTTCTTTGGGGTTTCGGACAGGTATCCGGTCCCGACAATACGCCACATTTCGGCTCCGCCCACTTGATATATTGATCCCTTCTTAGAAAGGGGCACAAGGCAGAACAGCTTCTTCCATAGAGCGAAATGAGCCTCACGGCCCAAAAACAACTCGCAAAGGGCTACGAATCTCGCGATATGCAGCAGGGAGGCACGCGTAAGGTTGTGCAACTGGAGGCCGTAGAACTCCAGAAGCCCCCAGAGAAACGGATGAATTGGGAATCTGAGCCCTCTTACCAAATAAGGGACAAGGCATACCCGCTCCCCCTTGGAGGGGTTGGGACGGCTCTCCGCTTGCTCTCCGCATTGTAGGTGGCAAGCCCGGATGGAACCGGGACCAGGTACGCTGGGGGAAGAAATCCCTTGGATTGGAGCATCACCAATTTGCTGTGCAGGATGGAACATCTCTCCCAATCTCCCGGCTTGGAACTAGGGGTGCGAGAGGAGGAGCTGCATTGACCGGCCATGATGGAATGGATCTCTGTCGCGTGTGCTACGATGAAGGCTCGCCGAGGGGGGATGGTGTGATTTGGATCTGAATCCTCGTCTTTTTAAATAGGCGGCTCATTCACACAGCTAGGGGGGTAAATATGAAAACACCCTGGCTCTTCGCATCCGCTCGACACGTGGAAGGTGGCCATTATTGGGCGAGGAAGCCGAGGAGTACAAACATTCACAAGAAACCGGACATTATTTCGACAGGTACACAGAATTTGGAGAGGAACCCGCCTTGCAATGCCGAAGACAATACTGCGCGCTGGACTCGTCGTCATTGAAGCCTGGTTCGGGGGCTACTGAGGGAGTCCTGGATTAGGGGGTCTCCAGACAGACGGACTATCTCCATTGGCCGGACTATTAGACTATGAAGATACAAGTTTGAAGACTTCGTCTCGGGTCCGGATGGGACTCTACTTGGCGTGGAAGGCAAGCTAGGCAATATGTATATGGATATCTCCTCTTTTGTAACCGACCTTGTGTAACCCTAACCCTCTCCGGTGTCTATATAAACCGAAGGGTTTTAGTCCGTAGGACGACAATCACAACATACAATCATACCATAGGCTAGCTTCTAGGGTTTAGCCTCTCTGATCTCGTGGTAGATCTACTCTTGTACTACCCATATCATCAATATTAATCAAGCAGGACGTAGGGTTTTACCTCCATCAAGAGGGCCCGAACCTGGGTAAAACTTCGTGTCCCCTGTCTCCTGTTACCATCCGGCCTAGACGCACAGTTCGGGACCCCCTACCCGAGATCCTCCGGTTTTGACACCGACAGGAGCCAAAGAATATTCTCAAGTATTAGCAGTTGAGTTGTCAATTCAACCACACCTGGAAACTTAATATCTTCAACAAAGTGTTTAGTAGCAAAGTAATATGATAGTGGTGATAACGGTAGCAAAAGGTAACAGTAGTAAAAGTAATGTTTTTGGTATTTTGTAGTGATGATAGCAATAGCAACGGGAAAGTAAATAAGCGAAGAACAATATATGTAAAGCTCGTAGGCAATGGATCGGTGATAGAGAATTATGCCGGATGCGGTTCAGCATGTAACAGTCATAACCTAGGGTGACACAGAACTAGCTCCAGTTCATTGATATTGTAGTGACCCGACCTCAGACGGTCAAGCCTCTGTGTATCCGTGCCATCCCTGGATCGGTATGCTGGCACACACAGTACGTCAATGTATATATCAAAGGGCAATCACATGTATAAATAACGTAAAACTGATATATACCTCATAAGTCTCAGCAGAAACAAACAATCGGGTGTGGAGTCCCATCAATGCCATCGGCAAGTTGAGTGTAGACCGTAACCCTGTATTGTAACTCTTACTCGTCGAAGAAATATCTGCAACATGATACGTTGCAGCCGTGTTGATCAGTACATTGAATGTACCGGCAAGATCACAACATGAGAAAACAGATGATAAAACTATTCTATATGCAATATGGCTTTGTGGCTCTGTGTCTGATGTTTCTGCGTAAAAGCTGGTTTTATTCTCCCTACAACAAAGGAATATCAGGAGTCTGTACTATGGAGTTTTCAATCATGACATGGTTCTGCGAACCGATGTCTCATACCCAAATCATCATAAGTTGCCCACAATTATGTTATCAGTCCGGTGTTGAGAGTTCCGAGATAGATCCAAGTCCAGAGGCTCAATTTGTCCGTAACCGGGGACACGGCTAATCGATTAGGTTTTAACCCTCTACAGAGGTTTGTACACTTTACCCGCTAGATTCGATCCCTCTCTTTACATTCTCGCACTTCAGGGTGTTTGAGAACAAGATGACCGAAACATGGTCTTCTGAAGAGTTCCTCTGACCACTGTCCGGTGCTCATCCAATCCTACCATAGTTCTACATCTGCTAGCACCATCCCAGCCAGAGTCACAACTAAGGTCAACCAAGCCAGAGCCCATAGTGACTTGCGGTTGCACAGGTAAGCTTCCGGGCATGAAGTATTCTTCCGTCTCTTTGAGTCTGGGTGAAGCTTTCCGCAAGATGTCATGGCGCTTCTCCATGCATCCCGTCCAACCACTGGTTTCTCCAGGGTGCCCCTCAACCGTCCTTCACCCAGTAGTGTGTATTTAATTCTTGTCTCGAGTCTAGAAATCTTGAGGAGTCCTGAAGATGCAGTCCTTGCCGGTGCCATGATGAAGTTGTCGCCATTGATGTAGAGTCCTCCTTCTTCACACCACTCTCATGCACTCATACCAAACCCCATCTACTATAGCGTAGCATTAAAACTATATAACGTCCCGGGCTTGATAATAGGGAGATGGGTTCCTACCTCATGCATTCTACTCAACTACAAGAAATCAATATCACTACTGGAGGGATTATTGAAAGGGTGCTACTACATGCAAATAAAACATAGGTATGAAAAACATGGTCAAAGTGAACTTGCCTGGTCAGTTGGTGAAGATATTATCGCTCTTAAAAACTTGATAAACTAGTCGTCACTCTCCGATGAAATCTATACAAGCAAGCATAGTACTCACATAAGCAATCATTCTAGCACTCAATCATAACAATCAAAATAACAACAAAATTGAAATAGGATCGAAGGTAAAAAACCAAATAAAACTCCAAATCACTCAAATAAACTTATAGGGCTAATCTACACCACAACAACTCTACTTAACAACAAGTAAAAATCCTAAAACAAAAATACTTAACACAAGGTAAAAATAATTATTCGCTAAGTAACATAAAGTATTTTTCCTATAATAAAATTCTAACAGTACCTAGAACCTCTAACACTATTCCTATTGCTAGCAACTAGTCATACAACAAACAACACCTAGAACCTCAAGAATACTAAGTCTCATAAATCCTAGAAATTACCTACTGTTAGACAATAGAATATATGGCACACTAGCGAAAACTAGCTAAAGAAACTAATTAAAACTAATTAATAATAATTAAGCTAAAACAGTACAAAAAACAGAGTAAACAGTACTGTTTACAATAAAAAGCTAATCTAACTAAATCACTAACATGCAAACTATACACTACTGCGTAGCTAGTCTAATAAGTAACCGGTAGCAAAAATAATCGATCAAAAATAATATTCCTAACTCAAAATAGCTCAAATCTAGTGATTTGAGAAAATTCATACAAACACAAATTTAAACTGCTCAAATATTAAATACAATTGAACTAACATAAACTTCATAAAATTTGTGATCCAAGGCAGTTGGAATCACTCAAAAATACCTCGTATATAATTAACTGCGGATTTTACAAGATTTAAACTATTCTGTTTTAAAAACAGAACGAAAAAAACAAGGCAGGTCGGGATTACTGTAGCTGTTCCGGCAAGGGGCCCGGGCGGAGTGGCTCCGGTGGTCCTCCGGGCGAGGCGAGGGGACGGGCGGGGGCAGCGGAGCGGGGCCGAGCAGCTGGTGGCGGAGGTGGGTGGCGGGGAGGGCCGGCGGTGGGTGGGGCGGAGCAAATGGCGGCGGCGGCTCCGTCGAACTCCGGCGGGGCGGCTCGGCGACGTGGGGCGAGGAGAGGAGGGACTAGGGGGGAATGGATGCGCGAGGTGGCTATTTATAGGGGGAGGAGGTCGTCTTGGAGGAGGGGGCGAGGGATTTCGCAAATGCCGCGATTCCGGCGGTGCTCCGGCGGTGGCTGGAGATCGTGAGTGTCTTGCCTGGAGGAAAGAGATGATTCGGTTCGGATCGGGCCGGATTTGGCCCAAAAAAACAATACCTTCCCTCATTTTTGAATAAGCTGCAAAGAAAATCATTTTAGAAAATAAAATGAAAACAAAATATAGGAGTATTATATATCAAAACGATCAAAAAATTAAGCCCAATTTAATGGGATATTTTCTAGGGGCAAATAAAATACTTTTTGAAAAATCATTTTTTTAATTTAAACAAAAATCCAAATGACTTTCAAAACTCCATGAAAAAAAATATTCCAACATTTGGGGGTATCATGTTACTCCCTCTCAACACTTTTGTTTTAAGTGTTCTTTGTCAGAAAAGTTTTTTCTAAATAAAATTTAAATGCCACTTTGATTAAAACACAAAATTTAAATGAAAAATTCGAAATGAAATTTTTCTTTACTTCCCACTCTCTTTCATTGAAGAAATCATGAGGATCATTGAGTGGCATGAGCTTTGAAATATTTCCAAATTCAAATATTTTCAAACAGAAACTTTGTTTTGGAAAGTCCTTTTATTCCCTCTCATTCAAAGCTTCAAAAGTTTTAAAATTCCAATCAATTTTACTCAATCAATCAATCAAACAATCATATATTTTAATTATTTTAACATTCCAAAATTTAGAATTTTGGGATGTTACAAACTACCACACTTAAAATGAATCTCGTCCTCAAGATTCGAAGAGGCTAGCAAGAAAAGGTTAGGGGCTAGGGGTGTTCTAGCAAATATTTTTGTCGGAAAGGTCAGGGGTGCTACCACACTTAAAAGCAAGGTTAGGGTTCTAATAAACTCAGGTACTTCCTCTGGAGTGTCGACGATATCTATCTCTTCACATATCTTACAATAGGTCCTTCATTAATGCTCTTCTGTCATAGGCATAGCGTTTTCCTCAAAATCTTGGATTGCTTCGTCAAAGATGAGGTTTGTCCGAGACTGGATCTTCTTAGCTGATAGGTATGCGTGCATTCTAGACAACTATCGAAATACTCATGGTGGCCTACCATTAGTGGTTTCTGCAGAAAAAGGGCCTTGGCTTCATTCTCACCGTATAATCTAAAATTGGCAACAGCTGCCATGTACATGGGTTTATCATCATACCATTCTAAGGCTTAAGCAAGGCTTCAACAAGCATCGTCACTTTACTATGGGTAAGTCTCTCAGATTTACCATTCCAAACATCAAGAGTGAATGATAAGAGTAAGTCGGTATGGTGATCAATTCATTCCGCACCCAGATCATTACCCTGTATAAGGTTTAGCGAATCTCGTATTTCTAACAGTCGGGCATCCTCACAAGCTTTGCAGAAATTTCTCTTGTCCTCGAATCGGGTTCGGGTAAATCCATTGATTCCGCAAGCTGAACAAAACATCTATCGTTTTTCACAATCTCGGGGTTTACGTAACATCCTATGTAACGTATGCTGATCAATTCACAGCTTCTTCCAGAATTCTTCCTTCAACAAGATTGTGCTTGCGCCTTTGTCAAATCCTGGGCCTGTGGGTTATGGGTCCACTTCAGCGCTTGCATAGCGTTAACTCATCCGTGGAGTTACAGTTGTTCCATATTCCAACATTAAACCTCCTTTAAATCCAATAGTACTTCATTTTGTCAAACTCTTGGGGTAACCATCATAATCAAACTCCAACTTATTTCATCCGGCTCCTTTCTATGGACTGTCATGAACAACGCCTTTTTTTCTTCATTGATCATGTGGCTTTACGGAGTACTACCACACTCAAAATGAAATGCACTAGTTCATCCATAAATCATATTCTTTTCATATCAAATCTTTTATTACATCCTTAACCATTTTTCATGAATTCAAATTCCAAAAAAGTACTTTATTACAAATGCTGCCACCCACATGGTTTGGTATGGTCAAGCATTACTTCCCACTTTATTCATTTTTTCCTCCTGGAGGATCCTTCAGTCCCACTAGAATTGTGCGACATGCGCCTTGAAATCTTTAATATTCTGTTTTATCATGGTGGCCTTGAGGTTCATCTCCATCATCTCTGCATGCACTTCTCTTAGGTATTCCTAAGTATAACGGAGTCTTGCTTCAAGTATTTCTCCAATCTGGTGTATGGCTTCCATGGCTGCTTCACGAACAGCGTCGAAGAAAGTTGCTTGTGGTACACGTGAGATGAAAAAGTACTGTCCCATCGTCTTTGGGCAAACTCCTTTCATACGGTGGAGGTGTACCTCCACATACCAAAGTTCCACTCCCTTTTGCATGAAGGGGTAGCCTTTGTAGACTGCATCTCCTTCAAGGTGAATATGCTTCATCATGTCCTTCAGGATCTTCGGGTAATCATGATCACTTGTCAGGGTCATGATCGTTTCCGGGCCCTTAAGGAAAGACGCATAAAGGGTCGTCATCTGCAGTTGTAAAACAAAAAAAGGTGCTCAGAATAAGGTACATATCTCCTTGGGTACACATTCATATCATCCAAACAAAACTTCAAACTCAATTTCCAACATCCAGTTTATGCATCACAACTCATTTTCTTCCATGTTTACCTAGAATATTAATTGCCAAGATAAAACATAACAACTCCTTAAAGCCTTTCAGTATATGACATATCAACTTTATTTAGTCAAGAATTATTACAATCTCTGAGTAATCTATTACATAACTCAACCCCGCATTCTCATGAAAAAGTGTTTTCCATACTACCCTTATTACTGATATCAACACCTCCACTACTCAGCTACAACTTTTTCATGTTTTGAACCATCCCTAGCAAAATGTCCTGCTTCCTTGCAACGAAAACAAATAACTCCCGGCATGTCTCGAGGCTTCTTGGTGATGGTGCCTGCTCCTTGAGTTCCTTGCTTCCTTTCGAGACAATGATTGGCATAATGCCCGACGTCCTTACATTCAAAACAGGTAATATGACTCTTGTCCCTCTTTGCAGAAATTGGGTTGTTCTGAGGGTGTCTTTGTTTTCTCTTCCTGGTTTTCTTCGTTCTGATCAAACGTTCTATTCCCTGTGGATCAAACTCCATTGCTTCTGTCGGGAAGTATCCCAGATACTCTTTTCTTTCCTTGGTGCAATACTATGAAAAATGTCCTTTTTCTCCACATGAATAATAGGCATTGGAGTAAAATCTGTTGAGGCTTTCTCCATCAGGGTCTTCAACACTTTCCTTAATCACAGGTTCTTCCATAACTTCTCGGAGGGCTTCTTTCATTCCTTATTCCTGCTTCTGAATAGTTTGTTGCACTGTGGGGTAAATGTGACACTGAGCTGGGTAGTGGGTGGTTCCTTCACACAAGAAACAAGTCACCTGACTAGTTGGGCATTCCTCAGCTGGGTGTTTCTCCTCACAATGAGGGCATCCATCCTTGTGTTCCTCCTGGGTGTGTCCTATTTCTCCGCAAATCTTGCAGGCACAAGGTTTATTTCTTGGGGTATCATGGTGCTTCCGGATAAGATGGGATCTTGTCAGAGTCTTCTTGAATTCTTCCCAAGTCCTTGCTCCATTCCATCCCTGTATAGGTTGATGCATCTGCCACCATGTTGCAGCACTTCCTTCAAAGTACTGAAGAGCGTATGATACTTCATTCTTCCTTGAAACCAAATTGCTCCCGAAGTGATTCTCCATATTCTGAATCCATAGCTCTGTCTCCGGTTGGGTTTTCGGTCCAGAGAATACCAGTCCAACTTCATTCATCATCTACTGGGTCCAAGGGTTTTAGCGTGAGATAAGAGAGAGGTGGTGTCGGTGTCAAAACCGGCGGATCTCGGGTAGGGGGTCCCGATCTGTGCGTCTACGCTGGATGGTAACAGGAGGCAAGGGACACGACATTTTACCCAGGTTCGGGCCCTCTCGATGGAGGTAAAACCCTACGTCCTGCTTGATTAATATTGATGATATGGGTAGTACAAGAGTAGATCTACCACGAGATCAAGGAGGCTAAACCCTAGAAGCTAGCCTATGGTATGATTGTTGATGTGTATGTTGTCCTACGGACTAAAATCCTTCGGTTTATATAGACACCGGGTAGGGTTAGGGTTACACAAAGTCGGTTACAATGGTAGGAGATCTTCATATCCGTATCGCCAAGCTTGCCTTCCACGCCAAGGAAAGTCCCTTCCGGACACGGGACGGAGTCTTCAATCTTGTATCTTCATAGTCCAGGAGTCCGGCTGAAGGTATAGTCCGGCTATCCGAACACCCCCTAATCCAGGACTCCCTCAGTAGCCCCTGAACCAGGCTTCAATGACGACGAGTCCATCGCGCATATTGTCTTCGGCATTGCAAGGCGGGTTCCTCCTCCAAGTACTTCATAGAAGATTTTGAACACAAAGATAGTGTCCTGCTCTGTAAAATAAGTTTCCACATATTGCCATAGAGAGAATAATATTTACACAAATCTAATCTGCTGACGTATTCCGTGGTGCGACATCACACCACGGCCAAGATTTTGTTCGAACCGTTTTACTATCCCATCTCGGCGCGTTATGCGAGGCGGTTTCCTTGGCACATCTTGTTAAAGCAGAGATCGTGTCCCCTTATTCCGGGATTCTCATCAATACGGGCGTGGGTAACCCAATTGCGCCATCGATTACGGCGCTTGGAGATAAGCGAGTTTTATCAGGCTGGTGGGGACATGTAGCTGCGTCCACCCATATAAGGGGATAAAGATCCACCTTTTCACCTACGCCTTCTTCCTCCTTCGCCTATCCATTCTTGCGCACTCGAGCTCCAGCGCCCAAGTCCGCACTCCTCACCTCAACCTTCTCCAGCCATGTCCGGAGCGGGACGCAAGTGGATGGTCTCCTTCGTCACGGAGGGACATATCAAAAAGCTGAGGAAGGTCGGATACCTGTCTAACGACATCGCATACCGGCTCCCCGAGAAGGGGCAGCTCATCCCCACCCCTAGGCCCCATGAGAGGGTGGTGTTCCTCCCCCATTTCCTCCGCGGACTGGGCTTCCCTCTCCACCCATTTGTCCGGGGGCTCATGTTCTACTAAGGCCTGGATTTCCACGATCTGGCCCCGAACTTGGTCCTCAACATCTCGGCGTTCATCTTCGTGTGCGAGGCCTTCCTCCGCATCCGCCCCCATTTCGGCCTATGGCTCAAGACTTTCAACGTCAAGCCGAAGGTGGTGCGCGGCAGCCAGGCAGAGTGCGGAGGCGCCATGGTGGGCAAGATAGCCAACGTCCTCTGGCTCGAAGGCTCCTTTGTGGAGACCCTGAAGGGGTGGCAATCGCGGTGGTTTTACATCACCGAGCCGCGCGACGCCGCATGGGTCGCACCCCCCGAGTTCCGGTCTGGACCCTCAATGCGGCTCACGTCCTGGAAAGAGACGGGCCTGTCGTGGGGTAAAAAAGGAGAGCTGACCGGACTCCAAACATGCGTCAAAACCCTGGTGGACAAGAAGCTCAAACTTGTCAACGTAGTCCAGGTTATGCTCATCCGCTTGATCCTCCCATGCCAACAATGGGCTTTCAACCTGTGGGAGTTCGACCCGGCGCGACACCAAACTCTGAATAGTCTCTTTGACACGACGTACGAAGATGCCTGGAAGGTGCTTTTCAAAGGCGTTGTGGCTCCCACATCCGCTACTGAGGATCGTGGATTCAGTGTGCAGCGTCACGCTCTTCCGGTAAGCTGTCTTTTTCCTTTTATAGGGTATCAGTTTTTCATAGTTTGATTCCATGCGGGATCTAAGCTCCCTTTCCTTTGACAGGATTGGCAGGTGACGTCCGGACAGATCAACTGCCCGGCTCCTTTGCCCGAAGGCCCAGCGGACGCTCACCTGGCGAAGCTGCTGGCTCCGGCACCCTATGTGGTGCCGGAGAAGAAGGTCAAGAAGAAAACCACGGGGACTCGAAAGAGTGCCCGCCTCCCGGAGGTGTCGGATTCATCATCCGACGAATCCAAGACGCACTCCTCCCGCGAAGATGAGGAGGAGGAAGAAGAGACCCCTCCCCCTCCAGCGGGGGAAGGGAAGAAAAGGAAGGTCGCCCCAACTGGGGAGGCCGAAGGGTCCAAGAAGGGGAAAACCCTTCCTCCGGACTATTCCACCGACGCCGATGATGGCAGAGAGGAGTGGGCGCCTAGGGCCAAGCCCCTGGCCAAATCATAGTATTCATTTATCGCACAGCTTACCCTCATGTCGAATATGTTTATGCATCCCACCAAAAGACCGGCTCGACGCGTCATCGAGCGGCTCACTGGACTCGTCAGATGTGAACTCGCTTCCGACGGCTTCCTCCCCCCGCCCTACGAGCGACACCGAAGTGTTGTCCCAACAGGTTCCAAGCTGGGAGGAGGTGGTCCTGGAGGCGCCGCAAGGTGACCTCCCGGACTCCAGGAGTAAAGGGGATGAAACCCCCTAGGGCTCCATGTCCGGCCCTAGGCCGGACACCGCTCCGGAACCTTCAAAGGTTCCAGAGTCCGGCAGGAGACCTCCTTCCAAGAGGAGCAAGCCCGCCGTGCCGGTGACCTCCATCCAACCGGAGGCGTCGGACAATATGTTGGAGGCGCTCCAAGGCGCCTCCATCGACGAGGAGCACCGTGCCATTATGAGTGCGGTGTTCTAGAAGGTTCAGTCCGCCAAGAGCGGACTGACTGAAGCTTGTACTAGCCTTTTGACAGGCTTTGAGGTAAGTAAAGAATGTGTAAATAATATTACCGCATAGACAGTAGCCCCTGATGCTCTATTTGGCGTTCGGGAAGAAAAGCCGAATAGAGGATCAAATAAAATTCTCAGGAGTCTAACAAAAGGAGTCAATATGCGTATGCATGCTTCTCTGCTTGTGTCCGCCGCACTGACTACGGAAGTGGACACGCTAAAGCAGAACCTCAAGCGGTCCGAGCAAGAGCTCGGTCGTGCCAAGCAGTAGCTCGAGGACAACGAAGGTAAGAAATACCTTGTTAAAAATATATATAAAAAGGTGCAATTGCAAAGAATGACAGGACTATCGTGGCTATTGTAGGGGCCACATCTGAAGTGGTGACCCTTAAGCAAGCGCTGGTTGAGGCCGAGAAGAGTGCAGCCTCGGAGCGCACCGAGCGGGAGAAGTATGAGGCCGAGGTTGGCAAGGTGTGGCAAGAGCTCCAGGCTCTCATGGAAAAACATGAGAGTTTGGAGCTTGACTCAAAGACGCGAAAGTCCGAGCTCGTGGTGGCTATTGAAAATGCCAAGTCTGCCAAGGCCGAATCCCAGAAGACCCTCCAGGAGTTGGATGAGGTGAAGAAGATAGCGGAGGGTAAGGCATTCTTTATGCAAAGCAAACACATAAACGTGAGTTACCTGTTACTTACCCGAATCCGGAGGTCTCCAGGAGCGTTCGTAGATCTTCCCCGGAGTGTATCCGATGCCGCTGCATTCTATCGAGCCGAGGAGGGCAGCTCGATGGAGAAGGTGTTCTGGTCTCAGTACGCTGAGGCCGGACACCCCGTGCCCCTGAGCGACCAGCTGAAGCAACTGGTCGAGCTCCACAAGGCAGCCGAACATGCCATGAAGGGCCTCATAGTTCGGCTGTGGCCAAGAGAGGCTCAGCCTGGGAGCTATTTCGGGCTGGTGTGGTGGCTGGTGGAGGCCTGTCCAAGGCTCGAAGTCATCAAGCGCTCCGCCTGCATTGAAGGTGCCTGTAGGGCCCTTGCCCGTGCTAAGGTGCACTGGGGCAAGCTGGATGCTGAGAAGCTTGTGAAGGACGGGCCACCGCCGGGGAAAGAGTATCGCAAGCTCGAGAATTACTATAAGGATGTTCTGAAGGGTGCCCGCCTTGTGGCGGATGAATGTTCTATGGATGTAATTTTTGAGTAAAACTCGCTCGTTTTGTCTTGTGCGCTGAAAACTTGTTCATATGCGCTAGGCAATGCTGTTTGAATTTAAAATATTACCTTCTGTGCGGCTGTTTATCAATTCTGAGAGATGGCAAGTCGTCGGCTTCTGCCCCCGGGCCGCTAGTGCTGGGGTGTTCGGGGATAAACCTGAGCGCTCTTTTTCCCATGTTTGGGTCCTTCGAGGGAGGCGCTCAGCCCAACGAACAAGGCAATCGGACTATAATGCATGAACACTCTCACTTAGCCATAAAATTCTATAATTTTAAATTTTGGCGAAGCCCCTGGTATTCGGAAGACCGAGTTCGGGGCACTATCCACACCTTGTCCGGACAGAGCCGGCTCCTCGCCCTAAGCGGCATAAGTCGTTAGGGACTCGAAAAACCTCTCGAATAGCGACCAGCTCTCGCTTCATCATGACAGTCAGTTTTAGCTTTCTCCACTGAGGTGCTCGACCCAGCTCAACCGGCACACAATCTAGTGGTTCTCCTAGTGCTACCTTAGCTGATATAGTGGAACGTAAGGCACCAACACATAGGAGCCGGGCAAACCCAACTATTGACCCAAGACATGATTCGGAGCCGATGCATATAATGCTATAAGTTAGGGGTGCCGCACTTGTTAAAGTGTTCGGACTTCTCACACCATATTGAGGGGTACTAAAGCCCCTGGCGTATTTTGGCCGAACCAATGTGTACGGGTGCAACATGTCGTTAAGGAACATACATAAAGAAAAAAAGGTAATGCAAAAATAGACGAAAGCTATGCATTGTTTATTAAAAAGGGCTGCGATCAAAGCAGAACGATACAAATAATGCGATAAATGGAAGGTTGGACTAGTTAACATGTCCATTCCAGGGGCAAGTTGCGGAATAGTATGCGGAACGGGTATACTTCTCGTGATAGAGACCACCTGGGAGTTCCGTAGTGCGGCGTGGCTTGTCTGCTTCCCTGGTTCTTGCATCGTTTGTGCGGCAATTGAACTGCCGAACAGGCCTTCCGAAGGATGAAGTCCTGAAAGTAAGAGAAAAATAAAAAATCGGCAGCCCCTGGTACGGTTTAAGCCGTGTTTTGGGCATGCCGTGAGGGTGCCCCTCCCCCTGTGCCCATGGTATCTCTAGAGCGTAGTTATGTACGTGAAGTACTGGCATCGCCTTTTTGCGAGGGTGGGGGTTGGGGCTGCATTGCTACGCCTACTCGGATCGTGCCACGCGGTCTTGTTGTAGGTTACTCCGGGCGCGCTTGACGGTGTCTGGTCGTTTAGTGGCCAGACTGGAGAACTGCCTGGAGAGGCTGCTTTGAACATCCACTTCAAGGGCCGCCGTGTGCTCCTACGTTCGGAGGGAGCGTTCGGTGTTTCCATTGACCGTAATTACTCCTCGAGGCCCTGGCATCTTGAGCTTAAGGTATGCGTAATGCGGTACCGCATTGAACTTAGCGAATGCGGTTTGCCCGAGCAGTGCGTGATAGCCACTGCGAAACGGGACTATGTCGAAGATTAACTCCTCGCTTCGGAAATTATCCGGAGATCCGAAGACCACTTCAATTGTGACTGAGCCTGTACAGTTGGCCTCTACACCTGGTATTACGCCTTTAAAGGTCATTTTGGTGGGCTTAATCCTCGAGGGATCTATGCCCATTTTCCGCACTGTATCCTGGTAAAGCAGGTTCAGGCTGTTGCCGCCATCCATAAGGACTCTAGTGAGATGAAATCCGTCAATAATTGGGTCTAGAACCAATGCGGCGAATCCGCCATGACGGATGCTAGTGGGATGGTCCCTTCGATCAAAGGTGATCGGGCAGGAGGACCATGGGTTGAACTTTGGGGCGACTGGCTCTACCGCGTATACGTCCCTTAACGCATGCTTCTGCTCCCTTTTAGGGACATGGGTTGCGTATATCATGTTCACCGTCCGCACTTGTGGGGGAAAACCCTTCTGCCCACTGTTGTTCGGCGGCCGGGGCTCCTCGTCGTCATCGCTATGCAGCCCCTTGTCTTCATTTTCGGCGTTTAACTTGCCTGCCTGCTTGAACACCCAACAATCCCTGTTGGTGTGATTGGCTGGCTTTTCGGGGGTGCCATGTATCTGGCATGAGCGGTCGAGTATTCAGTCCAAACTGGACGGGCCCCTAGGATTCCTTTTGAATGCCTTTTTCCGCTGACCGGATTTAGAGCCCCTGAATCCGGCATTAACTGCCGTATCCTCAACATTGTTGCCGTTAATGCGGCGCTTCTGCTTGTTGTGACGCGACCTGCCACTACTGTCCCTGGTGTCTGAATTACCAGGGTTCTTGGTCATATTGTTGCTACGAGCAAGCCAGCTGTCTTCTCTCGTGCAAAAGCGGGTCATGAGTGTCGTGAGTGCTGCCATAGATTTCGGCTTTTCCTGTCCAAGGTGCCGGGCCAGCCACTCATCACGGATATTGTGTTTGAAGGCTGCTAGGGCCTCAGCGTCCGGACAGTCGACTATTTGATTTTTCTTTGTTAGGAACCGTGTCCAGAATTGCCTGGCCGATTCCTCTGGCTGCTGAATTACGTGACCTAGGTCATCGGCGTCTGGGGGTCGCACGTAAGTGCCCTGGAAATTGTCGAGTAATGCGGCTTCCAGGTCCTCCCAACAACTGATTGATCCTGTTGGCAAGCTGTTAAGCCAATGCCGAGCTGGTCCTTTAAGCTTGAGTGGGAGGTATTTGATGGCGTGGAAATCATCGCCGCGGGCCATGTGGATATGAAGGAGATAATCCTCGATCCATATCGCAGGATCTGTTGTGCCATCATATGATTCGATGTTTACGGGTTTGAAACCCTCAGGGATTTGATGATCCATTATTTCATCTGTAAAGCAGAGTGGGTGTGCGGCGCCTCTGTACTGGGCTATATCATGACGTAGCTCCAGTGAGCCTTGTCTACTGTGTTCGGCCCTGCCGAATTTGTGGCCGGCGTAACGGTTGCCGTCTCGAGCCGTGGGGCGCCCACGCGATCCGTAGATCGATCTTGTTTGCCTTGCCTTGTCCTCCAACATGTCTCGTAAGTCCGGCGCATGTTCCCGTGCCTTGGTACGGGGTGCGGCTTGAGTGGAGGGCCGAGAGGCCTCTCTGTCGCGACCACGAGGTGGCCGGTCTGCTGCATCAAGTGCTTCCTCCTCTAATTGGGGTAGCAACTTGCGCTTTGGGTAGCTCTTGGAAGGGCGTTTGAGTTTATGCTCTTCGGCCGCAAGGACTTCAGTCCATCTGTCGACTAGCAAATCTTGATCAGCTCTGAGTTGTTGCTATTTTTTCTTGAGGCTTCTTGCCGTGGCCATAAGCCTGTGTTGGAAACGCTTTTGCTCGACGGGATCCTCTCGCATGACGAATTCGTTGTCGTCGAGGCTTGCCTCGTCTTCGGAGGGAGGCATATAATTATCGTCCTCGACCTCTCTGTCTGTCGCTCTCTCATGAGGGCTGGTTTCTCCATCCTCCTGTGCTAAATCTTGCTAGAGGGGGTTTTCTTCGGCACTTTCCGGAGTATTATTATCTCCCGTGCTGGAATCGCCTTGTTTGTTTTGGCGGGATTTTGAGCGGCGCCGCTGACGCCGGCGCTTAGGCTGTTTCTTGGAGGGGTCATCCTCCGCTGTTCCATCGCCATCTCCCTCTTTTGGGGTGTCCACCATGTATATGTCATATGACGAGGTGGCTTTCCAGGGCCTAGTAGGCACTGGTTCTTCGTCATCTCCTTCGTCGGTGTCCATACCGTCGATGTCTTCGGAGTCGAAGTCGAGCATGTCGGTTAAGTCGTCGACACTGGCTACAAAGTGGGTGGTGGGTGGGATTTGAATTTCTTCATCGTCCGTACCCCAACCTTGTTGACCGTAGTCTGGCTAGGGCTCTCCTGATAAAGAGAGAGACTTCAGTGACTTCAGGATATCACCCAAAGGCGAGTGCTGAAAGATGTCCGCGGTAGTGAACTCCATGATCGGCGCCCAATCGGATTCGATCGGCAGGGGCGCGGAGGGTTCAGAGTCCGGAGAGGAGTCCGGCTCCTCGGAGTCATGAGTCTCGCAGAGTACGGGGCTGGTGTTCGGCTCAATCGCCGTTAGGGTCGCAGCCCCCGAGGTGGCGTCCAACCGCCCATCCTCGATCGGCGCAGTCAGCTCCAAATTAGGGGGCGGAGCTGATGCGGGTGCGGCCTCCAGGGCACAGTTCGGCGGCAGAGCTAAATCATGCTCGTCGTGACAGTGCGGCGCGCTCGTTAGTGGCTCGAATCCGTCGAAGATCAAGTCCCCGCGGATGTCAGCCGTGTAGTTAAAACTTCCAAATCTGACCTGACGGCCAGGGGCGTAGCTTTCGATCTGCTCCAGATGGCCAAGCGAATTGGCCCGCAGAGCGAAGCCGCCGAAGACGAAGATCTGTCCGGGGAGGAAGGTCTCACCCTGGTCTGCATCGCTATCGATGATCGTAGGAGCCATCGAGCCTGACGGCGACGACATAGAGGAACTCTCAATGAAAGCACCAATGTCGGTGTCAAAACCGGTGGATCTCGGGTAGGGGATCCCGATCTGTGCATCTAGGCTGGATGGTAACAGTAGGCAAGGGACACGACGTTTTACCTAGGTTCGGGCCCTCTCGATGGAGGTAAAACCCTACGTCCTGCTTGATTAATATTGATGATATGGGTAGTACAAGAGTAGATCTACCACGAGATCAAGGAGGCTAAACCCTAGAAGCTAGCCTATGGTATGATTGTTGATGTGTATGTTCTCCTACGGACTAAAACCCTTCGGTTTATATAGACACCGGGTAGGGTTAGGGTTACACAAAGTCGGTTACAATGGTAGGAGATCTTCATATCCGTATCGCCAAGCTTGCCTTCCACGCCAAGGAAAGTCCCTTCCGGACATGGGACGGAGTCTTCAATCTTGTATCTTCATAGTCCAGGAGTCCGGCTGAAGGTATAGTCCGGCTATCCGAACACCCCCTAATCCAGGACTCCCTCAGGTGGGGAGGGATACACACAATACAAATAATAGTTTTGAAGAAACAAGTTTTATTTTGTGGGTGCCGGAAAAACATCAAACAAATGATAGCTCACAAATCGTCGCA
Organism: Triticum urartu; assembly: GCF_003073215.2. Taxonomy (NCBI): domain Eukaryota; kingdom Viridiplantae; phylum Streptophyta; class Magnoliopsida; order Poales; family Poaceae; genus Triticum; species Triticum urartu. The sequence goes on along the minus strand of NC_053024.1, from coordinate 216,983,479 downwards.
TCTAACGTAAGTGTATAACAGGGGTTTGGTCCTCTAACGGTCAAATAATTCTTCTGATTCTTCAAGTCGTCGCAGTCTTCAACTGGTGTAGCTTCAATGCTTCTAATGCATGGTCAAATCCTGTTTACTCTGAAATGGTCATCGGTTGTCCGATATCTTGTCCTTCTTGGAGCGGCTTCAGTTGATCCTCTATGTGGTCAAAAGGGAAAGGGGTATATTCTAACTATCTGAGGTAAGAGAAGATATTTTATGAAATCAGAAAAGATAAGAAGTAAGGGATGTTTTTTTTGAAAATAAAATTTTAGAGATTTCCTGTCCTAGGGCTTTTCGATTTCTAGGGTCACGTCCTACAGTCAACATGTGCTCTGATACCATATCTGTAGCGACCCGACCTCAAACGGTCAAGCCTCTGTGTATCCGTGCCATCCCTGGATCGGTATGCTGGCACACACAGTACGTCATTGTATATATCAAAGGGCAATCACATGTATAAATAACGTAAAATTGATATATACCTCATAAGTCTCAGCGGAAACAAAAAATCGGGTGTGGAGTCCCATCAACGCCATCGGCAAGTTGAGTGTAGACCGTAACCCTGTATCGTAACTCTTACTCGTCGAAGAAATATCTGCAACATGATACATTGCAGCCGTGTAGGTTGGTAGATTGAATGTACCGGCAAGATCACAACATGAGAAAACAGATGATAAAACTATTCTATATGCAATATGGCTTTGTGGCTCTGTGTCTGATGTTTTTGCGTAAAACATGGTTTTATTCTCCTTACAACAAAGGAATATCAGGAGTCTGTACTACGGAGTTTTCTATCATGACATGGTTCCGCCAACCGATGTCTCATACCCAAATCATCATAAGTTGCCCACAATTATGTTATCAGTCCGGTGTTGAGAGTTCCGAGATAGATCCAAGTCCACAGGCTCAATTTGTCCGTAACCGGGGACACGGCTAATCGATTAGGTTTTAACCCTCTGCAGAGAATTGTACACTTCACCCGCAAGATTCGATCCCTCTCTTTACATTCTCGCACTTCAGGGTGTTTGAGAACAAGATGATCGAAACATGGTCTTCCGAAGAGTTCCTCTGACCACTGTCCGGTGCTCATCCAATCCTACCGTAGTTCTACATCTGCTAGCACCGTCCCAGCCAGAGTCGCAACTAAGGTCAACCAAGCCAGAGCCCATAGTGACTTGCGGTTGCACAGGTAAGCTTCCGGGCATGAAGTATTCTTCCGTCTCTTTGAGTCTGGGTGAAGCTTTCCGCAAGATGTCATGGCGCTTCTCCATGCATCCCGGACAACCACAGGTTTATCCAGGGTGCCCGTCAACCATCCTTCACCCAGTAGTGTGTATTGAATTCTTGTCTCGGGTCTCGAAATCTTGAGGAGTCTTGAAGATGCAGTCCTTGCCGGTGCCATCATCAAGTTGTCGTCATTGACGTAGAGTCCTCCTTCCTCACACCACTCTCATGCACTCATACCAAACCCCGTCTACTATAGCGTAGCATTAAAACTATATGACGTCCTGGGCTTGATAAGAGGGAGATGGGTTCCTACCTCATGCATTCTACTCAACTACAAGAAATCAATATCACTATTGGAGGGATTATTGAAAGGGTGCTACTACATGCAAATAAAACATAGGTATGAAAAACATGGTCAAAGTGAACTTGCCTGGTCAGTTGGTGAAGATATTATCGCTCTTAAAAACTTGATAAACTAGTCGTCACTCTCCGATGAAATCTATACAAGCAAGCATAGTATTCACATAAGCAATCATTCTAGCACTCAATCATAACAAATCAAAATAAGAAAGAAATTGAAATAGGATCGAAGGTAAAAAACCAAATAAAACTCCGGATCACTAATATAAACTTATAGGGCTAATCTACACCACAACAACTCTACTTAACAACAAGTAAAAATCCTAAAACAAAAATACTTAACACAAGGTAAAAATAATTATTCGCTAAGTAACATAAAGTATTTTTCCTATACTAAAATTCTAACAGTACCTAGAACCTCTAACACTATTCCTATTGCTAACAACTAGTCATACAACAAACAACACCTAGAACCTCAAGAATACTAAGTCTAATAAATCCTAGAAATTACCTACTGTTAAACAATAGAATATATGACACACTAGGGAAAACTAGCAAAAGACACTAATTAAAACTACAAACAGTACTAAAAACAGAGTAAACAGTACTGTTTACAATAAAAAGCTAATCTAACTAACGCACTAACATGCAAACTAAACACTACTGCGTAGCTAGTCTAACAAGTAACCAGTAGCAAAAAGAATCGGTCAAAAATAATATTCCTAACTCAAAATAGCTGAAATTTAGTGATTTGAGAAAATTCATACAAACACAAATTTAAGCTGCTCAAATATGAAATACAATTGAACTAACAGAAAATTCATAAAATTTGTGATCCAAGGCAGTTGGAATCACTCAAAAATACCTCGTATATAATTAACTGCGGATTTTACAAGATTGAAACTATTCTGTTTTTAAAAACAGAATGAAAAAACAAGGCAGGTCGGGATTACTGTAGTTGTTCCGGCATGGGGCCTGGGCGGAGTGGCTCCGGTGGTCCTCCGGGCGAGGCGAGGGGACGGGTGGGGGCGGCGGAGCGGGGCGGAGCAGCTGGTGGCGGAGGTGGGTGGCGGGGAGGGCCGGCGGTGGGTGGGGCGGAGCAAATGGCGGCGGCGGCTCCGGCGAACTCCGGCGGGGCGGCTCGGCGACGTGGGGCGAGGAGAGGAGGGACTGGGGGGGAATGGATGCGCGAGGTGGCTATTTATAGGGGGGAGGAGGTCGTCTTGGAGGAGGGGTCGAGGGATTTCACGAATCCCGCGATTCCGGCGGTGCTCCGGCGGTGGCTGGAGATCGCGAGTATCTTGCGTGGAGGAAAGAGATGATTCGGTTTGGAACGGGCCGGATTTGGCCCAAAAAAAACAGTACCTTCCCTTTTTTCGAATAACATGCGAAGAAAAATCATTTTAGAAAATAAAATGAAAACAAAATATAGGAGTATTATATATCAAAATGATCAGAAAATTAAGCCCAATTTAATGGGATATTTTCCAGGGGCAAATAGAATACTTTTTGAAAAATCATTTTTTTTAAATTCAAACAAAAATCCAAATGACTTTCAAAACTCTATGAAAAAAATATTCCAACATTTGGGGGTGTCATGTTACTCCCTCTCAACACTTTTGTTTTAAGTGTTCTTTGTCAGAAAAGTTTTTTCTAAATAAAATTCAAATGCCACTTTGAGATAAAAACAAAATTTAAATGACAAATTCAAAATGAAATTTTTCTTTACTTCCCACTCTCTTTCATTGAAGAAATCATGTGGATCATTGAGTGGCATGAAGTTTGAAATATTTCCAAATTCAAATATTTTCAAACAGAATTTTTTTGGAAAGTCCTTTTATTCCCTCTCATTCAAAGCTTCAAAAGTTTTAAAATTCCAGTCAATTTTACTCAATCAATCAATCAAACAATCATATATTTTAATTATAATAACATTCCAAAATTTAGAATTTTGGGATGTTACAGATATAATGTAGGCATGTATTCCGAATATAGTCATACATGCTTATGGAAAAGAACTTGCATGACATCTTTTGTCCTACCCTCCCGTGGCAGCGGGGTCCTTACGTAAACTAAGGGATATTAAGGCCTCCTTTTAATAGATAAGAGGAACAAACCATTAACACATAGTGAATACATGAACTCCTGAAACTATGGTCATCACCGGTAAGTATCTCGATTATTGTCACTTCGGGGTTAACGGATCATAACACATAGTAGGTGACTATAGACTTGCAAGATAGGATCAAGAACACTCATATATTGATGAAAACATAATAGGTTCAGATCTGAAATCACGGCACTCGGGCCCTAGTGACAAGCATTAAGCATAGCAAAGTCATAGCAACATCAATCTCAGAACATAGTGGACACTAGGGATCAAACCCTAACAAAACTAACTCGATTACATCATAGATCCCATCCAACCCATCACCGTCCAGCAAGCCTACAATGGAATTACTCACGCACGGCGGTGAGTATCATGAAATTGGTGATGGAGGATGGTTGATGATGACGATGGAGACGTATTCCCCTCTTCGGAGCCCCGAACGGACTCCAGATCAGCCCTCCCGAGAGGTTTTAGGGCTTGGTGGCGGCTCCGTATCGTAAAACGCGATGATTTCTTCTCTCTAATTTTTTTCTCCCCCAAACTCAATATATGGAGGTGGAGTTGGAGTCGGAGAGGCAACAGGGGGCCCACGAGGTAGGGGCGCGCCCCCCACCCTCGTGGCAAGGTGGTGGGCCCCCTGGTCTTCATCTTTGGCAGGTATTTTTTTTATTTTCTGAAAAGTGGCTCCGTGAAGTTTCAGGTCATTCCGAGAATGTTTGCTCCTGCACATAAATAACACAATGGTAATTCTGCTGAAAACAGCGTCAGTCCGGGTTAGTTCCATTCAAATCATGCAAGTTAGAGTCCAAAACAAGGGCAAAAGTGTTTGGAAAAGTAGATACGTTGGAGACGTATCAACTCCCCCAAGCTTAAACCTTTGCTTGTCCTCAAGCAATTGAGTTGATAAACTGAAAGTGATAAAGAAAAACTTTTACAAACTATGTTTGCTCTTGTTGTTGTAATTATGTAAAGCCAGCATTCAAGTTTTCATTAAAGATGATAACTAACCACATTCATAAAAACGCATAGATCTCAAGTTTACTCATATCAATAGCATAATCAACTAGCGAGCAATAATAATAAATCTTAGATGACAACACTTTCTCGAAACCGTCATAATATGATATAACAAGATGGTATCTCGCTAGCCCTTTCTGAGACCGCAAAACATAAATGCAGAGCACCTTTAAAGACCAAGGATTGCCTAGACATTGTAATTCATGGTAAAAGAGATCCAGTCAAGTCATACTCAATGTAAACTAACAATAATGAATGCAAATGACATCAATGCTCTCCAACTAGTGCTTTTTAATAACAGGATGATGACTCAGCATAAAAGTAAATAGATAGGTCCTTCGCAGAGGGAAGCAGGGATTTGTAGAGGTGCCAGAGCTCGGTTTTGAAACAAAGGTGAATAATATTTTGGGTGGTATACTTTCATTGTCAACATAACAACCAAGGGATGGCGATATCTTCCATGCTACACACATTATAGGCGGTTCCCAAAAAGAATGGTAAAGTTTATAGTCCCCCTTCCACCACAAGCATCAATCCATGGCTTGCTCGAAACAACGAGTGCCTCCAACTAACAAGAGTCCCAGGGGAGTTTTGTTTGCAATTATTTTGATTTATTTTGCATAAAGCATGGGACTGGGCATCCCGGTGACCAACCATTTATCTCATGAGTGAGGAGTGGAGTCCACTCCTCTTGAGAATAACCCGCCTAACATGGAAGATACAGACAGCTCTAGTTGATACATGAGCTATTCGAGCATACAAAACAGGATATTTATTTGAAGGGTTAGAGTTTGGGACATACAAATTTACTTGGAACGACATGTAGATACTGTATATAGGTAGGTATAGTGGAATCATGTGGAATAACTTTGGGGTTTAAGGGATTGGACGCACAAGCAGTATTCCCGCTTAGTACATGTGAAGGCTAGCAAAAGACTGGGAAGCGACCAGCTAGAGAGCGACAACAGTCATGAACATGCATTAAAATTAATCAACACCAAATGCAAGCATGACTAGGATATAATCCACCATGAACATAAATATCGTGAAGGCTATGTTGATTTTGTTTCAACTACATGCGTGAACATGTGCCAAGTCAAGTCACTTAAATCATTCAGAGGAGGATACCACCCTATCATACCACATCATAACCATTTTAATAGCATGTTGGCATGCAAGGTAAACCATTATAACTCATAGCTAATCAAGCATGGCACAAGAAACTATGATCTCTAGTTGTCATTGCAAACATGTTTATTCATAATGGGCTGAATCAGGAACCATGAACTAATCATATTTACAAAAACAAAAGAGGTCGACTTCATACCAGCTTTTCTCATCTCAGCCAGTCCATCATATATCATCATAGTTGCCTTTCACTTGCACGATCGAATGATGTGAATAATAATAATAGTACACGTGCATTGGACTAAGCTGGAATCTCCAGGCATTCAATAAATAGGAGAAGACAAGGCAATATGGGCTCTTTTGTCAGATCAACAATAATGCATATAAGAGCCACTTCAACAATTTAATTATGGTCTTCTCCTATCGACCCCCAAAGAAAAGAAAAGAAATAAAACTATTTACACGGGAAAGCTCCCAACAAGCAAAAGAAGAACAGGAAATCTTTTTGGGTTTTCTTTTTAATTACTAGTACAAGCATGGAAAGTAAATTAATTAAAAGCTACAACTAATTTTTTTTGTTTTTCTTAAGGTTTATTAAACACACAAGAAGAAAGCATAAAAAGGAAAATAAACTAGCATGGATGATACAATGAAAAAGTATGAGCACCGACATCTAGAAATATGTACTCCCCCAAGCTTAGGCTTTTGGCCTAAGTTGGTCTATGGCCACGGCTGGCCTGGCGGATATCCATAATAGTAGCTGGGGTCGTACTACGATGCAGCGGCTATCGCCTGCTGAGCTACAACATGGCAACGAGCGGCCTCCTCTCTCCTCTCGTACTCATATGCGTCCTCTCTAGTAATAGTATATCCTCCTCTTGCCTGATAATCAAAGAAAGCAGGAGCAGGGAGAGTAATACGAACAGCATGGTGTCTGTCAAAGATTAGTCGATACTGGAGAGGTGATTCGTTCCTCTCGACAAACTAGTGGTGAACCATAGCATTTAAATCTAGATAAGCAGGAGGTAATTCAATATCATCTTCGCGTATGGCTATACCAAGAAAATTAGCTATGCGGGTTGCATAAATTCCACCAAAGAAATCTCCATTAAGTCTATTGAGATGCAACCTACATGCAAAAATGGCTCCCAAATTATATGATTTGTCTCCTAACGCAGCACTCCTAAGAATACTAAGATCAGGGACACACATGTGACATGCCTCATCTTTACCATTAATGCATCTACCTATGAAGAGAGCAAAATAATGTATAGCAGGAAAGTGAATGCTCCCTATGGTAGCTTGTGTAATATCTCTAGATTCTCCCACAGTTATTCTAGCAAGAAAATCTCTAAATTCAGATTTGCGAGGATCCCTTATACTACCCCATTGTGGAAGTTTGCAAGCAGTGGTGAAATCCTCTAAGTCCATAGTGTAAGATTTATCATAAAGATCAAACAGGACAATTGGAGAATTACGTGAAGTTGAAAATTCAAACCTCCTCACAAAGGTACTGGTGAGATAGTGATACTGGCTGCACTTCTCTTTCTCGAAGCTCACAAGATCAGCGTTACGCAAATATGCGTTAAATTATTCCTTAATTCCCGCTCGATCCATAAAGTTCTCAGAAGGCCATTCACAAGGACGCACTGGAGCGTCTCTTGGTGGCTCTTCATCAGCATCACGCATTGCAAGCCTGGGTCCTTGCTTCCTTGAGGAACCACCTTGGAACATTTTCCTCAGCATATTTCTTCCTCTGAAAAATTCTGAAAATTTTTAGTAACCTCAAAATAAAAGTAAACCAAACTCAATAATATCGATAGCAACTACTCCTACAAGTGCCTAGGGCCTATATCATGCATCAAAACTACTTTTGACCATATAAATTTGGCATGCAAGCTCAAGGACAGGGTCACCTAAGCAACACAAATTTGCAATGACTAAAGCACTAGAACAAAAACTAATTGGACCAATGGAGGATTCACATACCAAGGAACAATCTCCCCAAGCAGTTTTTGAGAGGTGCTTTGAGCAAGGAGATCGAAAATGGCAGCAAGATGAGCTAGAACTCGTGCTTGAGCTGGAAATTCGTGTTTGTGGGAGGAAGATGAAGTGTGTGGGTGCAGGAATAAGTGGAGGAGGGCCACCGTGGGCCCACGAGGCAGGGGGCGCGCCCTCCACCCTCGTGGCATGGTGGTTGACCCCCCCTGGTGTGTTCTCGGTTCCATAAATCCTCAAATATTCTAGAAAAAATCATATTTAAATTTCAGGGCATTTGGAGAACTTTTATTTTCGAGGTATTTTTATATTGCACGGATAATCAGATAGCAGACAGAAAAATATTTATTTTTATTTTATTTAATATAAATAATCAGAAAGTAAAAAGTGGGGTACAGAAGGTTGTGCCTTCTAGTTTCATCCATCTCATGATCATCAAAAGGAATCCACTAACAAGCTTGATCAAGTCTTGTTCACAAACTCATTCCGAATAACATAGAACCAGAGAAATTTCAAATAACGCTATGTTACCTCAACGGGGATATGCACATCCCCAATAATAAAAATATCATATTTCTTCTTGACAGTAGGAAGAGGAAATTCAAAACCTCCAAATATAATCGATGGCATTTTTCCAATAGAGTTGATACTATGAACTTGAGGTTGTTTCCTCGGAAAGTGTACCGTATGCTCATTACCATTAACATGAAAAGTGACATTGCCTTTAGTGCAATCAATAACAGCCCCTGCAGTATTCAAAAAGGGTCTTCCAAGAATAATAGACATACTATCGTCCTCGGGAATATCAAGAATAACAAAGTCCGTTAAAATAGTAACGTTTGCAACTACAACAGGCACATCCTCACAAATACCGACAGGTATATCAGTTGATTTATCAGCCATTTGCAAAGATATTTCAGTAGGTGTCAACTTATTCAAATCAAGTCTACGATATAAAGAGAGAGGCATAACACTAACACGGGCTCCAAGATCACATAAAGCAGTTTTAACATAGTTTATTTTAATGGAGCATGGTATAGTGGGTACTCCTGGATCTCCAAGTTTCTTTGGTATTCCACCCTTAAAAGTATAATTAGCAAGCATGGTGGAAATTTCAGCTTCGGGTATCTTTCTTTTATTTGTTATAATATCTTTCATGTACTTAGCATAATGATTGGTTTTAAGCATATCAGTTAATCGCATACGCAAAAAGATAGGTCTAATCATTTCAGCAAAGCGCTCAAAATCCTCATCATCCTTTTTCTTGGATGGTTTGGGAGGAAAGGGCATGGGTTTCTAAACCCAAGGCTCTCTTTCTTTACCATGTTTCCTAGCAACAAAATCTTTTTTATCATAACGTTCATTATTTGATTGTGGGTTATCAAGATCAACAGCAGGTTCAATTTCTATATCATTATCATTACTAGGTTGAGCATCATTATGAACATTATCATTAACATTATCACTAGTTTCAGGTTCGTTACTAGATTGAGTTTCAGCATCAGAAATAGAAATATCGTTTGGATTCTCAAGTGTTTCAGTAATTGGTTCACTAGAAGCATGCAAAGTCCTATCATTTTTCTTTTTCTTCTTTTTAGAAGAACTAGGTGCATCTATATTATTTCTCTAAGAATCTTGCTCAATTCTCTTAGGGTGGCCTCCAGGATACAAAGGTTCCTGAGTCATTCTACCAGTTCTAGTAGCCACTCTAACAGCATAATCATTATTTTTACTATTCAATTCATTGAGAAAATCATTTTGAGCTTTAAGTGCTTGTTCTACTTGAGTGGTAACCATAGAAGAATGTTTACTAATAAGTTTGAGTTCACCTTTAACATTAGCCATATAATCACCCAAGTGTTCAAGCATATTTGAATTGTATTTCAATTGTCTACCAAAATAAGCATTAAAGTCTTCTTGCTTAGCCATAAATTTATCAAACTCATCTAAGCATGGGCTAGCAAATTTAGTAAACGGGATTACAGCTTTATCATATCTATAGAGAGCATTTACCTTTACTACCTATGTCGGGTTATCAAGACCATGAGTTTCTTCAATAGGTAAAAGATTAAGATTATATGTCTCTTCAACAGGCGGTAAATTAAGACCATGTACTTCTTCAATAGGAGGTAAATTCTTAACATCTTCAGCTTTAATACCTTTTTCTTTCATAGATTTCTTTGCCTCTTGCATATCTTCAGGACTGAGAAATAGAATACCCCTCTTCTTCGGAGTTGGTTTAGGAATAGGCTCAGGAATTGGCTCCGGAGATGTCCAATTATTTTCATTTGTCAACGTATTATTCAATAGAATTTCAGCTTCATCCGGTGTTCTTTCCCTGAAAACAGAACCAGCACAACTATCCAGGTAATCTCTGGAGGCATCGGTTAGTCCATTATAAAAGATATCAAGTATTTCATTTTTCTTAAGAGGATGATCAGGCAAAGCATTAAGTAATTGGAGAAGCCTCCCCCAAACTTGTGGGAGACTCTCTTCTTCAGTTTTCACAAAATTATATATATCCCTTAAAGCAGCTTGTTTCTTATGAGCAGGGAAATATTTAGCAGAGAAGTAATAAATCATATCCTGGAGACTACGCACACAAGCAGGATCAAGAGAATTAAACCATATCTTAGCATCACCCTTTAATGAGAACGGAAATATTTTAAGGATGTAAAAGTAACGAGTTCTCTCTTCTTTAGTGAACAGGGTGGCTATATCATTCAATTTAGTAAGATGTGCCACAAAAGTGTCAGATTCATAACCATGAAAAGGATCAGATTCAACCAAAGTAATTATATCAGGATCAATAGAGAATTCATAATCCTTATCAGTAACAAAGATAGGTGAAGTAGCAAAAGCAGGGTCAGGTTTCATTCTAGCATTTAGAGATTGCTTACTCCATTTAGCTAATAATCTTTTGAGTTCAGTTCTATTTTGGCATGCTAAAATAGCTAAAGAAGCTTCTTGATCAAAGACATAACCCTTAGGAATAACAAGTGATTCTTTAGCATCACTTTCATCAGTATCATCAGATTCAATATTTTCAATTTCTCTAGCTCTAGCAAGTTGTTCATCAAGAAAATCACTAAGTGGCACAGTAGTATCAGGCATAGAGGTAGTTTCATCATAAGTATCATGCATAGCAGAAGTGGCATCATCAATAACATGCGACATATCAGAACGAATAGCAGAAGCAGGTGTAGGTGTCGCAAGCTTACAAAAAACAGAAGGTGAATCAAGTGCAGAGCTAGATGGCAGTTCCTTACCCCCCCTCGTAGTTGAGGGATAGATCTTAGTTTTTGGATCTCTCAAGTTCTTCATAATGATAAGCAGATATATATCCCAAGTGACTCAAAGAATAGATCTATACTCCCCAGCAACAGCGCCAGAAAATAGTCTTGATAACCCACAAGTATAGGGGATCACAACAGTTTTCGAGGGTAGAGTATTCAACCAAAATTTATTGATTCAACACAAGGGGAGCCAAACAATATTCTAAAGTATTAGCAGCTGAGTTGTCAATTCAACCACACCTGGAAACTTAATATCTGCAGTAGAGTGCTTAGTAGCAAAGTAATATGATAGTGGTGATAACGGTAGCAAAAGGTAACAGTAGTAAAAGTAATGTTTTTGGTATTTTGTAGTGATGATAGCAATAGCAACGGGAAAGTAAATAAGCGAAGAACAATATATGGAAAGCTCGTAGGCAATGGATCGGTGATAGAGAATTATGCCGGATGCGGTTCATCATGTAACAGTCATAACCTAAGGTGACACAGAACTAGCTCCAGTTCATTGATATAATGTAGGCATGTATTCCGAATATAGTCATACGTGCTTATGGAAAAGAACTTGCATGACATCTTTTGTCCTACCCTCCTGTGGCAGCGGGGTCCTTGCGGAAACTAAGGGATATTAATGCCTCCTTTTAATAGAGAACCGGAACAAAGCATTAACACATAGTGAATACATGAACTCCTCAAACTACGGTCATCACCGGTAAGTATCCTGATTATTGTCACTTTGGGATTAACGGATCATAACACATAATAGGTGACTATAGACTTGCAAGATAGGATCAAGAACACTCATATATTGATGAAAACATAATAGGTTCAGATCTGAAATCACGGCACTCGGGCCCTAGTGACAAGCATTAAGCATAGTAAAGTCATAGCAACATCAATCTCAGAACATAGTGGACACTAGGGATCAAACCCTAACAAAACTAACTCGATTACATGATAGATCCCATCCAACCCATCACCGTCCAGCAAGCCTACGATGGAATTACTCACGCGCGGCGGTGAGCATCATGAAATTGGTGATGGAGGATGGTTGATGATGACGATGGCGACGGATTCCCCTCTCCGGAGCCCCGAACGGACTCCAGATCAGCCCTCCTGAGAGGTTTTAGGGCTTGGCGGCGGCTCCGTATCGTAAAACGCGATGATTTCTTCTCTCTGATTTTTTCTCCCCGAAACTCAATATATGGATGTGGAGTTGGAGTCGGAGAGGCAACAGGGGGCCCACGAGGTAGGGGGCGCACCCTAGGGGGGCAGGTGCGCCCCCACCCTCGTGGCAAGGTGGTGGGCCCCCTGGCCTTCATCTTTGGCAGGTATTTTTCTTATTTTCTGATAAGTGGCTCCATGAAGTTTCAGGTCATTTCGAGAACGTTTGCTCCTGCACATAAATAAGACCATGGTAATTCTGCTGAAAATAGCGTCAGTCCGGGTTAGTTCCATTCAAATCATGCAAGTTAGAGTCCAAAACAAGGGCAAAAGTGTTTGGAAAAGTAGATACATTGGAGACGTATCAGATACTACGTTGCATATCCCTTGCGCATATTTAAACCACCAATTAACGATTGTGTGCGTACCATAAACTAGCCATGACTCTGTATGCTGGACTAGCAGCACTCTAAGGGAGCCTAATGTAGTGCACTGGAATTCCTATATGCCACCTATGATTTTGTGTAATGTACTGCCCCTGTTCCTAAATATATGTGTTTGTAGAGATTCCAGTATGGACCACATACAGATGTATATAGATGCATTTTTGAGTGTAGATTCACTCATTTTGCTCTGTATGTAGCCTATAGTGGAATCTCTAGAAAGACTTATATTTAGGAACGGAGGTATGAGGTAATATCATGTATGACATCTACATATCTAATTTAGCAGCCAGTAGTAGAAATCATTGTCTGCACAAAGGGATTACTGGTCTAAAATCCTAGCAAAGCACGCTGGTAGGCACAGAACAATACAAGAGAGAGAGAGACACACACACTTACAAGATCATAGCAATGCCTCAGTCCAGGATCTTGGTTGGCCAAGCTGTTAGATCCGGAAGAAACATTGTCCTTGTAGTTTTTGCCAGCTGCATAACAGGTAACAGCGACTGGTTAGTATATTTGAAGTACATCGGGCAGGTGATGCTGGACGGGTTTAAAGGTGACAAGTACATAGGTCATGGCGGGTGCTTGGCATCTCTCGAGACAGTGTGAATCAGGTTAAAAACGTCGAGGATGATGATGCTGCGCTGGCTGTCGGGGTCCTGTGAGGAGATCTAGAATCGTCGAGTAGGGTGTTTGTGGAGCGGCTCCGGTAGGGTGGACTACGGTGTGGGTGAAGCGGATCTGTGGCCGTGGACGAGGGCGTATGTGAAGCTGCTCCGGTGGTTGGATTAATGATGGTGTCGACGACGCGGATTTGCGGTCGTGGGCGGGGCGTCAGAAGTTGCTCCGGTGGTTGGGTTAAGGATGGTGTCGACTATGCGGATCTGCGGCCGTGGACGGGGCGTCAGAAGTTGCTCCGGTGGTTGGGATAAGGGTGGTGTCGACGATGCGGATCTGCAGCCGTGGACGGGGCGTCAGAAGCTGCTCCAGTAGGTTAGATGAGGGTGCGAGGAAGTGGATCTGAGGCCGTGGACTTGTGAGTTGGCAAAGCGGCCCCGGTAGGGTTGAGAATGGTATAGGCGAAGCTACTCTGGTAGGGTTGACGATGGTGTCGGCGAAGCGGCTCGGGTAGGGTTGAGGAAGGTGTCGGCGAAGCGGCTCCGGTAGGGTTGAGGAAGGTGTCGGCGAAGAGGATCAGAGGCCATCGACGGGAGCGTCGGTGGGGCGGCTCCGGGGGGTGTGGACGAAGCGTCTCCGGTGGGGAGTACGAATGAGCCACTGCAGATGCGTGGCGGTTGACGAGAGTACCGGCGAAGCAGATCTGGCGCCATGGACAAGGCCGGCACTAAATGGGCTGTGGTACAGTGGTGGATGAGCATTCTACTTGTTTCTAGGGGAGGTGGGAGGGGTAGATGCGGCCGTAGAAGCAGATCCGGCGAGGTGGACGCCACTGGCAGTGAATGGGCTATGGTACGCCGGTGGATGAGCAGTCTAGGGTTTCGAGAGTGGAGGGGAGAAAGGGCGATGAAGTACGGACAGCGTGATGTAAGATGCTCTGGTGATGTGGAGTTAGTCGGTTTTGCAGGAGGGGGAGAGGAAATGGGGGTGCTGTGTAGTGGGGGAACTGGAAGTTACCAAAGCAGCCCCGACCTATCATGTAGATGAGGGCGGCATTGTAACTGTTGGTCTTCGTGCACCAAGGACAAAAGGGGGATTTCGCATGCTAAAGAGTAAGGTGGCGGAAATTTTAGAAGGAGGCGGGAGATTTTGCCGCCCGCGGGATCGTTCGTATCCAGTTTCAACTAATTTTGGACCGTGCTAGCGGGAAGGTCATGCTAGACTGTGTACACGGGGCACGCGTCAGCAGTTAATAACTGGTGTGAAGTCCACCCCAGAAAAAAGACAATAACTCGGGATGATGCGCCGATAACTTGGACGTTCACACGGGCGCGGCCAATCGTACGGGTGTAGTGGCGCGTTCACAAAAAAGGGATCAAACGCTCAGGCTATGTATTTCTCATGTAAATAGATAATTTAGTGCCATTGGTTATTTACTTTAAACATAATGCATTGACGTGTTAGTGTAGAGGCGCACAAAAAGAAATGGATATTGTAGTCAGCTACTTAAAAGTGTTACCTAATATGATTACATAGCCTCCATTTCATAAATTGCGTACCCGTTGAATTCATATATGAATATTACATATATTACTTCAAAATAGAAACTTAAATCATCCAAGACTAATGAATTTGAATGCAAGAGTAACAATGGTGCATGTACATGATATCTACATTGGTTGTTTGAAGAAACATCACTGTAACTTTGGCATGCACAACTGAAAAGGTTTATTTAAATAGAAAAAACGTGATATGTGAGTGTCCAATCTTTATAGCGTTGAATCGATATTGTACCTTTGGCCACGATACGAAGTAGATATTGACTTATGTTCAAGCGATGCATGTCCACGATCGCTAGATAGTGATACGTGAATGAATTGTGCAATCTCTCTCACACGCATACATATCTCATTTCCCTGTGGGCATCGGAATCACATGCGCGCACTTCGTGTATTTCTCTCCCTCCGTCAGGGTTAAATTCGTCTTTCTACCCCATCCTACAAGTCTCTCACATAGAAACACACACGCTCTCTATGTCTAACATGCCCACCCCTTTAATTCTGCCCATCCACAGCCACTAATGTCTCAAAGTATAATAATGTCTCTCACACATATGCTATCTACCTATCCCTTAATATAGCTAAATATGTGTCACACAAACTCCTTCTCCCTACTAGCAAGATGCCCATGCGTTGCACGGAACATCAAGATGCATTTGTATGAGAAGTTTTTCTTGTGGGAGAAAAGGATGAACGAGGGAATGCCTTATTTGCAAATGCGGAGAGGGGTGTGGGTATCTTTTTGCAAAATTGCCATAGTTTCCTTCCTGTCCGTCGGATATAAATCGGATGGCCTATATTGCAGGATGGCAGGAACACCATCATCACCAACTCTGTTTTTTATAAGAGTAGAGATATGTGAGTGTCACTGCCCCCCCCACACCCACACTTCCCAACACCGAAGGAGTAGGGTGACACCTCAATCTTGATACTAATCTATCGACTGGCTTCTCTCTCAAACATACACACACACTACACGGCACCGAAGGAGTAGGGTGGCACATCGATCTTGATAATAATCTATCTACTCCTCTTTCAAACACACACACTCGCTAGTTGTGCCTCTGTGCCTATAGCGCACACTCTCGATACGTCTGTCTCTCCCTCCCCCCCCCCAACAATGACAGCAGAAGGGTGACAACTCGATCTGATCATAATCTGTCAATTGGTTTCTCTCTCAAACATTGTGTCTCGGTGCCTCGCTCGGTAGCCCCCTCGATATGTAGAATTCTCGCGTGTGCAAAGCTGTAGTGACGATGACGCTGAACCCAGTGTGCCTTGTTTTTACCGGCCTCATGTGATAGTTTTCACCCTGTTTTCTGTTAATTAACAAGGCAACATTTTCTTTGTTACTACTAGTGAATCTGAAATCATTCGGGGCAGACATAAAATATATCACTTCAACCCAATTATCGCAGCAACTATTTTAAAAGAAATTAGCTAGCTTCCCGTGCATTGCACGGAACATCAAGATGCATTTGTATGAGTAGTTTATCTTGTGAGAGAAAAGGTTGAACAAGGGAAGGCCTTATTTGCAAACGTGGAGAGACGTGTGGGTATATTTTTGCAAAATTGCCATAGTTTCTTTCCTATCCGTTAGATATAAATCCGACGGCCTATATTGCAGGATGGCACGCACACCATCATCGCCAAGTGTGTTTTCTACTCCCTCCGTCCGAAAATACTTGTCATCAAAATGGATAAAAACAGATGTATCTAAAACTAAAATACGTCTAGATACATTTCCTTTTATCCATTTTGATGACAAGTATTTCCGGACAGAGGGAGTATTTGTCTTTTTAGAGATTTCAACAAGTGACTATGACCGGACCTTACCAACATACTCAAAAAAGTAGTCCATAATTTTGATGTTACCCTCTTTTCTTGGCGGTGCAGTGCCATCTGGATACCTCATAAATAAATCAAGGACAAATCTGACCCCTTCCTGAAAAGACATACGGAGCAAAATGAGTTAATCTACACTCTAAAATATGTCTACATACACATCCGTATGTGGTAGTCCATTTGAAATCTGAAAAAGACAAATATTTAGGAACGAATGGAGTATATATAAGAGTAGACATGGAGATATATCTCCAGCATGGTCTACAACAAAAATGTGCTGGGATGGTTAGCGCCGGATGCTCGCAACGCGATGACATGAGTTCAAATTCTGTCTTTTAACTTTATATTTTTATATTATATATTACTCTACTTATTTAATATATACTTCTTTCGCTACTGTACTGACAGTGGAACCCACAGAGTACTTAGAATACAAGATTACGGATGGACTTGTTTCTTTTTAACTTTATGTACGAAGCTATAGCCACCCTGCAAGTCACGTGTACACTGTACATGCAATTAACTTTTTATAGAGGGACAATCATATAGGCAATTAACTCAAATGGATTGGATGTCACTCTATTATTGCCAGCATAAAGAGCATCTCCAACGGCAGCCGGAAAATTTCCTCCCGCTTCCTTGAGCGGAGGACGACATCAAACGCCAGCGGCATACATTTTTACAACTCTAACCAACCAGATGAAATTCGTGCAAACACGGACTGATTTCATATAAGCATGAAGGATTTCGTATAAAAAAGTCGGATCTTCATATAAACATGATGGATTTCATTACATTTACATGAACTAAGAGGTGCCAATCCGGCTCTCTTGTATAATTAATACTCCCTCCGTCCGGAAATACTTGTCCTAGAAATGGATGTATCTAGACTTCTTTTAGTTCTAAATGGCCGCCCGCGGATCTCCTTGTCTTCCTCATGTCCGTCAGACACTTGCGGGCTCGACGAAGGTCCTGGGAAGAGACGAAGCAGCAAAGAAACCACCTGAATCCGCGGTCGTCGCCTCAGCGATGGCCTTCTTGGGTCCCAAGTGGCGGCGACCTCCCGTGTTCTACTTCTCCTCGATGATGGTGGCGGACACGGAGAAGCTGGCCACCGACTCATCGCTCTCTACGCACCCGGCTTCTGTCTCTGCCTGCATGGCGCTGCCGCAGGCACGGGAGGCGCGCCCACAGACACAGGAGGCGCAGCCACCGCAGACACTAGTGGCGCGGTACGACGCGGCAGCGACGGCGCCCGTACCGGCATGCTCGCCGCCGTGCCGGCGTGGAGTAACTCACCACTCCTCATCGAGCTGAACTGGAGCGGCGAGTTGTTGAACCACACGCCTGCTTGGGGCGACAACTGGCTCCGTCGGGCCAAGCGAGGTTGGTGAAGCACCGAGCGGCCTCACCCGTATCCAGAGGGCTCGGCGTGCCACCCAGCCGGGTAATATGCCGAAGAACGGCTCATCGGAAGCCATCGGAAGAGTGGAGAAAATGGTGAAGGAGGAGATGGGGGAGCGGCGGAGGGGTGCGATTCTTGCCCGTTGTCTGTCTAGCCTCGTGTGAATAGAGGGCGGATAGTAGGAGCTTGGACGGCGTCTGGCCTCGTTTAAACTGAGGGCGGACGGGAGGAGCTCGGTCGATGTTGCGTTTAATTCCGGCCCGCTCATGAACGGACGTGTGGCCGGAGTAGGGTTCTCGGTTTGCATGTGGGTTTAACGGAGGGGTTTAATGGAGGCGTCGGGCGTGCTGCGGGCGGCGCAGTACTATTTGATTTGACAACAGTAATGAGCCGTCAAATCACAAAGGCCCTTGCCTCTCATGAAACCGACCGAACTAGACTGCCCCGCCCTCTAGCCTTTTAAAAAATGTATATAGTCCACTTTTGTACAGTAGTAGTATCGATGGATTGCGCCATGGAGCAAAACTTGAAATTAAAAAAAAGGTGGTACATATAGAGAGCGCTTGTCGCCAAATTATGCATATAGTACTATTAAAAAGGCTTGTCACAATAATGGTGTCCAGCACAAGTGCACAAGCCACCCCTCAAATAAAACTAAGCACCCTGGAATTCTTTGACAAAACTAAGCACCCTGAAATTCTTTGACAACTAAACTGCTGGCTATATGATGTTGGCCCTATATATTGTACGTATATAATGTGAAGAAACGAGTGGTAGTACTATACCAACTAAAAGATGAAATGTAAGAAATACTGGTATGTATGTACTGAAGAGTTAAAGTAACAAGAAGAAACATAACATAGTTCTGCTGGGGGCTCAGCACAACACACCCCTCAAATTAAATTAAGCACACCTGAAATTAAACTTTGCAAGTATTTCGGTAGACACTACATTAGAACCACCATGAGCAGCGACACTACCACCTTACTCGGAGTCCTTGTCCACGTCGTCGACTTCGTCCTTGTCCCACTTCCTCTTGGCCGATACTTCTTTGCTTGACCCGCACACTTGGCTGTTGCTCTTCATCCAACCCTTGTAGATACTGAAGCAAAGGTAGCCATCCATTGCAGCGTAGTGGATGTGGTCTATATCTAGTACATTTCGCTGCCATGCATGACGATGAAACGTGTATGGAGGTTTCTCCAGTTTACCGTACGAAGGATGAACCATGGCTCCTGCCAGGGTCAGCATTGAAGGCTGACGAGAGGACACCAGCCGATTCTTCTGGAGGTCGAAGGTGTTGCCTACAACGAGGCCTATCTGACGCATGACTTCTTTGTCGTTACCAAAGTCTACAGTAACGAATTTGACTAGGTTGCTCTTGAGGAAATCCTTAAAATCCTGGCACTCAACGTCGGCATGGCATATGTGGTAGACCAAGCATAAGTCATGCATGCAAACCTGGATCACAGCGGGCTTCTTCCTCTCCTCGTCCTTTAGATCCTTCTCTCGTCCCAGGACTGTGGTGTACTCAACATCTAGCCCAGCGACCCACTCATCATCTGAGTCTTCGAACATGCGTTTGAAGCGAGAAAGGCATCCTTTCACCGTCATGGAAGAACGGGTGTAGATGACGTTGAACTCATCGCCGGTGATGGTTCTAACCTTGTACTCACCGCCGATCGGGGAGATTTGGGACGCCATGGATTTGGGAGGAGGGTTAGGATTAGTGGAATTGCCGTAATGTGAATGGACGGACTACTAGGAGCGAACCGCCGTAGTATTGAAGGACGTGCGGGGACGAGTAGGAGCGAACTTCCAGCGTGCGAACGGCAGGGTAGTGGCTTTCCATTCTCCCATGATACGGGCTTCCGAGAGCCCTTGGATCTGAGATCGAATGGTTGCATGGCGTGATTCTAGACCTATAGGTGAATATCCTATCCTGGAGGGTTATTCTGCAAATTTCAGCAACTTAGCAAGCGACCGTTTGATCTCAGATCCAAGGGCTGCCAGCAGCCTGTATCGTGGTCGCGCCTACCACGATCGTCGTGTTGCTCGTGCGGTCGCGCCCTTGGAGATTTAACACGGTGTGTTAGGCTATCTGATGTTGGCATGTCATACATAGTCATCACTTAGTCACTCATACTACAACAAGGTTTTGGCTATAAGTGTATTTTTTTACTTCCCTCTATCTCTTTCTTCGTACTCCCTCCGTCCCATAATATAAGAACGTTTTTGACATTAGTGTAGTGCCAAAAACGTTATTATATTATGGGACACGGGGAGTACTAGTATTTATTGCATTTGCCAAGGAGTGACCTCTTCTAATGAAATGGTGTTGCTAAGTTTGCTTCATTTAATTAGCTATAGACTCAAAATTGTCTTTTCTCCTAGGTACACGCTCTTAGCACCGTTTCTTCCTTGGGTCACCAAACTAGTCTCTCTCTTCTTGATTAACTTGCCACATTAGACTTTATGCCTATGTGGCAAGCTTAAGCACTTGTAGGAGCAAGTAAGTACAATAGTGCGCTTTACATGGCATTTTTGCATATGTGGAGGAAAGAGAGGCAAGGAAAAAGTGGATAAGTGGGCTCTCATGCAAGAGCCAGCCTCTACTACATGGTGGAGCATTGTGAGAGGCACCTGTATGGAGGTGGTCAGGAATCGGGAGACTCACGCCGGTCGTAGCGCCGCAGTTAAAATGATAATGGCAAGTCAAATCACGGGGCCCCACCTGTCCAGCAGTAACTCGCTGTCAAATCACACAGCCCTACGTTTGCAGCAGCCTACTCCCTCGTCTTCTCGCATCTCTGTCGAACCGACTAGGCGGAACTACCCCGCCTACCGCGCAGGAAAAGCCCGCGCAGTATACTCCCTCCGTCTAGGTGACCAAGGTGGAGAGGAAAACGAGAGAACTTAATGTTTAGTACTTCGTATTTGCTAAGGCTGGTTGTAATGGTACTAGCCTTAGCAATTTTGATGAGGTGTCATATAATTAAATGAAGAAAGAAAGAGAGAGCTGAGTACTATGTGTCATACATGGCAATAAATAAAGTACTACATGATACTAATATATGATACATGGCGCTGGAGTACTAAGTATTATTAATACAGTTTTGCTAGAACTCATCTAGATGAGATATAATTTGGTCTCATTCATCTTTTGTAGCCATTGGATGTGATGATATATAAGATGCGTGTGTGCTGACGTGGGTTGTATTTGTTCTTGTGCAACGAACTGACCACTGCATGTCATGTTTGATAGTCTCAAGTCATTAAAAGCATACAAGCCCCACATCTCTTCTTGGTTGATTCCTCTATTTATGTAAAAAAATAAGAAACAACGTGAGAGTTAATGCGCCACACCTATGTGTTTACTATTTGGTTTTCGTAAGATGACTTAATACTCACCTAGACGGAGGGAGTATTCGATTTGACAACGGGCGACGCAGTTCCCGATACGGCTTTAATGCAGACGAGGGAGGGAGTAGCGGTTCCTGGTATGTTGAACGACCAATGCATCCTCCTTCAATTAATGCATGAGGGAAGTAATGGGAGGAGGTCCGGGAAAAGAGGTTGCACGATGTGAATGCAACACAGTTTTCCCTCATTGCCCTCATATAAAGGCGTCCCTCCATTCCAATGCATCTACCACATTGTACGCACCTAAGAATTTGCCTAAGCACCTACACTAAGCGCAAAAGAGCTCACTCCAGACCCAAGGCGGCGATGCGCGTGAGCGGCCAGCGGCTGCGCCAGATGGTCCACGATGCCGGCCTGCGGCATGGCGCCGAGGATCGTCTCCAGACGGTGTTGGAGACCGGCTGGTGGATGGTCGCCGTCGACGCCAACTATGACTCTCAGTTGGACCAGATGATCGTTGCCACCAGCAACAAGTTCACCGTCCTCAAGAAGCTCGCGGACGACATCGCCGTACTCCTCCAGCCCGCGCGCCCGGGCTCCTCATTGCCTGCCACCCTAATCGGCCTTCATGGCTGGAACCTCTTTCAAGCACTAGTGGCCCTGCGACTGCCTGCCGACGCCACGAAGAATGTCCACCTGGAGGTCGTGCTCGCCGCGAGGTGCCTTGCCCTGCAAGAATTCGTCGACCTACACATCCACGTGTACGAGCAAATCATGTACATAGGTATCTACAAGGTCAGTGAGGACGCTACGACGTTGGCCTTCCTCAACCGGCTGGAAGCCTGGGATGCTTTTGCTGAGAAGCACCTCGACCTCGCCACAAAAGCCGCCGCTCCTTAGCCGCCGGTCGGTGGCCCGGCGCACTAAGTTGAGGAGGAGGAGGTCGTACGTTCTTGGATCCATCTTTCTCCTTGCCTTCTGTAACCACCACTGCGATTGCATCATCGTGGCCTTAATTCTTATTATGTTGTTGCATTCTCGTTCCAGTCAATACCGACATGTGCGATCCCTTTGCTTAAGTATATGCATCACTGTAACTAGTACTCCATCCGTCAATTTATAAGTTGTGCTTACCTTTTCCATCAACTTCGTGCAACACGCGGGCATCTTGCTAGAAACACTAGAATATGTCTATATAATCCGTATGTGATAGTCCATTTGAAATCTCAAAAAGACAAATATGTAGGTACAGAGGGAGTAATATATTAGGAGTATATCAAAACAATAGTGATTTCTTTCATGTTTGTGAACAAATACTACTATTCTACTACTTTGGATCCGTCGCAACGCACGGGCACATTGCTGGTAAAAGAAAAAGGTCTGCCGCGTTCGCGTCGCACCCCCACACGCCCGGGAATCGGGAGTACAACACGGCCCGTACGGCACGACACATAGCTTAGGGAAGGCGTGTTTCCTAGCATTTTCACTTTCATGTCGGACCGCCGTTGAGCACACCGACACCCCGCCTGCTGCCGGGTTGGAAAAACAGAAATGAGGGGAAGATCTAGCTGTGGCACGGAAGCCAAGAAATTTGGTGTCAGACGGGGCTCGTTGATAGAGTAGGAGCATTCCGTACTAGTACTACTCCTACTAGTACCAAGTTTGTACTCCTAATACTATATTACTAGGACTACCACTATACAACTTGTAGGTACGTGCACGACACAACATCGTAGGAACAAAAAACGAGAAGATCTTGTTTTGGGTGATTTATCCTTTTTTCAATCAACATAGTAGGAATAATATGATGTGGGGGGCACCCATGAAGCTTATGTGGCTTGGTTTCAAGGCTACGGAAGTTTAAAGAAAAATAAATAGATAATGTGTTTAGAGTGCACTCCACTAAATAGATATACTTTGGATCCATTGCAACGGACCGGCACATCTATATCTACACCCCCTATATAGTGTGTGAAAAACTTTGAAAGTTGGTCGTTGGATGAAGCCAATCCGACGGTACAAAGATGGCAAATACGAGCACTACTGGCCGTTGGATATCATCCACCAGATTCTGCCACATGTATAATCTAGAAGACTCCATGGTTGAACTTAATTCATGACTAACTTTGCCACAACTAAGCTTAGGCAAAGTTATTAGTTCTTAAAAATGAGAGCCACAGGTTGGCAAGCCTAAGGGAATCTTGCCAAATTTTTTGTGCGTATGTCATGTGGGGCCTTAGTGTGGCTTGCCTAAGGTGTGGGTTGAACCAAACACTCACCTAAGTTAATCAAACTTGCCTAACCTTACATTCTAGATTTTGCCACATGCTAGAATCCAGAAAGCTCCACATGTAGAAGCATAATGCACAAAGCACCAGAATCTCATGCGTGCAATGCACGTGTACCTTACTAGTACTAGTTGGTAGTGGTAAGAAACAAAATCCAGTTTTGGCACGAGCTCGTATTGCAGGAGCACCACAAGGCCTGCCGCAGGAGTTACATTTCCCTCTCGGGGCCCATGGGACCGAACTTCAGTGGCTTAGTGCCCGGCCTATGAGACAATGACATGCGGACCTTAAATGCCGCTAGCCCACATGTCATTCTCATGGTGGTGGCGTGGTTCGCGACTCACCCGTTCGAGACGAACCGGCCGGTGGTGGCGTGGCCATGGCGAGGGTGCCACAGCTGGGCGTCGGGGCGTTACGAGGCGTAGATGGCCACACCGGCGGGTACTACCTGTAGTACATAAGTACTCCAACTGAGGATTGATGCCCGGGACGAGATGTGTCACAGCCGCTGGATGAAAATTCGATGATGCGGGAGTACGGATCGGAGCACAGCAGCGGAGCAGGCAAACCGCATCCAATCGGTTGTGTCTGTGGTACAAAGTTGATGGTCTCCGCAGTTCAGCTGGCCCGCATGTCATGCACACAAAGGCAGAGGAGCGGTGGGGCCGAGAGGGATGAGGGGCGTATCGGGGGGATGAGGATCCCCTGACGCGAACAATCCTACCATTCTGTCACTGACATGTGGGACCCATAAGCGTGGGTCCCACCTGTCAGCGAAGCAAAGGCAGGGCAAGGCAGTGATAGCCACATCAGAGGATCCATGTCCACGTTGGGGACCGTCGTGCCATGGGTTGGAGCGGCGTCGTGGGAATCGCGTGTGGGTGTGGCAGTGGTAGAAAAAAGAAACGTGATGGTCGCCGTGGTTCAACTTCCATGGACAAGCTGTCATGTCTGCCGACACATGTATATCAAAACTAGAGTGTTTATATTTCAAGCACGTGAACAAGTATTATTCTACTACTTTGGATCCATTGCAATGCACGGGCCAGCACATTGGTAGTAGTAGTGTCCATCTCTATCTCTAGAGGCCTTCCCTCGTTCATCCTTTTTTCTCACAAGATAAACTACTCATACAAATGCATCTTGATGTTCCGTGGAACGCATGAGGATGTTTCCTTGGAGGTATCTCCAGCGCGGCATGGTCGTAGTTGCAAGTTGACACCCCTTGAGATGCCGACATTGAGGGGCACTCGGATTTCCTCCGATGAGCAGGCAAGATGAGTTTGATCACGTAGTAAATGCATTCTAAAGAATACTTTCGTGTCCATTTCCTAATTCCCCCCTGCCCACTGTTTCACAGGCTAGGCTCGGTGCGAGTGGAGATTGGCTTGCAAATGTACGGGAGGGTACCAGCATCAATTTGCACAACATTTACAACGGTGACACCGTACCCGTAGAACCTTTGTCCAACATTGGGATTAGCCATGCAACGGGCCACCGCATGAATTGGTACGATGGAACCACGGTGAGAATGAAAAAGATAGCACGAACCTTGCACATGGCGGTCAAAGGCGGACCATGCTGTCTGCGGCCGATTTGTTGCCGTACAAGTAGGAAGACGCTGTGCTCCTTTCTAACCGCATCTTCGCGGTGACAAACCAGGGGACTTATTTTTTATGGGACACATCCTACCATATACTCCCTCTCTCCCAGTTTATTTGTTTTGTATCTTTTCATTTTATAAGTTTCAAATTCAAATTTAGAGCTCCCCATCACATGTTGAGATTACAATGTCCATTAAATCGTTGCGTGCCTGTATAGTAAAGAAACAAATCTCGAGTTTGGCACGAGTTCGTGCTGCGGGAGCACCACAAGCCCTGGCGCAGGAGTTACATTTCCCTCTCAGGACCGTCGGGACTGAGCTTCAGCGCCTTACTACACCTACCTTTGAGTCAATAACATGTGGACCCGATAGGTGACTGATCCACATGTAATGCTCCCGTAGGCAGAGGGGCAGTGGGGCCAAGAGGGGTGAGCCGCAGGTCGGGGCACGTGTGGTTTCATGGGTTCGAGCGGCGTCGTGGGAATCGCGGGTGGCTGTGGTAGAAACTTGATGCTCGCCGCATTTTAGGTGGCCCACATGTCATGCACACAAAGGCAGAGGGGCGGTGCGGCCGAGAGGGGTGAGGCACACGTCGGGGGGCATGGTGCCGTGGGTTGGAGAGGCATCATGGGAATCGCGAGATGAAACGTGATGGTCGCCGTAGTTGAACTTCCATGGACAAGCTGTCATGTCTACGGACACATGCACTGCATACCGATCATTGGAAGGAGTAGCAGAGAAAGCTATATATGCGGATAAATAGTTCCTTATAGTCAAGCGGACCCACGCTACTACTCTGTTCCAAAGACATGCACACCATCGAAATAGTCCATCTATATCAATATACACCGAGAGGGAATAATTTTTTTTACAAGAGAGGAAATAGTTCATCCATCCATAATGCCCTCCTGCTGGTGCAACCTCTTCTTCTTCTTCTTCTTCTTCTCATTCTCTGTGGGAGACGGCTTCGCAACAAGCTCTTTGGACCTTGCAGCTATCTCGAAACTCACACGGGCATCGAGGGCAGCATATTTCTTGCATTATCTGAACGATGAAGTGAACAGGCATGCTAGCACGGGAGACCTATTTCCACTATACAATGTTATTTCTTGCATTATCCTACTCATACTCTGAACAATGCTGATCTTACATTAACAATGCCTGTCCTTTTTGATATGATGCAGTGTCCCTACAGTTACTGCCCTTTGTAATCACACCACCTTTGCCAAAAACAGGGAAGCACAACTGGTTCCTCGCTCGATCAGACGAGGGCAAAAGACTGATGATCATTCGGACACATGAGCCGGAAAAGTTATATGGCAAAAACCCCACTGTATACAAGCACCATGTAATACGTGAGTATCCGGACAGTGGCTGTTACGTCTATGAGCAGGATACCAGCTTGTTGGGTCCTTTAGGATTTTTTTAGTTGGAGGCTGGTAAACAGCCTTGGTTCACACTCTCTGTTTCTCGGACTCAATTATCCGATTAACCAGGAGATTACCATTGGCAAGGACCTTGATGCCAGAGAGGCTCTGTTTGCTATGGAAAATTGTGTCTACACGGCGAGCCCTAGGAGTTCGGGAGCAAACTACCCTGATTGTCAACGATACAACCTGCAGCCAAAAGAAGGTGAGAATGACAAAGGCATCCGGATTAATTTTGATCCTTGGATGTCTCAATTACGACAGGCAGTGATGTGGTTCAAGCCTTATGGTTGATAGGTAATTCGGCTGTTGCGTCGAAAGGGTGAAGTACTGGTGTCTCCGAATCACTAGTCGCTAAAGCGGGGCTGCAAATTATGATGGTGTAGGAACATCTCTTCGAATGACTTTGTTGTCTTTGCTGGTGGTTCTGGATGGGTAGTTCTTTCTTTTGTTATGCATATTCCTTGTCATTTGGTCATCCTCATCTATGTCACTCTTACTATGTAATAGTTGCTTCTGTTTAGAATGTCATTCTCGTCTGGATCACGAGAGTCTGAGCGCTGCAGATGGGTGCGTTTTGGTGGTGTAGCAAGACTTCTTATGAACTATCATGTCTTGCTGTTTATGCCAGTAGTAGTCACTAGTTAGTGTTTGAATGTTGTATATATCGTTGTTTCGAACTGTTTATTGTCTCGAACTACTGGTGGGCTAAATGAGGGCATCATCATTCTCCAGTGTTCAGAGTATATCTCCTCTTTTCAAGTTATATAATTTGAGCTCAGTGTCTTTTCGATGATGTACACTTGTTTGGGCCAGTGAGGTGTCGTTGAATATGGACCAAGTAGTAACACAATGCCAAACAGGTCAATTATGACTCTCAGGCCGGGCTCTCAAAAGATGCTGAAAAAAAGGCCGGGCTCTCCAAAAAGAAAGAATAAGGACTCTTAGGCCAACATGTGGGTGCCACCGGTGTTTTCGTGCGCTTGCGCGCCGAGAGCATATTGGCGCGTGCTCGAAATTCATGCGACCTTTTCATCCCCAGTCTCCCACCCCTCCCCCACCTCTGGAATCTCGATTCCTACTCCAGTTCCCCCAAATCCCCCTCCTGTACTTCCTGTACTCAAGCGCACTATCATGTCGCCAGTCAACGCGGATCTCTGAGCTAGAGATCCTAAGGTCCGTCCTGCCTTCGGTCGCTGCGTGCTGTCGCTCAACAGTGGCATGGCGGCGCTTGACGACCAGTTTGCCGGCAAAGTGCTGATGGTAACCATCAATGGCGACCGGCCTCCCGTCTCGTCGGACGACCTTGTCAAAGCACTTGGCATTACGCACGGCATCCAAATAAGTGACTTACTTGTCAAAGTCTGTCCGCCACCGGCTGATTTCTTCATCAGGTTCCGGACAACTTTCGACTGCAGTCGTGTGCTCAAATCTTCCCGGCGTTTGTTCTGCGATGGCGCGCTGGTGAGCTTTGATCGGTGGCACCCAGGATGGGGCTCGGTGCCCTCTGAGCTTGAGTTTTTAACAAAGCTTACCTTCCACGGCATGCCTCGACGTGCTTGGAACAGCGAGTCCAAGAACGAGCTTATCAACGACCTTGGAGGTGAGCTCATAAGTATGTTTGTTCCTCCAGACAGCTGGGCTCTGACGATTATGGCATAGATGAAGAAGTCGTCCACCATACCGAAGGTGATTGGTGTTGAGATACCGGTGCAGGAACCGGGGTTGTACTATTCATCGCCACCAAGGCCGCCGCGGACCACGTTAGGGATGTACCTGTATCGAGTGTTCGTGCATGTCGAAGAAGTGGTCAATCCATCAATCGAAGTCCTGCCGCCGCCGCTGGTCCCAAGGTCCGTCGACGACGTCCATTATAGGAGTCAACATCAGACTTTCCCCGTGTTGCTCGAAACGATGGATGGCACAGGGCCTACTACATCGCGCGGCGGAGGCCACTGCTTCTTTGGGAGAAGAGGCAGGGCTGGCTGCCTGGATGTGCTCTAATTTGAGGTAACAACTGAATCTTGTTAGATACTAGTTAAATCCGAGCTATGGGTGTGAAGCACTGATATGCCAGTGCATTTGATTGTCACCTGTTCTAATTTTGTACCTGAACTTTTTTTAGAAAGGGTTGTACGTCAACTTAATGTGCTAGCAGAACTTATTGTGTTGTCTGTCTGTTTTCTTTGCACAACATTCAAGATATTTCCCCGTCATTGATAAAGACGATGAACCGTCATGTATGACTTCATTGGTTTCAACATAGCCCTTCCCGTAGCGATCCACTGCTTCCATCGTGATTGTGCCGCCTGCGTGAAATATTTGTATGCAAGTTCAGTCTGCTATGATGTTCTATATGATTGTGTCAACTATATAAGTTTTTACTGAGCATCAGCAATGCATATGGCTGAAAGATGTATTTACGAGCATCGACCGATGGGTCTTTCTCTCTCTCTCACACACACACGCACACACACGCGCACACGCACAAGTGGGACTCCCTGAATTATTTATTTGCTCGTGGTAGCTTTTAATTAGGTTCCACTGTAATGTAACTTTTTTCTTAAGTTATTAATTGAGCAAAGTGACTGCAAAAAGTTGTACAGAAGCCTTGTTTGGGCCTTTCAGGCGTCTCTGAATGTGGGCTGAGTAACCATGTTAGGTTGTACTGTACTACACAGGCCTTTTTTTCAACATCAACAATGCAACTGGGCCGACAGTTGTACACAATATCCGGGTCAACTTGTTATTCTTCGCCCCCCTGGGATGCAAACTTTCATAGGAGGTATGCATTAGGCTCAACAAGAAAATGGACTTTAAGAAATAATAAATGGGATGTAATTATAATAACTGGACAGTTACTATGCACCAAACATGTAATTAGTTTGAAAAATATATTATTATTGGAATTTGGAAATTTTAATTTCATTACTTGTTGCGTGCGCAATATTTCGTTGGATTTTAACGTAATACAACTTTATTTTGAAATTATATTTAACCTGACTAGAAATTTTGGATAAAAATATTTCGGATCCCATCAAAATGTGGGAATTTTTTTGAATTCTGTTTGAGCGGTTGTTTGAAATTATTAATCGTTGTCCTAGCTAGAAGTTGGGCTATACTTTTAACAAACTGTAAATGGGCTGTAGTAAATTCCATTAGAATTAAAAAATGGGCTGTACATTCTTACAGATCGCAAATGGGCTATATGTTCTCTGCCAAATCCGAGCTGCGGGCCTACTAAGTTGACGCGTACCAAGGGCTGTGTCAACTTAGTCAATATAAACGATTCTAGCTGCAGTGATCGTACGATGTCCATCCAACGGTCGTAGTGCTTCTTCAACCTCTGGTCTTCTTGCTCTAGCCGCCCAAAGCAGCGCCGGTCGTGCCGCGTGCTCCTGCCTCCCATGGCCGGCTGTGATGCCGCGGAGGCCTCACCGCCCCGTACTACTCCCACCGCTGGCCAGGCCATCCCTCTACTTACCCACACCCCCTGTTATTCTGCGGCGACGATAGCCTCACACCGCAGCCGAACCAGTGAACCCTCATACTCCTCTCCGTGCGGGCTTCCACTGTTGCGTCTTCCCCGGCACCGCGCCGTCCCCTTCCTAGGCCTCGCCGTCGTCCAGACCACCACCCTGGTGCTCTCGGCGCGGCATGGTCAACGTGGTCAACGACCGACTTCCATCGGAAGAGTAGTGTACGTGGAGAGGCTGACAGCTGGGTCCAGGCGGCCGCAAGGAAGTGCCTCCTTATTACGCGCAAAATAATTATTCCTCCACCTGACAGCAGGGACCCACCGGATGGGCCACCTTATTTCGTGAAAAAAATGTTTCCCCCCTGACTGTTGGGACCCACCGGACGGCCCATCGTATTTCGAGAAAAAAACGTTCCCCCCACTGTCAGCTTGGACCCACCGGAAGTGCCTCCTTATTACGCACAAAAAAATGAATACTCCGCCTCCTAGCTGGGACCCACCATCGTGGGAGGCTGACTTGTGGGCCTACTAAGTTGACTGGGACGGGGGCCTTTGTCAACTTTAGTCAATATGAACGATTCTAGCTCCAGTGACCGTACGATGTCCATCCAACGGCCGTAGTGCTTCTTCAACCTCTGGTCTTCTTGCTCCAGCCGCCCAAAGCAGCGCCGGTCGTGCCGCATGCTCCTGCCTCCCGTGGCCGGCTGTGCTGCCGCGGAGGCCTCACCGCCCCCTACTATTCCCACCGCTGGCCAGGCCCTGCGGCGATGGCAGCCTCACACTGCAGTCGAACCAGTGAACCCTCGTACTCCTCTCCGCGCAGGCTTCCACTGCTGCGTCCTCCCCGGCTCCCCATCGTCCCCTTCCTAGGCCTCGCCGTCATCCACCGCCCTGGTGCTCTCGGCGCGGCGTGGTCAACGTGGTCAAGGAACGACTTCCATCGGACGTAACTGTACGTGGAGAGGCTGACAGCTGGGTCCACGGCCGCAGCAAGGAAGTGCCTCCTTATTACGCGGAAAATAATGATTCCTCCACTTGACAGCTGGGACCCACTGGACGGGCCATTGTATTTCATGAAAAAAATGTTTCTCCCTAACTGCTGGGACCCATCAGATACATCTTCGCACGCAAGGAAGTGCGTCTGGGCAAAAAAATGATTTGCCCCCTGACTGCTAGGACCCACCAGCTACATCTTCACAGGCAAGGAAGTGCCTGATAGTCGGGACCCACCTGGTCGAAGCGTACGTAGCGTTGT
This sequence comes from Triticum urartu, assembly GCF_003073215.2. Taxonomy (NCBI): domain Eukaryota; kingdom Viridiplantae; phylum Streptophyta; class Magnoliopsida; order Poales; family Poaceae; genus Triticum; species Triticum urartu. The sequence continues at coordinate 216,951,865 of NC_053024.1, read as the reverse complement.
CATTCTGGTCGCGAACGTGTACGTACATATATACTGGTGGATGTAGAGGCGCGCACGTGTCATAGTAGAGGCGCGTACGTGTCGTAGTAGAGGCGCGCACGTAGCATGTACACGTGCATACGGCGGCCAGGGTGCAAGAAAGAAAATACGGCCATGTATGTGTGCATACGGGCGGGGTCTCGAACGCCTACTCGCGCATACGTACAACCAGGGCTCGTGTACATGGCTGGGTCGGAACGGAGAAACAACATTGTCGTCGTGTTCATGGGGAGGCAACGGAATGTGTCGTGTTCATGGAGAGGCAACGGAATGCGTCATGTTCATCGGGAGGCAACGAAACGCGTGGGAGCCAACCGGCTGGGTCGGAACAGAGTGCGTGGTCGTGTTCATCGGGAGGGCTTGGACGGAACAGGCGATTGAAACGAGGCCTGGCGTACCGCACAACGGAGGAAACGGACCTCCCACGTTCGGAACGGGGTCCTGTTGATCGGGAGGGGTCTGGCGTACCGCAAAACGGAGGAAACGGACCTCCTACGGTCGAAACAGGGGTCCTGTTGATCGGGAGGGGTGTGGCGTACCGCAAAACGGACGAAACAGACCTCCTACGGTCGAAACGGGGGTCCTGTTGATCGGGAGGGGTGTTGCGTACCGCAAAACGGACGAAACGGACTTGTGTTGGAGCGCTACGGTCGAAACGGGGGTCCTGTTCATCAGGAGGGGTGTGGCGTACCGCAAAACGGAACTCCACGCGATACTGTTCATCTCCACCGTCGACCTCCTCCAGCCTTCATGGGCTACCGTCGACCTCCTCCAGCCTCCACAGGCTCCTATCCATCCAGCCTCCACCGCGCGCTACTCCACCGGCTACTGTTCGACCACCCCTCCACGGGCACCCCTCCACCGTCCACTGTTCATCCAGCCCTCCACTCCACGGGGTCCTGTTCAACCACCCCTCCACGGGCACCCCTCCATCGTCTACTGTTCATCCATCCCTCCACCACACCACGGGGTCCTGTACATCCAGAGGCAACGCCACCGCTCACTGTTCATCCACCCCCCCCCCCCCCCCCCCCCCCGCAACGCTCACTGTTCATCCCAGAGGCAGCATCGATCGGCTTCAGTTAGCAGCAGTAGCGAACGAATCGCTCGATTGGGTTCAGTTAACAGCCATTGATCGATCGCTCGGGTTCAGTAACGCGTACCTGCATTGCAATCGCTCGGGTTCAGTTAGAGCCCAACGCCTCGCTTGGGTTCAGTTCTAGCCAACGCCTCACACACACGCGCGCACGTGTACGAGAGAAACGCGCATCGCTCGGCCCCCGACCTCCCACCGTAACCGGGAACTCCCTGAAATTTTCCTCCCCCTCGCTTCTACCACGGTTTTTTCCGTCATGGACATCCCAAAGAATGTCATGGAGCTGCGTCTCCGGCCCACCCAGGATGAAAAGCCCATTTTCTGTCATGATTTTTTGTCATAGAAGTAGGAGCCCACCACATCTATGATGATACCGGGTTTTGTCACAATTATCATCATAGAAGTGTCATATGTATGACAGAAAAAAATTTCGTTCGGCCCAAAATGTCACGGATGTGTCTTTTTTTGTAGTGTAAGCATGAATGTTGCGCCTAATCTGACTGTGAAAACAATTCTGGACACAACGCTGATAAGTCGCCTGAGCACTCTTGAGCCCAAAAATCATAGAAACATAGTAGAAAGCCCCAAAAGGTGTGATGAAGGGAGTATTCTCTTGGTCTTTAACTTCCATCTTGATCTGATGATAATCGGAATAAGCACCCAGGAAGCATAAGCTCTCACAACCCGTCGTTGCATCAATGATCTGGTCGATACAAGGGGGAGCGAATGGATTACTTGGACAAGCCTAGTTAAGATCTGTGTAATCAACACACACACACACGCCATGTGTCATTTTTCTTAAGTATAAGCACAGGGTTAGCCAACCACTCAGGGTGAAAACTTCCACGATAAACCTGGCTGCCAAGAGCCAGGCTACTTCTTCTCCAATAGCTTTACGTCGTTCTTCATTGAAATGACGAAGGAACTGCTTGACCGGCTTAACTTTAGGATCCACATTAAGGTGGTGCTTAATGAATTCTCTCGGTACACCCAGCATGTCGGAAAGTCTCCATGCAAAGATGTCTCGATTCTCATGGATGAACTCGATGAGCGTGTTTTCCTATTTAGGATCCATATTAGCCCCCATAGTGAACAGCTGAGATGAGTCGCCAAGGACAAAATCCACTTGCTTGGTATCATCAGCCGACTTAAACTTCAACAAAGGGTCATGTTCAGTGCTAGGCTTCTTTAGGGGTGTCATATCAACCGGGTCAACATTCTCCTTCCAAAACTTGAGCTCCTCAGTAGCACAAGCCGACTTTGCATAAGCCGCATCTCCTTCTTCGCATTCTAGAGGAACCTTCCGATCACCATGTAATATAATTGTCTCGTTTGGCCCTAGCATCTTAAGCTACAGATAAATATAACAAGGGCGAGCCATAAACCGAGCATAAGCCGGCCGTCCAAACAGAACGTGATATCGACTCTTAATCTTGACCACCTCAAACCACAAGGTCTCTACTTGGTAATTACGGTCATCACAAAAAGCCACTTCAAGCGATATCTTCCCCACAGGAAAAGCCAACTTACCAGGCACCACACCATGGAAAACTGTAGAGGACGGCTTGAGATGCTTGTCAGTCAGATTCATTTGGTGAAAGGTATCATAGTATAATATGTTGATGCTGGTACCACCATCCATAAGCACTTTTGTGAACTTATAGTCGCCCGCTTGAGGGGCTACCACCAATGCCAGATGATCCGGATTCTCAACCCGAAGCGGGTGATCCTCCCAACTCCATGTGATCGGATGCTCTGACCATCGTAGGTATTGGGGTACTGTCGGCTCAACAGTATTCACTGCGCGCTAATGAACCTTATGATCTTGTTTGCAAAGACTTGTGGTGAAAACGTGGTATTGACCTCCGTTGAGCTGCTTTGGATTACTCTGACATCCTGACTGATTATTTTGCTACTCGTTACCCTGACCAGACTGCTGATTATAACCACCCTAACCCTGATAGCCAGAGTTTGAGCCACCACCACCAAAGCCGGACCCTTGACAGCCGGATCCTGACCCACCTGGCGGGCCATTGCCATTATCCTGATGCTGGTTCAGGCTGTGATTTATGTACTCCCGCATAATGAAACAATCCTTCCATGCATAAGTGGATGGCCTGTTGGGAAGACTATGCTTCGGGCACGGGTCATTAAGCGCTGCATCAAGATTAAAAGGCTTTGCTCTGCCAAAAGGTGGCTTACCATTACCGTTGCGGCATTGGTTTTTGTACCCAGTGTGAGTTTTAGCCACTAGATCTGACCCACCGTCGGGGTGTTTGTGTTTACCACCGTTACCCTGCTTGTTGCCATTATGCCCTACCATATTCTGCTACTGCCCCTTTTCCATTGCCATGCTTATTTCCCTTCTTGGATTTCTCATCATTAGATCCAGGGTCTTTTGTGTTATCAGAGTGTGCATACTTAATGAGATCCGCCATGAGCTCGCCCATATCAGTGCTATAACGCTTAAGCTGCCCGAATTTCTGCTTAAGGGGAACAAAGTGACAGTTGTTCTCCAAGACCAGAACCGCCTGACCTGCCAAAATACTATCTGACGAGTGAATAATAGCAGAGACCCGCTGGACCCAATGGTGGGCCGACTCATCCTCACGCTGCACACAGTTATCCAGATCGATAATCGTCAGAGGATGCTTGCATGTCACATGAATATTTTGATGAAACATGCCTTCAACTCTACCCATAAGCTGACAGAATTAGGAGGTAAACCTTTTAACCATGTACGAGCTGGCCCATCCAACATCATAGTAAGTATTTGGCACATACAGCATCACTGACATCCAACATCTCCATGGCTAACTCATAACTCTCAATCCAACCTTCAGGAGGGAGATCAGTTGTATAATTAGGCACTTTGCGAGGACCCTTAATGTCTTTAGGCAGGCATTCATTACGCAAAGCCGGTACTAAACACGGCACTCCAACCGTCCTGGAAATCATCCCGGCCCCTACTAAGGATGAAGGGGTCATCGCAGGCTGCTGATAAGCCCCCTGTTCAGCCACTGCCGCCGCCTCATGGCGAGCTCTGGCTTCATCCACAATTGCTCGAGCATTGGCCATTGGGTTATCATCACGAGGTGGGTTATCAACACGGGGCGGGTTGCGACGCCGTTCACTGTTGGAAACTGCAGGCGACTCAACGTGTCGGTTGTAACTCCGGCTTGGAAGAGGAGTTGAATGTACCCGATCACGGCTGTAGGAATAGGCCTCCTGCTATGTGATGGCTGTCTATAAAAGCTCAACTGCGTTCCGGGTTTCAACCGCGACTGGTGACTCGCGAGTAATAGGAATCGCCGCTAACCAGGTCGCTGCTGCTAACATGTTATCCACCGGGTTAGAAAAATGCTCGGGGGAGGGGGGGGGCATCAGGACACGCGGAGGCGGTGTTTGATTCGGGGGTTAGGTGCCTGATCTTCCCTCCGTGTCGACTCAGGTTGGCGAGGCTGGGCTGCCGCCCAGCTCTTTGGCATATCCGGGTTTAACTGAGGATTTACCCGTGCGTCTGGAGTGCTCGGACCCGCCCCAGGGGTGTTGAACAAACACCTTGGGTCATACGTTGGTGGTAGGAGACTTTGATACCTTCTCTGGAATACTACGTTAGATGCATTCTGATCCAAACTCAAACGCCAAGCATTCGCCTAACGCTCTGCTTATGCATCAATCTGAGCCTTCAGTGCAGCTGTTTGGTTGTTCTCAGCCACGATATCCTCTTGGACCCTTGTTATCTCCTCACGAATCCTCGTGACCTCTGCGTTGTGCTCTGCTTGATTTGCCGCAGTGACCTCCATTGCCAACAGAGCCATCAAGGTACCCATGAGATCCACCAGCACTTGAGCTGGTGGCCTACCTGACATGGATCCACCAGCCCTTGTCGCGGCCGGGTCAGAAACTGCCGCAACCGCTGTTGAAGAATTGAGAGTCGGCCCTGTGCCAGCCATAAAGATAGCAGCCCTGCTCAGTGGCTCATAGGTGTCCGAAATACTATGGCCATCAGAATAGCCCCCAAGCCTGCCATCTTGAAGCTGATAGATTGACTCCGTCTCTCTAGTTGAGGACTCATCACCTGAGTAGATGAGTGTCTCTCCCTAGATGCAGAATTTTCCGCAAGCTCCAAGCCTTGCGTGAAACCGGCGAAGACACGCTTTCGGTCGGGTTAAACCCAGGCAGTTTGCATGCGCCGAGTCGACTCGATGAGGTCGGTGCAGGTGTCCGGCTCAGGCTCAGATTCGCCAATTTTGCCGATGAAGATGTGAATTCTGCCGAAGGGGACCTGGTACCCGTACTCGATTGAGTCGGCCTCGGGGCCCTAGCCAGGATCGTCGATGTACAACTTGCCGCGATGACTCTTGGTCATCTTGCCAATGGCGTATCCCTCGATCCTTGGGAAAGAGCCCTTCAATAACTTGAAAACCACCGTGCGCTGGCCCCATGGTGGACACCAACTGTCGAGGGGTTAACATGGTAGATGCCCTCATGAAAGTACTTAGGTGTGAAGCCATGACTACGACGATTAGATTAAAGGGGTTGAGCGGGACGAGAGACATGAGTTTACCCTGGTTCGGCCCATCACGGTGGAGGTAAAAGCCTACTCCTGCTCTTGTTGCTATTGCTTGAGTATCGATTACAAGGGAGCGGATTCGCTTGACCTAGCTATCGATTGATTGTAATTTGAGTTTAACCCGCCGCAGGGACTCGCCTTTATATACACAGGTCGAGGCCCTGTCTTACAAGAGTCCGGACCGGCTTATACTTCATAACCGACACCGGCTCTACATCATCTTGCCTTCTTGGTCAAGTCACCGTTGGGCGGCTTACACCTCCGGGTCACGCACTGTCTCCGGGTCTTGGGCCTTCGGTCGGCCCGCCTCGTAAGTAGCCTCCAGGCTTCATGTCTTGGCTTCTTGGGCCCGCTTATGCTTATTGTTAACTCGCCAACAGCGTAACCCGGCCCCTCCTGGGCGGGTTACACCGCGGGGTTATATCCCCAACAATACCCGACTAGGATCTGTAATCCTAGGACCACTGGTATGATATATAAGTCGAGGGTCGTGCTCGTCGATAGAAATATTACAATCCCTTGGTACTCGTCTATACTTTGTACACACCCCAATGCAATATATGAGAGTAGGAGTAGGTTATTATCTCCATTGTGAGAGCCGAGCCTAGGTAAAACATTGCTTCTTGTTACCATCCAGCCCAATCGCTTAGCTAGGATACCATACCGAGGGATCTGCCGAATGTAGGTCCGACAGTGGTGGCCCATGCAGGTCCTGCTAGGTGAACGTAGGGACTCGATGGGAGTTCAGATCGAAGCTCAGATCGGTTCCAGTGTGACCTTCGTGTTGGGGTAGATGCTCATCTCTGATGTCACCGCCTTCATCTTCGACTGGTCACCTCAGCCAGGTCGCGAAATCGCCCGGGCTGATCTCGAGAGTTTGGCGTCATGCCAGATCCAGGAGCAGCAGGAGCCGGTTCACGCAGACTCAATGTTAGATCGGATCCATGAGTTGTCAGAGAAAGTCAAAATTTAGACCCACCCAACACCCATCTCATTGCCAATGTCGAGGAGCTCACTCTCCAAGAGGGAGTCATCGAGGATGCAGAAGACATGGAGGAGGAAACCGACGAGTCCGTAGGCAACCAATTGTCAACACGGCGCCCTCACATCGGTGGCAGATGACTTCGAACTATGAGTTCTACATGGTGGACAAGAACCCCACAAGCCAAGGCTCGGGGCAGTGGCACGGAGAATGATCCCGAGTACATGACCGGAGAGGAAAGTGAGCCCACAAGGGATTCGTTCATCTAGTGCTACATGATGTGGATGTGGAAGGAGAACCGGATGTCGGGTGCAGGGAATGAAATTGGCGGCGGCGATCAAAAAGTGAGGGTGAGGAAGGGATAACCAGGTAGGAGGTGAGAAGGGGAAAGGAAAGAATTGGGATGGGTCAGACCTGGAGATTGGAGGGGAAATCAGGAGTTCATATTAGATTGATAAAGAAATGTCGAAATCAAGTTAACCTATAAATAATTATTCTTCAGCTGAGGAAAACCCAAACGTTACTTTCATGATTCCACTGAAGTACTCCGATTAACTGTCTTCTGTTTTTCGGGCTCAACTGAGAAAGTCTAAGCAAAACAACATTTACATGCGCCTTCCTATTTTCACGTAGGGCCAATAGTTGGCGCCAAGCCTATTCAAGGCATCCCTCCCCAACCGCACGTCTCTTTTCCCCCCACATGCCTACCCACCATCGCCGCCGCCGCGCCACCATCGTCGCACCCCGCCAGACCGTCGCGCTGCCGCTGGCAGCGCCGACCACCACATGACACAGCCTCCGCGACGACCCACCGCGACCGCCGAGCCAGTCTTCCTCGGCGCCACATCCATCCCAAGTCCATGGCCCGAGCCGGCCACCAACATCCCCGTCTTTCGGCACCCGCCTCCCCCGCCGCCGCCGCAGAAGCACCCGCACGGGAAGCACCGGTCCCGCCCCGCCCGCCTCATGCGTTCGGTGCGCGCCGCATTCCGTTCGTTCCCAATTCTCCCGGCACCGTCCTGCCGTGGGATGCCGTCGCTGCCCCACCTCCCGAGCCTCAACGGTGCCAGCCTCGTCAGGAACCAGTTCCATGGCTCTACGCGCACCACGGGGACGCTGTACGGCCGCCGGCGGTCGCGCATCACCATCGCCTTCCACGACAACCCGGGCAGCCCGCCGGGATTGCTGTTGGAGATGTGCGTGCCGACGGCCAAGTTTATCCAGGACGTCAGCGCGGCCGGCATGGTGCGCGTCACGCTCGAGTGCGACAAGCAGCAGCAGTACCAGCATCAGCACGCGGGCGAAGCGTCGCCGGCGCAACGGCAGCTTATGGACGAGCCGACCTGGTCGGCGGAGGTGAACGGCGAGAGCGTGGGGCACGCGTCTCGGCGGGAGGCGACGGAGGAGGACGAGCGGGTGATGCGGCTGCTGTACGCCACGTCCATGGGCGCCGGCGTGCTGCCGGACGACGTGGCCGAGTATGCCAACGGCGAGCTCACGTACATGCGCGTGCACTTCGACCGCGTCGTGGGATCCAAGGACTCTGAGACGTACTACATGTACAATCCCGAGGGCACCGCCACCGGGCCGGAGCTCACCATCTTCTTCGTTAGGAATTGATTAGTTAATCTTATTCTCCTCCACCCTTATTTTTCTCTTCGATTTGTTTTATCATCTCCCCAGTCTTCTCTGTTTATTTTACGTATGTGTGCATAGATTGTACCGACTTATTATTATTTTAGCCTAGATTGTTTAAAATAAGTACAAAATGTATAACTGGAAATTTTTAGAATAAAAGTTCTCGCTTGATATTATTTATAAAGGAAAATGTTATACATCCTAGGTTCGCTCCGGAGCAAACACGCGTGATACAAAAATAGTTATGCGACGTCATGAACAAATCTCCACACACACCTCTGCTCACAAATCCATCATGGAGCAACCGTTCACTCCAATACTTCATCGCTCGAACGATTTTCTCATGCATATGTCACACCACCTACACCTACCTGTCCATTTTTCGACAATGTGCTAGCCATGGCGGCTCTCCATTTTAAGCACAAGCCGCAGTGCACCCCGGAATGTCAATGTCGTCCTCGCCGAGCACCTCCCCTAAAAAATTCATCTCCAGATCCGGACGCCGCCTCACCGCCAGCCTCCAAGGGCAAGACCCCGATCTTTGTCGCCGCCGCCATCAAGCCCTTGCCTTGGGTCCCTCGCTGGTGTAGCCACTGCCGCCGCCGGCTGAGACAACGCCTATCCTCGCTACCAATACCCAAAATCTCCCTCCCCTAATCAATGTTTGGTCTGTGACATGTGCAATGCGGCAGCGCCACCCTTGTTGTTTGACCGTAGAGAGTCACCATCATCATGCACTACTAGGCTGAGGCCGCGATGGTTGAAGTGGTTATAGCCATCTGAGTACCGCCACATCAACAACCTCGCCATCTCCCACCCTCAAGCTCCGTCGTGTCATCGACCTCGTCAACGTTGTCCTCCCTGTAGGGAAACGTTGCATGGAAAACAAAAAAAAATTATACGGAAACGCAAGATCTATCCATGGAGATGCATAGCAACGAGAGGAAGAGTGTGTCTACGTACCCTCGTAGACCATAAGTGGAAGCGTTTAACAACGCGGTTGATGTAGTCGTACTTTTCACGATCCGATCATGATCCAACTGATCACGTGCCGAACGGACGGCACCTCCGAGTTTAGCACATGTGCGGCTCGATGACGTATCCTCCTTCTTGATCCAGCAAGCGAGAGAGGAGAAGTAGATGGGATCACAACCAACACGACGGCGTGGTGGTGATGGTGGTGGTGGAGTACCGACAGCGCTTCGTTAAGCGTCGCCGGGACAAGGCGGTGGAACTATGGAGTAACGAGAGAGAGGGGGGCGCCAAGGGCTTGGTGTGTCCTCTTGGGGCGCCCCCTCCCCTCTATATATAGGTGGAGGGGCGTGGGAAACAGCCCCTCCAAGCCCTAGGGCGCAGCTAAGGGGGAGAGGACTTCGACTCCAAGTCCAATCCTATTCCTACCAGGACTCCTTCCTTTTTTTGACTTCTCTAGCCACATGGGCTTTTGAGGACTTGGTGCGCCTAGCCCAATAAGGTTAGGGCACCTCCCCGCAGACCATGCTAACCCTTGGGTACTGGTGGATCCACTAGTGGACTTTCAGGCCCCTCCGGAATCCTCCAAAACCTTCTAGAAGCTTCCCGGTACAATACCGAAAAAACTGCACTTTTTTCCGGAACCCAAAATATGACTTCCCATATATAAATCTTTACCTTTCAACCATTCCGAAACTCCTCGTGACGTCCGGGATCTCATCCGGGACTCCGAACAACATTTGATTACCACTCATCAAATATCCCAATACTACTCTAGCGTCAGCGAACGTTAAGCGTGCGACCCTGCGGGTTTGGGAATTATGTAGTCATGACCGACGCACCTCTCCGGTCAATAACCAATAGCGGGACCTGGATGCTCCATATTGATTTCTACATTCCATGAAGATCTTTTATCGGTTGAACCTTTATGACAACATATATAATTCCCTTTGTCTGTCGGTATGTTACTTACCCAAGATTCGATCGTCGGTATTCTCTATACCTAGTTCAATCTCGTTACCGGCAAGTCTCTTTATTTGTTCCTTAATACATCATCTTGCAACTAACTCCTTAGTCACTTTGCTTGCAAGCTTCTTGTGATGTGTATTACTGAGAGGGCCCAGAGATACCTCTTCAATACATGGAGTGGCAAATCCCAATCTCGATACATGCCAACTCAACAGACACCTTTGGAGATACCTGTAGAGCATCTTTATGATCATCCAGTTACGTTGTGACGTTTGATAGCACACAAGGTATTCCTCCGGTATCCTGGAGTTGCATGATCTCATGCATTAAGAAAGTTGTAGCAATAAACTAAACGATCATATGCTAAGCTAACGGATGGGTCTTGTCCATCACATCATTCTCTTAATGATGTGATCCCGTTATCAAATGACAATACATGTCTATGGATAGAAAACCTTAACCATCTTCGATCAACGAGCTAGTCTAGTAGAGGCTTACTAGGGACATGGTCTTTGTTTATGTATTCGCACATGTATTTAGGTTTCCGATCAATACAATTATAGCATGAATAATAAACCTTTATCATGAATAAGGAAATATAAATAACAACTTTATTATTGCCTCTAGGGCATATTTTCTTCACTCCCTTCATCAACCCTGCCTGCTACACCCCATTTTGCGTGTGTCAGCGTACTAAAACATGGGTGCATTAGTACTCTGACCTATGCACAGACAGTGGTAGCCTTCCTGGTGGCAAGGGCTTGCTGGAGGATGGATCTGATCAAGACTCAAGGCTTGGTTGTTAAAACCATGAAGAAGACCTCTAGGCAGGTGATCGAGAAGTACTAAGACTGTAGTGAAGATCAAGCATCAAGTTGCCGGCAAGCTATATACCGGCAAGTAAAGGACCGACAAGCTCTATGCTGGCAAGCTCCTTCTGCCTCTCCACCGCTCCACCTCAGCGACCAGCTAGTCGCTTGTCAATAGGAGTCGAGCGGGCAGGCACTTAGGTGAGGCTTGTCGGGGCACGTGTGAGCACGCCGCCTGAAGATCAACTTTAATGACACCCGTCCCAGGAGCGTGTCAATACAATAGGAGGTAGCCGGACTGACGGCACAGCGCACTACTAGGAAAAGGGCTATAGATGAAATTGACACTAATGGCGCACCAGAGAAGTGGTGCGCCACTACTATATACTAATGGCGCACCATGTGCCGATGCGCCATTAGTGTGGAAGACACTAATGGCGCACCAGACAGAAGGTGCGCCACTAGTAACAATTTTTTTTCATTTTTTCAAACATACTAATGGCGCATCCGGGCAAAGTGCGCCATTACTAGTTCTAACTAGTAATGGCGCACCATCCATAGAGTGCGCCACTACTGTATTTTTTTTACTCTTTTTTTGCAAAACTACTAATGGCGAACCGTGGCACAGTGCGCCATTACTAGTTTAAACTAGTAATGGCGCACTATGCCACGGTGCGCCATTAGTATATTTTTTTATTTTTTTGCAAAACTACTAATGGCGCACGGCTAGCAGGTGCGCCATTAGTATGTTGGGTTACTAATGGCGCATGGCTGGGTGGTGCGCCATTAGTAACCTGGGACCAGCTAGATATTTTGGACAGCCACACCTACACACTCACTTGTCGGCTGCCTCCTCCTCCTCACCTCATTTGCACCATTGATTCATCAAAATTAAGTGGTGAAATTACATTTTTTTTGATAGGTAAGTAAGGGGAAAGCTATCTTCATGTTGTAGATCTACTTTTTTTCTCCCTAGCTCGCTCCAACAACGTGCACATGCACTTTTTGTGGCCTAGCTAGATCTATGTATGTTTGTGGTGTTGCATATGTTTGTGGTGTTGCATATATGTTTGTGTTTGCAGGTACCAGTATTTCAAATGCGATAGTTGCCAATATTTTGCCGGAATGTTGATTCATTTCCGTTTCGGCGAGAATTTTGGCACTATGCATTCTTTTTGGTCCTATTTTTAGGGAAAGTCATGCCAAATTTTTTCTTGATTCTAAAATATCATTTTGCTCTACCCAGCAGGCGACCATAGTCTGCACGATGACCGAAGGCATCGTGAATAGGTTTTTGAGCTCCGCAAAGGCCGATATGCTTCAAAAGAATGAGACGGAGATAAGATGTCCATGTCGAAGATGCAAGCTGAAGAGCCTTATTGCGGACCCGGACTCCGGGCAGGTGCGGGACCACCTGCTCTTGCGTGGTTTCATGGATGGCTATCGGTGGCAAGGTGATGAAGATGACTATGAAGTCGTCCATGGGGGGCGGGCAAGAAATGAGGAAGGGCAGCAAGACAACCACCGCGGCTCGGACGGGCGAGAAGACGAAGAATCTCCAGGACATGATCACGACGGTGATGTTGTACATAGTCATCATGTAGAAGATGCTGGACATGATGATGAGGAAGATGCCGGAGCAGATGAAGGGCATGATCATGAAGATGAAGATGCCGGCGGAGCAGACGACGATGGACCATCGATGGGCTGGGTGCAGGACCCTCATATTCAAGAGCTGCTTCTCAAGCAGACGGATAACGCAAGAGCTGCCGCCCAGGAGAAAGCCAAGCTGGATCAACTGGAGATAGACGCAGTTACTCCATTGTATGAAGGATGGAGGCCCGAGGATACCCGTCTGAAAGTAACGCTCATGGCTCTGGAGATGAAGGTAAAACACAAAATGACCGACGCATGCTTCGACAAGAACATGTCATTCTGGCACGAACGTCTTCCCAAGGGGAACAAGTGCCCTACCAGTTTTGAGGAGGCGAAGAAAATCGTGTGTCCTCTGGATTTACCGCATGTGAAATACCATGTGTGCATGAACAATTGCATCATTTATCGGGACGAGCACGCGGAGTCTACCATATGTCCGGTGTGTGGCGTCACTCGATACAAGAAGAGGAAGAAAGCTCCTCGAAAAGTGGTGTGGTACTTTCCGATCACTCCTCGTCTACAGCAGTATTTCGCGGACTCTAAGGTAGCAAAGCTCCTGCGTTGGCACGCGGATAGGGAGGAGAAGAAGCGAGAAGATGACGCAAATGATCTGGAGATAAATAAAAAGACAAGATGCTGAGTCGCCCTAAGGATGGGAGCCAGTGGCAAGCGTTGAACTTTGAACACCCAGAATTTGGGAAGGATCCAAGGAACATCGTGCTGGGCGCGAGCACCGATGGAGTCAATCCGTTTGGCAGCCAGAGAAGCACACATAGCACCTGGCCTGTGTTTGTGGGGATGTACAACCTTCCCCCCTGGTTGTGCATGAAGAGGAAGTACTTTAACATGAGTATGCTAATTGAAGGGCCAAAACAACCAGGGAACGACATCGATCTGTATCTGCGGCTGCTGAAAGAGGAGCTAGACACGCTATGGAAAACGCCAGCCAATACGTGGGACGCCGCAGAGAAAGAATATTTCCCTATGAGAGCCGGACTGCTCACTACGCCCTCCATCACATGCGGGCGATCGTAAGGGACCATCATCACCTTCTGCTACCAGATAATCTCAAAGATTGGGCCGCGAGCTTGTCGGCAATCCAGGACGCGGACATCAGACAAGAATTTCGCATCCAGTCGGAGTTTTCGGACATCATCCATCAAGATGTCCTTCATACCTCGGGGCAGTTCTACCTCAGATATCAACCGTCCAACACTGAGATAGACACAACGCTACAAATGCAGGCTGACAACGCCCGCGATTTCATGACCATCACGACAAACGGCGGCTTCATCCACGCTCCGGTCCCATGAGTCGAGTCGAAAGTAGTGATGCTATGTGTAGTTCTGAAACATTGATTGGCTCATGTTGTAATTAAACTTTAATGAATTGTATGTCTCTTTGGTTTGGACAGTCGTTCAACTTAGATGTAATTGATGCTATTTATTAGTAGGACCATGAATCGTGCTATTAATGTCTTGCTTTTCTCTTCCGATCCTTTTGTTGCATACTTATATATTGCTTATGTATTGTCTGTTGTTTGGCTTGTGCATAGAGATGTCGTCGTATGTCGTGTACAAGGGTAAGGTTCCCGGAGTCTACGACGACTGGGAGGAGTGTCGGAGACAGGTTCACTGTTTCAGCGGTAACAGTTACAAAGGGTACACCACTAGGTCGGAGGCGGAATCTAGATACGCCCGCTATCTAGCGGGAGAGAGGAGTGAGCGTTGAAGGAACCAGATGAAGACTAGTTTCATCGCGATGATGCTCATCGTGATGACCGCAGCTCTCTTCTATGTGATGGTAGTTTAGATGATCGATATCGACTTGTAATGTAAAGACAAACTCGCTACTCGTGGTCTCGAGACTTGTAATGTTTTATCTTTGTTCGGTCTTTTGAATTCGGAGACTAATATGATGAATTATATTCGGAGACTAATCTTTTATTGTATTCGATGAATCTGCTATTGCTGTGTGCTGCTGTCTATATTCTGTCCAATAATATATTTTGTAACCTGTGCAAAAATCAGAAAAGTAAAAAAAACCTAATATTCATACTAATGGCACATCACCTCAAAGTGCGCCATTAGTATGCCAAAGGATACTAATGGCGCATCACTACATAGTGCGCCATTAGTATGCCAAAGGATACTAATGGCGCATCACCCCACGGTGCGCCATTAGTATGCCAAAGCACGTGGGTAAATATGGCCCCCTGGGAGGCATACTAATGGCGCATGGTGGTCTATACTAATGGCGCACGGCGTGGTGCGCCTTTAGTATACCAGATACTAATGGCGCACCAGTGGTGCGCCATTAGTAAAAAATACTAGTGGCGTGGTACTAGTGGCGCACCAGTAGTGCGCCATTAGTAGGCAAAACTGGTGCGCCACTAGTAGGCCTTTTCCTAGTAGTGGCGGGAGAGGCACTCCCTTGCCGAAGCTCACCCCAGCACGACACCTCACAGTGCATTTATTGCTTTTGTTCTAATCCGGAAGGGTTAGGTATGATAGCACTATAGCCACTATTCATCTCATGTAATTACAATTTTGCCATTGTGGTGACCCCTTAATCTACAAAAGGAGGCTCATTGCTACCTTCACAAGGGTCGACACTTTGCTCAATTACGTGTAGTAGGTGCACTTCCCACGCACCTTGCCGACAAGTTGCGCTCCTTGTAATCTGAGCTCATACACAAGCAATCCACCAAAGAAGGAGTAGGGTTTTACACCTCACGGTGGCCTGAACCTGGGTAAAATTTGTGTGTCTCTGTTGGATCTACTCTTTGTGCATTGCCGATCCCCACAGTCGAACCGCAAAGGGGCCTTTGCTAGTCCGATAGATCTTCGTACCTCGACATCTTTGACGCACCAAACAGGGGAGTCGTGTGCGGAAATCTGCTCCAACGGTCTAGGCACTAGGTTCATCTTCATCACCCATGGCGCCCAAGAAGAAGGGCAAGGCGATGGTTGCTCTGTCTATGTTCAAGCTTCCATCGTGCACACCCATGGGCGACAGTGGCGGAGGCGATGGAGGGGGCGGAGACGGTGAAGAACATCCACAACACTCTGGGGATCCTAGCCAGGCGAGTGGCATAGTCCGGAGTGGGGAAAACAAAAACCCAGCCGTTGCCACATCCAAGGGTGGAGCTGCCAAGCCTATGGGCGGCACTACAACCTCCAAGGATGGTGCGGCGATGTCCAAGACCGCCACGCCTGTGCAGACACCACGACCATCACAAGATGGGCACGCCACACAACATTGCGACATCGGCGGCTCCGGATGCCACCACGACAAGACTCCTAAGCATCATTCCCAAGATGCTCATGGGCAACCCCCATGCCAACCTACCGACGAAGATCGACAGCGGCAGCGTGAGCGGGATAGAGCTCCTTCTGGCGCTGTCATAAGTAAGAGCACTGCCCGTTCTTCGTGCCCAGTCATGCCCAACACGCTGGTAGACGCCATGGCACAGGCTCAGCTATTGATGAACTTCCCTCCCCCTACTGACAAGATGGATGAGTGGAGGGCCACTATACAGAGCCCACTCAGCTTTGCTGATACTGACAGACATACACAATAGGTGGGACCATCACAGTGGTAGCCTACATCACCGGCAAGACTAGGTGGTGAATGCACTGGAGGCACTGCGGCAACTGTGTAGTCTCCTCGATGGCAGCAGCGGCAAACCCACCAAAACAACAAGCTGGACGAGGTGTCCATGGCTTCGTCCGATCTGTGGGCCCACCAAGATTTGTGCCGGGTTCTTCAAGACAGTCGCGTCAAAGATGCTCGAACCACCATCGAGCGGCACCGGGAAGCGCGCCATCAATCAGATGACCGCGCCGGGCCGACAGCGAACGAGCCTGCGCTGGGGTATCCTGGGAGCCTACCTTATGAGGTAGGCTACCCAGCATTTACTCATGAGCTGCAGCAAGTCTGTTCTCTTCCCGGAGCTTCAAACCTGATTTGTCAGATAAATATCATGACAATCTCAATCTGTCAGAGTTCATTGGCATCTACACCATTTCAGTGCAGGCTGCTAGGGGAAGAGACGAGAAGGTTCTCGCCAACTACTTTCCGTTGGCACTCAAGGCCAACGTGATGTCTTGGCTGATGAACCCACCAGAGGGCTCCATTTCGTCCTTGTCAGATCTGTTCCACTAGTTCGTTGGCGCATACACAGGAGGCCACAAGCTTCCCGGTTAGTCCAGCGACCTGCATGTGTTACCGCAGAGAGATGGAGAGCCTCTTCGCAAGTATATTCAAAGATTCAGCCACATGCACCATAACATACCGGACATCCACCCTACTGCTGTGATTGCCTCATTCCACATGAATGTGCGCAATTGCAGGACGCGGGAGGATATGAATATCACGAAAGTGAGAACCATTAATGAGCTTTGCACTCTGGATGACAAGTGTTCACATGATGAGGAGGGGAGGCGACTTCCCAGGGAGGATGCTAGTGCTGAAGTTGACTCTAAGGATGACAACGCATCCTCCCCAAAGAAGAAAGGTCGGAAGCACAAGGGCAAAGTAGTGATGGCTGTTGAGGGCTCCAGCAATGCCGGCAAGAAGGCCAAGACTGAAGGTTCCGGTAAAGAGACTACTGCTTGTACCTGTGATCTCCAAGAGAAAACCAACATGCGATACTGCAAGATTCACCACACCAAGGGGCACAATCTCCAAGAGTGCCAGCAAGTTAAGGAGCTTGCTAAGAAGCAAAAGTAAGAGTATGAGCAGCGCGACAATGAGAAAGGCCAAGATGGTGCCGGTGGATCCAGCAAGAAGAACCATGGCGCCCGAGGGGGCCGCCGTGACAAGCCCAAGAAGTAGAAGGAGAAGGCTGCTAGAGGCCCAAACAAGAAAGATGATGAAGAGGATGATGATGAAGATGAACAAGAATCTGAGGAACAAGAATTCCATAAGGCAATGGATGCCATGTGGCGGAACCGGCGATGGAGGCGCAGAAGCCACTCAAGTGGTCTAACACGCCCATCATTTTTTACACCGAGGACCACCCGGATTGCACAACTGCGGTCAGGAGCTTGCCATTGTTGGTTTCACCAACAATTCACAATCTCAAGGTGACAAAGATGTTGGTTGAGGGTGGGCCTGGCTTGAACTTGATCTCACCAGAAGTGATCAAGAGGCTGTAAATCCCTGATGAAGATCTCCAAGAAACGATAACCTTTCAAGGAGTCAATCCCGGAAGCAGCCAACCCAAGGGGAAGATTACCTTACTGGTGACGTTTGGCAGCGAGCTAAATTACACAACAGAGAAGATTGTCTTCGATGTTGTCAAGATCCTATTGTCGTACAATGGAATTTTTGGTCATCCTACTCTGGCAAAATTCATGGTGGCATCCCATTATGCCTACAACACATTGAAGGTGCCAGGGCCCATGAGTGTCATCACCATCCATTCAGACAAGGACGCAGTTATTTGCACTAGCAAGCTCTACGGAGAGGCAGTGGCAGCATCTGCCGCCAAGGCACTTGCTCCTGCTGATAAAGCTCCTGGGGGAGAAGAAGAAGACATGGAAGTGCACGTCAGAGTGTTGCATGCTTGTTGGGGACATGCCAGAGAGATCTAGCAGGGAGAGCAAGAAATCCAAAGCATCAGCTCCTGCGCCGAAGCAAGTGGCTGCACGGGAGGATGGTACGAGCGACACTTTCACCATAAGTGCCATTCTTGACAGCAAATAGGAAAGTGCGCTCGTCGCCTTCCTATGGGCGAATGTCGATGTGTTTGCTTGGCAACCATCTGACACCCCCAGTGTTCCCAGGGGGTGATTGAGCACCACCTTGCCTTCTGTCCTCATGCGAAGCCCATCAAGCAGAAGGCGAGGAAGCTAGCTTTGGAGTGGAATGAGTTGATTTCCTAAGAAATCCAAAAGTTAGAAGTAGCAAATCTAGTTAGAGGAGTTCTACATCCAGCATGGCTGGCAAATCCAGTGGTTGTTCAAGGAGCAAATGGAAAATGGAGGCTTTGTATTGATTTCACTGATATAAATAAAGCATGTCCAAAAGACCCTTTTCCTTTGTCGTGGATTGATCAAATTGTAGACTCCACTGCTGGCTATGATCTTCTCTCTTTTCTTGATGCCTACTCTGGTTATCATCAGATCTTCATGGCCAAGGAGGACGAGGAGAAAATAGCATTTATGACTCCATGTGGCACGCATTGTTTCATACATATGCCTTTCAGATTGAGGAGTGCCAGAGCAACATTTGCTAGGGTAGTGCAGATTGGTTTTGGGCCTCAGCTACACAAGAATTTTAAAGTCTATATGGATGATATAGTGGTCAAAACCAAGCACAAGGAACATTAATCCAAGATTTGGAAGAGACATTTGCAAACTTGTGCAAGGATAATTTGAAGCTCAATCTCGAGAAGTGTGTGTTTGGCGTTCCATTCGGCAAGCTTCTTGGGTTCTTTGTATCTCAGAAAGGAACTGAAGCAAATCCTGACAAGATCAAAGATATTGAGCAGGTGGAAGCACCAAAGCTCGTCAAGGATGTATGACGTTTGGCAAGTTTTGTTGCCACACTGAGTAGGTTCACCTCCAAGTCAGCTAAGCACGCTTTGCCATTTTTCAAAATCTTGAAAAGGCAGGTCCAATGAATTGGACTCTGGAAGTGGAGGCTGCGCAGCAAGACATGAAGAAGTACCTCTCCTCTCCGCCAATACTAGTTGCACCTAAACCACAGGAGCTGTCGCTGCTATATTTGGTAGCAACCAATCAAGTGTTCAGTGTTGCATTAGTGGCAGAGAGAGAAGCAGATAGCAAAGTGGCAGCAACCACAGAGCCACAAGTTGACAAGATGGAATCTTTTCTGGCAAGTCTGGGTGCCAACAAGTCAAGTTCAGCGCAAGCAAATGAAACAGAACAACAAATTGTGCCAAAGAAGAAGACGATGCAGCTAGTTCATTTTGTATGCTCTCTTATGCAGGGGGCTAGGTCAAGATACTCTGGTGTACAAAAGTTGTTTTTTCGTCTTCTTATGGCCTCAAGGAAGCTGCGGCAGTACTTCCAAGCACATTAGATCACTGTCGTCACTCACTTTCCACTACAGCACATCTTGAGAAACCCAGAAGCCACCGATAGGATAGTGGAGTGGGCATTGGAGCTATCAAGTTTTAATTTAAAGTTTGAAAATACTTCAACAATCTAGAGCAGAGCCTTGGTGGAATTCATTGCAGAATGGACACCAATGCAAGATGAACAAATTCCAGAGACATCTCTCCCCGGCAAAGAAACAACAGAAGATTGGATCATGTGCTTTGATGGTGCCTTCTTGCTTCAAGGCACCGGTGCTAGAGTGTTGTTTGTCGCACCCACCGGAGAGCACCTCAAGTATGTGGTTCAGATGCACTTTCCCAGGGAGAAGGTCACAAAAAATCCTGCTGGGTATGAAGGGTTTCTTGCCGGTCTCCGCATAGCTGTTGACGTTGGCATCAAAAAGCTAATCATTCGAGGTGACTCATAGTTGGTTGTGAAGCAAGTGAACAAAGATTCTCAGAGCCCGTTGATGCAAGCATATATTGATGAAGTGAGGAAGTTGGAAGAGCATTTTGCTGGTTTGCAAATATAGCACATTCCTCATGCCGAAAACACATTGTTGATGACTTGTCAAAATGTGCCCCCAAGAGAATACCTGTGGAACCAGGAACTTTTGTCCTCCATCTTACTCACCCATCTGTTACACCATCAACAAGGTCATCCAAGAGAAGAAAGTTGAATTCTGGTGGTTACTTTCTGGCAGAGCTCCCAGCAGCCGCTGGAAAGAAAGTTGTCGGAAACAACGAAATTATTGTCGGTGGGCAGCAGGCTCCGACAGGAACAAAGGTCCTTGTCATCGACACAAGCGCTCCCACAGTAGAAGAATTGCCTTTAGTCCTTGTCGTCGAGCCATCATTGCTTGTATCTGCGCTGATATTTCCCCGAAGAGGAGAGGATAATGCAGCATAGCAACGGTAAGTATTTCCCACAGTTATGAAACCAAGGTTATCAATCCAGTAGGAGAACCAAGCAACACTATGTAAACAATGCCTGCACACAAATAACAAATACTTGCAACCCAACGCGTAAGAGGGGTTGTCAATCCCTCAGTATTGAAATAGATGAAATTGTATGAGATTGGATAAATAGATCTAGCAAACACACAAAATAAAATAAATAAAGAAGAAGTGCAGGAAGGTATTTTTGGGTTTTTGGAATAACAGATCTGAAAACAATATGATAGAAAATAGACCCCGGTGCCATAGATTTCACTAGTGGCTTCTCTCGAGTAAATATCATACGGTGGGTAAACAAATTACTATTGGGCAATTGATAAAAGAGTAAATAATTATGACGATATCCAAGGCAATGATCATGTATATATGCATCACGTCCAAGATTAGTAGACCGACTCCTGCCTGCATCTACTAGTATTGCTCCACATGTCGACCACTATCCAACATGCACCTAGTGTATTAAGTTCATGGAGAAACGGAGTAATGTAATAAGAACGATGACATGATGTAGACAAGATCTATTCACATAGGAATAGACCGCATCTTTTTATCCTTAATGTCAACGATACATGTGTGTCATGTCTCCTTCTGTTACTGAGAATAAGCACTGCAAGATCGAACCCATCATAAAGCACCTCTTCAAATTGCAAGAAAACTCAATCTAGTTGGCCAAACCAAATCAAAGTTTCGGAGAAGAAATACAAGGCTATAAAGATCATGCATACAAGACTCCAAAGAAGAATCAAATAATATTCATAGATAGATCTGATCATAAACTCATAATTCATCGAATCCCAACAAACACACTGTGAAAAATCATTACATCAAATAGATCTCCAAGAATATCAAGGAGAACATTGTATTGAGAACCAAAAAGAGAGAAGAAGCCATCTAGCTACTACCTACGGATCTGTAGGTCTATGGTAAACTACTCACGCATCATCGGAGGAGAACCAATGAGGATGATGAACTTCTCCGTGATTGTTTCCCCTCCCGGCAAGGTGTCGGAATAGGGCTCTAGATTGGATCTCGTGGTACTGGAACTTGCGGTGGCTAGAATTGTTTTTCGGCGACTCTCCTAGGGTTTCTAGAATATTTGGGTACTTATAGAGTTGAGAGGTGGTGGAAAGGACACCTGTGGGTGCCACTACCCACTAGGGCATGCTAGGTACCTCTAGCGCGCCGTGGTGCCTTGTGGGCCCCATATGCCTCCCCTCCCGCACTTCCTTAGCTCCCAAGTTGTCTTCTGGGCAGAAAAAAAATCTCCAAAAAGTTTCACTGTGTTTGGAATTTGATATGGATATTCTGCGAAGTAAAAACAAGCAAAAAATAGCAACTGGCACTGGGCACTGTGTCAATAGGTTAGTCCCAAAAAATGATATAAAGTTGCTATAAAATGAATATTAAACATCCAAGAATGATAATATAATAGCATGGAACAATAAAAAATTATAGATACGTTGGAGACGTATCAACATCCCCAATCTTAATTCATGTTCGTCCTCGAGTAGGTAAATGATAAAAACAGAATTTTTGATGTGGAATTCCGCCTAACATGTTCATCACATATTATTTTCTTTTGTAGCATGGACATTTGGACTTTAGATGATTCAAAGCAATAGTCTATAATTGACATGAAGACATCAATACTCAAGAATATCAACGAGCAGCCATGTCTTTCAAAATATCAACACTAAAGAAAGCTATCCTAGCCCATCGTGCTCAATATTTGATCCATTCATGAAACACACTCGAATATTAGCTACATCCAATGCACAAGTATGATCATAGTGCTCCCTAGTTGGTGCTTTATAAGAGTAGATGGAGACTCAAATAAAAATAAAAATTTGCATCAAGTAAATAGTTAGGCCCTTCGCAGAGAGAAGAAGAGATTTGTAGAGGTGCCAGAGCTCAAAGCTTAAATTGAGAGATAAAATTATTTTGAGAGGCATGATTTTCCCGCTAACGAAAATGACCAAGAATTCCCAATACTTTCCATGCTAAATAAATCATAGGCGGTTCCCAAATAGAAAATAAAGTTTATTACTTTTTTCACCATTCTTTCACAATCCATGACTTGTCGTATCCACGGGTGCCTTCCATACCAACACTTTCCAAGGAATTTATTATTGAACAACATAAATGGTTTTTTTTATTTTGGGACTGGGCATGCCTATTACCTTGCCACACTCTCGTGCAATGACAAGTGAATAAACACTCATCTTGAGGGTAAAATATCTAGCATGGAAAATATTGGCGACCCCCCGCTGCTTCATGAGCGGTACAGGCACACAAAAAGGAAATTCATTTTGAAAATTAGAGTTGGCACATAAAATTTACTTGGAACGGCATGGAAATACCGCATATAGGTAGGTATGGTGGACTCATTTGGCAAAACTTGGTTTAAGGAGTTTGGATGCACAAGTAGTATTTCTACTTAGTACAAATGGAGGCTGGCAAATAGATTGAGAAGCGACCAAACAAGAAAAGAAAACGATCATAAAAGAGCATTAAACATAACTAACACCGAATAATGCACCACAAGTAGGATGTAATTTCATTGCATAACTATTTTCTTTCGTTCTTGCATAGGGAATCACAAACCTTAACACCAATATTCTTATTAGAACATAATTACTCAGCAACATGACTAATATATTACTATCATCATATCTCAAAACTATTACAAGGAATCAAGTTTTTAACATCCAATGATCTTCATGAATGTTTTTATTATATCCCTCTTGAATATCTATCACTTTGGGACTAATTTATTACCATTGCTACTAACAAAGTTCTCAAACAAATCTAAGTGAAGCATGAGGCCACAAATTTCTTCAAAATAATTTTAATCTCCCAAAATAATATAAGTGAAGCACGAGAGGATATTTCTTTAGAATTTTACTAACTCTCGAAATAATCGAAGTGAATCATGAGAGCATATTTCTTCAAAATTTAAACACCTCCATGCTCAAAAATATATAAGTGAAGTACTAGAGCAATTCCATAGCTCAAAAAATTTAAGCACATGGAGAAATTCTAACAAATCATAACATCATTATGGCTCTCTCAAATAGGTGTGTATAGCAAGGATAATTGTGACACACTAAAAAGCAAAACAAGCAAAGACTCATATAATACAATATGCTCCAAGAAAAACTAATGATATGTGACTAATAAAAATATAGCTCCAAGTAAAATTACTGATGGTCGTTAGAAGAAAGAGGGGATGCCTTCCGGGGCGTCCCCAAGCTAGTTGCTTGGTTCTCCTTGAATATTGCCTTGGGGTTCCATGGGCATCCCCAAGCTTAGGCTCTTTTCACTCCTTATTCCTTCGTCCATTGTGATCTCACCCAAAACTTAAAAACTTCAATCACACAAACCTCAACAAAACCTTCATGAGATATGTTAGTATAATAATGCAAATCACCACTTTAAGTACTGTTGCAAACCCATTCATATTTTATTATCGCATTACACCTACTGTATTCTAACTTTACCATGGTTTATACCCCCTGATAAAATCCATAGATTCATCAAAATAAGCACACAATGCAACAAAAATAGAATCTGTTAAAAACAGAATAGTCTGTAGTAATCTGGACTTTGACCATACTTCTATAACTCCAAAAATTCTTAAAAATTAGGAAAACGTAGGCAACTTGTATATCAATCCTATGGACAAAAATAAGAATTTTATCGCGCTTATGTGATTTCTAACAATTCTGCTACTGGGCGCAAAAGTTTCTATTTTCCAAGAAGATCAAATCAACTATCACCCAACATGATCCTAAAGGCTTTACTTGGCACAAACACTAATTAAAACATAAAACTCAATCACGACAGTAGCATAATTGTGTGAACACACAAAAACAGAAAGAAAAAGGGGGAAATTATTTTATTTTATTGGGTTGCCTCCCAACAAGCGCTATTCTTTAAAGGCTTTTAGTTAGGCATTGATAATTTAATGATTCTCACATGAAAGACAAAAAATTGAAGCACGTAGAGAGCATCATATAGCATGTGAAAACCAAGTTTAATTCTAACATATTTCCTACGCATAGGCATTTCATAGGGAAGTTTTTTTATCAAGACAAGCAGTTTCTAGCATATGCAACTAGGAAGAAGGAAGCATAAATAATTTCAATACAAAGAGAGGAGAATTAGTAACATGAAAATTTCTACAACCATATTTTCCTCTCTCATAATAATTACATGTAGGATCATGATCAAATTCAACAATATAACTATCACATAAAATATTCTCTTCATGATCCACATGCATGCAAAGTTGACACTCTTCCAAAATAGTGGGGTTATCATCAAATAAAGTCATGACCTCTGCAAACCCACTTTTATCAAAAAATTCATAAGATTGATCATTCTCCAAAGTAGTGGGATCATCGTTACCTAGAGTTGATACTCTTCCAAACCCACTTTCAATATTATTGCAAACACTATTATCAATATCATATTCATCATGAGGCTTAAATAAATTTTCATGATCATAAGGAGAATCACCCCAATCATGATCATTACAATAGGTAGTGGTCATAGCAAAATTAGCATCCCCAAGCTTGGGGTTTTGCATATCATTAGCACAATTGACATTAATAGAATTTATAATAACATCATTGCAATCATGCATTTCATTGAAGGAGCTATCATGAATCACTCTATAAAGTTTTTCGTTTAACACTTCATCACAATTTTCTGATTCATGATTTTCAAGCAAAACTTCAAGAGATACTCAAGTACACTGAACTCACTAGCAATTGGTTCATCATAATTGGATCTTTTGAAACGAATAGCAAGTGGATGAGGATCCCTATCAATAGATTTATAGCTAGCAAAGATGCAAGAAAATAGAAGGAACATGACAACACAAGAGAAGATGGCAAACAAGCAAACAGGCAAATGGAAACGAAGGCAAATAAGAAGGCAAATATTTTTGTGTTTTTCTGAAAAAATTTTAGAAGTGGGGAAGATGAAAATAAGAGGCAAATGGCAAATAAAATAAATTGCAAGGAGATGAGATTTGCGATTGGGTACCTAATAGATCTAGACTTGATCCTTCCCGGCAACAGCGTTGGTATTTCCTCGAAGAGGAGAGGATGATGCAGCACAACAACGGTAAGTATTTCCCTCAGTTATGAAACCAAGGTTATCAATCCAGTAGGAGAACCAAGCAACACTATGTAACAGTACCTGCACACAAATAATATATACTTGTAACCCAACGCGTAAGAGGGGTTGTCAACTCCTCCTCGGTATTGAGATAGATTAAATTGTATGAGATTGGATAAATAGATCTAGCAAACACACAAAATAAAATAAATAAAGAAAAAGTGTAGCAAGGTATTTTTAGGTTTTTGGAATAATAGATCTGGAAACAATATGATAGGAAATAGACCTAGGGGCCGTAGATTTCACTGGTGGCTTCTCTCGGGAAAATATCATACAGTGGATAAACAAATTACTGTTGGGCAATTGATAGAAGAGCAAATAATTATGACGATATCCAAGGCAATGATCATGTATATAGGAATCATGTCCAAGATTAGTAGACTGACTCCTTCCTGCATCTACTACTATTACTCCACACATCGAGCGCTATCCAGCATGCATCTAGTGTATTAAGTTCATGGAGAAAGGGAGTAATGCAATAAGAACGATGACATGATGTAGACAAGATCTATTCATGTAGGAATAGACCCCATCTTTTTATCCTTAATGGCAATGTGTGACGCCCGGATAGTTAAGCTACAGTAACTGTCTACTAATGATGCCACATCACCATGATTACTATTGTTAGTTTCATGATGATTCAAATCTCGTTTCGAATTCAAATTCAAAATCAAGCCAGTGATAAAAGTTTCCAAATATTAAAATGAAAGTGTTCGAAATGTAGGAAATAAATCATAGATGATTATGGTGGTGAAACCACATTTTTATAAATTATTTAAATGCACTAAAATAAATAAAAAAACATCTTAAACAATTAAATAAATGCCTTTTATATTTAATAAAATACTAAACTATTTTATTTGGGTGCCATAGTTAATGTGGCAGTAGTATATTTAGTTATACTAAATTAGGAACTACTTTTATCTTTTTAGAATTGAAAATTAATTAGAGGCTAAAATAAAACAGTACAAGAAATATAAATAAAAGGGAAAAGACAAACAAAAAAAGCAAAAAGAAAGGAAAGGGGGAAACCCCCTGGCCAACTAGGCCAAACGGCCCAGCTGGCCAGTTCAACCGGCCCAGCCGGCCCGCCCCCCTACTGTCCCCCTTCCCTGTTCTTTCGACCAGGGTCGGAACAGGGGCACGTTCCCGCCCGACCACCTCACCGGCGCCAACGCCAGGAGGGGATAAGGCCACCCTGACGCCTCGGCCTCCACCCATCTCTCCCACTTGCCCCTCCTACTCGCCCCTACGCCTCCCCTCCCCAGATCCACCTCTCCCCTCTCCTCTCGCTCGATCCCGAGCGCACCCGTCGCCATGGCCCCGTCCTAGCTGCGGCCACCGTCGCCACTTGCCTCATCCTCGTGCCAGACCGGTTCGCCGGCCCTCGCTACATCCCCTCCGACCACCTGCTCGAGCTAGGACCCCCTCCATCACCCCCAACGACGTCGCCTTCTTCCTCGGGTCACCGCCGCCTTCTTCGACTCCGGTGACTGTTGCTGCTACTAAGCCTCTTACCGGCCTCCGTGTGCCGCACGGTTAACTCCTCTACCTCCTAGCTTTCTCCGTTTACTCTCGCGCGCACCTTAGCTAGCTCTCAAGGTGAGGCTGAATGCATCGCCGCAGAGCTCGTCGCCGACGCATCTCTGGTGACTGTTTGGTCACGGGCTCGTGCCCATTGGACTCACCGCACTCACGCCGTCCTCCCCACACGGCCACCCCGTGCTACTCCTCCCCGATGGTCGCCGCACGCGCCACCTGCGACGGTCGCGCGCGCCCTGCTCCCGCTTCTACTACTTCCGCCAACCCTCCCGCCGGAGTCGCGCTCACCGGTGCCCCGGCTGCCGCCGGCTGCCACCGGCTGCTTGTGCTCCGCTTTGCTGCCTCCACCGCCTACTCGTGCCATCGCCGCTCACCTCACCCCGCTGCTTCTGCGCACCCCCAGTGCCACGTCCTCAGCCCCGACGCGCGGCCCCGTCGCCCGGGTCCGGCGCCCATCCGCCACCACTCCCCGTCGTGCTGCTCGCTCGCGTCGCTGCCCGCTGCCTTCTTCCCCTGCCGCTGCATGCGCTTTCCAGTGCTCGCGCGTGAGGCCTCGACCCGGCCAACCGCCGCTGGCACCCGCGGCCACTGCCCCTTTGTCGCGCCCGCCTCGCCATTGCGCCCTCCCCGCACCGCACGTCGTGCCCCAGCTCACCATGTTGCGGCTACTGCATCTCCTGCCGCCAATGCACAACGCCGCCACTGCCTTGCTGCTCCGCCGGCGCCTGACCGCACCTACCGAGCCGCACCGCTGTTGTCCCGCTGCCTTCCTGCGCCGCAGCCATCCCGCTTCGCTTCGCTTGTGATGCTACCTGCTGCTGCCGCTCCGGGCTGCCGCTGCTAGCCACCGCCCGAGGCCGGCACTCGCCGTCGTCGCCCCGGGCCTACAACGCCTCGCAGTGCGTAACAGCTGCCCGGGTTCAGCCTCGCCCGATAGCCCTGGGCCTAGATCAACGAGGCTAATCAACGGGCTATGGAGATGCCCATCAATTAATGCCAATGCAAGGTTTAGGGATTGCCATGCAACGGATGCACTAGGATCTATAAGTGTATGAAAGCTCAAAATGAAAACTAAGTGGGTGTGCATCCAACTTGCTTTCTCTAGAAGACCTCGGGCATTTGAGGAAGCCCATCATCGGAATATACACGCCAAGTTCTATAAGAAAAATTCCCACCAGTTATACGAAAGTGACTACATAGGAGACTCTCTATATGAAAAACATGGTGCTACTTTGAAGCACAAGTGTGGAAAAAGATAGTAACATTTCCCCTTCTATCTTTTTCTCTCATTTTTCTTGGTGGGCTCTTTTTTGGCCTTTTTTTCTGGGATCTTTTTGGCCTCTTTTTTGTTTTATTTTCTCACTTGGGACAATGATGCAATAATGAATAATGATGATCATCACAGTTCTATTTACTTACAACTCAAAATTACAACTCAATACTAGAACAAAATATGACTATATGAATGCCTCCGGCAGTGTACCAGGATGTGCAATGATCTAGTGTAACATGTATAAAATGATGAATGGTAGTTGAGCCACAAATACTATGTTAGCTGTATGATCATGCAAAACAATATGACAATGATGATGTGTGTCATAATAAAAGAACGGTGGAAGTTGTGTAACATCCCAAAATTCTAAAATTTTATATTAAATAAATGATTATGATTGTTTGTTGATTGCTATTTTGATTGCTAGAATGTTTGCTTAGATGAATGAAATGTTTGACTTGATAGATTTCATCGGAGAGTGACGTATAGTCTTTTCAATTTTTCTGAGAGCGATATAATTTTCATCAACTATACCAGGCAAGTTCACTTTGACCATAGGTTTATACATATGTTTTTATTGCATTTACTGTCACCTTGCAACATTACCTCCAGTAGTTATATTGAATCTTGTAGTTGAGTAGAAGCATGAGGTAGGAACCCATAGCCTTGTTACTGAGCCCTGAGTACATTATTTATTTTAATGCTACGCTATCGTAGACGGGAATTGGATGAGTGTTCGTGAGTGATCTGACAAGGACTCTACGTCAATGAGGACAACTTCGTGATGGCAACTTCAAGACCTGCAAGACCTCAAGACTTCAATACTCGAGACAAGATTTCAATACACACTACTGGGTGGAATGGTCGGAGGTACCTGGAGTAACCAGGAGAACTTCCTAATGTGAGCTGGAGTAGGCCAGTACTCATGCGAAAAGTTCCACCCAGACTCAAAGAGAGAGATGGATACTTCATGCCCGGAAGCTTACTTGTGCAGTGATACGTCTCCGTCGTATCTACTTTTCCAAACACTTTTGCCCTTGTTTTGGACTCTAACTTGCATGATTTGAATGGAACTAACCCAGACTGACGCTGTTTTCAGCAGAATTGCCATGGTATTATTTTTGTGCAGAAATAAAAGTTCTCGGAATGACATGAAAATCAACGGAGAATTATTTTGGAATATATAAAAAATACTGGAAGAAGAATCCATGTTAGGGGGGCCTCCACCTGTCCACGAGGGTGGGGGCGCGCCTGCCCCCCTGGCGCGCCCCCTGATGCTCCACCGACCTCAACTCCAACTCTATATATTCATGTTCGGGGAGAAAAAAATCAGAGAGAAGGATTCATCGCATTTTATGATACGGAGCCACCGCCAAGCCCTAAACTCTCTCGGGAGGGCTGATCTGGAGTCCGTTCGGGGCTCCGGAGAGGGGAATCCATCGCCATCATCATCATCAACCTTCCTCCATCACTAATTTCATGATGCTCACCGCCGTGCGTGAGTAATTCCATCATAGGCTTGTTGGACGGTGATGGGTTGGATGAGATTTATCATGTAATCGAGTTAGTTTTGTTAGGGTTTGATCCCTGGTATCCACTATGTTCTGAGATTGATGTTGCTATGACTTTGCTATGATTAATGCTTGTCACTAGGGCCCGAGTGCCATGATTTCAGATCTGAACCTATTATGTTTTCATCAATATATGAGAGTTCTTTATCCGATCTTGCATGTCTATAGTCACCTATTATGTGTTATGATCCGTTAACCCCGAAGTGACAATAATTGGGATACTTATCGATGATGACCGTAGATTGAGGAGTTCATGTATTCACTATGTGTTAATGCTTTGGTCCGGTGCTCTATTAAAAGGAGGCCTTAATGTCCCTTAGTTTCCAATAGGACCCCCTGCCACGGGAGGGTAGGACAAAAGATGGCATGCAAGTTCTTTTCCATAAGCACGTATGACTATATTCGGAATACATGCCTACATTACATTGATGAACTGGAGCTAGTTCTGTGTCACCCTAGGTTATAAATGTTACATGATCGATCGCATCTGGCATAATTCTCCATCACCGATCCAATGCCTACAAGCTTTTCATATATTGTTCTTCGCTTATTTACTTTTCCGCTGCTACTGTTACAATCACTATAAAACCCAAAAATATTACTTTTGCTACCGTTACTTTTGCTATCATTACCACTACTATCATATTACTTTGCTACTAAATACCTTGCTGTAGATATTAAGTTTCTAGGTGTGGTTGAATTGACAACTCAGCTGCTAATACTTGAGAACATTCTTTGGCTCCCCTTGTGTCGAATCAATAAATTTGGGTTGAATACTCTACCCTCGAAAACTGTTGCGATCCCCTATACTTGTGGGTTATCAAGACTATTTTATGGCGCCGTTGCCAGGAAGCATAGCTCTAGTCTTTGAGTCACTTGGGATTTATATCTGCTTATCACTATGAAGAACTTGAAAGATCAAACAACCAAGGTTTTTCCCTCAACTACGAGGGGAGGTAAGGAACTGCCATCTAGCTCTGCACTTGATTCACCTTCTGTTTTGAGTAAGCTTGCGACACCTACACCTGGTATTCATTCTGATATGTCGCATGTTATTGATGATGCCACTTCTGCTATGCATGATACTTATGATGAAACTACTTCTATGCTTGATACTACTGCGCCACTTGATGAATTTCTTGATGAACAACTTGCTAGGGCTAGAGAGAGTGAAATTACTGAAACTGATAATATTAATGAAGGTGATGATGAAGATTCTCCCCCTAGATATGAATTGCCTACTGTTCCTGAGGGTTATGTTATGGATGAAGAAACTGCTAGAGACTTTCTTGCCTGCAATGATAGAAGTGATCTTAAGAAACTATTAGCTAAGCTCAAAGAAAAAAACTCTGAATTCTCGAATGAAATATGATCATGCTTATGCTACTTCACCTATCTTTGTTACTGATAAGGATTATGATTTCTCTGTTGATCCTGAGTTAATTACTTTGGTTGAATCTGATCCTTTCTATGGATATGAATCTGAAACTGTTGTGGCACATCTTACTAAATTAAATGATATAGCTACCCTGTTTACTAATGATGAGAAAACTCGCTATTATTATATCCTTAAATTATTTCCGTTCTCATTAAAGGGTGATGCTAAGATATGGTTTAATTCTCTTGATCCCGATTGTGTGCGTAGTCCCCAGGATATGATTTATTACTTCTCTGCTAAATATTTCCCCGCTCATAAGAAACAAGCTGCTTTAAGGGAAATATATAATTTTGTGCAAATTGAAGAAGAGAGTCTCCCACAAGCTTGGGGGAGGCTTCTCCAGTTACTTAATGCTTTGCCTGATCATCCTCTCAAGAAAAATGAAATACTTGATATCTTTTATAAGGTATAAAAGATGAATATGTTAATAATTTACCTCCTATTGAAGAAATACATGGTCTTAATTTGCCGCCTATTGAAGAAACACATGGTCTTGATAACCTGACACATGTAGTAAAGGTAAATTCTCTCTATAGATATGATAAAGCTGAAATCCCTCCTGCTAAGTTTGCTAGCCAATGTTTGGATGAATTTTATAACTTTATGGTTAAACAAGAAGACTTCAATGCTTATGTTGGTAGACAATTGAAACATAATGCTTATATGATTGAACACTTGAGTGATTATATGGCTAGTGTTAAAGGTGAACTTAAACTTATTAGTAAACATGCTTCTATATATGGTTACCACTCAAGTAAAACAAGTACTTAAAGCTTAGAATGATTTGCTGAGTGAATTAAATTGTAAGAAAAATGATAATGTTGTTAGAGTTATGACTAGAGGTGGTAAAATGACTCAGGAACCTTTGTATCCTGAGGGCCATCCTAAGAGAATTGAGCAGGATTCTCAGAGAAATAACGTTGATACACCTAGTCCTTCTAAAAGGAAGAGAAAGAAAAATGATAGGACTTTGCATGCTTCTGGTGAACCTGTTATAGACACACCTGAGAATCCCAATGATATTTCTATTTCTGATGTTGAAACACAAGATGGTAATGAACATGAACCTAGTGATAATGTTAATGATGATGTTCATGTTGATGCTCAACCTAGTAATGATAAAGATGTAGAGATTGAACCTGCTGTTGATCTTGATAAACCACAATCAAAGAATCAACGTTGTGATAAGAGAGACTTTATTGCTAGGAAGCACGGTAAAGAAAGAGAACCATGGGTTCATAAACCCATGCATTTTCCTCCTAAACCATCCAAGAAAAAGGATGATGAGGATTTTGAGTGCTTTGCTGAAATGACTAGACCTATCTTTTCGCGTATGCGTTTGACCGATATGCTTAAAATGAATCCTTATGCTAAATATATGAAGGATATTGTTACTAATAAAAGAAAGATACCGGAAGCTGAAATTTCCACCATGCTTGCTAATTATACTTTCAAGGGTGGAATACCAAAGAAACTTGGAGATCGAGGAGTACCAACTATACCATACTCCATTAAAAGAACCTATGTTAAAACTGCTTTATGTGATCTTGGAGCCGGTGTTAGTGTTATGCCTCTCTCTTTATATCATAGACTTGATTTGAATAAGTTGACACCTACTAAAATATCTTTGCAAATGGCTAATAAATCAACTGCTATACCTGTCGGTATTTGTGAGGATGTGCCTGTTGTGGTTGCAAACGTTACTATTTTAACGGACTTTGTTATTCTTGATATTCCCGAGGACGATAGTATGTCTATTATTCTTGGAAGACCCTTTTTGAATATTGTAGGGGCTGTTATTGATTGCACCAAAGGCAATGTCACTTTTCATGTTAATGGTAATGAGCATACGGTACACTTTCCGAGGAAACAACCTCAAGTCCACATTATCAATTCTATTGGAAAATTTTCAACAATTACTATTGGAGGTTTTGAATTTCCTCTTCCTACTATCAAGAAGAAATATGATATTCTTATTGTTGGGGATGTGCATATCCCCGTTGAGGTAATCTAGTGTTATTCGAAAATTCTCCGGTTCCATGTTATTTGGAATGAGTTTGTTAACAACACCTGATCAACCTTGTTAGTAGATTCCTTTTAATGAGCATGAGATGGATGAAGTTAGAAAACACAACTCTCTGTACCCTCTTTTTACTTTCCGTTATTTATATTAAATAAAGCAAAATTAGTATTTTCTTGTCTGTTTCCTGAATTACCCATGCAATAAAAAATAGCCCGAAAATAAAAGTTCTCCAAATGCCCTGAAATTTAAATATGATTTTTTCTGGAGCATTTGAGAATATCTGGCATTGAGAACACAGCAGGGGGAGCAAGCACCTGGCCACGAGGGTCCAGGGTGCACCCACCCCTGGGCGCACCCCCCTGCCTCGTGGGCCCACGGCGGCTCCCCTCCACTTATTCCAGCTACCACACACACCTTCTTCCTCCCACAAAAATCACCAACCAGCTCAAACCCGAGTTCAAGCTCATCTTGCTGCCATTTTTTATCTCCTAGCTCAAAGCTCCATTCACAAAACTGCTTTGGGGGATTGTTCTTTGGTATGTGACTCCTCCAATGGTCCAATTAGTTTTTGTTCTAGTGCTTTATTCATTGCAAATTTTTGCTGCTTAGGTGACCCTGCTCTTGAGCTTGCATGTAAAATTTATGTGGTCAAAAGTAGTTTTGATGCATGATATTGCCTCCAGGCACTTGTAGGAGTAGTTGCTATCAATATTGTTGAGTTTGGTGCACTTTTATTTTGAAGTTACTAAAAATTGCAGAAATTTTTTAGAGGAAGAAATATGTTTAGGAAAATGTACCAAGGTGGTTCTTCAAGGAAGCAAGGACCCAGGCCCGCAATACGCGATGCGGACGAGGAACCACCAAGAGACACTCAAGTGCGGCCTTGTGAATGGCCGTCAGAGGATTTCATGATCCGAGCAGGAATTAAAGAGGAATTTGTTGCATATGTGCGCAATGCTGATCTGGAGAGCTTTGAGGAAGATAAGTGCCGTCAATACATCTATTCAACTGATTCATTTGTGACAAGGTTTAAATTTTCATCATCACGCAATTCTCAAACTGTCTTGTTTGATCTTTATGATAAATCTTATACCATGGACTTAGATGATTTTAACACCGCTTGTAAGCTCCCAAAGTGGGGTAATGTTAGTGAACCTCGCAAATCTGAATTTAGAGATTTTCTTGCTAGTATTACAGGGGGGGGGAATCTAGAGATGTAACACAAGCCACCATAGGGAGCATTCATTTTCCTGCTATACATTATTTTGCTCTCTTCATAGGAAGGTGCATAAACAGTAAAGATGAAGCATGTCACATGTGTGTACCTGATCTTAGCGTTCTCAAGAGCGCTGTTTTAGGAGATAAACAATACAACTTGGGGGCTATTGTTGCACGTCAGTTGCATAATAATTGTATTCATGGAGATTTCTTTGGTGGAATTTATGCAACTCGTATAGCTAACTTTCTTGAGATACCCATACGTGGAGATATATTGAGTTGCCTCCCTCTTATCTAGATTATGATGCTATGGTTCATCATCAGTTTGTTGAGAGGAACGATCAGTTCCTCCAGTACCGACTAATATTTGACAGACGACGCACCTATCACATCGCTCTCCCTGCCCCTACTTTCTTTGACTTCCAGGCAAAGGGGAGATATGTTATAACCAGGGAGGAGGCGACCGAGTACGAGAGGAGGGCGGAGACAGCTCGCCTCCAAGTTGTAGCTCATTAGGGAATTGCCGCTGCATCTCAGTACGACCCCGGCTACAACTTTGGATATCCGCCAGGCCAGCCGTGGCCATAGACCAACTTAGGCCAAAAGCCTAAGCTTGGGGGAGTACGTATTTCTCACCGACATTACATTCATGTTCACACACTCATGCTAGTTGTCGGTGCTCATACTTTTTCACTGTAATATCCATGCTAGTTTATTTTCCTTTTTATGCTTTCTTCTTGTGTGTTTGATAAACGTTAAGAAAAACCCCCCAAAAAATTTAGTTGTGGCTTATAGTTAGTTTACTTTTCATGCTATAGTAGTAGTAATTAAAAATAAAACCTAAAAAGATTTCTCGTTCTTGTTTTTCTTGTTGGGAGCTTTCTCGTGTAAATAGTTTTATTTCTTTTCTTGTTCTTTGGGGGTCGAGAGGAGAAGATCATAATGAAAATGTTGAGTGGCTCCTATATGCATTATTGTTGATCTAACAAAGATCCCATATTACCTTGTCTTCTCTCTTGAATTGAATGCTTGCAGAGTCCAGCTTAGTCCAATGCACATGCACTATTATTATTATCCACACTATTCGGTCGTGCAAGTGAAAGGCAATAATGATGACTATATGATGAACTTATTGAGATGAGAAAAGCTAGTATGAACTCGACCTCTCTTGTTTTCGTAAATATGATTAGTTCATCATTCTTGATTCAGCCTATTATGAAAGAAACATGTTTGCAATGACAATTAGAGATTGTATTTGCTTATGCCATGCTTAATTAGCTAGGAGCTTATAATGGTTTACCTTGCGTGCCAACATGCTATTAAAATGGTTGTGATGTGGTATGATAGGGTGGTATCCTCTTTTGAACGATTCGAGTGGCTTGACTTGGCACATGTTCACGCATCTAGTTGAAACAAAATCAACATAGCCTCTACGATATTTATGTTCATGGTGCATTATATCCTACTCATGCTTGCATTCGGTGTTGATTAATTTTAATGCATGTTCATGACTGTTGTCGCTCTCTATCTGGTTGCTTCTCAGTCTTTTCCTAGCCTTCACTTGTACTAAGCGGGAATACTGCTTGTGCATCCAATTCCATAAAGCCCAAATTTGTTCCATATGAGTCCACCATACCTACTATATACGTTATCTACCTGTCGTTCCAAGTAAATTTGTATGTGCCAAACTCTAAACCTTCAAATAAACATTATGTTTTGTATGCTCGAATAGCTCATGTATCAACTAGGGTTATCAGGAGGGAAACGTTTTTTTCATGAAATACGGTGGCCCGTCCAGTGGGTCCCCACTGTCAGGTGGAGGAATCATTATTTTCCGCGTAATAAGGAGGCACTTCCTTGCTGCGGTCGTGGACCCAGCTGTCAGCCTCTCCACGTACAATACTCTTTCGATGGAAGTCGTTCCTTGACCATGTTGACCACGCCGCAACGAGAGCACCAGGGCGGTGGATGACGGCGAGGCCTAGGAAGGGGACGACACAGAGCCGGGGAAGACGCGGCAGTGGATGCCCACGTGGAGAGGAGTACGAGGGTTCACTGGTTCGGCTTCGGTGTGAGGCTGCCCTCGCCGCAGAATAATAGGGGGTGTGGGTGAGTGGAGGGATGGCCTGGCCAGCGTTGGGAGTAGTAGGGGGCGGTGAGGCCTCCACGGCAGCCCAGCTGGCCATGGGAGGCAGGAGCAGGCGGCACGACCGGTGCTACTTTGGGTGGCTGGAGCGAGAAGACTAGAGGTTGAAGAAGCACTACGGCCGTTGAATGGACATCGTACGGTCACTCGAGCTAGAATCGTTCATATTGACTAAGTTGACACAGCCCTCCGTCCCCGTCATCTTAGTAGGCCCACAAGTCAGCCCCCCACAATGGTGGGTCCCAGCTAGCAGGGGGAGTATTCATTTTTTGTGCGTAATAAGGAGGCACTTCCTTGTGTGCGAAGATATAGCTGGTGGGTCCGAGCTGACAGCAGGAGGAACATTTTTTCAAGAAATACAAAGGCCCTTCCGGTGGGTCCCGGCTGTCAGGTGGAGGAATCATTATTTTGCATGTAATAAGGAGGCATTTCCTTATGTGGACCCATACTGTCAGCCTCTTCCGATGGCTATTGTTTGTTGACCATGTTGACCCCGTCGTGCCGAGAGCACAAACGCGGTGGATGAGGGCGAGGCCCAGGAAGGGAACGACCCGGAGCTGGCGAAGCCACTGCAGCGGATGCCCATGCTGAGGGGTGTACAAGCGCTGACTGGTCGGCTGCGGGGTGAGGCTAACGTCGCCGAAAAATAACATGATGTGCGGGTGTGTAGAGGTAAAACCGTGACTATGAAGCCGGTTTAGTGAACCTGATGAAGGTGCATTATGAGGTAATTGCCTAATCTTTTCTCTCTTAAGTCTAATTGTAAGTACCGACTCTAGTAGCTCCCAAGGGCCAATTTATGATGGTAATCGAAAACCGGGACTTCATAATAACGCAACTCTGTATACTTATCCTCCAGGGGTCGGTTGATCCTTTAAAAATGAACCGGTACTCTAGCATTGTAATCCTATAACTTTCGCCTGTGTAATCCCCAAGTGCTGATTTATCTTTCCAAGGAGAACCATGACTTTAACCACTGTTACTTTGAGCAGATGTACATTAGCCCCCAAGTGCCAGGAATAATGCTTGCATTACACTTGGGACTTAAAATAATTTTCTAGAAATGAAGCGAGTAGGCATTAGCCCCCAAGTGCAAAGTGCATAACTTGTTATGTGCTTGGTACTTCAAATATATATAGACTACTGATGATATGTCTTTCCTTTATAGGCTGAGCTGAGCAAAAAGGACGGCCAAGACGCTGATCTTCAAGAGAACATTAAATCTCAGCAAGCGGAGGCTTCTAAAGCCAAGGAGGAACTGAACAATGTCTTAACAACCATGGAGAAGCTGAAGGAAACCTTTAAGAAGGAACGGGCATATTGGG
The DNA here is from genome assembly GCF_003073215.2 of Triticum urartu. Taxonomy (NCBI): domain Eukaryota; kingdom Viridiplantae; phylum Streptophyta; class Magnoliopsida; order Poales; family Poaceae; genus Triticum; species Triticum urartu. Next base: position 216,913,379 of record NC_053024.1, on the reverse strand, counting down.
ACACAGAGAAGCCCGCTTTAGCAAAGAGGGCCGAAGATGCAGAAGCAACCCTTAAACCGCTGGTCGAAGAATTGACCGGTTTAAAGCGGCAAATAAACGCTATGACCTCTGCTGTATTTGGTAAGTATCCTCATCTGATGTTTTTCAAGTCATTTTATCTTATCAGTTATCGGTTTACTAATGCTTGCAATGTCACAGGGACCCGCATTACCCATCTGGGCTCTGACATGCGGATGAAGCTGAAGGCTGCCTATACTTTGATAGAGCAGTTATATTTCGGATCCCAATGGGCTATTTTCACCGCTGCGTATAATAGGCCTCCTCCAACGTTGATAAAAGAAACCATCGAGAAGTTGTCAATGTTGCCTGCCCCGTTGGATGAACTTAAAAAATCAGCTGCAAGGTCAGGCGCGCTGACTGTGCTAATCCGGGCCGAAGCCTGGATTCTAGATCTTGAACCGGCAGATATTGGCCAAGCCTATCCCCGCGTGAAGGAAGACGATTCAGAATTTAACAATGATGATCTCCGAAGGCTAACAAGGGAAATGCGACCCATAGCGAGCAAATTGGCGGAAGAAATGGACTTGTCTCATTATCAGTCGGTTTATGATGCTGATCAAACAAGACATCCTGCCCCAACACATGATGTAGAAGAGCTGGTTCCGCCAATTCGTAAGCACACTTATGCCCCTGACATTGATCCTTCCACCCTTATAAGTAAGGAAGCTGTGTTCCAAGCTTTAACTGGAATCGATTGGACAACGATTGATTTCCAGCCACTGGGTAGGGAGGAGGAGGATGCACCAACTCAAGATGACCCTCAATCTTCAAGTCGTCCTGGCGATGAATCCTGAACCGTACGCCGGTTTAGTCGGTCACAACCTACCATTCTTACTGAAACAATTATTCTGTGTGGACATTAAAGCGCCTTGTAATAGGCTAGTTCAAACACTTGTCTGTTATGCCATCGAGGATACTTATTTTGCTTGATATTGATAACTCGCCATGCTTTTGGGATCTTATTATATGCATAATCCGCAGTGGCTGTATTTGAACTTGTTCCTGCATATAAGAGATTGAAAGCATCCTGGTGGTTTACCAGTGGACGAGTCATGATACCCAAATAGATAGCCTAGGTGTAGAGCCAAGGTTGTATTTAAAAACAAGCCAGGTATTAAACAGATGATACATGTTACCTTGTTGGTTGACCAAGGGTTATTATAATAAGGGTGATAACACCAATCTGGAGTATTGATGACTCCTTCCAGGTTTGCTGGCTTACGATAAAACCATACCGGGTTATGATAAACACCGATTTTAGCCATATAATAGTGGTGACTTGTAGTCAAAACCAGACCGAAGCAACAAACGTCAGATTATAGATGATCATGTACTGACAACTTAGTATTGTAAGATACGTCGGGCTGTAAATGCCGGTTTATCAGAAAATATGGATGAATTTTAAAAAGAGAAAAAACTTTGCAAAAAAATATAAGAAGAATATGCATGGCTTTTCATGGGCTGACAGGCCCTAAATCGAGGCTTTTCATGGGCTGCCAGGCCACTGAGTTAAACCATTTTTCAAAGCCTTTTAAGATGGACCTCAATCTTCAACCAATCATCGTTTTAACTTTGACAAGTTCAGGGTCTATGAGATTGACTTTTCAAACATTCGACGGGTCATACCGGTTTTACGTGGACGGAGTGGCTTAGTTAAAGAGGCAGGATAACACGGGGTTTTAGGTGAATACACCTGGCTTCCAAGCCTGGCTTGATAGCCTATTGCAAGGGTGCAGACTCTTTGTTCTTTGAGAAGCAAAGAGCCCCCAAGCAACATTTGAGCTGTGCTTGGTGGGTGCCTATGTTTGAGTTGTGCTGGTGCAACACTCTCTTTGGCCCCACATAATTTCCTTTTGGCCTTAAGCCTATCAAGAGGTGTAGCTATGGTGCGAATACAACCAAGCCCCCTAGTGATTTCCCTTTGGCATTAAGCCGATCAAGAGGTGTAGCTAAGGTTCTGATACGACCAAGTCCCCTAGTGATTTCCTTTTATATGTGTGGCTTTACAAGCCAGATCAGCAGAACTCCGCTTTGAAAATAGAAGCCTCCATGTAAACACACATGATGTAAAAACAACAGAGACCCCGCTTTAGCCGAGGCTCCGTTTTATTATATTGATCATAATATATACATTGTCATAATTGTGTACATAAAAAGAGCCTATGGCTCAAGTATAGTAAGGCCGAAGATGAGCTATATTCCACGGCCGCTGGGTCTCCTCCTCCGATTTACGTGAGTCTTTGTGCTCTCGAACATCGATAAGGTAGTATGATCCATTGTGCAAATTTTTGCTGACCACGAAAGGCCCTTCCCAAGGTGGGGATAACTTGTGCATATCAGTCTGATCCTGGATGAGCCGGAGCACTAGATCGCCTTCTTGAAAAGTTCTGGTTTTAACCCGGCGGCTATGATAACGTCGCAGATCTTGTTGATAAATCGCCGAACGTGCCGCCGCAAGATCACGCTCCTCATCTAACAGGTCTAGTGAGTCCTGACGTGCTTTATCATTATCAGCTTCAACATAAGCCGCCACACGGGGCGAGTCATGACGGATGTCACTAGGGAGAACTGCCTCTGCTCCGTAAACCATGAAGAAAGGCGTGTAACCCGTAGATCTGTTCGGTGTGGTGTTGATACTCCATAACACGGAAGGTTACTCCTCCACCCAACAACCCGGCGTCCGCTTTAAAGGAACCATAAGCCGGGGTTTGATACCTCTCAAAATTTCTTGATTGGCCCTCTCTGCTTGACCATTAGATTGGGGGTGAGCCACTGATGACACGTCAAGCTGGATGTGCTCACGTTGATAAAATTCTTCCATAGCACCCTTGGACAGATTAGTACCATTATCAGTTATAATGTTGTGTGGAAAACCAAACCGGAATGTCACCTTTTTGATTAGTACCATTACACTTACTGACTGGCTCTGCCTCTACCCACTTGGTAAACTTATCAACCGCCACCAGCAGGTGGGTCTTCTTGTCCTTGGACCTCTTAAAAGGTCCAACCATATTGAGCCCCCAAGTTGCAAATGGACAAGTTGTTGGAATCATTCTTAATTCTTGAGCCGGAACATGAGCACGGCGTGCAAACTTCTGACAACCATCACACCTCCTTACCAAATCCTCAGCATCAGCATGAGCCATCAACCAATAGAATCCGTGACAAAAGGCATTAGCCACCAAGGATTTTGAACCGGTGTGGTGACCACAATCTCCTTCATGGATCTCACGCAAAATCTCACAACCTTCTTGAGGAGACACACAACGCTGAAACGCTCCCGTGATGCTGCAATGATGCAGCTCCCTATTGACAATGGTGATAGACTTGGATCGCCGAATTATCTGCCGGGCCAAGGTTTCATCGTGTGGTAACTCGCCCCGGTTGATGTATGCCAGGTATGGGACCGTCCAATCTGGAATAACATGAAGAGCCGCCACCAATTGAGCCTCGGGGTTAGGCACGGCCAAATCCTCCTCCGTAGGTATCTTGACTGACGGATTATGCAGCACATCTAGAAAGGTATTGGGTGGCACCGGTTTACATTGAGAGCCTAAGCGACTTAAAGCGTCTGCCGCTTCATTCTTTCGCCGGTCTATATGGTAAACCTGATAACCCTTGAAATGACCAGCCACTTCATCCACCTCTCGTCTATATGCCGCCATGAGTGGATCCTTGGAATCCCAAGTGCCAGATACCTGTTGGGCCACCAGGTCCGAGTCACCAAAGCACTTAACCCAGCTTAAATTCATTTCCTTAGCCATTCTAAGACCATGGAGAAAGGCCTCATACTCAACTGCATTGTTAGTACAAGGGAACATTAAACGGAGAACATAACAAAACTTATCACCTCGTGGGGAAGTTAATATGACTCCAGCCCCCGAGCCCTCCAATTGCCTGGACCCATCAAAATGAATAGTCCAATAAATGTTGTCTAGCTTTTCCTCCGGTGCTTGCAACTCCGTCCAATCATTGATGAAGTCCACTAGTGCTTGGGATTTGATTGTTGTGCGAGGCGTATACTTTAACCCGTGAGGTCCCAGCTTAATAGCCCATTTAGGAATCCGGCAACTTCCTTCTCTATTTTGGATGATATCTCCCAAGGGGCTGAACTGACTGCTGTGATAAGGTGACCCTGAAAATAATACTTGAGCTTCCGGCTTGCCATGAAAACCCCAAACACCAGCTTCTGCCAATGTGTGTATCTCTGTTTGGACTCAATAAGCACCTCGCTGATATAATAAACCGGCCGTTGAACTGGATACTCTTTTCCAGCCTCCTTGCACTCCACAACAATAGCCACACTAACATCCCGGGCATTAGCAGCCACATATAATAACAAGGGCTCATTATCAACCGGAGCCACAAGTACAGGTGGCTTGGCTAACTGTCTCTTCAAATCCTCAAGCGCTTTATCAGCATCATCACTCTAGACGAAGTGATCCGTTTTCTTTAGCATCTGATACAAAGGGATAGCCTTCTCTCCAAGGCGACTGATAAACCAGCTTACGGCTGCAATTCGGCCCACCAAACGCTGAACATCGTTGATACAGCCGGTTTAGCCAGAGATGTGATAGCCATGATCTTCTCTGGATTAGCTTCAATGCCCCTGTTAGACACCAGAAAACCCAAAAGCTTGTCTGCCGGTACACCGAAGACACATTTGGCCGAATTAAGCATCATCTTATAAACCTGGAGGTTATCAAAAGTTTCCTTCAAGTCACCTATCAATGTCTCCTCCTTTATGGACTTCACCATAATATCATCCACATATGCATGAACATTGCGCCCAATCTGTTTATGCAGACAATTCCGGATGCAGCGTTGGTAAGTCGCTTGGCACTCTTGAGCCCGAAAGGCATAGATACATAACAGAAGGCTCCAAAAGGAGTTATGAAAGTTGTCTTCTCCTATTCCTTAACTGCAATTTTGATCTGATGATAACCAGAATAAGCATCCAGGAAGCACAAATGGTCACAACCTGCTGTAGCATCAATAATTTGATCGATACGAGGGAGAGCAAAGGGGTCAGCTGGACAGGCTTTGTTTAAGTCTGTGTAATCCACACACATATGCCAAGTGCCATTTTTCTTAAGTACCAGAACCGGATTAGCTAGCCACTCAGGGTGAAAGACCTCCACAATAAACCCTACTGCCAAAAGCCGGGCTACCTCCTCACCAATAGCTTTACGCCTCTCTTCGTTGAAGCGGCGAAGAACCTGCCTGACCGGTTTAAACTTAGGATCTATATTAAGGGTGTGCTCGGCAAGTTCCCTCGGTACACCTGGCATGTTAGAAGGCTTCCATGCAAAGATGTTCCGGTTCTCACGGATGAACTCGATGAGCGCGCTTTCCTATTTCAGATCTAGGTTAGCGCTGATGCTGAACTGCTTGGATGAATCGTCAGGAACAAAGTCAACCAGCTTAGTCTCCTCATCTGATTTAAATTTCAGCGCCAGATCATGCTCGGTAGTTGGCTTTTTCAGAGAAGTCATATCTGCCAGATCAACATTGTCCTTATAAAAATTTAACTACTCTGTGGCACAAACCGACTCAGCATAAGCCACATCACCTTCTTCACATTCCAAAGCAATCTTCCAGCTCCCATGTACTATGATGGTCCCCTTATGACCCGACATCTTAAGCTGCAGATAAACATAACAAGGCCTTGCCATGAACTTAGCATAAGCCGGCGGTCCGAACAGGGTATGATATGGACTCTTGATTTTCACCACTTCAAAAGTCAACACCTCTGATCTTGAATCATGATCGTCTCCAAAAGCAACTTCCAGAGCTATCTTGCCAACTGGGTATGCCGATTTACCAGGCCCCACACCATGAAACACGGTGTTCGACGGTTTGAGATTCTTATCTGTTAACCCCATGCGATGGAAGGTTTCATAGTAAAGTATATTGATACTGCTTCCTCCATCCATAAGCACCTTGGTAAACTTATACACCCCAACCTGAGGTGCCACCACCAAGGCCAGATGACCCGGATTGTCAACCCGGGTTGGATGATCTTCTCGACTCCACAGGATGGACTGTTCAGACCAGCGCAGATAACGAGGTACCGCTGGTTCAACAGAGTTCACGGCCCTTTTATGAAGCTTTTGATCGTGCTGACATAAGCTAGTGGTGAAGACATGATACTGCCCACTGTTCAACTGCTTCGGATTGCTCTGATAACCCGATTGCTGCTGGTGTTGATTCCCCTGATGGTTGTAACCTCCCTGTTTGCCCTGACTGCCTTGATTGCCATGTCCGGTTTGGTTGCCTTGGAATCCTGAACCAGAGCTGCCACCTCCATAACTCGGCCCAGGGAAACTACCTCCTGAACCGCTGGGCGGTCCATTGTCGTATTGAAAGAGATTTGAATTTCTGAACTCCCGCATAATGAAGCAATCCTTCCAAAGATGCATGGCCAGCCTCTCCTTTGATCCGTGCTTTGGGCAAGCCTGATTTAGTAGGCGTTCCAAATTGGGGCTTGACCCTCCACCCCGCTGGGGCGGTTTACCCTTACGCCGCTGACCGTTATCCTGGGTGTTGGTATTAGCCACAAAGTCTAGGCTATTATCTGCTTTGCGTTTCCATTGTTCCCATGACCTGCCGGGTTATGCTACTGCCCCTTGGCGCTGCCGCTCTTCTTTCCCTTCCCTGTCTTCTCATCATCAGACTCGGGGTCCTTGTTACTGTCGGCATATTTCACCAGAGCCGCCATAAGTGTTCCCATGTCATTACAATGGCGTTTGAGCCGTCCCAACTTCAGTTTCAAAGGTGCAAACCGGCAATTGCCTTCCAATGTTAAAACGGCTGTGTCAGCGTTGTTGCGGTCTGATGAATGCAAAATCTCCGAAACCCGGCGCACCCAGTGGGTTGTTGATTCTCCGTCCTCCTGGACATAGGTAGCTAAATCCACGATTGACATGGGCTGCTTGCATGTATCCTTGAAATTCTGGATGAACCGGGCCCTTAACTCGACCCACGACCCAATGGAGTTGGCCGGGAGGTTTTTCAACCATGTGCGAGCTGTTCCCTCCAACATCATGGTAAAGTATTTGGCGCACGCCGCCTCATCCACATCTAGCATCTCCATTGCCATCTCATAGCTTTCCACCCATGACTCGGGGGATAAATCGGCGGTGTAATTCGGCACCTTGCACGGGCCTTTGAAATCCTTGGGTAGCCGTACGTTGCGCAATGCGGGGACAAGACATGGTACTCCCAAAGAACTGGAAGTAACCCCCGGTTCCACCGACATTGTTGGATGAACCGGAGTGAACTGACGAACCGGAGTGAGTTGTCGAACCGGATCTTCGTGCTGTGCCGCTAACTCGGCTTCCCGATGTGCCCTAGCGCGATCCACTACATCTCGAGCATTGCCACCACCACCAGTCGGGTTATGGCCACAGGGTGGATTGCGATTCCGCGTACTGCTTGATATGGTCGGTTCATCGATATGCCTGCTATAGCTCCGGCTTGGGCGGGGAGTAGAATGAATCCTTTCGCGGCTATATGAATAAGCCTGCTGCTGAGTCAAGACCGTCTAAAGGAGCTCCCTAGCCCGTCGTGTTTCAACCGCTACTGGGGACTCGCCATTAATCGGGAGAGCTGCCAATCGCGAAGCGGCAGCAACGATGTTATCCAACGTGTTAGAGTAATGACCCAGAGGTGTTGAGACGTGTCGTGATGGGGTATCGTTTTGACGAGGCTGAGGTGGCGGATCCATCGCACAAGGCTGAACCGGTGTCCCGGTCCCAGGTGCCTCCGCCCGGTTTACAACTCGCTGGTTGCTGGTGCCTGCTCCTGGCGTGTTAAAGAGATTTCTTGCCTCAAAAACCGGCGGGAGGTGCGACCGGTATCTTCTTCTCATGACATCATCTGACGCACTCTGATCCAGCATAAGCCGGTAGGCTGAGCCTCTAACTCAGCCCGCTCTGTAGTCATCCTAGCGTTCTTTGCCGCCAGGTCCACCTTAGCTTGAGTTATCTGATCCTTCACCTTTGCAATCTCTGCGTTGTGCTGATCCCAGTTTGCCGCGTCCACCTCTGCTGCCAGCAATGTTGCCAAAGCGTCGAACAAACCGAACAAAACTTGAGCCGGAGGCGGTGCAGAGCCCCCTGCTCCTACTGGTGTTGCCGCAGCTGAACCGGAGATCATTGCTGCGGCGGTAGAACAGCGCTATGCTGATTGTGTACCGGCCATGAAGACCGCGGCCCGACTCGGCGGTTCCATGGGGTCCGGAATACTGTCGCCATCGGAACCTCCACTGACCCGGCCATCCTGCAGCTGATACAGTGACTCGGTCTCTCCGGTTGAAGACTCATCATCAGAATAGACAATGGTTTCACCATCAGATGCCGATCTGTCCTCATATTCAGCTCCATGGATGACACCTACGAATGCATGCTTTACGGCGGGCTGAACCTGGGCGGATCTTGCATGCTGAGGCGTCTCGATGAGGTCGGTGCAGATGTCTGGCTCAGGGCCCGGTTCACTGATCTTGCCGATGAAGACGTGAATTCCACCAAAGGGGACCCGGTACCCACACTCAATTGAGATAGCTGATACGTCTCCAACGTATCTATAATTTTTGATTGCTCCATGCTATATTATCTACTATTTTGGAAATTATTGGGCTTTATTATCCACTTTTATATTATTTTCGGACTAACCTATTAACCCGAGGCCCAGCCCAGAATTGCTATTTTTTTTGCCTATTTTAGGGTTTCGGAGAAAAGGAATATCAAACGGAGTCCAAACGGAATGAAACCTTCAGGAACGTGATTATCTCACCGAACAAGATCCAGGAGACTTGGACCCTATGTCCAGAAACAAAGGAGGAGGCCACGAGGTAGGGGGCGCGCCTACCCCCAGGCGCGCCTTCCACCCTCGTGGGCCCCCTGTTGCTCCACCGACGTACTCCTTCCTCCTATATATACCTACGTACCCCCAAACGATTAGATAAGGAGCCAAACCCCTAATTCCACCGCCGCAACTTTCTGTATCCATGAGATCCCATCTTGGGGCCAGTTCCAGAGCTCCACCGAAGGGGGTATCCATCACGGAGGGCTTCTACATCATCACCATAGCCCCTCCGATGAAGTGTGAGTAGTTCACCTCAGACCTACGGGTCCATAGTTATTAGATAGATGGCTTCTTCTCTCTTTTTGGATCTCAATACAATGTTCTCCCCCTCTCTTGTGGAGAACTATTCGATGTAATCTTATTTTTGTGGTGTGTTTGTTGAGATCGATGAATTGTGGGTTTATGATCAAGTCTATCTATGAACAATATTTGTATCTTCACTGAATTCTTTTATGTATGATTGGTTATCTTTGCATGTCTCTTCGAATTATCAGTTTGGTTTGGCCTACTAGATTGATCTTTCTTGCAATGGGAGAAGTGCTTAGCTTTGGGTTCAATCTTGTGGTGTCCTTTCCCAGTGACAGTAGGGGCTGCAAGGCACGTATTGTGTTGTTGCCATCAAGGATAACAAGATGGGGTTTTCATCATATTGCATGAATTTATCCCTCTACATCATGTCATCTTGCTTAAGGCGTTACTCTGTTTTCATTAACTTAATACTCTAGATGCATGTTGGATAGCGGTCGATGAGTGGAGTAATAGTAGTAGATGCAGGCAGGAGTTGGTCTACTTGTCTCGAACGTGATGCCTATATACATGATCATACCTAGATATTCGCATAACTATGCTCAATTCTGTCAATTGCTCAATAGTAATTCGTTCACCCACCGTAAAATACTTATGCTCTTGAGAGAAGCCACTAGTGAAATCTATGGCCCCCGGGTCTATCTTCATCATATTAATCATCCAATACTTAGTTATTTCCTTTGCTTTTTTACTTTGTTTTTATTTTACTTTGCATCTTTATCATAAAAATACCAAAAATATTATCTTATCATATCTATCAGATCTCACTCTCGTAAGTGGTCGTGTAGGGATTGACAACCCCTTATCACGTTGGTTGCGAGGATTTATTTGTTTTGTGCAGGTACGAGGGACTCGCGTGTAGCCTCCTACAGGATTGATACTTTGGTTCTCAAAAACTGGGGGAAATACTTACGCTACTTTACTGCATAATCCCTTCCTCTTCGGGGGAAACCAACGCAGTGCTCAAGAGGTAGCAAGAAGGATTTCTGGCGCCGTTGCCGGGGAGTCTACGCAAAAGTCAATATACCAAGTACCCATCACAATCCCTATCTCCCGCATTACATTATTTGCCATTTGCCTCTCTTTTTCCTCTCCCCCACTTCACCCTTGCTGTTTTATCGCCCTCTCTCCATCCTCCCTCTCTTTCTCTATTTGCCTCTTTTTTGCCCGCTTGCTTTTTGTTTGCTTGTGAGTTGGATTGCCTGCTTGTCTCGATGGCTCTACCCCCATTTGGTGATCTTCACCTTAAAAGGTTAGAAGAAATCAAAAACAACGTTAGGAGTTTTATGGTCTTGCAATTCAAGCATAATAGTTTCTTTAGAAACGAGCTTAAAGAACAAAAAAGTTTTATGAGTTTTATGAATAAAGAGCTCGATGATATGTCTAAAGAATTTGATGGTTTAAGATCCCAAATTGCTCGTCTTGAGAAATTGACTGCTGAAATTTTGGATAAGCAGGCTACCTTAGTTAATAGGATGGCCGCTAAACCGGATCCCTATGAAAATAAAGATGAAGATCTAAAAGTTATTGATGTGTCCCCTATTAAATCTTTGTTTTGCAATATGAATCTTAATAATGATGGGACTGAATATGATCCACCTTTACCTAGAAGGTGTTCCAAGAATTCAGAGTTTGTAGATCTTGATGCTAAAATTGATGAAAGTGGGATCGAAGAAATTAAAACCCTAGATGTTGCTAAAACCACTATTTTGGATTTCAAGGAATTTAATTATGAAAATTGCTCTTTGATTGATTGTATTTCCTTGTTGCAATCTGTGCTAAATTCTCCTCACACTTATAGTCAAAACAAAGCATTCACTAAACATATCATTGATGACTTGATGCAATCTTATGAAGAAAAACTTGAATTGGAAGTTTCTATCCCTAGAAAACTTTATGATGAGTGTGAACCAACTATTAAAATTAAGATTAAAGATCATGAGTTCTATGCTTTATGTGATTTGGGTGCTAGTGTTTCCATGATTCCAAAGACCTTGTGTGACTTGTTAGGTTTCCATGATTTTGATGATTGCTCTCTAAACTTGCATCTTGCGGATTCCACTATTAAGAAACCTATGGGAAGAATTAATTATGTTCTTATTGTTGCAAATAGGAATTATGTACCCGTAGATTTTATTGTTCTTGACATAGATTGCAATCCTTCATGTCCTATTATTCCTGGTAGACCTTTCCTTAGAACGATTGGTGCAATTATTGATATGAAGGAAGGAAATACTAGATTATGATTTACGTTAAGGAAAGGCATGGAACACTTTCCTAGAAAGAAAATTAAATTACCTTATGAATCTATTATGAGAGCCACTTATGGATTTCCTACCAAAGATGGCGATACCTAGATCTATCCTTGCTTTTTATGCCTAGCTAGGGGCGTTAAACGATAGCGCTTGTTTGGGAGGCAGCACAATTTTATTTTTATTCCTTGCTTTTTGCTCCTGTTTAGTAATAAATAATTTATCTAGACTCTGTTTAGGTTGTGTTTTTTGTGTTTAATTAGTGTTTGTGCCAAGTAGAACCATTGGGAAGACCTGGGGAAAGTCTTGATATCTTGCTGTCAAAAACAGAAACTTTAGCACTCACGAGAACTGCTGCCATTTTTATTTGGAAGGTGATATTTAGTTAATTCTTTCTGAAGATGATTAATAGATAAATTCCTCACGTCCAGAAATTTATTTTAGAATTTTTGGGGTTCCAGATCTTGCAGTAGCTCCATATTACTACAGACTGTTCTGTTTTTGACAGATTCTGTTTTTCGTGTGTTGTTTGCTTATTTTGATGAATCTGTGGCTAGTAAAATAGTTTATAAACCATAGATAAGTTGGAATAAATTAGGTTTAACACCAATATAAATAAAGAATTAGTTCATTACAGTACCTTTAAGTGGTCTTTTGTTTTCTTTCGCTAACGGAGCTCACGAGATTTTCTACTTTAAGTTTTGTGTTGTGAAGTTTTCCCAGTCACGACGTTGTAAAACGACGGCCAGTGAATTGTAATACGACTCACTATAGGGCGAATTCGAGCTCGGTACCCGGGGATCCTCTAGAGTCGACCTGCAGGCATGCAAGCTTGGGGATGCCCCGGAAGGCATCCCCTGTTTTCGTCTACTTCTATCGGTAACTTTACTTGGAGCTATATTTTTATTCACCACATGATATGTGTTTTGCTTGGAGCGTCTTGTATGATTTGAGTCTTTGATTTTTAGTTTACCACAATCATCCTTGCTGTACACACCCTTTGAGAGAGCCATACATGATTTGGAATTTGTTAGAATACTCTATGTGCTTCGCTTATATCATTTGAGTTATATAGTTTTGCTCTAGTACTTCACTTATATCTTTTAGAGCACGGTGGTGGATTTGTTTTATAGAAACTATTGATCTCTCATGCTTCACTTAGATTATTTTGAGAGTCTTAAATAGAATGGCAATTTGCTTAAATAATCCTAATATGCTAGGTGTTCAAGATTAGTAATTTTTTTTCTTATGAGTGTTTTGAATACTAAGAGAAGTTTGATGCTTGATGATTGTTTTGAGATATGGAGGTAATAATATCAAAGTCGTGCTAGTTGAGTATTTGTGAATTTGAGAAATGCTTGTGTTGAAGTTTGCAAGTCCCGCACCATGCACGTATGGTAAACGTTATGTAACAAATTTGAAACATGAGGTGTTATTTGATTGTCTTCCTTATGAGTGGCGGTCGGGGACGAGCGATGATCTTTTCCTACCAATCTATCCCCCTAGGAGCATGTGCGTAGTGATTGGTTTTTGATGACTTGTAGATTTTTGCAATAAGTATGTGAGTTCTTTATGACTAATGTTGAGTCCATGGATTATACGCACTCTCACCCTTCCATCATTGCTAGCCTCTTCGGTACTGTGCATTGCCCTTTCTCACATTGAGAGTTGGTGCAAACTTCGCCGGTGCATCCAAACCCCGTGATATGATACGCTCTTTCACACATAAACCTCCTTATATCTTCCTCAAAACAGCCACCATACCTACCTATTATGGCATTTCCATAGCCATTCCGAGATATATTACCATGCAACTTTCCACCATTCCGTTTATAATGACACATTCATCATTGTCATATTTCTTAGCATGATCATGTAGTTGACATAGTATTTGTGGCAAATCCACCGTTCATAATTCTTTCATACATGTCACTCTTGGTTCATTGCATATCCTGGTACACCGCCGGAGGCATTCAGATAGAGTCATATCTTGTTCTAAGTACCGAGTTGTAAGTAAATAGAAGTGTGATGACCATCATTCATAGAGCATTGTCCTAAAAAAGGAAAGGCCAAAAAAATAAAAGAAATAAAGAAGGGACAATACTACTATCCTTTTTCCACACTTGTGCTTCAAAGTAGCACCATAATCTTCATGATAGAGAGTCTTTTGTTTTGTCACTTTCATATACTAGTGGGAATTTTCATTATAGAACTTGGCTTGTATATTCCAACAATGGGCCTCCTCAAGTGCCCTAGGTCTTCGTGAGCAAGCAAATTGGATGCACACCCACTTAGTTTCTTTTGTTGAGCTTTCATACATTTATAGCTCTAGTGCATCTGTTGCATGGCAATCCCTACTCCTTGCATTAACATCAATCGATGGGCATCTCCATAGCCCATTGATTAGCCTCGTTGATGTGAGACTTTCTCCTTTTTTGTATTCTCCACATAACCCCCATCATCATATTCTATTCCACCCACAGTGCTATATCCATGGCTCGCGCTCATATATTGCGTGAAAGTTTATTGGTTTGAGATTACTAAAGTATGAAACAATTGCTTGGCTTGTCATCAGGGTTGTGCATGATGAGAGCATTCTTGTGTGACGAAAATGGAGCATGACTAAACTATATGATTTTGTAGGGATGAACTTTCTTTGCCCATGTTATTTTGAAGGACATAATTGCTTAGTTAGTATGCTTGAAGTATTATTATTTTTATGTCAACATGAACTTTTATCTTGAATCTTTCGGATCTGAATATTCATACCACAATTAAGAAGAATTACATTAAAATTATGCCAAGTAGCACTCCGCATCAAAAATTCTGTTTTTATCATTTACCTACTCGAGGACGAACAGGAATTAAGCTTGGGGATGCTTGATACGTCTCCAATGTATCTATAATTTTTGATTGCTCCATGCTATATTATCTACTGTTTTGGACATTATTGGGCTTTATTAACCACTTTTATATTATTTTTGGGACTAACCTATTAACCGGAGGCCCAACCCAGAATTGTTGTTTTTGCGTATTTTAGGGTTTCGAAGAAAAGGAATATCAAACGGAGTCCAAACGGAATGAAACCTTCGGGAACGTGATTTTCTCACCGAACATGATCTAGGAGACTTGGACCCTACGTCAAGAAACAAAGGAGGAGGCCACGAGGTAGGGGGCGCGCCTACCCCCCAGGCGCGCCCTCCACCCTCGTGGGCCCCCTGTTGCTCCACCGACGTACTCCTTCCTCCTATATATACCTACGTACCCCCAAACAATCAGACACGGAGCCAAAACCCTAAATCCACCGCCGCAACTTTCTGTATCCACGAGATCCCATCTTGGGGCCTGTTCCGGAGCTCCACCGGAGGGGGTATCCATCACGGAGGGCTTCTACATCATGACCATAGCCCCTCTGATGAAGTGTGAGTAGTTCACCTCAGACCTACGGGTCCATAGTTATTAGCTAGATGGTTTCTTCTCTCTTTTTGAATCTCAATACAATGTTCTCCCCCTCTCTTGTGGAGAACTATTCGATGTAATCTACTTTTTGCGGTGTGTTTGTTGAGACCGATGAATTGTGGGTTTATGATCAAGTCTATCTATGAACAATATTTGAATCTTCTCCGAATTCTTTTATGTATGATTGGTTATCTTTGCAAGTCTCTTCGAATTATCAGTTTGGTTTGGCCTACTAGATTGATCTTTCTTGCAATGGGAGAAGTGCTTAGCTTTGGGTTCAATCTTGAGGTGTCCTTTCCCAGTGATAGTAGGGGCAGCAAGGCACGTATTGTATTGTTGCCATCGAGGATAAAAAGATGGGGTTTTCATCATATTGCATGAGTTTATCCCTCTACATCATGTCATCTTGCTTAAGGCGTTACTCTGTTTTCATTAACTTAATACTCTAGATGCATGCTGGATAGCGGTCGATGAGTGGAGTAATAGTAGTAGATGCAGGCAAGAGTCGGTCTACTTGTCTCGGACGTGATGCCTATATACATGATCATACCTAGATATTCTCATAACTATGCTCAATTCTGTCAATTGCTCAATAGTAATTTGTTCACCCACCGTAAAATACTTATGCTCTTGAGAGAAGCCACTAGTGAAACCTATCACCCCCGATTCTATCTTCATCATATTAATATTCCAATACTTAGTTATTTCCTTTGCTTTTTACTTTTTTTTATTTTACTTTGCATCTTTATCATAAAAATACCAAAAATATTATCTTATCATATCTATCAGATCTCACTCTCGTAAGTGGCCGTGTAGGGATTGACAACCCCTTATCGTGTTGGTTGCGAGGATTTATTTGTTTTGTGCAGGTACATGCGACTTGCGCATAGCCTCCAACTGGATTGATACCTTGGTTCTCAAAAACTGAGGGAAATACTTATGCTACTTTACTGCATCATCCCTTCCTCTTCGGGGAAAACCAACACAGTGCTCAAGAGGTAGCACCAGCCTCGGGACTCCATCCTGCATCATCGATGTAGAGCTTGCCGCGATGACTTTTAGTCATCCGGCCCACAGCATGTCCCTTGATTCCTTCAAAGCTACCCTTCAAGAACTCGAAACCATCGTGCGATAGCCCCACGGTGGGCGCCAACTGTCATGGTTTTGTCACGACAGATGTCCTCGTGGAAGGACTTAGTTGTGGAGCCATCGCGACGGGTTAGCTTAAAGGGGTTAAAGAGGACAAGAGACGCAAGATTTATACTGGTTCGGCCCCTTCCGATGAAGGTAAAAGCCTACGTCCAGTTGTGATGGAATTGCTTGGGTTTTTGATGACCAGTGAGCGAATCTGCTTTGACTGGCTCTCGTGTTATTGTGTCTTGTCCCTAAACCGTTGCCAGGTCGCCCCTTTATATACACAGGTCAACACCCGTCAGTTTACAAAGTCCCGAGGCCGGATCATAAACGTGTCCAGCTCAGTCTCTATTCCTTCTATCTTACAATACAAGTTACATAATAATGCCGGTTTATGTCTACATGCCTTAACCCGCCTTTGGGCCTTGGGCCTTCATGAAGCGCCACCATCCTTTGTCTTCCTGGGCTTCAAATAAAGTAATAATCATAGACATAACCCGGCCTCTCCTGGCCGGTTTATGTCCAGTAGTAATATCCCCAACAGATGGCCTGGCGGCAGCACAACCAGCCACAGGGGGAGGGAGCAGGCAGTCCCGTTGGCGCTGGTTTGGGCGGTTGGAGCTGGAAGATCAAAGATTGAAGAAGCACGGTGGCTATTGGATGGACATCCAATAGTCACGGCTCTGTGTTGACTAAGTTGACAAAGCCTTGCGTACGCATAAAAAAAATTAGGACAGCGTCATCGTCAACCTAGTAGGCCTAGAAGTCAGCCTCCAAATCTATGGAAAACAACATACAACCCGTTAGCCATTATTTTCAATAATTTACAACCCATTTGCTAATTCTTAAGGATATTTGAAGCCCATATTCATTTTATTAGCATTACAGACCAAATATTCTGGGCACTACTAAAAAATTCAACGACATTTTTCATATCTCGGTGGGGTCCAAACTCTTTTAATCACGAAATTTCGATTCGCGTTAAAAATAATTTTAAAAAAATTATATCAAAATAAAATTCAAAAAACAATTCTCCGCAAAAAATGAATGAACTTTAAAATCTTAACTAGCAAGATGCCCGTGCATTGCACGGAACATGAAGATGCATTTGTATGAGTAGTTTATCTTGTGGGAGAAAAGACGATCTTTTAATGTAATTTCTAGTTGGCTTTGGTTTTTATAAGAGTAGAGAGTAGAGAAATCCAGAAAAAATGATATTTTAATGTAATTGCCGGTTGGCTTTGGTTTAAAAATTTACAGCCCATTTCTCACAACTTATAGCCCATTTTCCGGGGAAGCAACATTTCTTACTACTTTACATCCCTCCCTCCTCATCTTGAAAGATTTGCTGCCCAGCAGGGCTGAAAAAAGCAAGTAGGCCTCGGTTTTGGTGTTCTCCAAAAAAAAAGAACTGGGCTAGCCATTTTCAGAAATAAAAAATATATCAACTGGGCTCGTCATGTGCTTAAATAAAAGCGTAAGCGTGGGCTAGACAGGCCACAGCCCCTGCACAGTGCGCAGTTGAACTCCGTCTTTGAAACTAAAAAAACAAGTGGGTGAGCTGCTGGGTCCCTGGTGTTATCCGCTCGTTGTGTAATTTTAACAAATCTGCCGCCGCAGGCCTATGCATCGCCGGTGTGAGATGAAACGTTGATGACTTGTCCTGGCGACATGCCACCGGTGGTGGACTCCGCGTCCCCCTTGCTGAAGTCGACCACGTCCTCATCCTCGTCGTCGGCGCTGCCCTCAAGGTTGTGGTACTCGTAGTAGTGGCTGCGCCAGAGCTTGTGTTGGTACTGCACCACCGATTCCTCGATGGACAGACTCTTCTCTACGTTGACCTCAGCCACGCGCAACTCCTCCTCCCGGTGCTCCTCGATCTCCGCCGCCTCCTGCATCTCCAGCTCCCGCTCGACGACCTCATGAGCAAGCAGGTGCTCCATGGCCACCGCTGCCTTTTCAGACGTGGGTTGCATGCTGGAGTCTGAGGTGGCCTAGAATATCTTGGCGTGTGCATCCTCGATCTTGGCATGGATGGCCTCGACCCGGGCCAGGGCGACATCGGCGGCACGGACGGCAGCTCGAGCGCTCTCGGCATTTGCAGCCGTCGTCGCAGCAGCAACAACTGTCTCAGCTGCCACAGACACCCTCTCGGCGGAAGCGACCGCGCTCAATGCGGATGCGGCGGCACTCTCGGCGTAGGCGGCCGCGCTCTCGGTGCAGGCGGACGCGCTCGGGAGGGGGGGACGCGGCCATCGTATGGGCGTTCATGAAGCTTTTCCACAGTGTCATCTTTGCAAGAAGGGGTGCGGGAATGGGGATTGGGATTCGTGGATTTGGGGGTTGTCGGCACTGGAGCAGACGAGCCGGCGAAGCTTAAGGAGGGAGACTTAAATAGACCCAGATATTTTCATCGCAAAGGGTTCCTAGAAAACAATTGTGTATGATGTTGTACATATTTTTTATTAGCTATGATAGACGAATTTGGAGTAAAGTGGCAACGGATGGTGTTTTAAATGAACGAGAAATTTTGTAGTACTAATACAACTGTCATGTCAAATTTTGGAAAATTTCAGGGGTCATTTGACCTTTTAAGACATTTAAGTGATTTTCTAGCAGTGAGGAATTAGGAGGAAGTATTTTTTTGGCTTGTAATAATGAGGCACCTGCTTGCGTAATGCAATGACCCTGGTGGGTCCCTACTCTCAGCCTCTCCACGTACAGTCTTCTCTTGATTCCTCTTGGTTGTTGACCATGTTTTTTTTGCAGGGAGGTTGTTGACCATGTTGACAACGCCAGACGGCGGCGGGCACAGCGAGCGAAGCAAGGCGGAGAACGACAAAGAGGCCTCGGACGGGAACGAACAGCAGCCGTGGAAGATGTGGCAGTGTAGTGGCAGGTGGTGGGGAGTACGAGGGCAACAACATGCAACTCAAGGTGAGAAACGGTACAAAAAGCCCAAGGATTAATTGTTCATCAAATTTTTAGACAAAACCCAGATTGAACATGGCAGTAACATCTAACCCAACCACTCTTTTTCGCAGTCACAAACAAATGGATCGGACTGATCCATAAAATCAACATCCTGTGCAAAAAAATTTATTTCAGGATGACTATGACTTGTTGTAAATAGAAGTCGAGCACGTTTAGAAGCCCATTTGTCCACCTGAAACTTATTTTTTTGCTGTCCAACGTGTCCGTCCGGGAGAAATCTCTTGCGGTAAAACTTAAGCCTCATGGACAATAGTAACCTCGCATTCAATAGGAAGAATGTGACAAAACTTCTGTTTGCCTGGTTGGATACATATCCTTCCATCGTTATTGCCCTCAAACGAATGTCATGAGAACTAAGAAAATCCTGGTGCTTATTACACCACCGATTGGTTATATTTTTTTTCATGCGGTAGCACTGCCTAAGTAGACATGAAGATTGAAAACAGTTAAGGTCTGAACAAAGAGTATGTCGAAAGAGCGACAGCTGAACGATTAGTTCTAGTAAAATATATAGGGGCTTTCAATGTGCATGAAATCATCACCTCTATATATAAATTCTCTAGAGATGATAAGCATCGCAGCAAGACAATAATTATGTTCACATCAAAACTAAACATTCCGATATATAAGATCTTGGCAGAATCCAGCAACATTGATAGGCTATCCATGAACGAACTCTTCATTGAGCATATAACATAATATTAGTACCCAAAGTGTACTCCAAGATGATATAAAACTTATGCGCACAAATGAAAAATGCAGCTTATGATTACAAATGTGTAGATGATAATATACAGTACCTAAATAAGTGTGGAGCCAAACACCAACTTGTTCTGATCATCAAACGGACCAAGAATTACACCCAAGGTCTCCAGTTTGGGCGCAGAGATGGTAGTTATTTGCGAAGGTGTATAACAATTATGAAGGAGCAACCTTTGAAGTGAAGGGGCATCTTTGATGATGAGCTGATGTCCTTCAAAACAAATTCCAATGCTTTTAAGGTGAGGCGACTTTATTTTGAGATAACTGATAGGGATTTCTATTCCCAAAACAATCAACAAGTGCTCCAGGGCAGGGCAACTTTACTGAATGATGTCGTGCAGTGAGGCCTCCGATAGATAAACCACCACAAGCGAAAGTTTTTTTAGAAGTGGGAGTCGAAGCATTTGTACCAGATCATCTGGTAGATGGCACCGGGCGAAGGTGGCGGTGTGGAGAGAGGAGGAAAACCGCAAGATGGACAAAGGTGGTGTGGGCACGAATTCTTGGCGTGTTCGTGGTATGAAACTTTCATGGTAATGGTAGAACTCAAACTGCTGGAGTTTTCCAAATTCAGGGGATGTCAGCCAAGCGTCCACCGTGTCGGGTATGGACATCAGGTATCATGTTGTGACGCCCGGATAATTAAGCTATAGTGAATCTCCGCTAATGATGCCACGTCACCTCGGTTAAACCCGCGTAGTTCGAAACCCAGTTCAAAATTCAAATTTAAAATAAAGGCAAACAATAAAAGTTTTCAAATATTAAAACTAAATGTTCGGGTGGATTCAAATAAATCATGGATTATTATGATGGAGACACCACACTTATATAAAATCTTTAAATACTCTAGAATGAATAAAACAGTAGTCAAAACAATTATTGAAATGCCTTTTATAATTAATAAAATGTTAAACTATTCTATTTAGGTGTTAAACTTTTTATTGCAGTGGGTTTAGTGGTAGTACTAAGTTAGGGATCATTCTTGTACTTTAACAAACTAAAATAAAATGAGGAATAAGATAAAAAAAGATATAAGATAAATAAAAAGGAAAAACAAAAACAGAAAACTAATAAAGGGAGAGAGAGAGAGCAACCCCCCTGGCCCAATGGGGCCAATCGGCCCAGCTGGCCTCCCAAACCAGGCCGGCCCACCTCTCCCTGCTTCCCCCATAACCCCCCCACTACCCAACCGTAACCCTAGCCCACTCCCCCGATTCCCCACTCTCCCCCTCTCCCGATCCCGATATGGATCGGGATATCTTCCCCACCCTTTGCCACACACCCCCGAGGGCTCCCCGACGCCGCCGCCCCTCGCCGAATCGACCTTGCCGGACTGCCGCCTCATCGCCGCCCGCCACGTCTTCGTCCTCCTCCGGGTGCCACCTCGCCGGAGCTGCCCCACGTCTTCGCCGGCGTCGCCACCCCCCGCACCGTGTCGGACGCCACCTCGACCGCCTCCTCACCGGACCTCGCGTCCTCGTCCTCCTCCCCGAGCCCGCGTACGCACATCTGCAGGGCCCGGTGAGCCGCGCCCCTCCTCTCTTCCCCTCGCCCCGTGCTCGTTCCCTCCGCTGCTCGCCGCTCCCGACTGCCCCGACGAGCTCCGTCGCGTCGTGCCCCCGCAGTCGACGTCCTTGCCGCGCTCGGCGCCCGCCCGTGTCGTTCGCGCCAGCAGCGCTCCCCTGCAACCTGCGTCGGCGCTGCCCGCGGCGGCTACCGCAGCTCCCGTACGCACCGCACGACGCAACCTCGTCCCGCCTGCGTTCGCGCTGCTGCTGCATCCCTCCTACGCCGGCGCTCTGCTCCTGCGCCGCGCCGGATGACCCGCGCTCAGCTGCTCCAGCCGCCGCTGCACCCGCTCGCTACCGTCCCGTGCCCGACCTGCTGCTTCGCTGCCGCTGCCGCGCCTGAAGCTCCTCCCGTGCTAGCTTCCGGCGGTCGACGCCCCTGCCAGCGCCCAGACGGGCTGGTGCCCGTGGCCCGTTAGCCGTCGCCCGCTAGGCTTCCCCCTGAGCCACTGACCTTGGGGTACCACCCCAAAACGTTTGTAAAAAAAAGGGGATATAAAAAATGATTATAAAATAAATAAATAGATAGTAATTAAATTAATTAATTAATAAATTAATGAATTAATTAAGTTAATTAATCCTATTTAATTAATCTAATTAACTAGTTAGTTTAATTAAATAGTAATTAGATTAGTTAATCCTAATTAGACTAAACAGTCAATGACGAACGGGACCCACACGTCAGTTGACCAGTCAACGCCTCTGTTGACTGCTGACGTCATGCTGACGTCAGCATGCACTGTTCTGGATAATCTTGGATTAAAATAATTAAATAAATGCTAAAAATGATTTTAATCTTTTAAAATTAATATAAAATAAACCGTAGCTCAGATGAAAAAACTTTGTACATGAAAGTTGCTCAGAACGACGAGACGAATCCAGATACGTAGTCCGTTCGTCCGCCACACGTCCCTAGCATAGCGAACCTGTAACTTTTCCCCTCCGGTTCATCTGTCCGAAAACTCGAAACACCGGGGATACTTTCCCGGATGTTTCCCCCCTTCACCGGTATCACCTCATACCGCGTTAGAACACGTCTAGCTTTGCCTGTTGTCCTGTTAAGCACTTGCTTGCTATGTATTTACTGTTTCTCCCCCCTCTTCTCTCCGGTAGACCCCGTGACGATGCTTATGCCCCTGTGGTCGACTACGTCACCGACGACCCCTCCTTGTCTGAGCAACCAGGCAAGCCCCCCCTTGATCACCAGATATCGCCTATTCTTCTCTATACTGCTTGCATTAGAGTAGTGTAGCATGTTACTGCTTTCAGTTAATCCTATACTGCTGCATAGCCTGTCCTTGCTACTACTGTTGTTACCTTTACCTGCTATCCTACTGCTTAGTATAGGATGCTAGTGTTCCATCAGTGGCCCTACACTCTTGTCCATCTGCCATGCTATACTACTGGGCCGTGATCACTTTGGGAGGTGATCACGGGCATATACTATATACTTTACACTGTTACATTACCTGTGATACTGTTCGGAGATGGGGGCTGAAGGGGCAGGTGGCTCCATCCCGGTAGAGGTGGGACTGGGTTCCCGACGGCCCCCGACTGTTACTTTGTGGCGGAGCGACAGGGCAGGTTGATGCCACCTAGGAGAGAGGTGGCCTGGCCCTGGTCGGCGTTCGCGGATACTTAACACGCTTAACGAGATCTGGGTATTTGATCTCAGTCTGGCCATTTGGTCTATACGCACTAACCATCTACGCGGGAGTAGTTATGGGTATCCCGGCGTCGTGGTATCAGCCGAAGCCTTCGTGACGTCAGCGACTGAGTGTCGTGCGCCGCATTGGATCGTAAGCTCGCGCTTGTATTAAGGGGCCTAGATCTGCTTTTGGCCGTGTTCGCAATGTGCAGGTGTGCTATGGGCGATGGGCCCAGACCCTTGTGCGCTTAGGTTTAGACCGGCATGCTGACCTCTCTGTTGTGCCTAGGTGGGGCTGCGACGTGTTGATCTTCCGCGGCCTGGCATGACCCAGGAAAGTGTGTCCGGCCAAATGGGATCAAGCGTGTTGGGGAATGTGGTGCACCCCTGCAGGGAAGTTTATCTATTCGAATAGCCGTGTCCCTCGGTAAAAGGACGACCCGGAGTTGTACCTTGACCTTATGACAACTAGAACCGGATACTTAATAAAACACACCCTTCCAAGTGCCAGATACAACCCGGTGATCGCTCTCTAACAGGGCAACGAGGAGGGGATCGCCGGGTAGGATTATGCTATGCGATGCTACCAGGAGGACTTCAGTCTACTCTCTTCTATATGCTGCAAGATGGAGGCTGCCAGAAGCGTAGTCTTCGACAGGATTAGCTATCCCCCTCTTATTCTGGCATTCTGCAGTTCAGTCCACTGATATGGCCCTTTACACATATATCCATGAAGGAAATATGCCCTAGAGGCAATAATAAAGTTATTATTTATTTCCTTATAATCATGATAAATGTTTATTATTCATGCTAGAATTTTATTAACCGGAAACATAATACATGTGTGAATACATAGACAAACAAAGTGTCACTAGTATGCCTCTACTTGACTAGCTCGTTAATCAAAGATGGTTATGTTTCCTAACCATGAACACTGAGTTGTTATTTGATTAATGAGGTCACATCATTAGTTGAATGATCTGATTGACATGACCCATTCCATTAGCTTAGCACCCGATCGTTTAGTATGTTGCTATTGCTTTCTTCATGACTTATACATGTTCCTATGACTATGAGATTATGCAACTCCCGTTTACCGGAGGAACACTTTGGGTGCTACCAAACGTCACAAGGTAACTGGGTGATTATAAAGGAGCATTACAGGTGTTTCCAAAGGTAGATGTTGGGTTGGCGTATTTCGAGATTAGGATTTGTCACTCCGATTGTCGGAGAGGTATCTCTGGGCCCTCTCGGTAATACACATCACATAAGCCTTGCAAGCATTACAACTAATATGTTAGTTGCGAGATGATGTATTATGAAATGAGTAAAGAGACTTGGCGGTAACGAGATTGAACTAGGTATTGGATACCGACGATCGAATCTCGGGCAAGTAACATACCGATGACAAAGGGAACAACGTATGTTGTTATGCGGTCTGACCGATAAAGATCTTCGTAGAATATGTAGGAGCCAATATGGGCATCCAGGTCCCGCTATTGGTTATTGACCGGAGACGTGTCTCAGTCATGTCTACATTGTTCTCGAACCCGTAGGGTCCGCACGCTTAAGGTTACGATGACAGTTACATTATGAGTTTATGCATTTTGATGTACCGAAGGTTGTTCGGAGTCCCGGATGTGATCACGGACATGACGAGGAGTCTCGAAATGGTCGAGACGTAAAGATTGATATATTGGAAGCCTGTGTTTGGACATCGGAAGTGTTCCGGGTGAAATCGGGATTTTACCGGGTTACCGGGAGGTTACCGGAACCCCCCGGGAGCCATATGGGCCTACATGGGCCTTAGTGGAAAGGAGAAAGGGGCAGCCCAAGGGGGAAGCGCACCTCCCCCCTCCCCTAGTCCTATTAGGACTAGGAGAGGTGGCCGGCCACCCTTCTCCCTCTTTCCCTCTCGGGGAATCCTAATTGGAATAGGATTGGAGGGGAGTCCTACTCCCGGAAGGAGTAGGACTCCTCCTGCGCCTCCCTCCTTGGCCGGCCAGCCTCCCCCCCTCTACTCCTTTATATACGGAGGCAGGGGGCACCTCTAGACACACAAGTTGATCCACGTGATCTATTCCTTAGCCGTGTGTGGTGCCCCCTGCCACCATATACCTCGATAATACTGTAGCGGAGTTTAGGCGAAGCCCTGCTGCTGTAGTACATCAAGATCATCACCACGCCGTCGTGCTGACGGAACTCTTCCCCGACACTTTGCTGGATCGGAGTCCGGGGATCGTCATCGAGCTGAACGTGTGCTCGAACTCGGAGGTGCCGTAGTTTCGGTGCTTGATCGGTTGGATCGTGAAGACGTACGACTACTTCCTCTACGTTGTGTGATCGCTTCCGCAGTCGGTCTGCGTTGGTACGTAGACAACACTCTCCCCTCTCGTTGCTATGCATCACATGATCTTGCGTGTGCGTAGGAATTTTTTTGAAATTACTACGAAACCCAACAGTGGCATCCGAGCCTAGGTTATTTATGTTGATGTTATATGCACGAGTAGAACACAAGTGAGTTGTGGACGATACAGGTCATACTGCCTACCAGCATGTCATACTTTGGTTCGGCGGTATTGTTGGACGAGACGACCCGGACCAACATTACGCGTACGCTTACGCGAGACCGGT
Organism: Triticum urartu; assembly: GCF_003073215.2. Lineage (NCBI taxonomy): Eukaryota > Viridiplantae > Streptophyta > Magnoliopsida > Poales > Poaceae > Triticum > Triticum urartu. The sequence goes on along the minus strand of NC_053024.1, from coordinate 216,887,694 downwards.
TCTCCCGACGTGCTTTGCACACAGGTGGCTTGCGGGCGACTGTCTCTCCAACTTTAGTTGAACCAAGTATGGCTACGCCCGGTCCTTGCGAAGGTTAAAACGGAGTCTATTTGACAAACTATCGTTGTGCTTTTGATGCGTAGGTGAGATTGGTTCTTACTTAAGCCCGTAGCAGCCATGTAAAACATGCAACAACAAAGTAGAGGACGTCTAACTTGTTTTTGCAGGGCATGTTGTGATGTGATATGGTCAAGGCATGATGCTGAATTTTATTGTATGAGATGATCATGTTTTGTAACCAAGTTATCGGCAACTGGCAGGAGCCATATGGTTGTCGCTTTATTGTATGCAATGCAATCGCGATGTAATGCTTTACTTTATTACTAAACGGTAGTGATAGTCGTGGAAGCATAAGATTGGCAAGACGACAACGATGCTACGATGGAGATCAAGGTGTCGCGCCGGTGATGATGGTGATCATGACGGTGCTTCGGAGATGGAGATCACAGGCACAAGATGATGGCCATATCATATCACTTATATTGATTGCATGTGATGTTTATCTTTTATGCATCTTATCTTGCTTTGATTGACGGTAGCATTATAAGATGATCTCTCACTAAATTATCAAGAAGTGTTCTCCCTGAGTATGCACCGTTGCGAAAGTTCTTCGTGCTGAGACACCACGTGATGATCGGGTGTGATAGGCTCTACGTTCAAATACAACGGGTGCAAAACAGTTGCACACGCGGAATACTCAGGTTATACTTGACGAGCCAAGCATATACAGATATGGCCTCGAAACACGGAGACCGAAAGGTCGAGCGTGAATCATATAGTAGATATGATCAACATAATGATGTTCACCGATGAAACTACTCCATCTCACGTGATGATCGGACATGGTTTAGTTGATTTGGATCACGTGATCACTTAGAGGATTAGAGGGATGTCTATCTAAGTGGGAGTTCTTATGTAATATGATTAATTGAACTTAAATTTATCATGAACTTAGTACCTGATAGAATCTTGCTTGTTTATGTTGATTGTAGAAAGATGGCTCGTGCTGTTGTTCCGTTGAATTTTAATGCGTTCCTTGAGAAAGCAAAGTTGAAAGATGATGGTAGAAATTACACGGACTGGGTCCGTAACTTGAGGATTATCCTCATTGCTGCACAGAAGAATTACGTCCTGGAAGCACCGCTGGGTGCCAGGCCTGCTGCTGGAGCAACACCAGATGTTATGAACGTCTGGCAGAGCAAAGCTGATGACTACTCGATACTACAGTGTGCCATGCTTTACGGCTTAGAATCGGGACTTCAACGACATTTTGAACGTCATGGAGCATATGAGATGTTCCAGGAGTTGAAGTTAATATTTCAAGCAAATGCCTGAATTGAGAGATATGAAGTCTCCAATAAGTTCTATAGCTGCAAGATGGAGGAGAACAGTTCTGTCAGTGAGCATATACTCAAAATGTCTGGGTATAATAATCACTTGATTCAATTGGGAGTTAATCTTCCAGATGATTGCGTCATTGACAGAATTCTCCAATCACTGCCACCAAGCTACAAGAGCTTCGTGATGAACTATAATATGCAAGGGATGAACAAGACTATTCCCGAGCTCTTCGCGATGCTGAAAGCTGCGGAGGTAGAAATCAAAAAGGAGCATCAAGTGTTGATGGTTAACAAAACCACTAGTTTCAAGAAAAAGGGCAAAGGGAAGAAGAAGGGGAACTTCAAGAAGAACGGCAAACAAGTTGCTGCTCAAGAGAAGAAACCCAAGTCTGGACCTAAGCCTGAAACTGAGTGCTTCTACTGTAAGCAGACTGGTCACTGGAAGCGGAACTGCCCAAAGTATTTGGCGGATAAGAAGGATGGCAAGGTGAACAAAGGTATATGTGATATACATGTTATTGATGTGTACCTTACTAATGCTCGCAGTAGCACCTGGGTGTTTGATACTGGTTCTGTTGCTAATATTTGCAACTCGAAACAGGGGCTACGGATTAAGCGAAGATTGGCTAAGGACGAGGTGACGATGCGCGTGGGAAACGGTTCCAAAGTCGATGTGATCGTGGTCGGCACGCTACCTCTACATCTACCTTCGGGATTAATATTAGACCTAAATAATTGTTATTTGGTGCCAGCATTGAGCATGAACATTATATCTGGATCTTGTTTAATGCGAGACGATTATTCATTTAAATCAGAGAATAATGGTTGTTCTATTTATATGAGTAATATCTTTTATGGTCATGCACCCTTGAAGAGTGGTCTATTTTTATTGAATCTCGATAGTAGTAATACACATATTCATAATGTTGAAGCCAAAAGATGCAGAGTTGATAATGAAAGTGCAACTTATTTGTGGCACTGTCGTTTAGGTCATATCGGTGTAAAGCGCATGAAGAAACTCCATACTGATGGACTTTTGGAACCACTTGATTATGAATCACTTGGTACTTGCGAACCGTGCCTCATGGGCAAGATGACTAAAACACCGTTCTCCGGTACTATGGAGAGAGCAACAGATTTGTTGGAAATCATACATACCGATGTATGTGGTCCGATGAATATTGAGGCTCATGGCGGATATCGTTATTTTCTCACCTTCACAGATGATTTGAGCAGATATGGATATATCTACTTAATGAAACATAAGTCTGAAACATTTGAAAAGTTCAAAGAATTTCAGAGTGAAGTTGAAAATCATCGTAACAAGAAAATAAAGTTTCTACGATCTGATCGTGGAGGAGAATATTTGAGTTACGAGTTTGGTGTACATTTGAAAAACTGTGGAATAGTTTCGCAACTCACGCCACCCGGAACACCACAGCGTAATGGTGTGTCCGAACGTCGTAATCGTACTTTACTAGATATGGTGCGATCTATGATGTCTCTTACTGATTTACCGCTATCATTTTGGGGATACGCTCTAGAGACAGCCGCATTCACGTTAAATAGGGCACCATCAAAATCCGTTGAGACGACGCCTTATGAACTGTGGTTTGGCAAGAAACCAAAGTTGTCGTTTCTTAAAGTTTGGGGCTGCGATGCTTATGTGAAAAAGCTTCAACCTGATAAGCTCGAACCCAAATCGGAGAAATGTGTCTTCATAGGATATCCAAAGGAAACTATTGGATACACCTTCTATCACAGATCCGAAGGCAAGACTTTTGTTGCTAAATTCGGAAACTTTCTTGAGAAGGAGTTTCTCTCGAAAGAAGTGAGTGGGAGGAAAGTAGAACTTGACGAGGTAACTGTACCTGCTCCCTTATTGGAAAGTAGTACATCACAGAAAACTGTTTCTGCGACACTTACACCAATAAGTGAGGAAGTTAATGATAATGATCATGAAACTTCAGAACAAGATACTACTGAACCTCGTAGATCAACCAGAGTAAGATTCGCACCAGAGTGGTACGGTAATCCTGTTCTGGAAGTCATGCTACTAGATCATGATGAACCTACGAACTATGAAGAAGCGATGGTGAGCCCAGATTCCGTAAAGTGGCTTAAAGCCATGAAATCTGAGATGGGATCCATGTATGAGAACAAAGTATGGACTTTGGTTGACTTGCCCGATGATCGGCAAGCAATTGAGAATAAATGGATCTTTAAGAAGAAGACTGACGCTGATGGTAATGTTACTATCTACAAAGCTCGACTTGTCGCAAAAGGTTTTCGACAAGTTCAAGGGATTGACTACGATGAGACCTTCTCACCCGTAGCGATGCTTAAGTCCGTCCGAATCATGTTAGCGATTGCCGCATTTTATGATTATGAAATTTGGCAGATGGATGTCAAAACTGCATTCCTGAATGGATTTCTGGAAGAAGAGTTGTATATGATGCAACCGGAAGGTTTTGTCGATCCAAAGGGAGCTAACAAAGTGTGCAAGATCCAGCGATCCATTTATGGACTGGTGCAAGCCTCTCGGAGTTGGAATAAACGTTTTGATAGTGTGATCAAAGCATTTGGTTTTATACAGACTTTTGGAGAAGCCTGTATTTACAAGAAAGTGAGTGGGAGCTCTGTAGCATTTCTGATATTATATGTGGATGACATATTGCTAATTGGAAATGATATAGAATTTCTGGATAGCATAAAGGGATACTTGAATAAAAGTTTTTCAATGAAAGACCTCGGTGAAGCTGCTTACATATTAGGTATTAAGATCTATAGAGATAGATCAAGACGCTTAATTGGACTTTCACAAAGCACATACCTTGACAAGATTTTGAAGAAATTCAAAATGGATCAAGCAAAGAAAGTATTCTTGCCTGTGTTACAAGGTGTGAAGTTGAGTAAGACTCAATGCCCGACCACTGCAGAAGATAGAGAGAATATGAAAGATGTTCCCTATGCATCAGCCATAGGCTCTATCATGTATGCAATGCTGTGTACCAGACCTGATGTGTGCCTTGCTATAAGTTTAGCAGGGAGGTACCAAAGTAATCCAGGAGTGGATCACTGGACAGCGGTCAAGAACATCCTGAAATACCTGAAAAGGACTAAGGATATGTTTCTCGTATATGGAGGTGACAAAGAGCTCACCGTAAAAGGTTACGTTGATGCAAGCTTTGACACTGATCCGGACGATTCTAAATCGCAAACCGGATACGTGATTACATTAAATGGTGGAGCTGTCAGTTGGTGCAGTTCTAAACAAAGCATCATAGCGGGATCTACATGTGAAGCGGAGTACATAGCTGCTTCGGAAGCAGCGAACGAAGGAGTCTGGATGAAGGAGTTCATATCCGATCTAGGTGTCATACCTAGTGCATCGGGTCCAATGAAAATCTTTTGTGACAATACTGGTGCAATTGCCTTGGCAAAGGAATCCAGATTTCACAAAAGGACCAAACACATCAAGAGACGCTTCAACTCCATCCGGGACCTAGTCCAGGTGGGAGACATAGGGATTTGCAAGATACATACGGATCTGAATGTTGCAGACCCGTTGACTAAGCCTCTTCCACAAGCAAAACATGATCAGCACCAAAGCTCCATGGGTGTTAGAATCATTATAGTGTAATCTAGATTATTGACTCTAGTGCAAGTGGGAGACTGAAGGAAATATGCCCTAGAGGCAATAATAAAGTTATTATTTATTTCCTTATAATCATGATAAATGTTTATTATTCATGCTAGAATTGCATTAATCGGAAACATAATACATGTGTGAATACATAGACAAACAAAGTGTCACTAGTATGCCTCTACTTGACTAGCTCGTTAATCAAAGATGGTTATTTTTCCTAACCATGAACAATGAGTTGTTATTTGATTAACGAGGTCACATCATTAGTTGAATGATCTGATTGACATGACCCATTCCATTAGCTTAGCACCCGATCGTTTAGTATGTTGCTATTGCTTTCTTCATGACTTATACATGTTCCTATGACTATGAGATTATGCAACTCCCGTTTACCGGAGGAACACTTTGGGTGCTACCAAACGTCACAAGGTAACTGGGTGATTATAAAGGAGCATTACAGGTGTTTCCAAAGGTAGATGTTGGGTTGGCGTATTTCGAGATTAGGATTTGTCACTCCGATTGTCGGAGAGGTATCTCTGGGCCCTCTCGGTAATACACATCACATAAGCCTTGCAAGCATTACAACTAATATGTTAGTTGCGAGATGATGTATTACGGAACGAGTAAAGAGACTTGCGGTAACGAGATTGAACTAGGTATTGGATACCGACGATCGAATCTCGGGCAAGTAACATACCGAATGACAAAGGGAACAACGTATGTTGTTATGCGGTCTGACCGATAAAGATCTTCGTAGAATATGTAGGAGCCAATATGGGCATCCAGGTCCCGCTATTGGTTATTGACCGGAGACGTGTCTCGGTCATGTCTACATTGTTCTCGAACCCGTAGGGTCCGCACGCTTAAGGTTACGATGACAGTTACATTATGAGTTTATGCATTTTGATGTACCGAAGGTTGTTCGGAGTCCCGGATGTGATCACGGACATGACGAGGAGTCTCGAAATGGTTGAGACATAAAGATTGATATATTGGAAGCCTATGTTTGGACATTGGAAGTGTTCCGGGTGAAATCGGGATTTTACCGGGTTACCGGGAGGTTACCGGAACCCCCCGGGAGCCATATGGGCCTACATGGGCCTTAGTGGAAAGGAGAAAGGGGCAGCCCAAGGGGGCTGCGCACCTCCCCCCTCACCTAGTCCTATTAGGACTAGGAGAGGTGGCCGGCCACCCTTCTCCCTCTTTCCCTCTTGGGGAATCCTAATTGGAATAGGATTGGAGGGGAGTCCTACTCCCGGAAGGAGTAGGACTCCTCCTGCGCCTCCCTCCTTGGCCGGCCAGCCCCCCCCCCTCTACTCCTTTATATACGGAGGCAGGGGGCACCTCTAGACACACAAGTTGATCCACGTGATCTATTCCTTAGCCGTCTGCGGTGCCCCCTGCCACCATATACCTCGATAATACTGTAGCGGAGTTTAGGCGAAGCCCTGCTGCTGTAGTAAATCAAGATCGTCACCACGCCGTCGTGCTGAGGGAACTCTTCCCCGACACTTTGCTGGATCGGAGTCCGGGGATCGTCATCGAGCTGAACGTGTGCTCGAACTCGGAGGTGCCGTAGTTTCGGTGCTTGATCGGTTGGATCGTGAAGACGTACGACTACTTCCTCTACGTTGTGTGATCGCTTCCGCAGTCGGTCTGTGTTGGTACGTAGACAACACTCTCCCCTCTCGTTGCTATGCATCACATGATCTTGCGTGTGCGTAGGAAATTTTTTGAAATTACTACGAAACCCAACAATCCATGCATATGTAGTATAGCTCCTTGCTTGCGAGTACTTTGGATGAGTACTCACGGTTGCTTTCTCCCTCTTTTCTCCCTATCCCTTCTACCTGGTTGTCGCAACCAGATGTTGGAGCCCAGGATCCAGACGCCACCGTCGACGACGACTCCTACTACACTGGAGGTGCCTACTACTACGTGCTGCCCACTGACGATGACCAGGAGTAGTTTAGGAGGATCCCAGGAAGGAGGCCTGCGCCTCTTCCGATCTGTATCCCAGTTTGTGCTAGCCTTCTTAAGGCAAACTTGTTGAACTTATGTCTATACGCAGATATTGTTGCTTCCGCTAACTCGTCTATGATCGAGCTCTTGTATTCGAGCCCTCGAGGCCCCTGGCTTGTAATATGATGCTTGTATGACTTATTTTTATTTGTAGAGTTGTGTTGTGATATCTTCCCGTGAGTCCCTGATCTTGATCGTACACGTTTGCATGTATGATTAGTGTACGATTAAATCGGGGGCGTCACACATGTCGAGATGCAGAGGCGTTGAACGGGACCCTGCTGGTGAGAGGAGACGATGGCTCTGAGGAGATCAAATTCAGGAAGGACAGATATCTGACGACAGTCGAGATTGAGGGGCGCGGTGCGCCATAGAGGGCGCCACCGAGTTGAGAGGACTTGTGTGCGGGAGCAATCCTTGGTGGGGAGAAGCGAGATGATCTCCTCAAGGATGACGAGCGGGAGATCGTTGATGCAGTCCACCGGAGATTCTACCGGTTCCTTAGATCCGGGTGGGGGGGGGCTCACCGCTTCTCTCCGTGATGCCGGGTGCGGGATCTATAACCGGCATCGCCACTGGCGGGAGCCTCATCTTCTTGGTGCTGGGCCAGCCAACTCCATTTTCCTTGTGGACGTCGCGCCGTGCTTATGGGTTTGAGCAGAGTAGCCAAAGACAAGCCTAGTGGCAGTGCAAGTAGGGAAGAAGGAGGGCTGGGGTTTTCTGTAGGAGTGGAAGAAGAGGAGCAGGCGTTTTCTATACTAGTGAGGAAGAAGGTGAGCGGGGGTTTTCTAGACGAGTGAGGAAGATGGGGAGTGGGGGGAATTGGGGGGCGACGGAAGCGGGAGAGTCCAGCGAGCTGTAATATAAGTGGAAGAGAGGAGGAAGGAGGGTTTTCCATGGATCACCCCCTCTTCAAGAAATAATGGGCTTCTCCTCGCAAAAACAAATGGGCTTTAAGATGGATAGGCTTTTGTATCGGCCCAGTCGGCTGCCCGTCTTTCGTACTAGATGGGCCTTGTGCTAGAGGCAGCCCGAGACACTCTCCAGCTTATTGCCCATTCGGAAGAAAAAAAGAGATGCCTCCAGTTATGGCTACTCATCGGTAACCTTTTTCAACTTGGCATCCACCAAATTAGAGGATGCGGTACTGGATACAGACACTCACACTGGTCGCGTAGCGTGGCAAAGTGAGGTGTCAAATAACAGGCCTACAATATACTTACTAAATTGTGAACGTTCATAGGCTAGTCAACATTTACATTAAACTAAGCTTCAGAAGATACGGTATGCATACTAACATTGAGAAGAAAAAAAGTTCAACTTGTTTATGCATCTCAATGATTCACCATACTATAGCCAATACAAAGCTTTGAGAAGGTGTGGAAATAAATAAAATCGGTCAATGCTTCTCTGAGCAAAGGGCCTCCATGCGCACACATTAATTTCCTTAATTTCCTGGGCATGCTTGTTTCTTATCTATGTTGCGAGCACTTTCAGCATGTTGGAAACTCCACAGCTAGCTAGCTGCCTCATCTTGCAATTGATGCTGACACATTTGCAGCAAACGCATGAGGCAATATAGATGACTCAACATGAGTCCATATTGTGAAGTTCCCCTGAAATCATCTTCATTCTCCTGAATCTGAAAAGATAGGAAAACAATAGCTATACTTAAACGGTGTTGCAAAACAGCAGCACATATCAGTAGCTAGGCATGAGAAAACATGATCATCTGGACGAAGGGGATACTGACCTGCCTGAGGAAGATTATATATAATTTCATAAGTCCTTGGTTGATTTCCACCCTTGGCTGCACTGCTTGTTTGCTACTCCACACATGACAGGATCGTTCCGCACTGCAATCAGCAAGTCAATGTATGGATAAGCTTATTTAATCTTGCAGTGGTTATTGTACCTAGTTACGAATGTAGGAATACCTGGAGCACCATGAGGTTAGCTGACAGCAGGTAGATGCAGCCATATAAGTTCTGTGTGGTGCTACCAAAATTGAGGTTTGTATCACTTCCCGTTATGAGAATTCTTCTTGAAGTTGGTAGAATGTGACGGCTTGTTCTTTGCATCAAACTTGCCTTTCCCCTGAGATTTGTTCTTATTGTTTTGGGGCTGGTTGGGCTGGAAGTTCTTCTCTTGTACCATGTGGGCACTAGAAGCATCCTCAGCGACCCAAGCACGTGTGTCTTTTTCTCCCGCCTTCTCTTCAAAATGAAGAATGCTAATGAGATCTGAAACAGAAAACTCATGTCTCTTGTTTTTCAGAGAAGTAGCAAAATCATTCCACGAAGGTGGAAGCTTGGCAATGATGGTCCCAGCAACAAATTTGTCCGGCAACACACACTTGAAGTACTCAAGTTCCTTTGCGAGTGACTGTATCTCAGGATTCTACTGAACAACAAAGCGCTCATCAGTCATCTTGTAGTCACAGAATTGCTCCATGACGTGCAACTCATTGCCAGCGCCTGAGGCCCCAAACGTGGCCTCGAGCACAGCCAACATGTCTTTGCCGTTGTAAAACGACATATATGAATCCACAATGGAATCGTCCAGAACACTCGGCAGGGCGGCTTTGAAGAGGGTATCCATGATCTCAAAAGCTTCCTGCTGTGTAGGATTAATATCGCCCTCAGGCTTACCCTTAGTGGCATCATAGCAGTACATGATCTGAAACCAATATACTACTCTTGTGCGCCACCTTTTATATTGCACCCCCTTAAAAGTAAGTAGCTTCAAAAGCGCAGCAAAACCACTCGGAGTAAATTGCCTATAATTAGGTTTTTGGATTGGATTGTTGAATATATGAGCAATTTACTATGAGATGTAATCCGAATCAACAGTAAATAGATCATGACAACAATTGCAAAGATCAAAGTAATGATGCGAACTAAACCAGGAGGACAGAATCACATACTGTACAGCGGGAGCAGAACCGCTGTGGTTGATGTTGTCACTCATGTTGTTGATGAAGAGGTTACCGAGGTCGAGGAAGAAGGCTGTCGTTGAGGAAGTCATCACTGGCAGCAGTCACAGGAGTGTGCTCCACAAGAACCTGATCGCCACTCTCCCGTACAGGATCACGAAAGGAGGGGTTCGGAGGACTGATGTCCCTTCTCGTGGTGCATGCCGAAAGGAGGGATGGAGAAGAATTGTGTGGCGGCGCTAAGATCTGGAATGGTGCGAAACTATATGATACATCAGTGGCTAGGGTAGAGCCTGTCAGGTCGGTCGTGCGAGTAAGACCAAGTAGTATAATAATACGCCTTTATCCCAAACCCCACATCCCAGTCAATAATAGCCCCACTATACAAAAGAATCAGAAATGACTGAGTAATTAAGGCGTCCGTTAATTATTAATTAACGACTTAGTAAATTTTCCGACTCACGCCACACTTAGAGCATGGTTAATAGTATAGACAACATCCAGCTATATGAAGTTGACACATCATCTAGAACCAACCTAATACGGAGCTTGCTTACAATAGTTAATCCCTTTAGTATAATACTATATCATTAATAACGGCCCCACCTTTTGTCTCACAAAGTATGTGTAGTTTGAAATGTCGGGCATGCAGCGGACGGTGCCCTTGGTCGGCACGCCACTTCAACGGCGGAAGAAGTGAGAGGTCGCGTCGCCCTGACTTGCCATCAATGTGGAGCGGCGGGCTCAGCCGACGCCGGGCGGGAAGGTTCCGATTTTTGATTCAGTTGTTGTGCTGCTACCATCTAATATTCGCGTGTGGTTGTTTCTAGAATAAAAAAAGGAGGTACTCCTACTTATGTTACTCCCACTATGGCTAGCCTTGCGCTTGGCTCTTCACCTCTTTCAAAAGTCGAACAATAATGATTGTACTACAGTAGTACTTCTGGCAATCTGACACCAAATGAACTGCTGCATGTCCACCGCTTGTAAGCAAAAGTTTCTCCTCGTGATGAGAGCTACTATGCATGCGTTGGCGAGGGAGAAGGCGTAATAAGCAAGCTTCTCATCATTCTGCGAGTTGACGGGACACATCAAAGTTATTTAGTACATACTCTCTCCAAAAAGGGCTGACCATGTCATGCCTACCATCCCATGCTCTGTCGTTGAGTACGTGCACTATTCACATGCCATCGAGGAGAAAAAAATATTGCGTATAGGAGTAGGTGCCATCGAAGTGCATGACTCACTTACACACTGCTTATCTGATTATCTCCATTTTATTGCATGACACATGCACCTTGATGCTAGATGTCTCGCGTGTTGGCAAAAGGATGAACAAAGTTCACGTAAAAAAAGAGTGGAAGAACATAGATTCCTGATGACCGAGGAGTAAGGAACCTCGCGGTTGAGCGTCTGCAAGGAACCTTGTGCGTTTCCCCCTGTTTTTTGCCGCCTGCCCGCCTATAAACAAATAAAAGAACATGAACTCTTCGCTAACAACTAGAGACGATACATCAGGATTCTAAGTTGAAGATATTTTATTAGTTTACATTGATAACCACGCAAGATGCCACGCATGTACAGGACGCATGCAGCCATGCATGTACACTAGCCAACGCACTAACTCATGCCGATCCAACTCATGCACAAACGCGCACAGCATGGAGCACACAACGCACGTACACAACACATGCATGCACACACACTCGGCCACAGAATGCACGTGAATAACACATGCATGCGCACACACTAGGCTGCATGGTGGCGTGCGCCATCTGCGGTGATGTTCGGTTCGTCGTGCTATGGCGAAGCTCGCACACAACGGTGCCTACGCATATCTTGTAGCACCTCTTTGCCGTTGTTGCTCAATGACTAGCCGGAGACGGAGACGACCGCAGCCTCGGCCTTAGAGCTAGCACCAATGGAAAAGCACGCATGCTGCACGCACACGAGCATGTACGGAGTGCCCACGACGTGGTGCGTCCCCAGTCGGCTCTACTCCTTCTGCGCATGTTGTCTATGAAGGCGGCTGCATGCCTAATGATGACGTGGGTGAGATCTTCTAGGACTCAGATGATGACGAGGAGGGTGTCTCCAACAACGCTCCTCGGCTCGCACCTCTTGCATTACGGTGGTCGAGCTTGGAGTCATTCATATGGTACACGTGGTATCTCAGATCTGGACACAAGGTGACGTGCACCATCAAGGGGCCTGGGCGGGCGCGACCTCTCACTGCATCTGCCATTTGAAGCGGCACTCCAGCCCAGGGTGCCGCCCGCTGCACTCCCAGTTGTACCCGCCTCCTCGCCGCATTCAAAAACCTACATTTACTAGTATGTATACATGTGCAAGGCACGTCTTAATATAACTGTTCCATGCAATGCACGGGCAACTTACTATAGATTAGTATGACCAAAAATTGAACTAACATTATATATAGTAAGATAAATGCTGATGCATGTCACCTAAAATTATATCATTGAAAACTATGTTCAAATACTAATCCAATGATATAGTTTTTGTTGACATGCACTAACATTTTGTCAGTTAAATCTTCAGTCAAATTCAATGCGGGACTAATAAACCACGACCGATGTACTACTAGTTTAGAGGGTGGCGCTGCACGCGAGTCTCGCTGTAGTAAAGCCGTCATATCACAAAACCCAACCACTAATAAGTGTCCTGGTAAAATAAATGGACAAGCAACCATCACATCCCTCCATCTTGATTGTTCTAGAACACAGGTGAGGTAGCAGCAGTGTACTGTTCATGTGAATCCTATTGATATTGGCCGTTGGATTTAGAAGATCAACGGTTAAGATTGATGTTCTTAGTCCTACTTGAAATTTTTATACTATATAGTAGTATAGATATAGATATTGATATAGAAACCCGCGTGGAATGCGAGAAACCAACTCCGGCCACACACGTCTGTCAGGAGCAGGACTCCGGCCAAGCTCCTCCTTCCACCATTTTGTCCACTCTTTCGGCGGCATCCGATGAGCAAGAAGAGCATTTCTCCGGCATAAAAGCCGTCTAGGTGGCCCGCCGAGCCCGGCAGCTCGCTTATCCACCTACCTATCCTAGCCCGTCAGAGGTAGTTGCCGCACTAAGCCAGCGCGTGGTTCCGCAGCTGGCCTCTCCAATACAGCTCAAGGAAGAGTGTCGACTTGCTCCATGCCGGCTTGTCGGGGAGCACGGTGGCACGGGCATCGTCGCTGCCCTCGCCGCCGTCGCGTCGTACAACGCTTCCAGTGTCTGCGACTGCGCCATCTGCCATCGACGCGCGCGTAGCCGCGACATGCAGGCAGAGAAAGATGCTGCCACGAATGTCGATGAGGTGATGCGGCTACGCGGATGTGGACGAGGTGACAGGCAGCACGTCCCCGCCCGCCGCCATCATCAAGGAAAAGTAGAACACAGGAGGCTGCCGCCGATTGTATCCCATGAAGGCCACCGCCGAGGCGACGCGGGCGAATACAGCCGGTGTCTTGCTCGATTCTTCTTCTGCCGGATGCTGGAGGAGGACAAAGAGATCGTGCGGCGACCATTTAGTTTAGGTATTTTAATTCTACCAGGCTGGTTGTAATGGGAGTATTATAGGTAGTATCATGCATGCCAACTACTCCCTCCGTTCCTAAATATAGGAGTATCATAAGAGCATGGTTAATAGTATAACCAGCTGATGGCTACATGACACTGCCACGTCATATATAGCCAACCTTGTAGCCTTCAAGTAAAATACTCCCTCCGTCTAGGTGTCATCTTACGAAAACCAAATAATCCCAAAATACTTAGGCGCGGTGCATTAACTTCTACCTCGTTTCTTGTTTCTTGACATATCAACCAAAGAGATGTGGGTGTGCATGTTTTTAATGACTTGAGACTAGCAAACACGACATGCAGTGGTTAGTTCATTGCATGCAATGCTATGAATTAGCAAATAAACGTTAAGTTCTCTCGTCTCTTCCGAAAGTCAAACAATGATGATGGTACTACAGTCGATAGTGTACGTACTAGTAAGCAAAGCTTCTCCTCGTTTGCGAGTAGACCGGACACATCAAAAGTTGTGCATTAGTCTCCAAAAAGGGTTGACCATGTCCATGGCTACCATCTCGTGCTCCGTCATTCAGTGTGTGCTTCTCGCCGTTCTGTGAATTGACGGGACACATCAAATTTAATACGTATTCAGTACTCTCTCCAAAAAGGGCCGACCATGTCCATCAGTACATGGCTACCATCCCGTGCTCCGTCATGGAGTACATGTAGTATTCACGTGCCATCGAGGAGGAATAATATTACGTAGTACTAGGTGCTATCGTAGTGCATGACTCACTTACGCACTGCTTATCTTCATTTTCTTGCATGACATGTGAACCTTGATGCTAGATGTCCCGCGTGTTGGCAAAAGGATGAACAAAGCTCATGTAAAAAAAGAGTGGAAGAACTTAGATTCCCGACGACCGATAAGGAACAAGGAACCTCGTGGTGGAGCGTCTGCACTCATAGTATTTTATATTATTTAGCGATATAAAATCAACCAATCATCTCCACAGTAGACCGGAAGAGTACGAAACACGGCAGCCTAGTGTAGTTACATCATACTGTACGTGGCCAACCCACGCTATCACCATATTTCTTGGCCTCCGTGCGACACCTAGCTCTAGTAATTCACCAGCCCGTATCGCTTCTCGCTCCTCGTCTCTCTCAAAGTGCGGCAGGCTGGCGTTTTTGCCGTCTATTGAGGTCAGTTAACTCATCACATGTTAGCGACATGCCAAGAGCATTCTCAAAAATTACTGAACTCTATTGTTATGCCAAGAAGAGGAAGCGCTTTGACCGACGGACCAAACGAGACAGACGTGACGTGCCGTGAGTGGGTCCAGTTTCTTGTTTTGAACTTGTTTGGTGTAGTAGTAACACTTGGTTTTGACTATTGGTAAGATTTTATATACTCCCTCCGTCTAGTGAATAAGTCATCTTAGATTGTGCACCATGACCAAGGAAGAGGGGAAAACGAGAGAAATTAATATTTATTTGCTAATTAATAGCATTGCATGCAATGAACTAACCATTGCATGTTGTGTTTGGTAGTCTAAGTCATTAAAAACATGCACGCCCCACATCTCTTATTGGTGTATATGTCAAGAAACAAGAAACAAGGTGGGAGTTAATGCACCGCGCCTAAGTATTTTGGGATTATTTTGTTTTCGTAAGGTGACTTATACACCTAGACGGAGGGAGTAGGGCCTAATGTATTCTTCGAGGATGCCTTTGACTATTGATAAGATTTTATACAATTTGAAAATTATATCATTCGAAGATCCTTTCATGTTCCGTTTTCAAAAAGAAAAAAGATCCTTTCACGTACGAATTTGACTGTATGCTTTGAGCAACTTGCATGTCCTATACTGCTCCTGTTTGGATACTCTAACTTAGCTAGAGGTTAGACTAACTCATGACTAACCCTGAACTAACTGTAGCCAAAGAGGTGTTTCGATGACAGGGTTAGATTGACAATAAATGCACTTGATGAAGAGAGAAAAGTGATTTTTCAGTGGGCCCAAGGAGGTACTTACTGTGGGAAAGGTGAAGTGATGGTTGCTTCGCCCAAGCAACTTATTACTCTAGGAATATGGGAGTACCTACGGATTCAAGGAACAGAGAAATGATGGTTGCTTCGTCCGAGCAACTTACTGTGGGGAAGGTGTGGCTCTGTGATTTGACTTCTCACTAGTCATTACTAATGCGGCGCAATGACCAGGGTGAATCTTTCCCTGCAGTTGTGCACTCAATATTGCTGCATGGCAGGTGGAGCCAGATGAAGGATGTCCCACATGTCGGCGAAACAAAGTTGAATTGTTTCTGGCATTGCTGTCAATCCTTCAGGATTTGTTTATATGTATGCATAGTTTTAATGAAATTGTACTATGATGATATGAAGGTTTGAACTTTGGTTCCTGCAGGAAAAAAATGTTTCAACCTAGGATTCATGTGTCCTCTTGCCTCAAGATTATCTCGTTACAACATTCCATCAAATACAAATGAAACTACCATGGCTGCTAATGCATCTCAATGGTTCACAGATCAGCGCCAATATTGACATCACAGCTAAAGACAAAGTTGTGAGAAGGTGTACAAATAAATAAAAATAGATAATTGATCGATGTTGTTCATAGGCATGGGTCCATTTCCTAGGCATAGTGTTCATTGCTTGGCAGCTAGTTTCACCCAGCGTTGTAGCCAAAAAGGGGGTGTACGGAGGACACAACAATCCGATCATTTTGTGCAGCTCCGCTAAAATCGAGCTGACCATCCCTGTTTGCAAAGATATCCAGCCAGTGTGATTACAATAATAGTGAAACTAGATGATGAAACATAACACACATAAATAGAAGCCGATCACCTCTGCGATATCTCTTTAGGACTAACTACTTGTTGGAGAAGATTAGGCAGGATTTGGATGAGGAGGATAGCAAAACCAATCTCCCTTTCTGTAGTCCCACGGAAATGTAAAAATGTTGCCCGCGTGACATTTTGGCAGAACTGCACAAAACACTCTTAAGAAAAAAGTGATTTGTGCAGTTCACCAAAAGGTCGCAATAGCAACAAGGTGAAATGGCTAGCCCTATTTGCAAAAAAGAGGTAGAAAGGAAACAATTACTGGCGAATAACATGAGTTGAAGACACATACACCGACAAAAAAGAAGCATATTCCATGTAATAAGGGAAAGATAGCAGCATGGTGGTTTATCAAAAATGGTTTGAGGACGAGATTGCAAGATGGAAAGTACACCAGCCGAGATACGTTTTAAGCAAATAACTAAAGAAGATCCACATGCAGGAACGTGGGAAGATGGGCATTTGAGCAAGGCCAGAGGAAGTTGTACCTGAGGGTCGTCAACATGTTACTAGGAGGGCGCCAGCGGCCGGGATCTTGAAGGAAATATGCCCTAGAGGCAATAATAAAGTTATTATTTATTTCCTTATATCATGATAAATGTTTATTATTCATGCTAGAATTGTATTAACCGGAAACATAATACATGTGTGAATACATAGACAAACAGAGTGTCACTAGTATGCCTCTACTTGACTAGCTCGTTAATCAAAGATGGTTATGTTTCCTAACCATGAACAAGGAGTTGTTATTTGATTAACGAGATCACATCATTAGGTGAATGATCTGATTGACATGACCCATTCCATTAGCTTAGCACCCGATCGTTTAGTATGTTCCTATTGCTTTCTTCATGACTTATACATGTTCCTATGACTATGAGATTATGCAACTCCCGTTTGCCAGAGGAACACTTTGTGTGCTACCAAACGTCACAACGTAATTGGGTGATTATAAAGGAGCTCTAGAGGTGTCTCCAAAGGTACATGTTGGGTTGGCATATTTCGAGATTAGGATTTGTCACTCCGATTGTCGGAGAGGTATCTCTGGGCCCTCTCGTTAATGCACATCACTTAAGCCTTGCAAGCATTGCAACTAATGAGTTAGTTGCGGGATGATGTATTACAGAACGAGTAAAGAGACTTGACGGTAACGAGATTGAACTAGGTATTGAGATACCGACGATCGAATCTCGGGCAAGTAACATACCGATGACAAAGGGAACGATGTATGTTGTTATGCGGTCTGACCGATAAAGATCTTCGTAGAATATGTAGGAGCCAATATGAGCATCCAGGTTCCGCTATTGGTTATTGACCGGAGACGTGTCTCGGTCATGTCTACATTGTTCTCGAACCCGTAGGGTCCGCACGCTTAAGGTTTCGATGACAGTTATATTATGAGTTTATGAGTTTTGATGTATCGAAGTTAGTTCGGAGTCCCGGATGTGATCACGGACATGACGAGGAGTCTCGAAATGGTCGAGACATAAAGATTGATATATTGGACGGCTATATTGGGACACCGGAAGTGTTCCGGGTGATTTCGGAGAAAACCGGAGAGCCAGAGGGTTACCGGAACCCCCCGAGAGAAGTAATGGGCCATATGGGCCTTAGTGGAGAGAGAGAGAGGGGCTGCCAGAGGTGGGCTGCGCGCGTCCTCCCCCCTGGTCTGAATTGGACTAGGAGAGGGGGGCGGCGCCCCCCCCTTTTCCCTCTCCCTCCCTACTTCTTTCCCCCTCCTAGTAGGAGTCCTACTCCTACTAGGAGGAGGACTCCTCCTTGGCGCGCCATAGAGGGCCGGCCGGCCTCCTCCCCTAGATCCTTTATATACAGGGGTAGAGGGCACCCCTAGACACACAAGTTGATCCACGTGATCATATTCTTAGCCGTGTGCGGTGCCCCCTTCCACCATAGTCCTCGGTAATATTGTAGCGGTGCTTAGGCGAAGCCCTGCGACGGTAGTACATCAAGATCGTCACCACGCCGTCGTGCTGACGGAACTCTTCCCCGACACTTTGCTGGATCGGAGTCCGGGGATCGTCATCGAGCTGAACGTGTGCTAGAACTCGGAGGTGCCGTAGTTTCGGTGCTTGATCGGTCGGGCCATGGAGACGTACGACTACATCAACCAAACGCTTCCGTTGTCGATCTACAAGGGTACGTAGATCACACTCTCCCCTCTGTTGCTATGCATCACCATGATCTTGCGTGTGCGTAGGAATTTTTTTGAAATTACTACGTTCCCCAACAGATCTGCCCATACTACGAGCAACTGGCGAAGGCCCTACCACGCCGGAGCTTGGTCAGAGAGAACAGCGGGTGATAACCCACAAGTATAGGGGATCGCAACAGTTTTCGAGTGTAGAGTATTCAACCCAAATTTATTGATTCGACACAAGGCGAGCCAAAAAATATTCTCAAGTATTAGCAGCTGAGTTGTCAATTCAACCACACCTGGAAACTTAATATCTGCAGCAAGGTATTTAGTAGCAAAGTAATATGATATTAGTGGTAATGGTAGCAAAAGTAATGTTTTTTGGTTTATAGTGATTGTAACAGTAGCAACGGAAAAGTAAATAAGCGAAGAACAATATTGGAAAAGCTCGTAGGCATTGGATCGGTGAAGGAGAATTATGTCGGATGCGATCGATCATGCAACATTTATAACATAGGGTGACACAGAACTAGCTCCAGTTCATCAATGTAATGTAGGCATGTATTTCGAATATAGTCATACGTGCTTATGGAAAAGAACTTGCATGACATCTTTTGTCTTACCCTCCCGTGGTAGCGGGGTCCTATTGGAAACTAAGGGATATTAAGGCCTCCTTTTAATAGAGCACCGGACCAAAGCATTAACACATAGTGAATACATGAACTCCTCAAACTACGGTCATCACCGGTAATGGTCTCGATTATTGTCACTTCGGGGTTAACGGATCATAACACATAATAGGTGACTATAGACTTGCAAGATAGGATCAAGAACTCACATATATTCATGAAAACATAATAGGTTCAGATCTGAAATCATGGCACTTGGGCCCTAGTGACAAGCATTAAGCATAGCAAACTCATAGCAACATCAATCTCAGAACATCGTGGATAGAAGGGATCAAACCCTAACAAAACTAACTCGATTACATGATAAATATCATCCAACCCATCACCGTCCAGCAAGCCTACGATGGAATTACTCACGCACGGCGGTGAGCATAATGAAATTGGTGATGGAGGAAGGTTGATGATGACGATGGCGACGGATTCCCCTCTTCGGAGTCCCGAACGGACTCCAGATCAGCCCTCCCGAGAGAGTTTATGGCTTGGCGGTGGCTCCGTATCATAAAACGCGATGAATCCTTCTCTCTGATTTTTTCTCCCCAAACACAAATATATGGAGTTGGAGTTGAGGTCGGTGGAGCGTCAGGGGGCCCACGAGGCAGGGGGCGCGCCCCTACCCTCATGGACAGGGGGTGGGCCCCCTGACGTGGATCTTTCTTCCATTATTTTTTATATATTCCAAAAGTAATATCCGTTGATTTTCAGGTCATTCCAAGAACTTTTATTTCTGCACAAAAATAACACCATGGCAATTCTGCTGAAAATAGCGTCAGTCCGGGTTAGTTCCATTCAAATCATGCAAGTTAGAGTCCAAAACAAGGGCAAAAGTGTTTGGAAAAGTAGATACGACGGAGACGTATCAACTCCCCCAAGCTTAAACCTTTGCTTGTCCTCAAGCAATTCAGTTGATAAACTGAAAGTGATAAAGAAAAACTTTTACAAACTCTGTTTGCTCTTGTTGTTGTAAATATGTAAAGCCAACATTCAAGTTTTCATCAAAGATTATGAACTAACCATATTCACAATAACATTTAGGTCTCATGTTTACTCATATCAATGGCATAATCAGCTAGCGAGCAATAATAACAAATCTCAGATGACAACACTTTCTCAAAACAATCATCATATGATATAACAAGATGGTATCTCGCTAGCCCTTTCTGAGACCGCAAAACATAAATGCAGAGAACCTTTAAAGATCAAGGACTGACTAGACATTGTAATTCATGGTAAAAGAGATCCAGTCGTAGTCATACTCAATGTAAACTAACAGTAATGGATGCAAATGACAGCGGTGCTCTCGAACTGGTCCTTTTTAATAAGAGGATGATGACTCAATATAAAAGTAAATGGATAAGCCCTTCACAGAGGGAAGCAGTGATTTGTAGAGGTTCTAGAGCTCGATTTTGAAATAGATATGAATAATATTTTGAGTGGTATACTTTCGTTGTCAACATAACAACCAAGAGATCTCGATATCTTCCATGCTACACACATTATAGGCGGTTCCCAAGTAGAATGTAAAGTTTATACTCCCCCACCACCAACAACAATCAATCCATGGCTTGCCCGAAACAACGGGTGCCTCCAACTAACAACAATCTTGGGGGAGTTTTGTTTGCAATTATTTTGATTTGATTTGAGCATGGGACTGGGCATCCCGGTGACCAGCCATCTTCTCGTGAATGAGGAGCGGAGTCCACTCCTCTTGAGAATAACCCGCCTAGCATGGAGGATACAGACAGCCCTAGTTGATACATGAGCTATTCGACCATACAAAACAGAATGTTTGTTTGAAGGTTTAGAGTTTGGCACATACAAATTTACTTGGAACGACAAGTACATACCGTGTATAGGAAGGTATGGTGGACTCATATGGAATAACTTTGGGGTTTATGGAATCAGATGCACAAGCAGTATTCCCGCTTAGTACAAGTGAAGGCTAGAAAAAGACTGGGAAGCGACCAGCTAGAGAGCGACAACAGTCAGGAACATGCATTAAAATTAATCAACACCGAATGCAAGCATGAGTAGGATATAATGCACCATGAACATAAATATCGTCGAGGCTATGTTGATTTTGTTTCAACTACATGCGTGAACATGTGCCAAGTCAAGCCACTCGAATCATTCAAAAGAGGATACCACCCTATCATATCACATCACAGCCATTTTAATAGCATGTTGGAACACAAGGTAAATCATTATAAACTCCTAACTAATTAAGCATGGCATAAGCAACTACAATCTCTAATTGTCATTGCAAATATGTTTCTTTCATAATAGGCTGAATCAGGAACGATGAACTAATCATATTTACAAAAACAAGAGAGGTCGAGTTCATACCAGCTTTTCTCATCTCAATAAGTTCATCATATAATCATCATTATTGCCTTTCACTTGCACGACCGAACGGTATGGAGGATAATAATAGTGCATGTGCATTGGACTAAGCTGGAATCTGCAAGCATTCGATTCAAGAGAGAAGACATGGTAATATGGGCTCTTTGTTAGATCAACAATAATGAGCGACTCAACTTTTTCATCATGGTCTTCTCCTCTCGACCCCCAAAGGAAAGAAAAGAAATAAAACTAACTACACGGGAAAGCTCCCAACAAGCAAAAGAAGAACGAGAAATCTTTTTGGGTTTTCTTTTTAATTACTACTACTACAAGCATGGAAAGTAGACTGCTAAAAGCTACAACTAATTTTTTGGGTTTTTCTTAAGGTTTTTCAAACACACAAGAAGAAAGCTTAAAAAGAAAATAAACTGGCATGGATGATACAGTGAAAAAGTATGAGCACCGACAACTGGCATGAGTGTGTGAACATGAATGTAATGTCGGTGAGAGATACGTGCTCCCCCAAGCTTAGTATTTTGGCCTAAGTTGGTCTATGCCCATGGATCAAAGTTGTAGTTGGGGTCGTACTCAGATGAAGCGGCAATTGCCTAATGAGCTGCAGCTTGGAGGCGAGCTGCCTCCGCCCTCCTCTCATACTCGGTCGCCTCCTCCCTGGTTATAACATATCTCCCTTTTGCCTGAAAGTCAAAGAAAGCAGGAGCAGGGAGAGCGACGTGATATGTGCGTCGTCTGTCGAAGATTAGTCGGTACTGGAGGAACTGATTGTTCCTCTCAACAAACTGATGACGAACCATGGAATTATAATCTTAATAAGCAGGTGGCAACTCAATATCATCTCCCCGAATGGGTATCTCAAGAAAATCAGCTAAACCGGTTGCATAAATTCCACCAAAGAAATCTCCATCAATACTATTATTATGCAATCTATGTGCAACAATGGCCCCCAAATTATATTGTCTATCTCCTAATACAACACTCTTGAGAACACTAAGATCTGGCAAACACATATGACATGCCTCATCCATACCATTTATGCATCTACCTATGAAGAGAGCAAAATAATGAATGGCAAGAAAATGAATGCTCCCTATGGTAGCTTGTGTGATTTCCCTAGATTCCCCCACAGTTATACTAGCAAGAAAGTCTTTATATTAAGATTTGCGAGGTTCACTAACATTACCCCACTGTGGGAGTTTACAAGCAGTGTTAAAATCTTCTAAGTCCATGGTATAAGATTTACCATAAAGATTAAACATGACAGTTTGAGAATTGTGTGATGATGAAAATTTAAACCTTCGCACAAATGAATCAGTTAAGTAGAGGTACTGACGGCACTTGTCTGCCACGAAGCTCTCAAGATCAGCGTTATTCACATATGCATCAAATTCCTCCTTGATTCCTGCTCGAACCATGAAGTCCTCTGATGGCCATTCACAAGGCCGCACTTGAGCATCTCTTGGTAGTTCATTGTCCGGCTCGCGTATTGCGGGCCTGGGTCCTTGCTTCCTTGGATAACCACCTTGGTACATTTTCCTCAACATATTTCTTCCATTGAAAAATTTCTGAAATTTTTAGTAACTCAAAAATAAAAGTGAACCAAACTCAACAAAACTGATAGCAACTACTCCCACAAGTGTCTAGAGGCTATATCATGCATTAAAACTACTTTTGACCATATAAATTTGACATGCCAGCTCAAGAACAAGGTCACCTAAGCAGAAAAAGTTTGCAATGAATAAAGCACTAGAACAAAAACTAATTGGATCATTGGAGGAGTCACATACCAAAGAACAATTCCCCAAAGCAGTTTTGTGAATGGAGCTTTGAGCAAGGAGATCGAAAATGGCAGCAAGATGACCAAGAACTTGAGTTTGAGCTAGCTAGTGATTTTTTTGGGAGGAAGAGGGAGTGTGTGGTGGCTGGAATAAGTGGAGGTGACCCATGTGGCGTCCACGAGGCAGGGGGCGCGCCCTCAACCCTCGTGGGCACATGGCTGCTCCCCGTGTTGTGTTCTCAGTGCCAGATATTCTCAAATATTCTAGAAAAAATCATATTTAAATTTCAGGGCATTTGGGGAAATTTTATTTTTGGGGTGTTTTTTATTGCATGGAAAATTCAGAAAACAGACAGAAAAATACTATTTTTGCTTTATTTAATATAAATAAGAGAAAGTAAAAAGAGGGTACAGAAAGTTGTGTTTTCTAAATTCATCCATATCATGCTCATCAAAAGGAATCCATTAACAAGGTTGATCAGGTCTTGTTAACAAACTCCTGGATCTCCAAGTTCCTTTGGTATTGCACCCTTAAAAGTATAATTAGCAAGCATGGTGGAAATTTAAGCTTCCGGCATCTTTCTTTTATTAGTAACTATATCTTTCATATATTTAGCATAAGGATTCATTTTAAGCATATCAGCCAAACGCATATGCAAAAAGACAGGTCTAATCATTTCAGCAAAGCTCTCAAAATCCTCATAATCCTTTTTCTTGGATGGTTTCAGAGGAAAAGGCATGGGTTTCTGAACCCATGGTTCTCTTTCTTTACCGTGTGTAACATCCCGATTCTCGAAATGTTTAAGAAAACGTTTTCCAAAAATCACGGCGAGAAAATTTCATTTGTTTTATTTGTTAACCAAGCTTAAATTAGAATTTTAGAATTTAATGGTATTAATTTGAACTAATGTGAACCAAAATTAAAATTTGATTTTACTTCTTTTCTTCTAGTCGGGCTTTATTTTCTCTTCTTTGGCATATTGAAATATGCGCCTTGAATTTTCTTTGGGTTTCTGAAATTTCTTTGATTGCACGAGCTTCTTTTCCTTCTCTAGATTTACTAAAACGGAAATCAATTTCTTTTTCCTTTTCTAAATCTCGGCCAAATTTCATCGGACCATTAGATACGTTCTACCATTTGAATTGTTCACCTATCTTACTCATACTTTCATCCACACATACATTGTTTCTGAGACAAATCCACCAATACATGCATTTATGCATCTCTCTTGTTTTTCCTGGATTCATCCCATTGTTTTTTGTTTTCTTTCTCAGGTCACATGGGCCTAGCCCATGTATTTTTCCCACTCTTATTTTCCTCCTCCCCTCCTTCCTCATGGGCCTTGCCGATTTGGGCCATCTCAGTCACCCGAGCGAGAGCTTCCTCTCCTTTTGTACGTTCCCAATCTACAGAATGGAAACAACCACCATAGGAAACGTTCAGCCATGATGAAAACCCCTCCTCCAACTCCTTTAACTGCTACCGTTTGGAAATCTGTAGATAAATAAATTGGTCCATCTCTCCCACGAGCGAACGCCTCTTCTCCTCCTCTCATGTGTACGCGTGTACGCTCACAGAGACCAAACTACAACATCTTGAGCGATTCATCTCCTGCCTCCTCCTTTTAACTCCCCTCTCCCTTGGTTGTTTCCACAAACTAAGGACATCTTCATGTGCACCTCCACCTCCTCTTACAATTCCCTACCACCTCCTGCCATCTCCCTTCTCTGTTCTTCCCAAATTCATCCACGAAGTGTTGCTGCTCCATGGATGCGAGTGCTTGTTCCCGGCAACTCAGAGCACCTCCATCCATTCCCTTGGACCGGGAACTTCCCTTCCTCAACATGGATCCATTTAGAGAAGAAAGACCGGGATCCGTCGACCACACGCGAAGAATTTCACATGTGCGTCTACACTGTTCTTCAACTTCACCACACCGTTCCATCCAACTCAGTGAGCCTCTGCCTAATTCCTTTTATACGCGTACTATTTCGTACCTGTAGTACGCTGTAGACATCTCTTTACATCCTATGATGGTAGTTGGCCGCGCCAATTTCATCATGTCCATGAACCGGAGGCCATCCGATGGTATTCATATTTTTCTTTAATTTTCATTCGTCATATGACTTCATACCCCATAGATGAAATATCCCATAGGTCCTTCGTAACCCCGTGGAGGAGTTAGATTACTTATTTGGTCAATTGGATGTGGTGTAGATTTTATTGCTTGTTGATCGGTGATATTTTTGTTTGTTTGTTAAAATACGTTATTTATCGTATGCTCATGACATGCTCAGGAGTCACTCGTAATTATTCCATAATTATAGGAGTTAGATGTGATTGATTAGATTTATTGTAAGGATTTATTTTATTATTTCTTATAGTTTTGTATGGTGTCTCATGTTGTTATTTTCTTTTTAGATAATGTAGTTCTCTTTTGTGCACGTGTACAAAATTTGATGAATGATCACCAAGCTTATAATTTCATAGAATTATTCTAAGCTTTGCTTTCTTTATCGAGTCATGGAATATTTCATGTTTTAATTAGTTCGTTTTGTTTAGCATGAATATATATTAGATATGTTTTATATATTTGTTCTCACCCATGTTACGTGTTTTTTTATTGATTTGAAATCATGCCATATCTATGATAGTTCTTCAGGTAATTATTTTGTGTGTTTCTATGTAGTTTCTTTATGCTAGACGTCAAATGAAAGGCTTTACTATGGGGAACTAGTATATTGTAGTTTGTTGTATAGCTCGTGATTGCCAAGTGGTTCCTCTTATTTTGTAGTCATACACGATTGCTCGGTTTGATGATTTATGTCATGGTCGTATTTGTATTCTCATATTTACAATTTATTCCTGTTGCATATAACTTAGTTTCTTACATCGCGGCAACTATAACGTGTGTTTATTTTTTCTTAGTTTATTACCATGCCATGTTTGCAATTTCTTAAAGTAGAAAGCATTCTTTATTGAATGTTTCCCATGCATGTGTTATATCATCGCTAGTTTATACTTTATGATCACGCATATGGTTAGTCTTTGCTCGGTAGAGATACATGCTAGTAGTGAATTATTCCTCATGCTTGGTCAATACCATGTCATGATGTTCGATTGTATAATTAGATTGCATAGTGTGGGTATAGCAATCGTGTATCGAATCATGCCTAGTTGACTGTCCTATGTTGGTGCAAGTGTAAGTTGTACTATATAGCAAATGCATGACATTTCTGTTATTCTTGCTTTGTTATTTCATTGCTTGATTTCATTGATGCAATGACCTCGATGTTTACTTGCTTAGTATGATTTACCCCTCGTGCTTCTATGGAGCAACTAGCATGATAATGTTGTGTGCTAACGGCATGCTCGATGTTTGGTTAGCGTATATCAACTAAGTTGTGTTGTTATTATGAGTGTATTGTATTGGTAGCATAACGGGTAGCATATGTAATGATATTCCATGCTTATGAGTATATATCTAGTCGTTGCATTGTTATATGCCTAGACATCTTTCATGCAAGTGATGTTTCATGTCTTATTATACTACCATGTGTTATAATTGTTTCAATAGTCCATCTCATGTTCAAGATATTTTACCTTTCATATTAGTTGAGTTGTGCCTTCCTCATATGCTTAACGCGCATAGTTTGCTCTGTTGTTTAAGCATGTGTGGGTAATCTTGTTACTAGTAGTTATTGGATATCTGTTCTTTCTTACTTAAAGAGCATGTACTACTTTAGTATCTTCTCATGATCACTTGTATGTTTGATGCTTGTGGTTTTAGTTAAGATCTCTTTATGATTCTTTATTCACATGCCTTGTATGATACGTGCCATATTATTGTATTGTTTATTTTCTTCCTAGTGTTGTGTTGGCTCTTGATATAAGAGTACTTCTTAATATTACTTATGGATGATGTTTATACATTGCTTGTTGTTAACCATTAAAATATTTGGACTCTCCTCCAAATATTTATTCTTGGTTGATTACCACATTTAATCATATCATGTCTAGGATAGTTGTTCATCCACTTGTTCCATGTGTTGTATAGTTCTTGTTGATTGTTTGACAAATGAATTTGTTAGATATAACGGTGTTGATCCCATTTTATTTTAATAATGTTTTAGGTCTAAACCTAAATCAATTCAATTCATTTTATGGAATGATATTTGATTGCTTAACTAGTATGGCTTATAATGTTGGTTTGGTTGTCATATAGAATACTTGCTTGCTAATAACCATTGTAAATATTTAGATTCTATCTAAATATTTATTTTGGTTAACTTTTACTCTATCATGCCATGATTATGATTGTGTAGTATGCAAAGGACGGTTCCTTTTCATGTGTGTTGATGCCATTATTTTTTATATAGTTATGTGAGATGTGTAGTGGGTACTACTAGTGGTTAGTACCATAGTTCGTATTAGAACGTTAGTATTGTTGGCAAGCCTTGATTATCCATCATCAACTAAACCCTGTCAATTCATCGAGTCCTCTACTTACCTTGCAGTCATGTTATCTCCTTTTGGAATCTCCATCTTGATCAGTATCTTGCCATCCATCCACTCTTAATTTGTTTTGGATGTTATTTGGATTTTCTATTGCTTTGGTATTTATTGTTTTTCCTTTGCTATCGTTACGAAGAGTAGGGAGTGACGATGTTGGAGAAGGACATAATCAGGTAATCGAAGGACTCAACAACAAAGGCATGCCTCCTTCTTTGATCATACTTATTATCCTATGGTTTACAAAATTGCATTGAGTTTTATTGTTTCTATGTGCATGCTATTTTAATTCTCGTAGCTAGTGAGTCGATTGACACATTACCCTGATCCGCTTGTCGCCTATTCACTTGACACCCGAGTAGAATTATATAGTATTCTGGTAGAGTAGAAATGCTTAGCCATGCTTATTACCCTATAGGTGCTTTGTTGAATGTCCTTTTAGTCATTGACACTTGAAACTTATTTCTTGAGCTCGCTGAGCTAGGCAAGTTGGCCTTGTTGACCTTCTCTATCCTCTTCTACTCTGGGTGAAACTTACCATCTGAATACTAGCGCAGGCGACAGCTGAATCAAGAATTGAAGGAGCGATTGGCTGCCCTTCACGAGTCGAAGGGGGCAATCAGTCGTCCATGCCGCATAAGGCCTAATAAGTCTTGGATTTGAAGATTTTGATAACAGTACAGCCACATGTTATATGGGCACTGGCTTGGTCAAGTAAGCTAGTCAGCCTTAGGTGTCGATGTTGCTGTACTGCAGATGGGATTGCTGCCCTGCGGGGAGTATCCTCGGCACAGATGGGGGGACCGGTTTGGGGACGTACTCTCAGTTCCGGGCGCCAGACCCGGTGGGCATGCCACATCTTTGGGGGATCTAGTCCAAAGACCTCGTCAAATCTCCCTACCGGTATACCAGATGGTGTACTACGCTAGCGAAGGGTAGTGGCAACAAGTCGGGATTGTGTCGTGTGGGTAAAGTGTACAACCTCTGCAGAGTGTAAAACTATTCGAATTGCCGTGTCCACGGTCAAGGACACCACATGAATCTTTCTTGACATACAGGACCTGTCTTGCTTATTCCCTCTTTACCCCTATTCTTGGAACCTATGAAGAGTGTGAGTTGATCGAGGATCCTCACTTTGATGAAAATTATTCTGGAGATAAAACACATTCTCATCAAAAACTGCTTTTATCCAACTGCTTTATTTGTCAAACAAAATTAACTTTATGCAAATGAGCCATACAACCTTCCTTTGAAGCCACGTGTAGTTATGAGGACCTTCCCCGTGGGAGGCATGTTGAGTACGTAATGTACTCATGGCAATATTTTTTTTGACAACATAGTTACCTGGAGATGAAGATGATGACTATGACTACTATGGCGATCTGTAGAAGTGAGGTCACGTGGACTACGTCGACTGCCTGTGGCTGAGATGGAGTCGCTACGAATTGTACTTTCCTCTGTTTTTCTGAATGTAATAAATGTCATGAGACATATCGCTAGGTATGTCTTGTGACAATATATATTACTTGTAATACTTTAATGTATTGTGCAATGATATCATTTCACTGTGTTGTCAACAATGATCCTGGAGTTGACAAATATACACAGGAGGATCTGGAAGCTAATTCCGGGTTCTCACACGTGCTTCCTAGCAACAAAGTATCCCTTATCATAACATTGATTCTTTGATTGTGGGTTATCAAGATCAACAGCAGGTTCAATACCTACCTCATTATCATTGCTACTTTGAGCATCAAAATGAACATCATCATTAACATTATCACTAGGTTCCTGTTCATTACCAGATTGTGTTTCAGCATCAGAAATAGAAATATCAGTGGGATTCTCATGTGTGTCAACAACAGGTTCACTAGAAGCATGCAAAGTCCTATCATTTTTCTTTTTCTTCCTCTTAGAAGGACTAGGTGCATCAACATTAGCTCTCTGGGAATCTTGCTCAATTCTCTTGGGATGGCCTTCAGGATACAAAGGTTCCTGAGTCATTTTACCACCTCTAGTCATAACTCTAACAGCATTATGATTCTTCTTATTATTTAATTCATTGAGTAAATCATTCTGAGCTTTAAGCACTTGTTGTACTTGATTGGTAACCATAGAAGCATGTTTACTAATAAGTTTAAGTTCACCTTTAACATTAGCCATATAATCACCCAAGTGTTCAAGCATGTCAGCATTGTGTTTCAATAGTCTACCAACATAAGCATTGAAGTTTTCTTATTTAACCATAAAGTCATCAAACTCATCCAAGCATGGGCTAGCAAACTTAGTAAATGGGAATTCATATTTATCAAATCTATAGAGAGAGTTTACCTTTACTACCTGTGTCGGGTTATTAAGACCATGTATTTCTTCAACTGGCGGCAAATTAAGACCATGTATTTCTTCAATAGGTGGTAAATTCTTAACATTTTCAGTTTTAATACCTTTTTCTTTCATAGATTTCTTTGCCCCATGCATATCTTCAGGACTGAGAAACAGAATACCCCTTTTCTTCGGAGTTGGCTTAAGAGTTGGTTCAAGAAGTGTCCAATTATTTTCATTAGTCAACATATTATTCAATAGAAATTCATCTTGATCAACAGTTCTTTCCCTGAAAACACAACTAACACAACTATCCAGGTGGTATCTGGAAGCATTGGTTAGTGCATTATAAAAGATATCAAGTATTTCATTTTTCTTGAGAGGATGATCAGGCAAAGCATTAAGTAATTGGAGAAGCCTCCCCCAAGCTTGTGGGAGACTCTCTTCTTCAATTTGCACAAAATTATATATTTCCCTTAAGGCAGCTTGTTTCTTATGAGCGGGGAAATATTTAGCAGAGAAG
This sequence comes from Triticum urartu, assembly GCF_003073215.2. Taxonomy (NCBI): domain Eukaryota; kingdom Viridiplantae; phylum Streptophyta; class Magnoliopsida; order Poales; family Poaceae; genus Triticum; species Triticum urartu. The sequence continues at coordinate 216,856,949 of NC_053024.1, read as the reverse complement.
TAATAAATCATATCCTAGGGACTACGCACACAACCAGGATCAACAGAATTAAACCATGTTTTAGCATCACCATTTAATCAGAAAGGAAATAACTTAAGGATAAAGTAATAGCGAGTTTTCTCATCATGTGTAAAGAGGGTGGCTATATCATTTAATTTAGTAAGATGTGCCAGAACAGTTTCAGATTCATAGCCATAGAAAGGATCAGATTCAACCAAAGTAATTAACTTAGGATCGACAGCGAAATCATAATCCTTATCAGTAATAAAGATAGGTGAAGTAGAAAAAGCAGGGTCATATTTCATTCTAGCATTCAAAGACCTTTCTTTAAGCTTAGCTAATAATTTCTTAAGATCAGATCTATCATTGCAAGCAAAGAAGTCTCTAGCAGTTTCTTCATCCATAACATAACCATCAGGAACAACAGGCAATTCATATCTAGGGGGAGAATCTTCATCATCACTTTCATCAATATTGTCAGATTCAATAATTTAATTCTCTCTAGCCCTAGCAAGTTGTTCATCAAGAAATTCACCTAGTGGCACAGTATTATCAAGCATAGAAGTAGTTTCATCATAAGTATCATGCAAAGCATAAGTGGAATCATCAATAACATGTGACCTATCAGAATCAATAGCATGTGTAGGTGTCGCAAGTTTACTCAAAACAGAAGGTGAATCAAGTGCAGAGCTAGATGGTGGTTCCTTACCTCCCTTCGTAGTTGAGGGAAAAATCTTGGTTCTTTGATCTTTCAAGTTCTTCATAATGATAAGCAGATATAAATTCCAAGTGACTCAAAGAATAGAGCTATGCTCCCCAGCAATGGCGCCAGAAAATAGTCTTGATAACCCACAAGTATAGGGGATCGCAACAATTTTTGAGGGTAGAGTATTCAACCCAAATTTATTGATTCGACACAAGGGGAGCCAAAGAATATTCTCAAGTATTAGCAGCTAAGTTGTCAATTCAACCACACCTGGAAACTTAATATCTACAGCAAGGTATTTAGTAGCAAAGTAATATGATAGTAGTGGTAACAATAGTAAAAGTAATGCTTTTGGTTTTATAGTGATTGTAACGGTAGCAACGGAAAAGTAAATAAGTGAAGAACAATATAGGAAAAGCTCGTAGGCATTGGATCGGTGATGGAGAATTATGTCGGATGCGATCGATCATGCAATAGTTATAACATAGGGTGACACAGAACTAGCTCCAGTTCATCAATGTAATGTAGGCATGTATTCCGAATATAGTCATATGTGCTTATGGAAAAGAACTTGCATGGCATCTTTTGTCCTACCCTCCTGTGGCAGCGGGGTCCTATTGGAAACTAAGGGATATTAAGGCCTCATTCTAATAGAGCACCGGACCAAAGCATTAACACATAGTGAATACATGAACTCCTCAAACTATGGTCATCACCGGTAATGGTCCTGATTATTGTGACTTCGGGGTTAACGGATCATAACACATAATAGGTGACTATAGACTTGCAAGATAGGATCAAGAACTCACATATATTCATGAAAACATAATAGGTTCAGATCTTAAATCATGGCACTCGGGCCCTAATGACAAGCATTAAGCATAGCAAAGTCATAGCAACATCAATCTTAGGATATAGTGGATACTAGGGATCAAACCCTAACAAAACTAACTCGATTACATGATAAATCTCATCCAACCCATCACCGTCTGGCAAGCCTACGATGGAATTACTCACCCACGGCGGTGAGCATCATGAAATTGGTGAGGGAGGAAGGTTGATGATGATGATGGCGACAGATTCCCCTCTCCGGAGCCCCGAACGGACTCCAGATCAGCCCTCCCGAGAGAGTTTAGGGCTTGGCGGTGGCTCCGTATCGTAAACCGCGATGAATCCTTCTCTCTGATTTTTTTCTCCCCGAACACGAATATATGGAGTTGGAGTTGAGTTCGGTGGAGTGTCAGGGGGCCCACGAGGCAGGGGGCACGCCCAGGGGGTAGGCGCGCCCCCCACCCTCGTGGACAGGGTGTGGGCCCCCTGACATGGATCTTTCTTCCAGTATTTTTTATATATTCCAAAAATAATCTCCATTGATTTTCAGGTCATTCCGAGAACTTTTATTTCTGCAAAAATAACACCACGGCAATTCTGCTGAAAACAGCGTCAGTCGGGGTTAGTTCCATTCAAATCATGCAAGTTAGAGTCGAAAACAAGGGCAAACGTGTTTGGAAAAGTAGATACGACAGAGACGTATCAGCGGGTACCGCAGATCGGGACGTGCTGCCTCAACGCCGTCAAACGGAGAAACAATGCACATCCTCCCTTTCCGCCGGCGGACGGGATGCGGCCGGATCACTGACCAACGGTGAGAGAGAGAGAGGCCACCGCCGCCTTGTGTGAGATGGTGTGACGAGAGACAAACCCCGGCAGGCAGGCTCCGTTGTATATAGTGGAGCGAATTTTCCATTTTCCCCACAGCAATCGTTTTATATTCTATACTACGCGCCATTGAGGAGCAATATATAACTTTATTTAATACAAACGCATCAAGTCGAACTTTGTTCTGTCTAGGCGTGGTACCCGACCCTCCTTCGAGTAAACAATCGCTTCACGCATCAAATTATCACGTGGGCTGCCTTTTCTTACAGATAAGAACTCCACCGTGTACCCTAGCGGGTGTGGCCGGGAACGAGACGTGAGTACGTGCGTCCTGCGTGCACCTCTTCTTTAGGTGCAGGTGCGTATGTGGGTGGGTGTGAGAGAGATTGTTTGTGCGAAACCGAGGCAATGTGTCGATGATATCTCAAACAAAAAAACATAACATATGCAATGTGTGTGAAACAAAGTCATGGATATATCATATATAGAGGGAGCGATCCACGAGAAGAGAGTGGAGGGATCATCGACGTGAGATATCGATAGAATCAAAAACAGGGATGAAGTGTGTGGCTGCGCGATTGATAAAGAGTGCCATCGAATTTGTGTTTTCCCACGTCAAAGATACAGGGGGGCTGGCCTACTGGAATTTGAGAGGGCAAAGTTGCAGTTTTTCTCTGTGGCATGGATACCTACCTACAACGTTCGACTATCGGTGGGGGGGAGGGGGCAGAGACCTAACTATAGAGAGGTAGATCGACTATTATATGTGTGGAGAAGGAGAGAGACCTAGCTATGTATAGAGGGAGATTGATCAGCATCCATGGATATGTGTAGCAGAGGAATAAGGTTGGGAGAAAGACAAAGGTAGAGTGTCGGAGGGTTGGTGGTGGAGTGGCGTCTCACAAATGGTGGGAGAGGCCTGCTAGAAAAACGGAGGGTACGAGTGCAATATCAATAAGAGAGGGCAGGGATGTCTGTCTGTCTATGCACATGCGTGTGAGAGACGGGTCGGGAGGTATGCAAGGATTATGAGGGGAGACGTATGGTTGTGGCAAGCATACGTAACTACATAGGAAGATCAACTGTCGTGTGTCTAAGAAAGGGAGAGGCATAACTAGTGAGGTAAGTATATCGGTGCGTGGGGAAAAGAATTATAGTCGACCTAGCTATATGTAGGGAGATCAGTATGTATACATGCATGCATGTGTTAGAAGCAAATAAGCTCCGGAGAGACAGACAGGGGGAGAGGGGTGCGGCTAGGAGGTGGTGCGAGAGGCCTACTATGTCGAGGGGGGAGGAGTGTGCGACTAGGAGATCGATGAAAAGAGGGGAGGGAGTGTGCACCTGTGTGGAACCGTATTGGACATAGGGGGCATGGACGGTGAGAAGAGAAGAGGGTAAGTATGTGTTTGTGGTAGACACACTTGGCTAGAGAGGTATATCGACCGGTGTGTGCCGGAAAGAAGGAGTCGGGGGGGGGGGGGCTACACACACCACGGGTGAACGACGTGCGCGATGGAGGGGACACTGAGGGAGGGTGAGAGGGGGCGGGCGTGTGCATGCACGATAGAAAATTAGCGCTAGCTAGCTACAAAGAGAAGGGGATCGTGAAGGTGTTAAAGACGAACATAGATCATAATTCATTATAAAAAAGTGGATACGGATACTTGAAGAAGATATCATAATGTAGAACATTGATTATAATTTGGGCTAACTCAGGGCTAAATACTTGTCATAATGTAGGGGGCGGGGCACTATACTTTGTGTGATAAACACGGTGTACGTATGGAACATGGTTTAGATTGTGAATATATAGTTAGTATGCCAAATGTACTATTATTTGGAATCAACATCAAGTGTATTGAAAAGATCGAATTCGAGTTCATATAGTACACATAGTTCATATCTATCTCTATAGTAATCATGTGGTGTGTTGTTAAGGTAATACACGAATGATGGTTGAAGTTGGCAACAATCATGATTGTAGATTCTTATTGAAATAGAGAAACGAATTCAAATTCACTTCGAATTGCAGCGATAGTATAAATATTTGGAATGCACTAAAATGTTGGTATGAGTAGGTTACATGCATTATACAGCCAACGAAAAAATTTAATTGGACATAACATGGATTCATACTCTCTCTTTGTGTAGCTTTGAATAGCATTTGTATAGTAAAACGGGACAAGACTCTCTCTTTGTGTGGTGTGAATAGTTTTATTTTTTTTCGTTTCTTTGTTGAGGGAAGTGCGAATTGATTTGGTACGTACAAGTACAATATTACACGTTAGGCTTGTCCCTAAAATTCAACCCATGCTTTGTTATATCCCAAAAATTCTGATATCATGCTCCCAAAACTGGCGCCTTCACAACCCGCGCCTTGCGATCCCGAAATTACAACGCGCGCGAAAACTCCCTCCAGCTGCCAAATCCCGACACATGAAATCCCCCTTCTAACCCTGAGCCGAAAGGGCCGCTAGTTCAAATCAGTGGGGGTACTTTTGTAACACACCCTACATTTTGGACAAGTGTGTCCCTAAGTCATGGTTCCCCCCTCCCATCGCCTCCTTTTCTCCATTCGAAATCCCAGGCCGCCATAAACTCTCCGCTCCATCCGCGAAACCCCACCCTCCTCCGTCCGCCACCTCACCGCTACCTAGTCAGAGCCTCTTCCCCCGATGAAGTCGTCCACCGCAACAGCTTGACGTCCCTCATCCGACTCCCCGGATGAGGATCCCTCGTTCATCCCGTCGTCCCGCCGGTTCAGCCGCCCTGTCCTCCACCTCTAAGGAGCTGCTCCAATGATCACCTCGTCTATCGCGGCTGCTCCATCCCCACAGCGCCGCCTTAACCTGCTCCACCGGAACCACAACATCCTCACCGACTCCTCAGACGAAGCCGAGGCCTACACGGCGCCACCAAAGAGGTTGTACACTCATCGCATTGCACCTTCTCCTTAACTCGACCGCCCGGCACCGACGGTGCTCCATCCAGAACCCCCATGTAGCGGCTACCTCGAAGCCGGCGCCGCGGGCGACATCTCCATGGTGGCTCTTCCCTGTGTGAGGCCCCTTCGGCGGCGGCGTCCATACCAGCCGGATCTGCTGCTGCTGCTCCGGCTGTCGCTCGCGCTGCTGCTGCTTCGGCTCTCATTTGCTTGCTCGCCCAACTGATGCTGCTCCGGCTCTCGCTCGCTCACGCTGCTGCTGTCCGGGCTCTCGCTCGCTCGCGCTACTGCTGCTGCTCCGGCTCTTGCTCGCTCGCGCTGCTGCTGCTGCTCTGGCTCTCGCTCGCTTGCACTGATGCTCCCCCCTTGCTCGTGCTGCTGCTCTGCTCCGATTTAGCTACACTTCAGTCGACTGAATTGACTTTTGGGTCAGTCGATTTTCAGGGGGTGGTGGATCTCGCCGGAGTTAAGGAAGAACCACACGCAGCAGGGAGGGGGCTCGCCGAACAGGTACCCCAGTATCTATCTTAGGGTTCTGGGTGGGGTGCTGCTCGCTAGCGATGGGGGCACGGTGGTGGGGCGCTGGTGCGGGGGGGGGGAGGGGCTAGATGGCTGGCCGGGGCGGCGGCGGACCGACGGTGGGGAGTTGTTTCGGGGCGGCGAGGTGGCGGCGGACCGGCGGTGGGGAGTTGTTTCGGGGCGGCAAGGCAGCGGCGGACCGACGGTGGGGAGTTGTTTCGGGGCGGCGAGGCGGCGGTGGGGAGTTGTTTTGGGGCGGCGAGGCGGCGCGGGTTTGGCCGTTGTTGGCTGGCGGCTCAGGGGGTGCAGGTTGAAGATGAACTGCAGGCCCTCCCTAAACTATCCCATGTGAAGTGCCTCTCTGCTACCATTGCGTTCAGTTTGGACAGTAACATTCAGATTCCAAAGTAAATTTCAGTTTTCACAGCTAAGTTCAGAGTCAACATTTTTACCTCATCTGTTGTAGTCAGGTGTTTTTTGGTGATGTAAATTTTACATCTATCACTTTTCGGTAATGCATTTTACATCATCTATTGAAGATGCTATTAGAATCCCACTTGAGATTAACGATGTCTGTCTTGTGCTGCTTCAGCCTTGACGTCTTACGGCTCACTGAAGTTGCTCCAAGCAAGAAATGATCCATCACAATAGAGCAGTGCCCTGGACGCCGTCTATAGATTCCTCAGATCTTCCTCCACACCTCCGACAGCCACCTTTGCCTCAACTTCTTCAGCAACCAACCCAATGATGCTGAGGTCGACACGGCTATGGCAAAGAGGTTGTACACTTGTCGCATCACTTATTACTCTACATTCATGTCGATCAATTAGGGCTATTGTGGTTCAACAGAAAAACATAGCAATTGGAAATTTTCCTATGGCACTCTACTATTCAATTATTCATGCATTTTGTTAAAAGGAAAGGAGTAAAACATCCACCTAGACCTACTTTTCAAAATCCTATGCAAGAAAACAAGACCAAGTGCATCAGTGGCAGAATAACATTCTAACTGTACACGCTTTCACATGGTTTCAGATTATTTTGGCCATGTTTCTTTGCATTCCTCCGCTCCTCCTTTTCCTGTGAACCAAACACCCAAGTTGACAGAAATCCTGTGTTCACAAATGCTCTGTTTCCCATGTGCATTCCTATCCTATTCCGGTGTTTTTCCTCCTATCCCTGCATTTTTAGAATCATGCAAGCCAAATGAGCCCTTACAAAATTACTTTAGTTACAGGTAGGTGTCGAAGAAAACTTTGTGTGGTTTGTCCTGCTCCTGCCGCGACGTCTTCCACCTCACCTGAGCTGCTCCATCGACAAAATCATCCACCAAACCAGATATCACGACTCCTGACCGTCTTTCGCCGCCTCAGATCTCCTTCCCTACCGTCGGCACCCACCACAACGGCATCACCATTATCGACTCAACATATGAACTTGAGGAGAACACGGGTCCACAAGAGAGGTCGCACTCTTTTGTTTCTGCTTATGTTGTGCATTGCTTAATATTAACTGCTACTTTATTGTCCTATTCACCTCTTAGACTCCAAGTCAGGTCCAAATTGATGTTCAAACTTGAGTTCTAAATTAGTTGTGGGGCACATATCGAGGCAGCAATGCATAGTATCTCGGTCTAATATCTGGTTCACCTAGGGTATGCTTATGTTGTTCATCTTGGGTGGGAAACAAATAGTAAAGCAAGCATCATTTGTTTTTTATTAAATTAAAGCAATCATCAGCATGCTATCATTTTTTTGGATCCATCCACTGGTTGTTACCATTACTCTAGATTGTTACCATTACTCTAGATTTCTGCATGCTCTCCTTGCATAATCTCACTATATTTTTTTGTATGCATGTCAAATATTGTACACAGTCATGCTAAACATGTAGAGAAAAAGAGAAGACTTTTGCACGGCAATACAATGTCATGCAGACATCGCTCCATGGTAGGTTCAATGGCAAACCCTTCCCCCCCTCTCCAGATTGTAATCCAGAGAAAGATATCTGTTCCGAGGCAGATTCAGATGCAGCTGACCTCTCCTATTTACCCCCAAGGTGTTTGCTCTCACTTGGCATGATGATGTTAGTCATATCATGCATATGTTGCCTTGAAGTGCGTACTTTCGACATCATATATGTCATCTGCTTAGTTTAGACATGTTCTGTAATGCCACCTGTTTAGTTTTAGTATCATATATGGGAATTATGCAATGCCATCCTGTTTAACCAGGCATCATATATTTGAATGATATCTAGCTCATTCTTTTCTTCAATAAATTTCGATTTGTCGACAATGTTTGTAGATTAAACTACTCTTCCTGTGAATCAGGCATGAGTGGGTGATGGAAAATCTAGAGTGAAAACAAGGCCTTCAGAGCAGACAGTGCTACCTGTCGCAACACATCTCTTGCTGGGTCCCGATAGCTCCTATGAGATGGATTCAGAGACAGATGACCAGTCCTATTCCCCCACCGAGGTGTATGCTCTAACTTGGCACGGTTCTATTGCTCATATCATGCATATGGTGTCTTGCATTGCATAGTTTAGACATCATATACACAATATTCAACATCATGTTCTTAGTTCAGACATCATATATGAGAATGCCCTCTGCTTAGCATATAAATCACATATTTGAATTAAATCATGTGATCCTGGTTACTTAGATAACATGTATGTGAATTATGTCATGCGATCCTGTTTAGTTAGTCATCATATCTTTGAATTATGTTATGCTATGCTATCTAGTTTAGATAGACATCATATATGTGAAATTATGTCATGCTATCCGTTTTAGGTCAACAATATACATGTCAATTATTTAATGCCCTCTTTTTTCCACACTATCTATTGCATCTGTCTCTCATACAATGTCTGTACATTCAATTATGTTTCCTGTTTATCAGCCATTTGAATTGGAGCGGGTGATGGTAGTATCTAGCGGAGTAAAAACACGGTCTTCAAATAAAACAGTGCTACCTCTTGGTGGAGATAGCACCCTGGGTGTACATGCATGAGAACCAGCCGTACCACATATAACCCAGACTCTCATAGATTTTACCCTAATGCGATGGACAGAGAACCAGCTTCACCCAATCTAACCCGAACCCCAGCAGATAGTAACCCAATTCCTGTTGACACAGCACCATCTCCACCACAGAGCTCCCAAACAAAGAGCAGTTAGTAAGGCAGCTCCAGTGCCCAAAGCGCCGGTACTACCATGGCGAACCCAACTCCACTAGTTAGGCCAACTCCACCGCGCGACCATATCCTGTCCGGCCCCGTCCGTTTGGGGTAAAACGGACAAACAAGGCGGCCCAGCGCGCGGGAGCAAATAGACTTTTGTCCGTTTTGTGTCCACTTTCGACCCATCCGCGGCCCAAGTTTGCGCCGCTTTTGGGGTGAAACGGACACCACGCGGACGCGCAGGTCGTCTGCGCGTGTCCTCCCCTGGCCCGCCCGTCGGTGGCACAGGGCGGGCCTTTTTCTATCCGCCCCCTCCCTCCCTCCGGCCGCACCCCCTCCACTCTTCCCCACTCCTCCCCTAGCTGCCGCCACTGCTGCTGCCATTGCAGCCGTGCAGTTCGGACGCGAGCTCACCCAGCCCCTTCCCCTCGGCGCCGCCGAGCTACCCAACCACGGTCACCTGGTTTGCACACCTGCCGGCCGGATTTGGGGCGGATCCGGTCGGTCTTGAGTTCGGTCGGCTGTGGGAGGCCGGGCCGCGCCATGGACTAGCCGAGCACCTCGCCGGAAGGCCCTGGCAAGGCCGCAAGGCCACATGCAGGAAGTGGCTCCTCCTCTAGCCGCTCGGATCTGCACCGTCGGTGGTCCGCCGGCAGATACACGAATGGCAGTCAGCCGAGCTCGGTGCTTGCCCAAAAGCTCACCGGCGCACCGCTGCCACTCATTAAGTGCGACCACTGCCCAAGGATGGTCATGCACCGCGTGTCTACAACGCCGGAACATCCTAGATGGGTGTTCATCAAGTGCTTAAACGATGGGGTATGCACTTTTTTAGCTTCGGTTTGTGCTCTAGATTTGACTAGTTGTGCTAACTTCAAATTTTGTTGTGTAGAATGGATGCAAGTTTTGGTATCGGGAAGAAGAGTACATCGATATATTGATAGAGCGAAATTTAGTACATGTTCGTGCACTTTTAGCTAGCATAGAGGTTGTAAATGAGACTAGTGCACTTGTTGCTAGATTAGAGGCTAGACACGAGACTAGGTCTGAGGAAGCAACATCTACTTCTGGCTTGAAGAATAAAGGAGGATGCCAGATCGAGCCTCCTCCACAGATCAACAATGAGTGCATCGAGAAGGCCCTAACCCAACTCAAGGGGGCAGTTATGGAAGTTGGCTATCTTCTAAAATGTATTCTTGTTGTTCTTATTTTCTTTGGTCTTGCTTTACTAGTCAAAATGTGATGATGTATTTTTTATGTACCGAAAATGAATGATGAAAAGAAGTTAAGGACTTGCAAGGAAAAATGTACACGGACAGGATGCGGCCGGGATGCGCGCGCGCTGGGCGCACGGCCACCGCATCCCAGGACAGGCCCGGACACGACCCCATCGCACTACCCAAACGGACAAAATCCAGAGAAAACGGACGTCCGTTTGGGTTCGGCGGTGGAGTTGGCCTTAGTACACCTATTCCTGTGGAGGAAGCACAACCAGCCATTCATAGTTTAGCATCTATCGCATTTGATGTTGTTAAATCCTATGTGCGTATCTTCCCATCATGGAAATATTATACTGAAGATGAAGGAAAATGCCAGTTGCAGGTGTTTGTCTAGGAGTTATATGTAAGTAATGTTATTCATGGCAATTACTTTGCTTTGTCCCATAGATTCTACCTCCATGATGGTTATAATACAGCAAATTTTCCCATTTTTCTCTATAGAGAAGGACCGATTTGGAAACTCGGGATGAGGTAACCTGTGCTAATACCTCTGCTATCTTCAAGAATGCTTGGTGGTAGTATCAGAATTACCTGAAGAAAACATACTTCACTGGCAAATAAACTCATCAAATTCCCTTACGTTCTCCTGAGACACATTTACTGTACGATGACTGTGAATGCCTTGTTCTTTACTTGTCCCGAACCAAGAATGTGGTAAGGTCTATGAGCTCATTTTATTTTAAGTACTATATGCTTGCGTCTTATTGTACTCTGTTCATGTAGAACAAGTGCTTAAACCTGAAGAACAAATGTTCTTATTTAAGATTCCATTGCTATCGTGCATACTGCTTTGCTCTTGTATCACTATATTTACTCATACAAACTTATTTTTAAATTGAACTATCCAATGGAAACTCCAATGGCACAATAGGTATGTTTACGCATGTTTCTTTAACAGGTTTGCTCTTATAAATAGCTCTATTGATTTCAATTTCAATTGTGTATACAGTTGACTTCTCGTATCATGCACATTACTAGCATCATAACAGGGCCAATAGTGTTGTTGTACATGTATACCCGTGGTACCCATCTGAAATCTTGTTGTGCCATTTAGTTTCCCACGCTTTGTATTCTTTCAGTGCTGCTTTCTCTTGAACCGATATGATTTGAATTGTGTCTCTATTTTGATTTGGCAAGACAATGTAGTGACCATAGGACATAGATATATGTTTGTTTGATGCTTTTATAATGTACTACTTGGCAATAGAAGACTTGGTAGTTTAATCCTATCCACCTTACTAATGAACCGGTTCACCGAAATGAGTTTCATATACTAGTACATGCTAAACCTATTATGTGTCTGCTTGTTTCTTCTTTTAGAATGCTGATAGAATATTGGGGAAGAGTGCCTTATTAAGCAATGATAAAGGATGTAATGCAGATAAGGTTCAGGATCATGAGACATCCTTGTTGGTCTCCAACAAAGCTGATAAAACAGCTAAGGAAAACTATCTTGAAGATAGTGAGGCAACCCCAAAGTCCTGTCTTGGTTTACTGTTCGAGTTACTGGCCACTACCGCTTGCACAAGCTATTCAAACTCACTGTCTGAATCAGTTCGGTTTCTTGAGTCTCTGTGCTGCGACATCGATCAGCTGTGCTGCGACAAGAAGCGGAAGGACTGCGGAAGTCCCTGGAGCATTCAGATGCATACTTTCTAGTGCAACAGCAAGCGTTGGAGGATTTTAGCGCCAAACAGGAAAAAGCTAATAAACTTGCTAAGCTTATTGCCAGCATGGTGGATACCCAGGATAACATTTCTTGAGCTCTTCTGAAGTTGTTTCAGTTATGGACTTGTTTTGCTGCTGCGTTTATTTGCACTGGTGGACAATTTGACCGCCAGTGTATGTAATATGCTGCTTTGTTCCCTATATTTGCACTGGTGGCGAACTTTGATGCCCAGTGGATGTAATATGTGTAATAGTTGTAATAGGCTAGCGTTAGTTTCTTGCTTATTTATTTCCTTATTGTCTTGTTTAGTTGTTTGCTTGTAGTCACTGCAGTTCTTTTTATGCGTTTTTAGTGGCCACAATAACCTAGTTTTGGTAACTAGGCCACAATAATCATGGCAACACATGGACTGTTGTAACCATGGGCCTCCTGCGGGCCATAGGATCTGTGGGCCTTTTATGGGCCGTAGGATCCATGGGCCTTTTACGGGCCATAGGATCCATGGACTTTCTACGGGCCGTATGATCCATGGGCCTTCTACGGGCCGTAGGATCCATTGGTCTTCTACGGGCCGTAGGATCTATGGGCCTTCTACGGGGCGTATAATCATTTCGCCAAACATGGGTCGTACTATTCATGGACCATAACGGGCCGTTAATAGGTTGTATTTGATAAAGCTATGAAAACAGCCCAACGGGTTAACGGGCCACAAACGGGCCGAATGTAATCAGGGGCTGTATTTGGCCCACAAACGGAACAGGCCAGTAACGGACCGTATCTAACCGAATTCTAGAAATGGGCCCAAGAATAAATGGGCCCTTAGAAGGCCGAAAGTTAACATGGGTTGGAAACGGCCGACAGAATAATGTGTCGTTAATGGGTACAAAGTGATACACTGTTCATTATGGGCCATTTCATCTCGGGCCTTTAATGGGCCGAGAGTTACAAAGGGCCTCATATGGGCCAAAAGACATCATGGGCCATACATGGGCCGGAAGTTACAATGGGCTGGAATCATATTGGACGGCCCAGATGAAGCTACTGGGCTTAATTCTGATAGGCCATAACGGGCCGGTAGTAAGCGGGTCGTAAATGGGCTATATACGAACTGGCCATTAACAGGCTTTCCGTGGGCCGGCCCGTTACCTTTTGACCAAGTCAAACGGGCCAACCTTTTCACCGGAATGGGCCTATGTTGGGCCGTGCCACGTGTCGACGTATCATAGGCGCCTCCTGTCCAATGAGTGGATGACAATTGACCGAACGGTGAGCCTACACGTGTTTCCTCCGGCCAATGAGAATTTTACACGTGGAAAATTCCCATTGGTCCGGGCTATTAATGGGTTATCGAATCCAAAACCGAACCGGTAGCTTAACGGCGTCCCGTTACGGTGGAGGCCACGTGTCTGTCAACCTTGAAGAAAACACTTCTATGACGCGCGATTTATCGTCATGGAAGTGGACACCTCCGTGATGATAATTTTGGTAATGTCATGGAACACTTCTACGACAGCACAGGTATGACTATCTTCATTCTATCATAAATTTTTCATGGATGTACATGCATGACAGAAAACGTGACCTACTATGACAAACACGTATCATCACGGAAGTGTCTTTTTTGTAGTGGAAGTCGGTATTCGTTCGATATTTCGATGATATGTATGTTGTTCTTCCTTTAGTGGTGTCATGTGAACGTCAACTACATGACACTGATACGTCTCCAACGTATCTATAATTTTTTATTGTTCCAAGCTATTATATTATCAATCTTGGATGTTTTATATACATTTATAAGCAACTTTATATCATTTTTTGGGACTAACATATTAACTTAGTGCCCAGTGCCAGTTGCTATTTTTTTGCTTGTTTTTACTTTGCAGAATATCATTACCAAACGAAGTCCAAATGCCATGAAACTTTTTGGAGATTTTTTCTGGTGATAAGAGACCCTGGAAGCTTCTGGAGGCTAGGAGAAGAGGCTCATGGGGCCCAATAGGCACCAAGGCGCACCAAGGGCCTTCTAGCGCACCCTGGTGGGTAGTGGGGCCCACGGGAACCACCTTTACCTACCTCCGCCTCGATAAATACTCTAAAATCTCAAAAACCCTAGGGGAGTATAGGAAATACTTTTTCCTCCGCCGCAAGTTCCAGAACCACAAGATCCAATCTAGAGGCCTTTTCCGGCACTCTGTCGGAGGGGTTAACGATCACTGGGAGGGGTTCTTCATCATCCTTGCTGCCCCTCCGATGATGCATGAGCAGTTTACCATAGACCTACGGGTCTGTAGCTAGTAGCTAAATGGCCTCCTCTCCCTTTTGATCTTCAATACAGTGTTCTCCTTGATGTTCTTAGAGATCTATTTGATGCAATGACTTTTTGCGGTGTGCTTGTTGGGATCCGATGAATTGTGAGTTTATGATCAGAACTATCCATGAATATTGTTTTGAGTTTTCTATCAGATCTATCCATGAATATTATTTGAGTTTTTTCTAAACTCTTTTATGCATGATTGTTATAGCCTTGTATTTCTTCTCTGATTTATTGGTTTGGTTTGTGCAACTAGATTGCTTTATCTTGCCATGGGAAGAGGTGCTTTGTGATGGGTTCGATCTTGCGGTGATCAATCTCAATGACAGAAAGAGACAAGAAACGCATGTATCGTTGCTATTAAGGGTTATAAGATGGGGTTTATTCATATGTGAGTTTATCGTGTCTACATCATGTCATCTTGCCTAAGGCATCATTCTGTTTTCCATGAACTTAATACACTAGATGCATGCTGGATAGAGGTCGACGTGTGGAGCAATAGTAGTAGATGGAGAATCATTTCGATCTACTAATCTTGGACGTGAAGCCTATATACATGATTATTTCCTTGGATATGTCAATTGCCCAACAGTAATGTGTTTGCCCGCCGTATGCTATTTTCTGAGAGAAGCCTCTAGTGAAAACTATGGCCCCTGGGTCCATATTTTATCATATAAAAATCCTAAAAATACCTTGCTACAATTTTCTTTTAGATATTTTATTTTGTATTTTACTTAGATCTATTTATCAATCGGATACAATTTAATCTATCTCAATACCATTGAGGGATTAACAACCCCTCTACCGTTGGGTTGCAAGTATTTGTTGTTTGTGTGCAGATGTTGTTTCATAACTCAGGGAAATACTTACCTCTACTGTACTGCATCATCCCCTCCTCTTCGGGGAAATCCCAACATAGCTCACAAGTAGCAGACACTTCACCATATTTGGGCCTATGGGAAGGCATTGCAGAGTAGTAAGTATGTAGATGATGGGTTGCGGGAGTGCTACTTCTTGAGCTTGCATTGATTTTTCCCTTGAAGAGGATAGGGTGATGCAGCAAAGTAGAGATAAGTATTTCCCTCAGTTAAGAACCAAGGTATCAATCCAGTAGGAGGCACAAGCAAGTCCCCAATATATGCACCTGCACAAACTAACATACACTTGCACACAACGCGAAAAAGGGGTTGTCAATCCCTTCACGGTCACTTGCAAGAGTGAGATCTAATAGAGATAGGTATAAAAGATAAAAAAGGCAAAACAAAGTAAATATAACTAAAGTGCAGCAAGGTAGTTTTGGGTTTTTTGGTTTATAGATATGAAAATATATGATGTAAAATAGACCCCGAGGCCATAGGTTTCACTAGAGACTTCTCTCTTGAATAAAGCATACGGTGGGTAAACAAATTACTGTTGAGCAATTGATAGAACAACACATAGTTATGATGATATCTAAGGAAATGATCATGAATATAGGCATCACGTCCGTGACAAGTAGACCAACTCCTGCCTGTCTCTACTACTATTACTCCACACATCGACCGCTATCCAGCATGCATCTAGAGTATTAAGTTCATAAGAACGGACTAATGCCTTAAGCAAGATGACATGATGTAGAGGGATAGACTCAAGCAATATGATATAAACCCCATCTTTTTATCATTAATTGAAACATTACAATATGTGCCTCACTGCCCCTTCTGTCACTGGGAGAGGACACCCCAAGATTAAACCCATCACATAGCACCTCTCCCATTGCAAGAAAACCCAATCTAGTTGGCCAAACCAAATCAATAGATCGAAGAGAATTACTAAGCTATCTCAATCATGCATAAAAGAGTTTAGATAAGACTCAAATAATATTCATAGATAATCTGATCATAATTCATCAAATCTCTAAAAACGCACCGCAAAAGAAGATTACATCGAATAGATCTCCAAGAACATCAAGGAGAACATTGTATTGAAGATCAAAGATAGAGAAGAAGTCATCTAGTTACTAGCTATGGACCCATAGGTTTGTTGTAAACTACTCACTCTTCACCGGAAGGGCAGCAAGGTTGGTGTAGAGGCCCTCCAAGATCGAACTCCGCTCTAGTGGAGTGCCAGAAAAGGCCCCAAGATGGGATCTCACGAGAATAGAAGCTTGTGGCGGCGGAAAAGTATTTTTGTGGACGCTTCTGATGTAAAGGAAATATTTGAGGATTTATAGTGCTGAGATTAGGGTCGGAAGGGCTGTGAGGGGCCCACAAGCCCTGGGGGTGCGCCCCTACGGCTTGTGGCCGCCTCGTAGGTCTTCTGGCCTCCTCTCCAAGTCTCGTAGGTTTCTTTTGGTCCCAGAAAAATCACCGTAAAGTTTTATTTCGTTTGGACTCCGTTTGATATTCCTTTTCTGTAAAAGTCAAAAACAAGAAGAAAAAAGCAGAAACTAGCACTGGGCACTAGGTTAATAGGTTAGTCCCAAAAATAATATAAAATAGCATATTAATGCATATAAAACATCCAAAACAGATAATATAATAGCATGGAATAATAAAAAATTATAGATATGTTGAATATGTGTCAGAGAATGATAGAAGCTTAAACCCTAGTTTATGCGTTATTTCTTAAGGGGCTGATTTGGATCCACATGTTTCATGCTATGGTTAGATTTATCTTAATTCTTCTTTCGTAGTTGTGGATGCTTGTGAGAGGGGGTAATCATAGGAGGGTTTATTGTTCAAGTAATAACAACACCCTAGCATTGGTCCACCCACATATCAAATTATCTAAGTAGCAAACGCGAATCAACTAAATATGATGAACATGACTAGACAAGAATTCCATGTGTCCTTGAGAGCACTTTGCTTTATATAACAGAACTTTCCGGCTTGTCCTTTGCTATAAAAAGGATTGGGCCAGCTTGCTGCACCCTTGTTACTATTGCTACTTGTTACTCATTACGAATTATCCTACTACAAAACTATCTATTACCACTACTTTCAGTACTTGCGGAGAATACCTTGCTGAAAACCGCTTATCATTTCCTTCTGCTCCTCGTTGGGTTCAACATTCTTACTTATAAAAAGGACTATGATAGATCCCCTATACTTGTGTGTCATCAGATGTTGATATGACTTTTCTATGTTTAATTCTTGTCACTAGGGCCTGAGTGCCATGATTTCAGATCTAAACACTTATGCTTTTCATGAATATAGTCGAGATGTTGATCTTACCTGCAAGCCATATGCACCTGTTGTCGTTCTGAACCTTAGACCCCCCGAGGTGACAGTAATCAGGATATCGATGGGGATGACATTAATTTGAGGAGTTCATGTATTCACTATGTATCAGTGCTTTGTTCTAGTTCTCTATTAAAAGGATGGCTTAATTACCCTTAGTTTATATTAGGACTCTGCTGCCACAGGAGTGTAGGATAAAAGATGTTATGCAAGTTATCGCAAACACATATGACTATGTACGAAATACATGCCTACATATGATTGATGAATTGGATCTATTGTGTGTCGCTCTAGGTAGTGATAGTTACATATTGAATCTCATCTAAATATCCATCACTACTCCATGTCTACGCTTTAATACTATTGCCTTTGTTCAAGTTACCGTTGCTTTGTTTTGCTACAAAAGGCTACTACACTACTGCAGGATGCTGCTAACGCGACACTACAATCAGATACCCTTTGACAAAACTGTGTGCGATGCATTAATCGCAAACGGTGATGTAAAAACCATAAAAACGATGCAAAACATTTGTGACGAAGGATATATCAAGTTCAGATTTTAGTTGTTGTGCGATGCGGGGCATACGGTTCAGTTCAATTAACTATTTGCGATGAGGCAGAACAAAAGAAACGGGCAGCCAAATAAAGGCGTGTGCAATATACGGCATACAGTTCACTCGGATAAACTGTTTGTGATGAGGCGGAACAACAGAAATGGGCAACCAGATGAAGGTGTGTGTGATATACGGCATACAGTTCACTCAGATAAATTGTTTCTGATTAGGCAACACAAAAGAAACGGTCAGCCAGATCAAGGTGTGTGCGATATATGGCATAGGGTTCACTCGGATGAACTATTTTCAATTAGGAAATGCAATAGAAATGGTCCAACTAGATCAAGGTGTGTGCAATGGAAGGCATATAGTTCATTTTGATAAACTGTTTGTGTTGAGCCAAGAGAACAGAAACGTTTCACATAAACAAGATGTGTGTAATACGCGGGAAACATCTAATTACATAGGTGGCTAGTACACACATGAAATTTCCACACACCAAAGTAAACTATTACATGCATCATTAACTAGGATAAACGATCATCTGATCATCATCTACTTCTTGTGCTAGCTCGATGTTCCTTCTATGCTAAGTTTCCATCAATTGATGGAATTTTATGAACATGCCATCATTTCCCACCATTTCCTCACCGGTTTCCTGCCACCCAGTGATATTGCGCATAAACCTAGGTGGTGCGCGATGCACGGAGGCAACAAGCGCAGCCTGTAGCACATCCACCTCTTCCAAGCATGCCAACACACCAAAGCGTCACCTTTGCCCTCAACCTTGTCGACGAGGAAAACAAGAAGGCGCCACGGTCCGTCGAGGCTGAGGCGCTCCCCGGCAACACAATGGACGACGCCGTGATGTGCGTCATTACCAGGGTTAAGCAGACCCTTGGAGCATGGCGCTTCAGCGCCGTAGATCAAGATAGGCATGTCAGCGCCGAGAGGCTGCAACTTGCCACACAACATGATCGATGGCGCGCTGCAGAGCAAGCTAGCCGCGTCCGCGCCAATAGGCTGTGGCTCGCTGCACGGCGGAACCGTTGGAGCGCCGCAGAGCGAGAGGCGCGGTACACCGCACAGCAGGAGCGGATACATCAGCGCTTGCCTGTTGTCGCCAGGGCGTCGCAGCTAGGTACACGTCCCGTAAGTACCCCCATTCCTCGCCAGGAGTTGGCAGAGGCCCTCTGCGCCATACTTGCACCAGAGGTTGGCCGCGTCGTACTTGCACCGGACGCCCGCTGCGCTGTTCGCATGGGTTGCGCCATTCGCCTTTTCCGCGGCCCACTCGAAGCCAACGCACTGGTCGATAGGCTCGACCACCTCCTTGGCCCAGGTGTCCATATGGCACAGTAGAGGAACATGGCTGTCGCATCCTCGACCTGGTGATCTCTAAGGAAATAGCCAACTTGGAGCTCGAGATTGCACTCCAGATGTACCGCCAGCATGTCCACCGCTTGGTCGAACGCCTGCACGACTTCAGGCAGAGCCAAGAGCTACCATAGGCAAGGGCTGTTGGTCATGGTCTCATGGACGCGTTTTATCTTGTTGATTCATTTCGACGTGGATCGCTATGTATTCACAGCAATCATAATATTGCTCTATTTATTGCTCTGTTTCAATGTGTGTACTCTGTTTTTCTTTCTTATATCTTCTGTTTCAATTTGTGTGTGTATATGCTTTCCATTCTGTATATATGGATGATAACAGCTAGATACAAATTAGTATACAAAAATAGATAGAAAATGGAATTCACAATATATATATATTAATTGTTCATTAGTTCATCACATAATATATATATATATATAATATCATCACATATATGTGATGATACTTAACTACTAGGTACAATGCATAAAATTGGAAACGGACAATACTAAAACTAATAATCCCTCCTGGGGGCAGTATTCTGGCAGCCCCTCGCCAACAGCTCCCTGGTGCGTAGCATCCTGGCAGCGCTTGATATACTGATATGCCTCTTGCTGGCGGACGAGCGCGAACGATCTTGCCATTTCATTGGGCGCCCACCAGAGCTCCTCGTCGGTGGCATGCTGGAGCTTATTAGCCCACCTCCACGCAGCAATGAGGTGCCTGGTGCCTTTGACCTTCCTCGTGAAGTAGCCGTCTTCGTACACCACCTCCGCACGACGATGTGCCCACCCCCAAAGCTCCACCGCCTCCTTTTTCTAGGCCACATCACGGGCTTCACATGCCGCCTAGTGATACGTCTCCAATGTATGTATAATTTTTGATTGTTCCATGCTATTATATTATCATTCTTGGATGTTTTACAATCATTTTATTATCATTGTATATCATTTTTTGGGACTAACCTATTGACATAGTGCCCAGTGCCAGTTGTTTTTTGCTTGTTTTTTACAAAGCAGAAAATCAATATCAAACGGAGTCCAAATGTAGCAAAACTTTTTGTGGAATTTTTATGGACCAGAAGACACCCAATGGGCCGGAGAAGCACCTAGGGGTGCGCCGAGTGGGGCATAACCCACCAGGGCGCGCCTGGCCCCCCAGGCGCACCCAGGTGGGTTGTGCCTACCTCGGTGGCCTCCCGCACTGCCTCTTTGCTCTATAAATACCCCAATATTCCAGAAACCCTAGGGGAGTCGACGAAAATCAATTCCAGCTGCCGCAAGTTCTGAAAACACCAGATCCAATCTAAACACCATCACAGAGGGGTTTATCATCCTCATTGGTGCCTCTCTGATGATGCGTGAGTAGTATTTTGTAGACCTATGGGTCCGTAGTTAGTAGCTAGATTGCTTCCTCTCTCTCTCTCTAGATTCTCAATACAATGGTCCCTTGAAGATCTACTTGATGTAACTCTTTTTGCCGTGTGTTTGTTGGGATCCAATGAACTTTGAATTTATGATCAGATCTATGTTTTTATCCATGAAAGTTATTTGAGTTCTTTGATCTCTTATATGAATGATTACTTATAGCCTCATATTTCTTCTTCGAATCTTTTGTTGTGTTAGGCCCACTAGATCGACTTTTCTTGCCATGGAAAGAGGTGCTTTGTGATGGGTTCGATCTTACGGTTCTTGATCCCAGTGACAGAAGGGGAACTGACACGTATGTAGCGTTGTTATTAAACATAACAAGATGGGGTCTATTTCTACATAAATAGATCTTGTCTACACCATGTCATCGTTATTATTGCATTAATCTGTTTCTCCATGAACTTAATACACTAGATGCATGCTAGATAGCGGTCGATGTGTGGAGTAATAGTAGAAGATGAAGGCAAGAGTCGGTCTACTAATCTTGGACGTGATGCCTATATAATGATCATTGCCTGGATATCATCATGATCATTTGAAGTTCTATCAATTTCCCAACAGTAATTTGTTTATCCACCATTGCTATTTTTCTCGAGAGAAGCCACTACTGGAACCTACGGCCCCCGGGTCTCTTCTTTATTATATTTGCCTTCGCAATCTATTTTTATTTGCTTTTGTTTTCAGATCTATTAATCCAAAAATACAAACATACCTTGCTGCAATTTTTATTTATTTATTTTATCTCGCGTTCCCACGAGATCTATTTATCCAATCTTCTACATTTTTACCTATCTTTTTACCCATGAGGGATTGACAACCCCTCTCTTACGCCGGGTTGCAAGTATTTGTTCTTTGTGTGCAGGAGCTGTTTACGTGGTGTTGTGTGGTTCTCCTATCGGTTCGATAACCTTGGTCTCATCACTGAGGGAAATACCTATCATAGTTGTGCCGCATTATCCCTTCCTCTTTGGGGAAATACCGACGTAGTTCAAGCCGCATCAAAAGGAATTTTTGGCGCCGTTGTCGGGGAGACATCATCAACATCTACTAGGTTCCTAATCACAAATTTCATCTCCTTGCAATTTACATTATTTTCCATTTTCCTCTCGTTTTCCTCTCCCCCACTTCACAAAAAAATGTCATTTTATTCGCCCACTTTTTCGTTCACCATTTTCTTGTCAGATCTGTTTTTGAGTGCAATCTTGTTGCATAGTCACAATGACTCAAGAGAACACCAAGTTGTGTGATTTCTCTAATACCAACAACAATGATTTTATTAGCACTCTGATTGCTCCTCCCGCCACTAGTGCGGAGTCTTGTGATGTTAATACCGCTTTGTTGAATCTTGTTATGAAAGATCAATTTTCCGGTACTCCTAATGAGGATGTCGCATCCCATCGTAACACATTCGTGGAATTATGCGATATGCTAAAGAGAAAAGGTGTGGACAATGATGTTGTGAAGTTGAAATTATTCCCGTTTTCTTTGCGAGATCGTGCAAACATTTGGTTTTCTTCTTTGCCCTGCAATAGAGTCGATTCTTGGGATAAGTGCAAAGATGCTTTTATTACTAAATATTTTCCACCCACAAAAATTATTTCCCTGTCACATCCCTGCTTTTAGTCATGCATTAGGATTGGATGAACATGTGCATCATGTTTAAATTTCTCTTAAACATGAAATGGGGGCTAATCAACCCCAACACCCCCCTAAAAATGCTAATTTCCAATAATTGAAATTTCAATGAACCCAAAATGCCCTTCATAAAAGCCCACCATTTTTGGTCTTGACTAAAACCTCTGCAAAAAATGGTCTTGCAATTTATGGAGCCATTCTGGATTTTTGAACAAGCCATATGTACTTGAATTTGGGCATTTTAAATGCTATAAATATTTTAAAGTGCTCAAATAATCTTGGAAGCATTTTTAGGCAGTTGAGAATATTCCCAAATGTGCCTCTGAATATTCCCAAAGTTTTTGGAAATGAAATAGTATTTATTCTATTTCAATACACATAGTAGAAAATAAATAAAAGCAAACAGAGAGAGAGAGAGTTAGAGGACTTACTTGTCGCCTGGCCTGGCCCAGCTCGGCCCAGCCCACTGGCTCCCGTCAGTCATCCTCCTCCTCTCGCCAGGAGGACGAGAGGCGCGTGGCCGGCGCCCGCAGCCACACGCCGGCCACCTCCTGCTTCTGCCGACGCCCCGGACGCGTCTACGAGTGCCACGCAGACCCCCTGGACCCCTCAACCGCTCCACTCTCCCCCTGCCTCGCCTCTCTCGCTCTCTCTCCCGAAGCAGGGCGCAGCCGTCACTGCCGACAAGCACCACCGCAGCCACCGCCGTCCACTCGTTGCCTCGTCATGCCAAAAAGCTCCGCCACTCCCTCCTCGACCGTTCCACCGAGCCACGCCCCGCCGAAGGCCCTCGAGCGTCTTCACCGAGCTCGTCTTCAACCTTGGTCGCCGGAGATCCCCCTCGCCGCCCCGCTCGCTCCAGCTCTTCCCCGAGCTCGCCGTTCGCTCCCCTGCAACCGCAGTGAGCCACTGACCCTTCTCCCCCTCTCCGTTCTAGCTCTCGTGCACCGTACGCGCCACCTCGAGTTCACCCGCACGCGCCACCGCAGAGCTCGTCGTCGACGAGGCTCCGGCCATGCCACGGCCACGCCACTTAGTCCACTAACCTCACCACGTTTCTAGGAGCCTAACGCACCTTACCACGCGCCTCGCCGTGCCCCGCAGCCTCGATTCCGAGCTCACCCGAGCTCCGGCCGCCGCCAAACTCATCGCCGACGATGTTTTGGCCATCCTAGCTCCACCCACTGCCACCAAGCGCCGTGGCATGCCCCCAGCTACTCGTAGGACCAAACCGTAGTCGATTTGGTTGACTGTTGGCAAAACCCGAGCCCCTCCACCACGTCTGTTGTCGCCGGCGTCAAGCCGCCGGCGAGTTGACCACGTTTTGACCGTGGACTGACGTGTGGGCCCAGGTTGACTCCCCCCTGAGTCTATGACAGGTGGGGCCGGCCTGTTAGTTAGTTTAGGATTAGTGTTAACTAATTTTAGTTAGTTAGGTCACTGACATGTGGGCCCAGGCCCCACTGACAGTTAATTAGTACTAATTTAATCCTATTAATTAGCTGAGTCACTGACAGACAGGGCCCACCAGTCAGGTTTGACTGGCTCTGGCGCCTTTGACTCGCTGACGTCACAGTGACGCAGTGCTGACGCAATTATCATTTTCTGGATTTTTTATATAGGAAATTCCAGAAAATAGCCAAAACTTCTAAAAATCATATAAAATCAACCATAGCTCCAAATCAAACAAATTATATATGAAAAATGATCAGAAAAATTCAATCTATCCATCTGTAATGGTTTCATGCATAACAAACCAATTTAACCTTGCTGTTTAGGTGAAACAAGATAATACACTTTTTATGCATAAGAACCTTAACTTACATTTGAATCTTTGGTTCAAATGGACCCATTTCAACTTGTTTCACATTGCATTAGGCAGGACACATCATTTGGCCATGTCATAGCGTGCATCATATTGTTGCATATTGTCATGTGTTGATTATGTGTTGTGTGTACTTCGTGGTAGGTTCTGCCTCCGAGGATATCTCCGAGTATCCAACTGAAGGGCAGTACCCTACTACCACTCCATCAGGAAAGCAACACATTGATCATTCCGATACAAACCCATGTTCTCGCTTCTGCTCTTATTTATTGCATTAAGACAACGCGATTCAAACTGTTGTGTGCTACGGTAGTTGAACCCTTATCCTCTGCATGACCTGTCATTGCCATAGTAACTAGATGAAACCCACTAGCATGTGTAGGAGTTGATTGAGCCATGTATGTGTTTCCTACCTTGCTATGCCTGCTATGCTTAGAGTTGTGTCAGGTCTGGTTCATCTAGTTGATGGGCTAGAGTGAAATGATTATGTCGGTAATGTGAGGGATGTGTTGAACATGTTTTGGTAAAGGTATCGATGAGAGGCCATGTAGGAGTACATGGTGGGTTGTTTCATTGAGGCCGTCCATAAGAACTGAGATCTGTATGCGTGATTTAAGATTCAGTTACTACCACACATTGGGCCCTGAAATATGACCCCGCTCGACTTACTGACCCATCTCGTCCTCTGTCCAGGAGTTGCAACTAGTTTCTGGTGTTTGTAGGTTATGTGTTAGCGGCCATGCGTAGCGCTGACCCTAGGGGCGGGCTATGATGCGGTAGATACACCGTGGCATGGTGTACCGAGTCGCCCATTTGGTGTCTCGGGAACCCTGCACACATCGTTTGGGGCCGTTGAGGACACCCCGGGCGGATTTCCTTGCGGATGGAACCTGAATAGGCGATTAACCTGGACTAGAGACTTGTGCGGTTAGTCAGGTCGTGGTCTACACCCACGTCGGTTTTTGCTTGAAGTCTGCCGAGCACATGTCGTGTGCAGACGCTAAGTGGTGGAAACATGTGTGAAGAAGTACACCCCTGCAGGGTATAAAACTATTCGAATAGCCGCGTCCGCGGTAAAGGACTACTTGGTTGCCTATACAGTTCATACACAAGTTAATGGATACTACTAAAAGACTCAAGATAAGTGTGAGTACCAAGGATGGCCCTCTCGTAGGATGACAAGGGAGGATCCCCGGTGGAGTATTGTGTTGGTGAGTAGTGGACTCGTGTGCGAAAACTATTTTACTAGTGGAGTCTCGTAGGATATCTTAGCCAAGAGTCAAAGCTGGCTTGCTGCAATAACCCCACCACCTTCTTGAGAATGAGCATGTATAGTAGGTTCTGATGTAAGACTTGCTGAGTACCTTTGTACTCATGTTTTCTTAATTACTGTTTTCAGACGACAACACTGCCCCCTCCGATGGGTTTTATGTAGATCTTGACGTCGATGAGTGACTTGCCACCCAGGTGGTGATCATGGCCATGGAGGGCCCCATGTAGATAGATAGGCTTCGAGAAGCCTTCTTTCTTTCTAGTGTCTGTACTCAGACTATTTTACTAGTGGAGTCTCGTAGGATATCTTAGCCAAGAGTCAAAGCTGGCTTGCTGCAATAACCCCACCACCTTCTTGAGAATGAGCATGTATAGTAGGTTCTGATGTAAGACTTGCTGAGTACCTTTGTACTCATATTTTCTTAATTACTGTTTTCAGACGACAACACTGCCCCCTCCGATGGGTTTTATGTAGATCTCGACGTCGATGAGTGACTTGCCACCCAGGTGGTGATCATGGCCATGGAGGGCCCCATGTAGATAGACAGGCTTCGAGAAGCCTTCTTGCTTTCTAGTGTCTGTACTCAGACTATTTGCTTCCGCCTGTGCTTGTATGCTTGTATGACTTGAGTGTCGGGTCATGTGACCCCTACCTGTATGAACATGTTATGTATGGCTCTCTGGAGCCTTTAAATAAAGTACTTGAGTTGTAGAGTTTTGTTGTGATACCATGTTGTATTTGCACATATCGAGCATATTGTGTGTATGATTGAAATGCTTGGTATGTGTGGGATCCGACAATCTAGTTGTTTATCCTTGGCAGCCTTTCTTATGGGGAAATGTAGTCTAGTGTTCCTCGAGCCTTAGTAGTCCGCTACAGCCCGGTTCACTGGAGTCCTGCTAGCCCAGCACTACTGCTCTGGACACTTGACTGGCTGGCATGTGTTTCACTTCGTTCCTATGTCTGTCCCTTCGGGGAAATGTCACGCGGTGACTTCCGGAGTCCTGCCTAGCCTGCTACAGCCCGGGTTCCCCGAAGTCCTGTTAGCCCAGTGCTACAGCCCGGATTCACACGCTGATGACTGACATGCTTGATGTGATCCATGTATGCCTGTCTCCATAGGTCTGTGCCGCTTTGGGTTCACGACTAGCCATGTCGGCCCGAGTTCTCTGTCATATGGATGCTAGCGACACTATCATATACGTGAGCCAAAAGGCGCAAACGGTCCCGGGCCATGGTAAGGCGACACCTGTGGGGATACCATGCGTGAGGCCGCAATGTGATATGAGGTGTTACCGGCTAGATCGATGTGACTTGGATTCGGGGTCCTGACAGCGTTGGCATCAGAGCCGGAGTGCCTGTAGGTTCGTTGAGCCAAACTGGTCGATGTCGAGTCTAGAAATGCTTTAGTTATATGTAGGGGAATTGATTGTGGGAGGGAACGTAAGGCTCTTTTTACTCCCTTACCTTATGCCCTCTGATCTGAGTCATTCTCTTCTCATTCAATGTGGGTTAAGGACTAGGCTCTCTTCTTCTATCAGGTTCACGTGTTACTAATCCGTAGTAGCTTATAGGATTGTTGTTACAAGCCTCAGTACAGTTTCTACTACTTTTAGTATGTTGCCAGTTGAATCAGAACCTTGATATGATGTTGTTGAGTGGTATTGCAAACTGTTGTGGATGTCTCAAATCCTTTTCTGAGCATTTACAGCTGTTATGCTGTCCAATTTTCCCTAGAAATTCTAATGTCTCTGCATTGTGGTTGTGCTTTCAGATGGCCACTCGTGCTCAAAACCAAGTGGTTCGCCTGACCCGGTGCCTCGATGTGCCCGGTCATACTGCTATGTTAGTCCGGGTAATGATCGAGACGGGTTACCGTTGGTATCCCGAATACACCGTCGAAGAGCAATTCCGAGACTTCAACCAGAGCCAGTACCTCTGTACCGTCAGGATATATCCCTCATATCCTGGAGCCACTGAGCCCCTTCACTGTTCCTATGGACTCGGGGTTACTATTGAGATGGTTGTGCAGGATGCTGCCTATTCCATGATGACCATCATGCGAGTCCGGACTGGCCTGCTTCGGAACACCGACTTCCGTTATATGCTAGCTTCACTTCCGGGAGCGCAAGGGTATCTCCAGGCTATCTATGCTGACCCCACACATGAGGAGTCACTACTCCGCACCACTGCCAAGATGCTCGAGGATAAGGACCGCAAAAATCGGGCCTTGCGTATGGAGATTTTTAACTCTCCTGCTGATCACTGGGCCACTTTGACTCGGTTTGCACCGGCGGTACAGGCAGGATACATGGATCTGAGGGATCTGTACCCTGTATGGTCTGGATTGCTAGATTGTATGGAGTGGCGCGATGTAGGAGGCATCACCCCTCCTCGTGGTCCCCGTCTGCCACCACCTGTGGGACCAAGTCCACATCCGAGTCCCTATGGTCCGCAGGCTCCGCAGGACCGTCTGTTCCCAGATGATCATGTTCCACTTCCAGGTTTTGGTGGTGACTTCTATGAGGATTACTACGGACCGTCTGAGCTAGTAGTAGTTTCACTTGTATTGTAGTAGTTGTATTCTCCACAGTCCTGCGTGACCGTGGGATAGGACTTGGTGTGAATCATGCTCCGGAGGTGTAGGAAAATAATGTATAGGAGCTTGGAATGCCTTCGATGAGATGTAATGTCTTTCACCGTAGTTGTACTCTAGCCTGGGCTTGTACAAAACTATGTACGGTGTGTATGACCAATGGTATATATATGGCAGTTTCTATATTACCATGTCGTGCAACGAACATCTTAGCATTCCATGTTATCCATTACATTCTGCACTTCCTTGCTAAGTTTGTGCCATCCTTATCTAAACCATTGTCTTGTTTTCTCCTAGGATGGTCAACACCCACAGCAACCCTGCTGCCCCGGAGCAGGGGGAAGCCAGTGTAGCTAGGGGTGAAAATCTGCCTCACCCGCCTTCTCTGGCCGAAGTGATGCTAGAGGCGGAAAGAAACAAGCGTGAGATTAACCGCTTGTTGGAGCGGATTGAGCAGAACACTGCACGCCATCAGCGAAATGACATGGTGTCAATCAATGACTTCATCAAGCTGTACCCACCAAAGTTTAACCATTCTGTCGAGCCCCTCGACGCGGATTACTGGCTTCACAGCATCACCCACAAGCTACGTTCTGCCAATGTAGCCGAAGCTGATAAGGTTACTTATGCTGCCTATCACCTCGAAGGCCCTGCTAGCCTTTGGTGGGAAAACTTTGAAGCTATGCGCCCTATCGGCCAAATCACTACTTGGGCTGAATTCAGTGAGGCTTTCCGTGAGCATCACATTCCGGAAGGTCTCATAGATCGCAAGAGGGAAGAGTTCTGCAATTTCACCCAAGGTAGACTGACTGTGGATGCATATAGTTGTGAATTTGGGAATCTGGCACGATATGCTCCTGAAGAGGTATCCACCGATGCCAAGAAGCAGGCAAGGTTCCGCAAGGGACTTAGCCCTGAGCTTCACCGCGATCTTCGTCTGCACGAGTGCACCTCCTTTCAGAAGTTGGCCAATAAAGCCATCAATGCTGAGACAGGCCAGTCTGACTATGACGCTTCACGCAAGCACTCCCGTGATTTTGGCTCTTCATCCAGCTCTGGATCTCAGAAGCGCCGGGTGTGGATTCCAAGCACGGCACTGCCACCTAGGTTAATTCCGAGGCCATCCTTTGAGGCGCCTCGTCCCAACCAGTAGTTTGCACCGCCCAAGCCCTATGGTGGCCCCGCTGCTAATGCTGCTCCACGCCCCAATGTTGTGACATGTTTCAAGTGTGGAGAGCCGGGTCACTATGGTCGAGAGTGTCCCCAGAACAACAACCCCAATCAGTCTGGAAAGTCCGTTGGCCGTGGTAAGCCAGCGGGAAAGACATTCTACGCCAAGCCGGTCACCACTGCACGTGGCCATGTCAACTATGTTTCAGCCGAGGAGACTCATGAGGATCCTAACGTCGTCCTTGGTACGCTCCTTGTTAATTGCCATCCGGCATCTGTTCTTCTTGATACTGGAGCATCTCATTCATTCATATCTGAGAGCTATGCTCGATTGCATAACACAACATTCTGTGACATGTCCACTTCCATGGTAATTCAAACTCCGGGTTCCAAATGGCAAACTTCTAGAGTAAGCCATGGGAACGAAATTCTTGTCGATAGACTTATCTTCCTTGCGTCCTTAATAGCTCTCAAGTCCTCAGACATTAACATCATCTTGGGTACGGACTGGATGTCAGCTCATTATCCTAAGATTGATTGTGCCACTAGAACCGTTCAACTTACTCACCCATCGGGCAAGACAGTCAATGTCTTAACTCGAGTGGCCAAGCGCCAGCTTTACTCCCTAAATGCCAACCCCCTTCCAGACCTTGAGGATATTCCGGTAGTCCGAGACTTTCCGGATGTCTTTCCAGAAGAACTGCCAGGTGTTCCACCTGACAGGGATGTCGAGTTTGTGATAGACCTTGTTCCAGGAACCGTTCCAATTTCTAGAAGACCCTATAAGATGGCACCCTTAGAACTAGCCGAGCTTAAGAACCAACTCGATGAGTCCTTGAAAAAGGGTTTCATCCATCCTAGTTCCTCTCCTTGGGCTTGCCCCGTTCTCTTCGTCAAGAAGAAGGATGGAACGGATCGGATGGTTGTAGATTACCGACCTGTCAACTTGGTCACTATCAAGAACAAGTATCCGCTTCCCAGGATCAACGATCTGTATGATCAGCTCGCTGGATCCTCAGTCTTTTCCAAGATGGATTTGAGGTTGGGCTACCATCAAATCAAAATCAGAAACAGGGACATTCCCAAAACGGCCTTTGTTACTTGCTATGGCCAATACGAATACACCGTCATGTCCTTCGGTTTAACCGATGCCCCAGCCACCTTCTCTCGGTTAATGAACTCGGTCTTCATGGAGTATTTGGATAAATTCGTTGTAGTTTACCTCGATGACATACTCATCTACTCCAAGAATGAAGAGGAACATGCCGAACATCTAAGGCTGGTATTGACGAAACTTCGAGAGCATCGCCTTTATGCCAAATTCTCCAAGTGTGAATTTTGGTTGCCAGAAGTGACCTATCTAGGCCATGCAATCTCTGGTAAGGGTATTACTGTCAATCCCGAGCGAATTCAGGCCGTCCTTGATTGGACTTCACCTGAGACGGTCAAGCAAGTTCGGAGCTTCCTTGGCTTAGCGAGCTATTGCCGCCGCTTCGTCAAGAATTTCTCCAAGGTTGCTAAACCTCTAACTGAACTCCTCAAGAAAGATAAAAAGTTCGAGTGGACCCAACAGTGCGAGTTTAGCTTTCAGGAACTGAAAAGACGCCTGACATCTACCCCCGTACTGGTACCACCAGATTTCTCCAAGGACTTCATTATCTATTGCAACGCCTCGTGACAAGGACTAGGTTGCATACTCATGCAAGATTGTCAGGTAATTGCCTATGCCTCACGGCAATTACACCCACATGAGGAAAATTATCCCACACATGATCTAGAGCTTGCAGCTGTAGTCCATGCACAAAACATGGCGACATTACCTCCTCGGTAATTGTTGCGAGATCTTCACCGATCACCAAAGTTTGAAATATATCTTCATCCAACCGGATTTGAATCTCAGGCAAAGACGTTTGGTCGAGTTGATCTCGGATTACGACTTAGGAATAACTTACACCCCGGGCAAAGCCAATGTCATGGCTGATGCACTAAGTCGTAAGTCCTATTGTAACAACCTGATGTTATAACAAAGTCAACCACTTCTCCATGAGGAATTTCGTAAGCTTAATCTTCACATTGTTCCTCGAGGATTTCTATCCACCCTGGTGGCAAAGCCTAACCTTACGAATCAAATCATAGCTGCCCAGAAGCATGATAAGGGCATATTCCAGATTAAGGAAAACATTGCTAGCAGAGTTGCTAAATGTTTTTCCATGGATGAGCGAGGTGTTGTCTTCTTCGAAAACCGCTTGGTGGTTCCCAAGAAACAACATCTATGCCAGTTGATTCTTAAGGGAGCTCATGAATCCCCTCTCACCATTCATCCTGGTAGTACTAAGATGTATCAAGACCTACGCCAGAGGTTTTGGTGGACTAGGATGAAGAGAGAAATCGCTCAATACATTGCTAATTGCGACGTTTGTCATCGTGTTAAAGCAGAGCATCAACGGCCTGCTGGCACCCTTCAACATTTGGCTATTCCTGAGTGGAAATGGGATAAAATCAGTATGGATTTCATCATTGGGTTTCCCAGGACCAAGAGAGGGAATAATGCCATCTTCGTCGTGATCGACCGTCTTTCCAAAGTAGCCCACTTCCTACCTGTTCGTGAGAGTATCACCGCTAGCCAGCTAGCTGAATTATACATCTCCCGAATAGTGTCGCTTCATGGTGTCCCATTGGAAATTAACTCAGACCGTGGGAGTCTCTTCACCTCTCGATTTTGGGAAATTTTCCAAAATGCTATAGGAACTCGTCTCTCTTTTAGCACCGCCTTCCATCCTCAATCAAGTGGTCAAGTAGAGCGAGTCAATCAAATTTTGGAAGATATGCTCCGAGCTTCTGTCATCTCATTCGGAATGGGTTGGGAGAAATGCCTTCCATTCGCGGAGTTTGCTTATAACAATAGTTATCAAGCTAGCTTGGGCAAAGCTCCTTTTGAAGTTCTCTATGGACGAAAATGTCGAACGCCTCTTAACTGGTCAGAAACCGGGGAAAGACAACTCTTTGGCCCGGATATGATTCAGGAAGCAGAAGAGCGGGTTCACGTTATTCGTGAGGAATTGAAAACAGCCCAATCTCGTCAAAAGAGCCAATATGATCGTAAACATAAGCTCATGACTTATGAAGTCGGCGAGAAGGCTTACCTTTGGGTTACTCCGTTAAAGGGAACCCATCGTTTCGGTATCAAAGGCAAATTGGCTCCTCGTTACATTGGACCCTTTCGCATTCTTGCCAAACGAGGAGAAGTTGCCTACCAATTGGAACTACCTTCGCATCTTTCCAGAGTTCACGATGTCTTCCACGTTTCTCAACTCAGGCGTTGCTTCGCGGATCCTATCCGTGGAGTGGACCACGAAACGCTTGATCTACAAGATAACCTCTCATATCGGGAATATCCCGTTCGTATCCTTGATCAAGCCAAGCGTACCACTCGACGCCATAATATCAAGTTTCTCAAGGTTCAATGGTCACAGCATTCCGAGAAAGAAGCCACTTGGGAAAGGGAGGATCGTCTTCGACTCGAGTACCCCACCTTCTTCCCGGAGGATCCTAAATCTCGGGACGAGATTCTTTTGAGTGGGGGTGAGTTGTCACATCCCTGCTTTTAGTCATGCATTCGGATTGGATGAACATGTGCATCATGTTTAAATTTCTCTTAAACTTGAAATGGGGGCTAATCAACCCCAACACCCCCCTGAAAATGCTAATTTCCAACAATTGGAATTTCAATGAACCCAAAATGCCCTTCATAAAAGCCCACCATTTTTGGTCTTGACTAAAACCTCTGCCAAAAATGGTCTTGCAATTTATGGAGCCATTCTGGATTTTTAAACAAGCCATATGTACCTGAATTTGGGCATTTTAAATGCTATAAATATTTTAAAGTGCTCAAATAATCTTGGAAGCATTTTTAGGCAGTTGAGAATATTCCCAAATGTGCCTCTGAATATTTCCAGAGTTTTTGGAAATGAAATAGTATTTATTATATTTCAATACACATAGCAGAAAATAAATAAAAGCAAACAGAAAGAGAGAGAGAGATAGAGGACTTACCTGTCGCCTGGCCTGGCCCAGCTCGGCCCAGCCCACTGGCTCCCGTCAGTCATCCTCCTCCTCTCGCCAGGAGGACGAGAGGCGCGTGGCCGGCGCCCGTAGCCACACACCGGCCACCTCCTGCTTCTGCTGATGCCCCGAACGCGTCTACGAGTGCCACGCAGACCCCCTGGACCCCTCGACCGCTCCACTCTCCCCCTGCCTCGCCTCTCTCGCTCTCTCTCTCTCCCGAAGCAGGGCGCAGCCGTCGTCGCCGACAAGCACCACTGCAGCCACCGCCGTCCACTCGTTGACTCACCGTGCCAAAAAGCTTCGCCACTCCCTCCTCGACCGTTCCACCGAGCCACACCCCGCCGGAGGCCCCCGAGCGTCTTCACCGAGCTCGTCTTCAACCTCGGTCGCCGGAGATCCCCCTCGCCGCCCCGCTCACTCCAGCTCTTCCCCTAGCTCGCCGTTCGCTCCCCTGCAACCGCAGTGAGCCACTGACCCTTCTCCCCCTCTCCGTTCTATCTCTCGTGCACCATACGCGCCGCCTCGAGTTCGCCCGCACGCGTCGCCGCGGAGCTCGTCGTCGACGAGGCTCTGGCCATGCCACGGCCACGCCACTTAGTCCACTAACCTCACCACATTTCCAGGAGCCTAACGCACCTTACCACGCGCCTCGCCGTGCCCCGCAGCCTCGGTTCCGAGCTCACCCGAGCTCTGGCCGCCGCCAAACTCATCGCCGGCGACGTTTCCGGCCATCCTAGCTCCACCCACTGCCAACAAGCGCCGCGGCTTGCCCCCAGCTACTCGTAGGACCAAACCGCAGTCGATTTGGTCGACAGTGGGCAAAACCCGAGCCCCTCCGCCGCGTCTGTCGTCGCCGGCGTCAAGCCGCCGGCGAGTTGACCACGTTTTGACCGTGGACTGACGCGTGGGCCCAGGTTGACTCCCCCCTGAGTCTATGACAGGTGGGGCCGGCCGGTTAGTTAGTTTAGGATTAGTGTTAACTAATTTTAGTTAGTTAGGTCACTGGCATGTGGGCCCAGGCCCCACTGACAGTTAATTAGTACTAATTTAATCCTGTTAATTAGCTGAGTCACTGACAGACAGGGCCCACCAGTCAGGTTTGACTGGCTCTGGCGCCTTTGACTCGCTGACGTCACAGTGACGCAGTGCTGACGCAATTATCATTTTCTGGATTTTTTATATAGGAAATTCCAGAAAATAGCCAAAACTTCTAAAAATCATATAAAATCAACCATAGCTCCAAATCAAACAAATTATATATGAAAAATGATCAGAAAAATTCAATCTATCCATCTGTAATGGTTTCATGCATGACAAACCACTTTAACCTTGTTGTTTAGGTGAAAAAAGCTAATACACTTTTTATGCATAAGAACTTTAACTTCCATTTGAATCTTTGGTTCAAATGGACCCATTTCAACTTGTTTCACATTGCATTAGGCAGGACACATCATTTTGCCATGTCATAGCATGCATCATATTGTTGCATATTGTCTTGTGTTGATTATGTGTTGTGTGTCCTTCGTGGTAGGTTCTGCCTCCGAGGATATCTCCAAGTATCCAACTGAAGGGCAGTACCCTACTACCACTCCATCAGGCAAGCAACCCATTGATCATTCCGATACAAACCCATGTTCTTGCTTCTACTCTTGTTTACTGCATTAAGACAACGCGATTCAAACTGCTGTGTGCTACGGTAGTTGAACCCTTATCCTCTGCATGACCTGTCATTGCCACAGTAACTAGATGAAACCCACTAGCATGTGTAGGAGTTGATTGAGCCATGTATGTGTTTCCTACCTTGCTATGCCTGCTATGCTTAGAGTTGTGTCAGGTCTGGTTCATTTGGGTGATGGGCTAGAGTGAAATGATTATGTCGGTAATGTGAGGGATGTGTTGAACATGTTTTGGTAAAGGTATCGATGAGAGGCCTTGTAGGAGTACATGGTGGTCATTGAGGTCGTCCATAAGAACTGAGATTTGTATGCGTGATTTAAGATTCGGTTACTACCACACATTGGGCCCTGAAATATGACCCCGCTCGACTTACTGACCCATCTCGTCCTCTGTCCAGGAGTTGCAACTAGTTTTTGGTGTTTGTAGGTTATGTGATGGCGGCCGTGCGTAGCGCTGACCCTAGGGGTGGGCTATGATGCGGTAGATACACCATGGCACGGTGTACCGAGTCGCCCGTTTGGTTTCTCGGGAACCCTGCACACATCGTTTGGGGCCGTTGAGGACACCCCGGCCGGATTTCCTTGCGGATGGAACCTGAATAGGTGATAAACCTGGACTAGAGACTTGTGCGGTTAGTCAGGTCGTGGTCTACACCCACGTCGGTTTTCGCTTGAAGTCTGCCGAGCACATGTCGTGTGCAGACGCCAAGTGGTGGAAACATGTGTGAAGATGTACACCCCTGCAGGGTATAAAACTATTCTAATAGCCGCGTCCGCAGTAAAGGACTACTTGGTTACCTATACAGTTCATAGACAAGT
The DNA here is from genome assembly GCF_003073215.2 of Triticum urartu. NCBI lineage: Eukaryota > Viridiplantae > Streptophyta > Magnoliopsida > Poales > Poaceae > Triticum > Triticum urartu. The sequence continues at coordinate 216,821,028 of NC_053024.1, read as the reverse complement.
TAATGGATACTACTAAAAGACTCAAGATAATTGTGAGTACCGAGGATGCCCCTCACGTAGGATGACGAGGGAGGATCCCCGGTGGAGTATTGTGTTGGTGAGTAGTGGACTCGTGTGCGAAAACTATTTTACTAGTGGAGTCTCGTAGGATAGCTTAGCCAAGAGTCAAAGCTGGCTTGCTGCAATAACCCCACCACCTTCTTGAGAATGAGCATGTATAGTAGGTTCTGATGTAAGACTTGCTGAGTACCTTTCTACTCATGTTTGCTTAATTACTGTTTTCAGACGACAACACCGCCCCTCGATGGGTTTTATGTAGATCTCGACGTCGATGACTGACTTGCCACCCAGGTGGTGATCATGGCCATGGAGGGCCCCATGTAGATAGACAGGCTTCGAGAAGCCTTCTTGCTTTCTAGTGTCTGTACTCAGACTATTTGCTTCCGCATGTGCTTGTATGCTTGTATGACTTGAGTGTTGGGTCATGTGACCCCTACCTGTATGAACATGTTATGTATGGCTCTCTGGAGCCTTTAAATAAAGTACTTGAGTTGTAGAGTTTTGTTGTGATGCCATGTTGTATTTGCACATATCGAGCATATTGTGTGTATGATTGAAATGCTTGGTATGTGTGGGATCCGACAATCTAGTTGTTTATCCTTGGCAGCCTTCCTTATGGGGAAATGTAGTCTAGTGTTCCTCGAGCCATAGTAGTCCGCTACAGCCCGGTTCACCGGAGTCCTGCTAGCCCAGCACTACTGCTCAGGACACTTGACTGGCCGGCATGTGTTTCACTTTGTTCCTATGTCTGTCCCTTCGGGGAAATGTCACGCGGTGACTTCCGGCGTCCTGCCTAGCCTGCTACAGCCCGGGTTCCCCGGAGTCCTGTTAGCCCAGTGCTACAGCCCGGATTCACACGCTGATGACCGACATGCTCGATGTGATCCACGTATGCCTGCCTCCATAGGTCTGTGCCGCTTTGGGTTCACGACTAGCCATGTCGGCCCGGGTTCTCTGTCATATGGATTCTAGCGACACTATCATATACGTGAGCCAAAAGGCGCAAACGGTCCCGGGCCATGGTAAGGCGACACCCGTGGGGATACCGTGCGTGAGGCCGCAATGTGATATGAGGTGTTACCGGCTAGATCGATGTGACTTGGAATCGGGGTCCTGACATTCCCTTAGAACCCAGATCATGAATTTCAAGCAACTTGAACATGAGCATGTTGTGTAATCTTGTAAAAGGATGAAATTAATGCTAAGGAATTCCCCAACTCATGGGTTAAATCTTTGGATAATCATACAATTTTTTTTGTGGGGTTGAATTTTGTTTCTCGTAATCTTTTGGACTCTGCCGCGGGTGGTACTTTTATGGATATTACTTTGGGTGAAGCCACCAAATTTCTTGATAATATTATGGCAAATTATTTACAATGGCACACCGAAAGAGCTCCTACTAGTAAAAAAGTTAATTCTGTTGAGGAAATTTCTTCTTTGAGAGAAAAAGTTGATGCTCTTATGAAATTGGTTGCTAATAAAATGCTCCTATTGATTTTAATGATGTTCCTTTATCTACTTTGATTGAGCAAAATAGTGATGCATAGATGTGAATTTTATCTGTCGAAACAATTTCAATAACAATGCTTATAGAGGTAATTTTAATCCTAGGCCTTTTCCTAGTAATTCCTCTACTAATTATAGTAATTCCTATGGTAATCCTTCTTACAATAATAATAGGAACACCTCTGATCTTGATAATAATATTAAAGAATTTATCAATACTCAAAAAGTTTTCAATACCACAATAGAAGAAAAGCTGAATAAGGTTGATGATATGTCTAGAAGTATTGATAGAATTTCTCATGATGTCGAAAATCTCAAGATGAAAATTTTCATGCCTAAGGTTGAGGAATCAATTAAGGCTCTTTATGTTTCTATGGATGAAATTAAGAAAAGAACTTCTATGCTTAGAGCTAGAAGAGAATTTTTAGAAAAGCGTTTCCTAGTGATTGCTTTCATAAAAGTGATGAAGATCTTAAAATGATTGGTGTTTCCTATATTTATTCCTTGTTTAGTAAAATTAAGATTGGTAATAAAGGGACTGAAGAAGAGTCAACTTTAGCTAGAAGGCGTCCCGATAATTCGGAGGGTGAAAATCTTGTTGAAAAATTTGATAAAAGTAGATTTGAAGAGGTCAAAACATTAACTAGTGATGTGCCCACTCTTTTGGATTACAAAGACTTTAATTGTGATAGTTCCTCTTTGATTGATTGTATTTCTTTGTTGCAATCCATGATAAATTCACCCCATGCTTATGAACAAAATAAAGCTTTTACTAAACATATTGTCGATGCTATGATGAAAGATTTGGAAGAAAAGTTGGAATTAGAGATTGCAATTCCTAGAAAATTGTATGATGAATGGGAACCTACTATCAAAGTCAAGATTAAAAATTATTAGTGTTTTGCTTTTATTTGACTTGGGTGCTAGTGTTTCTACAATTCTGAAATCTTTATGTGATGTGCTTGGTCTTACCGATATTGAAGAGTATTCTCTAAATTTGCACTTGGCGGATTCTACTATTAAAAAATCTATGGGAAGAATTAATGATTTCCCTATTCTTGCAAATAGGAATTATGTGCCCATATATTTTATTGTTCTTGATATTGATTGCGATCCGTCTTGTGCAATTATTCTTGGTAGACCGTTTTTACGTACTATTGGTGTCGTGATTGATATGAAAGAAGGAAATATTAAATTTCAATTTCCACTAAGGAAGGGTACGGAACACTTCCCTAGAACTAGAATTAAGCCACCTTATGAATAAATCATGAGGGCATCATATGGATCTAGAAACAAAGATGACAATACTTAGATCCTTCACATTATGCCTAGCTAGGAGCATAAAATGATAGCACTTGTTGGGAGACAACCCAATGAATAAAATTTATTTTGGTCCTTTTCTTTCTGTTCTGGAGTGTTTGCAAAATTGTGCTACTGTTATGATTGTGTTTTTTGTGTTTTAATTAGTGCTTGTGCCAAGTAAATCCTTTGGGGTCATGTTGGGTGATAGTTGATTTGATCTTGCTCAAAAACAGAAACTTTTGCGCCCAGAAAAATAATTTCTGTTTTTGACAGAAGCGCGATAAAATACTAATTGTTCTTGCAGAAGATTAATATACAAATTTCTCACGTTGTCCTAATTTTTCTTAATTTTTGGAGTTACACAATTATTTGAAATCTCCACATTGCTACACACTGTTTTGTTTTTTGGCAGATTCTAATTTCTTTGCATTGTGTGCTTGTTTTGATGATTCTATGGTTTTATTTGAAGAGTTTTTCCATAAAAAAGTTGGAATACATTATATATAATGAAAAATTAAAATATAAATGGGTTTGCAACAGAACTTATAGTAGTTATTTGTTTTCTTATACTAACGGATCTCATGAAGGTTTTGTTGAGTTTCGTGTGATTGAAGTTTTCAAGTTCTGAGTGACTTTACGATGGATGAAGGAATAAGGATTAGAAAAAGGCTAAGCTTGGGGATGCCCGAGGCACCCCAAGATAATATTTAAGAAGTATCAAGCAACTAAGCTTGGGGATGCCCCCGAGTGGCATCCCCCCTTTCTTCTAACAACCATTGGTATTTTACTTGAAACTATATTTCTATTCATCACATATTATGAGTTTTGCTTGGAGCGTCTTGTATGATATGAGTCTTTGCTTGTTTTGCTTTGTGTTTTTAGTCATGAATTCTTGCTAGACACACCTACTTGAGAGATCCAAAATTATGCCATGACTTGTTAGAATTGCTCTCTTTGCTTCACTTAAATCTTTATGAGCTATAGAATTGCTCTAGTGCTTCACTTATATATTTTTGAGCACGGTATGCTTTAGTATTTTTTAAGAAATGCTCTGATGCTTCACTTAGATTTATTTGAGATTTAGTAAAAAATTTAAGAAATTCTCTCTTCCTTCACTTAAATTATTTTGAGAGAAGACAATTTTTATGCTCATGTTCTTCACTTATATTTGTTTGAGCTTATTAAAAGCAACATATGAAACTAGTCCCGAAGTGATAGATATGCAAGGAGGATATAATAAAAACTTTCATGAAGATCATTGGACAAAATAAACTTGATTCCTTGTAATAGTTTTGAGATATGATGATATAATATGTGAGTCGTGTTAATGAGTAATTATGCTTTAGTAAGAATATTGGTGTTAAGGTTTGTGATTCCCTATGCAAGAACGAAAGTCAATAATTATGAAATGAAATTACATCCTACTTGTGGTGCATTATTGAGTGTTAGTTATGATTATGCTTGCTTATGAGATTTTTCGTTTCTTGGTTGGATGCTTCTCAATCTTTTGCTAGCCTTCATTTGCACTAAGTATGATCACTACTTGTGCATCCAAAATCCTTTAAACTAGTTTTGCCACATGAGTCCACTATACCTACCTATATGTGGTATTATTTTTCCATTCTTAGCAAATTTATATGTGCCATCTCTAATTTTCAAAATAAACTTCCCTTTTGTGTGCTCGTACCGCTCATGAAACGGTAGGGGTGGCTAATATATTTCCATGCTAGATGTGTTATTCTCAATATGAGTGTTTATTCACTTGTCATTGCACGGGAGTACGACGAAGGTATTAGGGATGCCCAGTCCCAAAATGAAAAATGAAATTACTTTATGTTGTCAAATAATAAATTCCCTGGAAAGTGTTGGTATGGAAGGAACCTGTGGATATGGTTAGTCATGGAAAGTGAAAGTATGGTGGAAAAAGGAATAAACTTTATTTTCTGTTTGGGAACCTCCTATGATATATCTAGCATGGAAAGTATTGGGAACTACTTGATCGTTTTCGTTGACAGGAAAAGCATGCCACCCAAAATGTTTTATCTCGATCTTTTTCGCTTTGAGCTCTAGCACCTCTACAAATCCCTACTTCCCTCCGTGAAGGGCCTTTCTATTTACTTTATGCAATTTTTATTTTTACTTGAGTCTCCATCTTCTCTTATAGAGCACCAACTAAGGGGCACTATGATCGTACTTGAGAATTGGATGTAGCTAATATGCGAGTGTGTTTCATGAATGGATCAACGATTGAGCATAATGGGCTAGGGATAACTTGCTTTAGCGTTGATATTTTGAAAGACATGGTTGCTTTTTTGAAAATTAAAAACAGTAGGAGAGGCTCCTACTGTTGCTTTATTATAAGGGAGGACATTTACAGTTTACATTTTGTACAGAACCAAAGGGCTAAACAATAAAAGAAGGCTACATTTTACACAGAGGGGTTTTGGTGAAGAGCCAAATCCTGAATCAGGGTTTGGATAAAAGCATTGTTATCACCTTTTATCCTAAATGTTAGAATCTCAAGATCCTTCTTAAACATCCTGAGCCAGTCCAAGTGTGAGGCCACCTCACCATCAAATAAAACTTCCTTTCTCTGCTTCCAGATGTTCCAAGCTGCAAGAATTGTGATTTCCTTGAATGCAGGGTTGTGCCAAGAGTTGTGAGCTGTATTGAACATTATTTGGATATCCCTTTTAGTCCCCCATTGGATTCCTATTGTATCCTAGCAACTGATAGCAAATTGACATTCATAGAAAAGGTGTCTGTTTGTTTCAAGCACATCAAGGTTGCACATGAGGCAGGAATGATCTTCTCCAATATTGAAGTGCCTTCGTAGGAGCATATCTCTTGTGTTCACCCTATCCATTAACATGAGCCATGCAAAAACTTTGTGCCTCATTATGCATTTAGATTTCCATACTGAAGTTATATGGGTTGGGGCTGTTATATTTCTGAAGAGGAACTTATAGAATTTCCTGGGTTTGAATTGCTCATCTCCCCAACAAAGAATCCATTCATCGACATCCATTTGTTGTAGGGTCATAGTGTTTACTACGGGCATGATGTCATCAAGCTCTGATCTTGCTTCGATAGACAGAGGTAGATGGAACAATGTTGCAAGATCAGGATTGGAGTGGAACTAAGCCAAAGAAATGTCTTCATCTTAGGCATAAGAGAAAAGATGATTATGAGAATTCGAAAGGACCGTATCCCCCTGCCATAAGTCTTTCCAAAAAAGAACCATGTCACCAGCTCTAGGAATGCAAATCTTGATGCCTCTAAATATATCCATTAAGGAAAAAAAACATCCTTCCACCAAAACAACCCACAAGCTGCATGTGCGTGAGGCACACCCTGATCATAATATGCATTCCAAATCAGCATGAACCAAGGAACATCAACTTTGTGAATGAACTTGTGAAGGTATTTGATCAGTAGCGCTTTGTTTTGTGCTTTAAGATCCAGAACCCCTAAGCCACCTTTTTTCTTTGGGCGGCAGACCAAATCCCACGCTGCCAAGGAATGAGTTTTAGCATCTCGATCTGTAACTTTTCTCCACAGACAGTGTTGCCTTGCCCGATCAAATATATCAATCAACTTCAACGGGAGTTTGAGGACACACATGGCAAATGATAGTAAAGATGAAAGTGCAGAATTATTAAGTTGCACTCTCTCTCCATAAGATAGCCATATGGCTGTACCAGTTAATCTTCTTTCAAGTCTATCTACCAGTGGCATAAGTTCTCTAACTGTTGGTCGTGTGGTACCCACTGGGAGGCGTAGGTATGTGAAAGGCATGTTTCCAACTTGGCAACCAATTTCCATAGCTAGCTGACGAGCTTTCTCATCATTAATATTAATGGGCATCAATTGTGATTTTCCATAGTTTATTTTAAGCCCAGTTGCTCTAGCATAGGAATCAAGAATAGCTTTAATGGTATGCAACTGGTCAACATCGGCCGGCAGCACAATGATTGTGTCACCTGCGTATTGAATAACAGGATATTGTTCTGATGCAGGTTGTTCAATCGGTAGCTGAATATGCCCTAGTTCCCAAGCTTTGTTGATAAGAGATTGTAGAAGGTCTGCCGCAATAACAAACAATAGGGAAGATACCGGGTCACCTTGACACACACCTCTTTTGCATTTGAATTCTTTACCAGGCACTCCGTTTAAGAGAATTGAAGATGTACCAGATTCCAGGAGCATTTTTATCCACATGCACCAGCGCTCGTCAAAACCTTTGTACTTGAGAATGTTGAGAATGAAGTCATGTTCCATGGTGTTGAAAGCTTTCTCAAAGTCTAGTTTTAGGATAACAATTTCTTTCCTGGATTGTTTGCATTGATGTATATATTCGAATGCCCATCCCAAGCAGTCTTCAATTGTGCGGATTTGATGAAACCGTACTGGTTACGGTGAACAATTTTCAAAATCCATTTTTGCAATCTTTCAGCAAGAATTTTGGTTAAGACTTTGAGCACACAATTAAGGAGGGATATCGGTCGGTAGTCATTAACAATTTCAGGTGTACCTTTGTTAGGAATAAGTGTTATCAATGAGGTATTATGGAAGTTAAGATTTATATTTCCATCCCAGAAATCCTGACAAAGAGTATAAAAATCCTCCTTCATAATTTCCCAGCAGACTTTCAGAAATTGGCCATTAAACCCGTCCGGTCCTGGAGCCCTGTCAGCAGGTATTAGTTTAATGACCATGTCAATTTCCTCAGTGGTAAAAGGCTCAGATAATTCCGGAAGTCCAGGGTATTCTTGGATTAACTCAGACATTTCAAAATCATAGGTTGTGGTGTTCGAAACACCCATTCTTTCCTTGAAGCACTCGAAGAAGGCCGCAGCTTTGTCATTGTGATTTTCAATCGAGTTACCATCTTCCAAAATAATCGAAGTGATTGAGTTTCTTCTGAATCTTTCCATTGCATGAGCATGAAAATATTTTGTGTTCTCCTCACCTTTCACTACCCATCGAAAAGTACACCTCTTTTTCCAGTAATCACTCTGATACTTTAGAAGACAAAGGAGATGCTTCTTTAGAATTATTCTAAAAAAATTCGCAGGTACAGAAAGTTGTTGTAGCTCTTCAAGATTGTCAATTTGTGCTAGAATTCTATTACAGTTTTCAATGAGCATACGTAATTTAGAGATTTTCTTGCTCCGCCTTTTCAGTGCACGTCACAATCTTTTTAGCTTTGTTGAGATCTTTGTTGCGCTAGAGCTAGCTTTGATGGGAGCCGACCAAGAGTTTTTCGCCACGTCCATGAAACCAGGGTGAGATGGCCAGAAACTTTCGAACCGAAATTTTTTGCTCTTTGGAATAATTGTATCTACCGAAAGCACACATGGAATATGGTGTGAAATTGGTTGGGATAGGGGTTTTACCACTGTATTAGGGAAGACTGAAATCCATTTGGGTGATGAGAAAAACCAGTCCAACTGCTGCAATAAAGGTGACTGTTGCATATTACTCCACGTGTATTTGCGTCCCTTTATGGGCAATTCCAAAAGCGCAAGAGAACTGATAATTTCATTGAATTTAATGATATCCTCGATGTTGCCACCTTCCCAATTTCTGTTATCTAATGACCTCATAAAATTAAAATCACCCATAAAAAGCCATAACTCCTCATCTTCTATTTCAATAGCTTCAAACCATTGCGTGAATTCAATCCTCTCAGGACCCTCACATGGCCCATACACATTAGTTAGATTCCAAGTTTGATTAGATACCAGTGAGGTCAATTTAATTGTCAGTGCAAACTTGTAGCTATGCAATACTTGCCCGGTAAATTGACTACTGCACCAAATAATTACAAGTCCTCCAGATGCCCCAGATGAAGGCACATATTCAAATTTACCAAATCTTCTAGGACAGCATTTTCTCAGAAAAGAATGATCAAAATGCTCTTTCTTCATTTCTTGTAAACACACAATGGAGCAGTTTGATTCATCAATTTTATTACGGAGAGCTAAGCATTTCGGTTCTGAATTAATGCCACGGATGTTCCAACATAAGATGTTCCAAAGCACTGATGACATAGTCTTAAAAGGAATAAAACAAGCTAACAAAATAAGCCAGCACAAACCAACCATAGCAAGCAAATATAAATAAAAGCAGTGCTTTAAACTTGTCCGTGGTTCTGCTCCTCCTCCCCCTGCATCAGGTTGTCTTCAGAGAGTTCTTCAGGAGGTACTCCACATATGTTGATTCCCAAATGTTGTAATGTCTTGATAGGAGTTGGCAAATGGAATCAACATATGTGCTGAGCTTCCCAGATGCTGTAATGCTGGTTTCAAAGCGCCTTCTATGTCTGACATCAAAAGGAAAGAGTCTCATGTCAAGCCAAGGCAAATTCCTGAGATTTATGTTAACAATGTGGAACATGAGATGTAGGTGCAATCTTCTCAAGCATTTGCAGCATTTTCCATTTGCCAAACCTGAGTGTTATGCTGAGCTTGTTGCATGCCATTCAGAAACGGTAACTGAGATGGGTGTGGAGATGCCCCTAACGGAGGAGGAGCATCCTCATTTCCTTCAAGACCCAGGCTTGGGTTTCTACCATTAAGCACATATACTGGTACAGTCCAAGATTTACCAATGCCACTGATATCCATGAATCTTTTGATGACTAAGCTGAATGGCACAGACATGAGCTCATTAATTAATACTCTGACCAACACTCTAGCTTTTTTGTGACCAGGACGGTGCCAAAACATGCATCTACCGAAGCAAGAAACCGCCTTCATGATGTAGTGCTCAGTTTGATAATCGAGCGGGAATCCTAGCAGCATTACCCATGCATCTCTCTCAATTATAGGATGCCTCATGTTTGGTCCATCATCATGACGCAGCAAATAAAAATTAGAATGCTCATCCAAGGCTTGTTCCCCCAAATCTACCATAGCATCTCTGATGATTCTATACTCAAAACAAACCAAACCGACACAGAAAGGATAAGTCTCTCCCTCAGTGGTGCTCGCATCATGATCATCTCTCAAAACCTGCCTAACATCAGCAAGAACAGCTTCCCTTTGTAGATCTGGAGGAGGAGGAACTACAAAAACCAGAGCAAACCTTGCATGGTCAAGAGGCGGATCATCCACCACCATCATGTTCCTATGCAACCTTCCTTCTGGCCCCTGCTGGATGTTCATGACACCAGGGATGAACTGGTAGGGCATCACTGGTAGATTCTCCATGGTGCGAGAAGCAGAGAGAGCAGAGGAGAGAGATGGGATGTTGCAGGGTGGCGGAGCAGACGAAAGCTGGGGGTGGTTTTGGGGAACTGGAGGCGTTATGATACTTTGAGTAGAAGGCGTATCGTCCGGGGTATTTGGGTCAAGTGTAGGATAAGCACGAGCTTCTCTCTCCAACTGTTTAGGAATCCAAATTTGCTTATAGCGCTTATCTCGTACATTCGGTTTCCCCGATTTTCTGCGCCAAACTTTTTCTTGACCCTTTTGTTGCGGCAGTAGTTTTGGAGCTGGACATCTTTCATCAATCCTTTTTTTCTTTTTCCAAACCGCACGCGTCTGATCCTTCCACTTAGAAATACATTGCCAGCCCCTATGTCCCACCTGCATGCAGATACGACATTGAAGCCCAATAGTACAGGCAGAACTGTCATGCAAATGAGAAAAACATTTGTAGCACTGAGTAGATGACTTCACACTAACATTATGGATACTGCAAATGTATCCCAAGTTCAAACAAGAAGCACACGAATTATTAGGGCAATCAGAACCAGGATGACTCGTTCAGAAGCATAATTCACATCTGTTTAGAGCTTGGAAATAAATTGCTTATCTGGAACATCCTTAAGAGCAAGAGCTTTCATGATATGAATATTAGAATACCCAGCCTGCCAAAGATCCAAGATTTCCTCCAGAGTTGTGCAATGAATAGACCGCCAATACTTGTGTTTAAAGTCCATACCCAAGAACGTGGATTTGTCAACATGATCATGCATTGAGGACAGCTTGCAATTGATAACACCAAAAGAGAGAATTGAATCCGTGTCATTCTGGACCAACACATTCTCCAGATGATTCTCCTCAAAATCAAGAATACGCTGGGCCAAAGAGTTCTTGTGAAGGCCAAATTTTGCCAACTCTCTAGCACTAGAATGATCCTTTTGAGAACTATCATGAAGGAAATCCAGAGACGATTTGATAGCCAGTGGTTTATGAGCCACAATCTTCGGGACTTCGAGATCCAAATGCCAAGAACCTGAGTCGTAAGAATAATCCGCATTATCCTTATATAAACGGAAATGACATATGAAATTAGGCCAGATGCGATCCTTAAGAGAGTATATGAAATGCCCAACTTTATTTGAAGCCACCGAGAAGCGAAAGTTGCGAGGCCCCAATTGAATCACGTTAAACCCTAAGGCCTGACCACCAATGCAACATTGTAACACCAAACCAACAGATTCCACTGAAAGAGGGAAAGAAGTAGAGGAAAAAGAGACCACCAAGAAAAACTCCTTGGTTTTCGGATCATGATTGAAATGAACCGAAGATCCAAACCTGCATCTGATCTGATCCTCCACTTTGAGACCCGGGGCAAAATCCCAAAGGAGGATCTTGGCCATGACGTGGAGTAGTTAGAGGAGTCCAAGGAGGGGTTTATCGACGGTGTAGGATCCGTGGAGGTGGGAGTCGCCATGGGAGGGTGGGAGGTGGGAGGTGGGAGTCGCCATGCTTGAGTATTAGAGTCCTCGTGTTAAAACTAGACTATTGCTTTGAACCATATAAAAGTCCAATTGTCCATGCTATAAAAGAAATAATATGTGATGAACATGTTAGGCAGCATTCCACATCAAAAATTCTATTTTTATCATTTACCTACTCGAGGACGAGCAAGAATTAAGCTTGGCGATGCTGATATGTCTCCAACGTATCTATATTTTTTTATTGTTCCATGCTGTTATATTATCATACTTGGATGTTATGCAATCATTTTATATCATTTTTTGGGACTAACCTATTGACATAGTGCCCAGTGCCAGTTGATGTTTTTTGCTTGTTTTTTACATCGCAGAAAATCAATATCGAACGGACTTGAAATGCAGCGAAATTTTTGTGGAATTTTTATGGACCAAAAGACATCCAATGAGCCATACAAGCACCTGAGGGTGCCCCGAGGGGGGCACAACAGTAACGCCCCCAGTGTCATGCTATAGTAACCCTTTGTGATTAAGCTAATTATTTTTCCAAATAGTGCTTAATCACCTTTGTTCAGTATCCCATTTGAAATTCCAGTCAATTCAAATTCAAGTGAAGTTTGAAGTTGAAGAAAAGTTGCTGACAAAATGTTCATCATTTGTCAAAAATTCCATAAAAATTATTTGTTAAGGAACACAACATCACTTTTGTGGAGAGATGAGCATTAGCAATTATAACAGCACCAATTCAGCATTTTCAAATGCTATCCTATTTATGAAAAATACAAATTAATTCTTCTGGTCTCCAAAATATTTATGGCACTGTCTATAATCACCAGGGATTTAATGGGACACCTCACAAATTTTTCCTAAGTGAAATAGTTGACCAAATATTTCCCTTTCTCTCTCTGTTAATAAATAAAAGCTAAAATAAAAAAAAGAAATAGAAAAAGCCCAAATGCTACTATGGGGCTGGGCCTCTAGTTCTACAGTGCCACGGCCCAGCCCATCTGGGGGCTTTCCCCTACCTCTATTCATCAGAGCACGGTGGACGCATGTGCGACATCCACAGCTCAGATCGGCCACGGGGCGGTCATCCGCCACTCTCCGACGTCTGCTTGACCCTCCCCGATCCCCACGACAAACCCTAGCTCCTTCTTCCACCTCCACCCGCTCCACCTCTCTCTCCCTCCTCGTCAGATCTGACACGCCCGCCACCATGGCCGTGCCATATCCGCGGCCACCGCCTTTCTTTCGCCTCACCGATGCGCCCTACCGCTCTGCCTCGCTCGTCTGCCTCGACTGCACCTCGTCATCGAGCACCAGAGCGCCCGCCTCACCATCTTCTCCCTCCTCTGCCTCGCCGGACTCTGTCGACTACTCCAGCTCAGGCAGGCCCCCTCGAGTCCGCTGTCACCCCCCTACGGCTCACTGTGAGCCCCTCCCTCTTCCCTCTCTCCCCTGGCTGCACTGTGTAGGCTACCAACCTCCCTAGCTCACTCGCCGCAGTTGTAGTAGCTCACCGTCGCCTAGATCCGCAGACTTCATGGCCACGCTCGCCGTTGAGCTCAACAGAGCACTGCGCTGTTCTCAGCACGCTCCGAGCAGCCTGACACACATGCTAGTTGCCCCTGTCGTGCCCTGCTTCGACGCGCTCGAGCTTGCCTGAGCTCCGGCGTCTGCCACGGTCGGCGCCACCGTCGACATCGTTCATCCAAGCCTCGGCTGAGACCTCGAATGGGTGCGCCCGAGCCCCTTGTTTTGAACGCACCACCCCACGCTCCTTTTGAGTGCCCGTAGCCCCGTCCCCGATGAGGCCCGCAGCCAACCGCCGCCCATGCTCGCCGTCGGCGCCGCTCTGGCCAACCCCCGCCCCCACAGCTGCCGCTGTTCAAAGCGCGCCGTCTCCCTACGCCTGTAGATGCTCACGATGGACCAAACGTCCCCCCGTGGCCGTTTTCCTACCATGTCCACACAGCGCCGCCGTCTGAATGGTCGCCGCCAGCCGGCGTGGCCAGCCTGGGGCCACCACCTGGGTCACTGACTAGTGGCCCCCTTGACTTCTTGACCGCGGTCCACGTGCTGACTGGGCAGCCCCCAGCCACTGACATGTGGGCCCCCTCTATTAATTAGTCTAATAAATGTTTATAAACAAAAGTAATTAGATTAACCTAAACACTCACTAACACCCGGGGCCCACAACCCTAATTAACCCTGCTAGATTAGTTTATTCCACTGTTATACTAACAGAGGCTGACATGTGGGTCCCACTGGACCCATAGGTCAGGTTTGACCCTGGTCAGTGAATCTGTTGACTGCTGACATCACCCCCATGCAATGCTGACATCTAATTATGTTTCTGTTAAAATTAAATAATTTCAGAAAATGTTTTAAACTTTAGAAATTCATAAAAAATAAACCGTAACTCGGATGAAAATGTTTTCTACATGGAAGTCGCTCAGAACGATGAGACGAATCCGAACACGAGGTCCGTTTACTTGTCAAATGCCTCTAACTAGCTGAACATGGAACATTCCCCCTTCGGTCATCTGTTTGACGCAAGTCTGGAACCGGGAAAACTTTCCCGGTTGAATTCCCCTTCACCTATATCGTATAGCCCTGCGTTAGAACACCCTAGCTTTGCTTGTTGTCATGTCATGCATTTGTGTGCTTGTATTTACTTCTTCTTCCCCCTCTTCTCTCCGGTATACTTCAAGACTGACGTTGATGATGCCCCTGTGTTCGACTACGTCACCGACGACCCTTCTTTTGCAGCAAAGCTTCCAAGAAAGCAAATCCCCCTTGACCATTCCGATATCACCCATTCCCTTCTCTCTTATGATTGCATTAGAACTAGTACTGCTTTTTGTATGATCCTATTCTGATGCATAGCGTGTGTTGTTACCTGCTTTCATACCTTACCTGCGTATTCTAAATTGTTTAGTATAGCCTAGTTAGAGACCCATCAGTGACCCCCACCTTGTCCCAGTTGCCCCGCTTTATGTTCGATGACTTGATCAATGTGATCGACATCCAGGCCCCGACACCGCACATCAGCCCCCCCTTAGTTGTACGACTCTGCAGAGTTACTATCGAGTGTCGAGGGTAGTACCTCGACAGCACTTCTGATGTTAACCCTATAGTGTAGCTATTTGGTCGTGGTCATCGAGGGTGATTCCTCCTTAACCACTTCCGATATGACTCTATCGTGCAACCCCTCAAGTGTGAACCTCGAGGGTGGTTCCTCCTAAGTTCACCTTGATGATTACATCGAGTGGAATCCGCCGAGGGTGATTCCTCGAGGTTTCCCCTTGGTGTTTTGGACACACGGATACTTGGAATTTACAACTGTTACTTGGAAAGGCAGGTCGACCCTGAGGGGTACCCACGGGTGATGTGGAGACGGGTTGACCTAGAGGGTACCCGAGAGTTGAATACGAGGCGTGGCCGGGCATTCTTAGCCCTTGCCGCAAGTCCTCGAGATGGGGCGATGGGGTCACATCTTTCGTGAGTCTCTGCTCGTGACCGCACTACCAACACACTAATGGTTTGGATATTTGACCCGACTAGGCCTCTGGCCTTTTTCACACTAACCACCACGTGGGAATAAGTATGGGCACTCCGCGTCGTATGTATCAGCCGAAAGCTCAACGGACGTCAGCGATGGAGCGGTGCGTGCCGGGTTGGACTGGAACACCTCGCCTTTTATAAGGGAGGCTAGGTCTGCTCAGCGGCCGCGTATGCAATGTGCAGGATTGCAAAGGGCGATGGCCCATGACCCCTTCGCATTTAGGATGTAGACCGGTGTGCTGGCCTCTCTGTTGAGCCTACGTAGGATTGCGGTGTGTCGATCGACCGAGGCCGGTCATGACCTGATGGTGTGTCCGCCCGGAGTTGATCGAGTGTGTTGGGTAAGTTTGTGCACCCCTGTAGGGAAGAAAACATCTATCAATAGCCTGTCCTACAGTAACAGATGCTCGGAGTTGTATCCGATCGATACAACTAGAACTGGATACTGGATGTTGAGTCATGTACTGGATATGATGGCTCCGGGATTGTTTCCTCGCAGGGAGTCGAGGAAGTGATATCTGGGCAATGTTACAACATGCTTATTAATATTATAATATGCCACTCTTATCTCTTATGATGCTGCAAGATGCTTGGAGCTGCTTGAAGATGCTAGTCTTTGATAGGCTAGGCTTTCCCCTTCTCTTCTAGCATTCTGCAGTTTAGTCCTTCTAGCATTCTGCAGTTTAGTCCACAGATACAACCCATTCCTTTAATACATATGCATACTTAGTTTAGATCTAATGTAAGTCTTGCGAGTACTTGGGATGAGTACTCATGGTTGCTTTGCTACTTCTTTTTCCCCCTTTCCCGGTTATTGCGATCATATGATGGAGTCCAGGAGCCAGAGGATCTCGAGGATGATTCTACATGGAGTTCAACTTCGAGGAGTAGTTAGGAGGTCCCAGGCAGGAGGCCTTGCCTTTTCGATCGTTGCTAATTTTGTGCTAGCCTTCTTAAGGAAATCTTGATTAACTTATGTCGGTACTCAGATATTGTTGCTTCCGCTGACTCTTGTGTCTTTGAGCATTTGTATTCGAGCCCTTGAGACCCCTGGCTTGTAATATAAAGCTTGTATTATTTTAATTTGTGTCTAGAGTTGTGTTGTGATATCTTCCCGTGAGTCCTTGATCTTGATCATACACATTTGTGTGTATGATTAGTGTACGGTCAAATGTGTACGATCAAGATGTGTACGCATGGGTTGCGCCACTCGCCTTTTCCGCGGCCCGCTCGATGCCAACGCACTGGTCGCTAGGCTCGACCACCTCCTTGGCCCAGGTGTCCATCTGGCATAGTAGAGGAACATGGTCGTCGCATCCTCGACCTGGTGATCTCTGAGGAAATAGCCAACTTGGAGCTCAAGATCGCGCTCCAGATGTACCGCCAGCATGTCGACCGCTTGGTCCAACGCCTGCACGACTTCAGGCAGAGCCAAGAGCTACCGTAGGCAAAGGCTGCTGGTCATGGTCTCATGGACGCATTTTATTTTGTTGAGTCATTTCGACGTGGATCGCTATGTATTCACAACAATCATAATATTGCTCTATTTATTGCTCTGTTTCAATGTGTGTACTCTGTTTTTCTTTCTTATATCTTCTATTTCAATTTGTGTGTATATATGCTTTCCATTCTGTATATATGGATGATAACAGCTAGATACAAATTAGTATACAAAAATAGATAGAAAATGGAGTTCATAATATATATATATATTAATTGTTCATTAGTTCATCACATAATATATATAATATCATCACATATATGTGATGATACTTAACTACTAGGTACAATGCATAAAATTGAAAACGAACAATACTAAAACTAATAATCCCTCCTGGGGGCAGTATTCCGGCAGCCCCTCGCCAACAGCTCCCTGGTGCGCAGCATCCTCGCAGCGCTTGATATACTGATATGCCTCTTGCTGGCGGACAAGCGCGAACGATCTTGCCATTTCATTGGGCGCCCACCGGAGCTCCTTGTCGGTGGCACGCTGGAGCTTATTAGCCCACCTCCATGCAACAATGAGGTGCCTAGTGCCTTTGACCTTCCTCGTGAAGTAGCCGTTTTCATACACCACCTCCGCACGACGACGTGCCCACCCCCAAAGCTCCACCACCTCCTTTTTCTAGGCGGCATCACGGGCTTCACATGTCGCCTAGTGATACGTCTCCAATGTATGTATATTTTTTTATTCTTCCATGCTATTACATTATCATTCTTGGATGTTTTACAATCATTTTATTATCATTTTATATCACTTTTGGGACTAACCTATTGACATAGTACCCAGTGCCAGTTGTTTTTTGCTTGTTTTTTACAAAGCAGAAAATCAATATCAAACGGAGTCCAAATGTAGCAAAACTTTTTGTGGAATTTTTATGGACCAGAAGACACCCAATGGGCTGGAGAAGCACCTAGGGGTGCCCCGAGTGGGGCACAACCCACCAGGGCGCGCTTGGCCCCCCAGGCGCACCGAGGTGGGTTGTGCCTACCTCGGTGGCCTCCCGCACTACCTCTTTGCTCTATAAATACCCCAATATTCCAAAAACCCTATGGGAGTCGACGAAAATCAATTCCAGCTGCTGCAAGTTCCGAGAACACCAGATTCAATCTAAACACCATCACGGAGGGGTTCATCATCATCATTGGTGCCTCTCCAATGATGCGTGAGTAGTGTTTCGTAGACCTATGGGTCCGTAGTTAGTAGCTAGATTTCTTCTTCTATCTCTAGATTCTCAATACAATGGTCCCTTGAAGATCTACTTGATGTAACTCTTTTTGTAGTGTGTTTGTTGGGATCCAATGAACTTTGAATTTATGATCAGATCTATGTTTTTATCCATGGAAGTTATTTGAGTTATTTGATCTCTTATATGCATGATTACTTATAGCCTCATATTTCTTCTTCGAATCTTTGGTTTCGTTAGGCCAACCAGATCAATTTTTCTTGCCATAGGAAGAGGTTCTTTGTGATGGGTTCGATCTTACGGTGCTTGATCCCAGTGATAGAAGGGGAATCGACACGTATGTATCATTTCTATTAAGAATAACAAGATGGGATCTATTTCTACATAAATAGATATTGTCTACATCATGTCATCGTTCTTATTGCATTACTCTGTTTCTCCATGAACTTAATACACTAGATGCATGTTGGATAGTGGTCAACGTGTGGAGTAATAGTAGTAGATGCAAGCAGGAGTCGGACTACTAATATTGGATGTTATGCCTACTACAATTTTACCTATCTTTTTACCCGTGAGGGATTGACAACCCCTCTCTTACGTCGAGTTGCAAGTATTTGTTCTTTGTGTGCAGGAGTTGTTTACATTGTGTTGCGTGGTTCTCCTACTGGTTCGATAACCTTGGTCTCATCACTGAGGGAAATACCTACCGTAGTTGTGCTGCATCATCCCTTCCTCTTTGGGGAAATACCGACGTAGTTCAAGCCGCATCACCTGGTACCTCGCTTCCTCCTCCTTCATCTCCTTCTTGAAGACCACTTGCCTGGATTTCTCAGCCGACGGCAGCGAATTCCACAGAAAAAGATTGTATTGTCCCCAAAACAATTCCAAAGTGGGGGAGGGGTCCGGTGCAACCTCGTCCGACGGCGTGTAGGGGTGCTCCTCGTCGCTGCTCTTCGACTGAGTGTCCTTAGTGGGCGGCGACTCCTCGTCGGTGCATGGGCAGATCGGCGGCGCCATGGCAGAGATTTGAGAGAGAGAGAGAGAGAGGGCGAGCGAGGGGAGGATGTAGATGAGAATGCATGCGGGATGACATGAGCAAGGTAGTATTTATTGGTGGCCAGAATCTAGATAGGAACAGTATACACGCCGGTCGCCAGAATTTACGAGTATTGTAGTTTGAATTACACATGATTCCCGCAGCAAAATCCGTGTGTGAACTTAATAGCTGACGGTTTCCAATACAGAACTGTGTGTGATTAATAACCCACGCCACTCACTTTCCATACCTTGAGGCGTGAAATAGAGAGTGTCAATCGTGTGGGGGCGGTTGTCTTGCCACATCTTTACATTTTCTTTTTTGAACACCAGATATTTACATCGTCTGATGATTTTTTTTTTGGAATTTAAATGCCATGGCACTCCATGCATGTGTCCAAGCCGTGACACCAATATGTTTGAAAATTCATTCCAATTTACTGCACATGGAATTAACCCGCACACAAGTACACAAATATTTTTATCAAACCGTTATGGTTAGCGCTGCATGCAGATGTAGTTCAAATTTGGATTACGGTCATTAAATGGCTAGAAAATCACTTAAATGTCTTAAAAAGGGCAAATGACCCCTGAAATTTTCCAAATTATAACATGATAGTTGTATTAGTGCACGTTAACTATAGAATTTTTTTAAGCCCATAAGAGGAAGCTATCGTCCGTTCGTCATCAAACATGCATTGTTCCCTCTCGAAACCACGAGCCGTCTAGTGAGTTCCTCCGGTTTGTGAGGGGTCTGTGTCCAAAATTTCGTCAAACATGCCAATTATTTTAACACATCATCTTGGTAGCATGGCATTACGTCACTCAAGGTTTCATGTGTTTTTGATCTTTTTTATTTTTTGGAATTTGAATGGCATGGCGCTCCTTGCATGTATGTCCAGACCGTGACACCAATATGTTTGAAAATTCCTTCCAATTTACTGCACATGGAATTAACTCACACACAACACTACTGCAGGATGGTGCTAACACGACACTACGATAAGAGACCCTTCGAGAAACTGTGTGCGATGCAATAATCGCAAACGGTGGTGTATGAAAACCGTCAAAAAAGGTGCAAAATGTTTGCGTTGGAGGATGCATCAAACACGGTTCAAATTTTAGTTGTGTGTGCGATGAAGGGCATACGGTTCAGTTCAATTAACTATTTGCGATGAGTAGGAACAAAAGAAACGGGCAACCAGATGAAGGCGTGTGCGATACACAGCATACGGTTCACTCGGGTGAACTGTTTGTGATTAGGCAACACAAAAGAAAGGGGCAAGTAGATGAAGGTGTGTGTGATATACAGCATACCGTTCACTCGGATAAACTGTTTGTGATGAGGCAACACAAAAGTAATGGTCAGCCAGATCAAGGTGTGTGCGATATACGGCATGCGGTTCACTCGGATGAACTGTTTGCGTTGACACAAGAGAACAGAAACGGTTCAACTTAACAAGACGTGTGTGTTGTGCGATGGGATTGCATGTGGTTCACTCGACCCTTGTCGTTAGTGTGTGACCTCTACGGAAACCGTTCGCTCCCCAGGCGCCTCTTCGTGTACCGTGGCAACCGTCCACCAACTATTCGCCTTTCCTTCTCGATTTGGAACTGCTGTCGCACACTAGCTCTTCCTCCCTCCTCCATTTGTCTTCACCCTTCCTTCTGCCATTGTTTGATCATCTTCTCCATGGAGGGAACAAAACCAGAAACGACCCCGTTATTCTTGCCCCAATTTGAATGATAACGCAGTGGAGGAACTCATTGATTGGTGCGACATCATCACCTCCGCTAGCATGGCATGTTCGTTCAAGACCATTCTCGACTCAACTAATAACATCATTACAAGGAACCCAAGGGTCCAGGAGCGGTTTGAACTCCCCTATCTTCTTCATCATGACCCTGCTGACTGGCGTGGGGACGAGGGAAGTCTCGCCTTATGTAAGTTGATGTCACTTGATAATGATACGTATGATGTTAAGATGCCATCGCTTGAGGGCAAGGCTTGGGCGGGCACAAATGGAGATTGGGTTGTTTATATTGGGCACAACTGCGAGTGGGAACTTGTGAATGTGTACACCAGTCACCGGGTTCCACTTCCAAAAATCTCAGACGACTGCCCAGAGGTTGAGAACACCGGTATTCTATGTGAGTTCAAATACGACCATGCTGACTGTCGTCTACGGAATATAGTAATTTGTCAAGTTCCCAACCGCTCTTGGGGTTATAGGAATGCTTCTGTTGTTGCTATCTTCGACAAGCTTGTTGTCGTCCTTCATGGTTCAACTCAATGGATATTGCTCAAAAATCAGTTTCTATACACGGATGAGTACTGTGATGCAATTCAATATGTCGGTCTTGTGTTTGCTGCCACCACTCGTGGCACTATTTTTGCATGGAACCCTTATGATTTCGGTACGTTTGTCTTCCCCCATAATTATAATTGTTTCATCCACATGCATGCGGGTTAGCTAGTTTCCCTTTACTAATTAACCTTATTGTGTTCCCAAGGTCCTGTGAACATTCCACCACCTATACTTGAAAATTTTATTCACGAGCATGAGAACGAGCAGGACCCATATACTTAGTGGCGCCTGGCAACTTATTCCGATGGATCACCTCTTCTTGTCTGTATACAGGGCACTGCTGATGTTACCAAGGAAGCAGGTGTTGTCTCGTATGGTCGCACTCTCCAGACCTATTCCAACATCCGTTGCAGGGTATTCGGGATGGATACTAGTGTACTAGCGCCAACACCTTCTCCCTGGTTCAGTATTGAAAGTCTAGGAGGAAACTCACTCTTCCTTGGACAAAACTATCCAATGATGGTGCAAGGCGATCCAGCTGCTGTTGACACAACGTTACTACCATTTATGAGAGGCAACTGTATCTATACCTCGTACATTACTATGTTTCTGTACCGTCACAATATGGGTCCTGACATATGCTGCTTCAGCCTCGATGATCAGTCATGCGTTGGTCTCGAGATTGACAATAGCTGGCCCTTCCCAGAGAATCACTTCTGGTTCAAAGCAAGCGTTTCCAATGCCGATGAGTGGTTGAGCTGTAGTTCATTCCATCGCTTTGTTATTTGTTGTGTGAGAAAAACTTTACTAGAATGTTTTGCTGGAAATGATCTATAATCCAACGTGTATCCTCATCGTTGTTGTGGGTTGATGACTAGTTGTATGAAATCAATGATACATTTGCATATGCATCCATGAACTCACGCCTGCTAGTGGTGTCCATATGAACAGTGCTAGTGATTTTAGTTGCAAAAATTAGATAGTGCTAGTGATTCGGAGCTGCATATTTTGACAAATCGCAGTGTTACAAGGTTGAAAAATGGCAATGTTACTAGATAAAAAATGTCAATCTTTCTAGTTTGACAAATGGCAACATACCCAAAATGACAGATATGCAAATCTTACCCAATTGTTTGTACGTGGTCGCACACGGGTCATGCAAAACAACCGTTTGCGTTGAAGGGATGCAGAAATCCTGCTCGGCACATTTTCCCTTGGCTTCCTGGGAAGCTGTCGGTTTGCATACGAGTGTTCTAGCTAAAACGTTTGTGATGAGTGTTTTATATTTAGAAACCATTGATGTTTTTTCAAAAGAAAATCATTTGATAACTATGTACATTAATAGAGAAAAAATGCAAGTTTGTTCAAACCATATCTTTCTTTCAGTCCCACTGCGAATTTATATTCATATGACCGAGAATTCGAGATACAGTATTAAACACCAAAAAAACTATTTCCAACAGCGGCGGAGGCGGCGTGCCGCGCCGTCGTTGTCTTTGTCGTCCTCCAAGACGCCGTTGTTGAAGTCTTCAAGGCAGCACAAAATGTTCTTCACTTGTAAATCAAACATCATGTCGTCGCGCGATCGACGGGCGGGGCGCGGGAGGGCGGCAACTAGCGCCGCTGAGAGGTAGTCGTCAACGACAGTGTCCCATGCCGCTGAGGGGGGGCGCACGAGCATGACGGGTGCAGCCAAACGCACGGGGACCAGCATCGCGGTGGGTGGAGGGGCGCGCACGGGCGCGGCGGGTGCAGCCAAACGCACGGGGCCATCGCCATGGTGGGTGGGGGCATGCACGGGCATGGGCATGGGCGCTGGAGCTAGCATGTACAGGAGCTTGCATGGGTCCGTGGAGACCTCGCTGACGCCCGCGGCTTCCAGCTCTGTGATAGTACTCGGCGTCCATCCCGTCAATGCTACGGGGATGGTCGCTGGCGCGGGGATGGGAGCTGTGACGGGAGTGGGGGCAACAACCGCCGTGGCCAGCTCATTCTGGGCCATGTCCATGAGGCCCCATTCCTCCTTATTTTCTATCTCCTCTGGCTCGAAGTCGAC
This sequence comes from Triticum urartu, assembly GCF_003073215.2. NCBI lineage: Eukaryota > Viridiplantae > Streptophyta > Magnoliopsida > Poales > Poaceae > Triticum > Triticum urartu. The sequence continues at coordinate 216,797,817 of NC_053024.1, read as the reverse complement.
TTCACCAAACTTGAAGACTAGTGGCAGATGATCATTCTGCGCCATGGCATTGGTGGAGGTCTGCGGGGGGAGGGGAATGGGAGGCGAACAGTAAGGTCACCCATATTAAGCAGCGGTTCGGGCGCCATTAATGGAGAGGAAGGCGGGCGGCCATGGAAGTCAAAGGGCTCGCTTCCCAGTGAGCCTGCGCAGCGTACATCTCGCGCGCTTCCCGGTGAGCCTGCACATTGGAGGACAGCTTGCACGCCTCTTGGTCAACCTGTGCACTGGACTGCGCTCGCACGCCTCCCGTTCAGTCAAGGTCAAGCAGCTATCCGCACGGCACCTCCTACATCCATTAAAACCAAGACACATGGCGTCACGTGAATGGTTAATAGAACGCACACAGTTTGAATTATACAAACGTTTGAGGTATTAAAGTGGCAGCTATTTTTTCAAAATGCCTTTGTTGGCTGTCATTATTTGAGTGCGCCTTCTCTCAAAATGGACACGAAAAAACCACATCATGTCGGGTGCCATTCCATGATAGCATGCCAAGTTTCATGAATTTCAGACGAGTTTTGGATTTAGTAGAATTTAAAAACCAGGCATCTCAATGTTTTGCCGGCAATCAAAGGTGCCTTGGTGTTTGAAATTCATTCTCATTTCTTGCATGGGACCTAAGCATGCACCCAAGGACACGGATTTGATTTTTCAACCAATTTATCTGCACCGGAGCATGTGCATGTAGTTCAAATTTGAATTATGCACATAAATGCATTGAAAACTCAGTTAATGCATAAAAATGTCCAAAAGAACCCCGAAAAATCACAAAAATTGACACAACACTCTTGTTGTTCTATGTTGACACGGGAAATTTTTTGGAAGCAATAAGAGGTAGTGGATATCGTTTCGTCCCCAAAGTTGGGACGTTTCCTACCGAAACCATGATGCTTGTTGTGAGAAGCTCTGGTTTTGAGAAGCATATACGCAAACCTGCCCCAAACGGGACAATTTTTTTACCGTGGCATGTTGATGCCGCTCCATGAAAGCATGCCAAGTTTCATGAATTTCAGATGAGTTTTGGATTTACTAGAATTTAAAAACGAGGCATCTCAATGTTTTGCCGGCAATCAACAGTGCCCTGGTGTGTGAAATTCATTCCCATTTCTTGCATGGGACCTAAGCATGCACCCAAGGACACAAATTTGATTTTTTTTCAACCAATTTATATGCACCAGAGCATGTGCATGTAGTTCAAATTTAAATTATGCACATAAATGCATCGAAAACTCAGTTAATGCATAAAAATGTCCAAACAAACCCCGAAAAATCCCAAAAATTGACACAACACTCCTGTTGTTCTATGTTGACACGAGAAATTTTCTGAAAGCAATAAGAGGCAATGGATATCGTTTCATGCCCAAAGGTGGGCCGTTCCCTACTTAAACCATCATGCTTGTTGTGAGAAGCTCTGGTTTGTAAGAAGCATATACCCGAACCTACCCCAAATGGGACAATTTTTTAACACGGCATGTTGATGCCACTCCATCATAGCATGCCAAGTTTCATGAATTTCAAACGAGTTTTGGATTTACTAGAATTTAAAAACCAGGCATCTCAACGTTTTGCCGACAAATCAACAGTGCCCTGGCGTTTGAATTTCATTCCCATCTCTTGCATGGGACCTAGAAATTCACCTAAGGACACAAATTAGATTTTACAACCAACCTTAGTGCATTGGAGCATGTGCTTGTAGTTCAAATTTGAATTATGCACATAAATTGCCTAGAAAACCCAGTTAATGCATAAAAATGTCCAAACAAAACCTGAAAAATCACAAAAATTAACACAACACTCTTATTGTTCTATGTTGACACTAGAAAAATTTTGAACGCAATAAGAGGCAATGGATATCGTTTCGTCCCCAAAGGTGGGACGTTCCTTATCGAAACCATCATGCTTGTTGTGAGAAGCTCTGGTTTGTGAGAAGCTTATACCTGAACCTACCCCAAATGGGACAATTTTTTTACCACGGCATGTTGATGCCGCTCCATGATAGCATGCCAAGTTTCATGAATTTCATACGTGTTTTGGATTTACTAGAATTTAAAAACAAGGCATCTCAACATTTTGCCGGCAATCAACAGTGCCCTGGTGTTTGAATTTCATTCCCATCTCTTGCATGGGACCTAGAAATTCACCCAAGGACACACATGTGATTTTTCAACCAACTTTAGTGCATCGGAGCATGTGCTTGTAGTTCAAATTTGAATTATGCACACAAAATGCCTAGAAAACCCAGTTAATGTATAAAAAATGCCAAACGAACCCTGAAAAATTCCAAGATTGAACACAACACTCCTGTTGTTCTATATTTACACTAGAAATTTTTTGAAAGCAATAAGAGGCAATGGATAACGTCCCATCACCAAAGGTGGTCCGTTCCCTATCGAAACCATCATGCTTGTTGTGAGAAGCTCTAGTTTGTGAGAAGCTTATACCCGAACCTGCCCCAAATGGGAGAAAATTTTCACCACGGCATGTTGATGCCGCTCCATGATAGCATGCCAAGTTTCATGAATTTCAGACGAGTTATGGATTTACTAGAATTTAAAAACCAGGCATCTCAACGTTTTGCCGGTAATCAACAGTGCCATGGTGTTTGAATTTCATTCCCATCTCTTGCATGGGACCTATAAATTCACCCAAGGACACACATGTGATTTTTCAACAAACTTTGGTCCATTGGAGCATTTGCTTGTAGTTCAAATTTGAATTATGCACATAAAATGCCTAGAAAACCCAGTTAATGTATACAAAAGGCCAAACGAACCCCGAAAAATTCCAAGATTGAACACAACACTCCTGTTGTTCTATGTTGACACAAGAAAAAATTTGAAAGCAATAAGAGGCAACGGATATCGTCCCATCCCCAAAGGTGGTACGTTCCCTATCGAAACCATCATGCTTGTTACGAGATGCTCTGGTCTGTGAGAAGCTTATACCCAAATCTGTCCCAAATGGGATAAAATTTTCACAACGGCATGTTGATGCGCTCCATGATAGCTTGCCAAGTTTCATGAATTTTAGACGAGTTTTGGATTTACTAGAATTTAAAAACCAGGTATCTCAACATTTTGCCGGCAATCAACAGTGCCCTGGTGTTTGAAATTCATTCCCATCTCTTGCATGGGACCTAGAAATTCATCCAAGGACACACATGTGATTTTCCAACCAACTTTAGTGCATTGGAGCATGTGCTTGTAGTTCAAATTTGAATTATGCACATAAAATGCCTAGAAAACCCAATTAATGTATAAAAAAGGCCAAACAAACCCCGAAAAATTCCAAGATTGAACACAACACTCCAATTGTTCTATGTTGACACTAGAAATTTTTTGAAAGCAATAAGAGGAAACGGATATCGTCCCGTCCCCAAAGGTGGTACGTTCCGTATCGAAACCATCATGCTTGTTGTAAGAAGCTCTTGTTTGTGAGAAGCTTATACCTAAACCTGCCCCAAATGGGACAAAATTTTCACCACGGCATGTTGATGCCGCTCCATGATAGTATGCCAAGTTTCATGAATTTCAGATGAGTTTTGGATTTAGTAGAATTTAAAAACCAGGTATCTTAATGTTTTGCCGGTAATCAATAGTGTGCTGGTGTTTGAAATTCATCCCCATCTCTTGCATGAGACCTAGAAATTCAACCAAGGACACACATGTGATTTTTCAACCAACTTTCGTGCATTGGAGCATGTTCTTGTAGTTCAAATTTTAATTATGCACATAAAATGCCTAGAAAACCCAGTTAATGTATAAAAAAGGCCAAACGAACCCCGAAAAATTCATTCCCATTTCTTGCATGGGACCTAAGCATGCCCTGAAGGACACAGATTTGATTTTTCAACCAATTTGTATGCACCATAGCATGTGCATGTAGTCTAATTTTCAATTGTGCACCTGAAATTTCTAGAAACCAGTTTAATGTATGAAATGTCCAAACGAACCCTGAATAATTCCAATTCTTTTACGACACACATATAGTTGCATGTTCACTACAGATAAAAGGTCTAGAAATTCAAACAGCGTCCATTGCCGATGTGACCCCATTTTGTAATTCAAATCAAGTAGATCTCACACAATTTATTATCACCAACCGTGTGAGATGTAGTACAAAATATATTGGAGCACTGTCGGTGTATAGTATGCCTATGGCTTATGCGAGAAGGTGCGTCGGCTACAGTCCATAGCCGGCATGTCAAGCACACTAGCTCGCTCCCCCAAAACTCCCGCCTCTGCATCCCTCGCAATCTTGAAAATATCTACCGCCTGGAAGGTTTTAATGTTTGATAGCACATGATTAGTATGTGTGGACCGTGTGCGATGTCTGTTAATCCCGCTCTGCTTCAGTCCCTTGATTCAAATTTTCAGTAGCCTCGGCATTTTACTCCCGCCTCTACATCCCTCGCAATCTCAAAAATATCTGCTCGCCCTTGATCCAAATTTTCAGTAGCCCTGCCTTGTTACTCCCACCTAGTAAAATTTTCAGTTGCCGCAGTATTTCCTCAAACACAACCTCTACTCACACAGACGCACCCAATCCTCGAAACCATTGGTAGGTCGCCGCCATCGCCGGCGCCTCCATCCTCAACCTCTGCCTGTGTGCCGAGGAGCTTGAGTAGCCAATGGCCAAAAAGAGGTTTATCGCGGCCTTTTCGCCCGACGCTGGCGAGGTGGCCGCCGAGGTGTCCCCGTCGTCCTCCGCGGGCCTGATCCGCCGTCGCCGATCCCCTGATCCGCCTGCCGCCACGCCCCTACGCCGGTTCGAGGACTTCCCCATCCTCCCCCGGACCCAGCAACCGACAAAGTCCTACCTCGGGGTCTGGCAGCGGCAGTGGGTGACGTGGGTCGCCGAGGTTACAGATTGAGAGACCCACACCCGCCGGTGGCTCAGTAGCTTCCACACGGCCGAGCTGGCACCATGGAGTACGATCGCTGGCAGGTCCGCTACCATGGCGTGGCGGCTAGGCTCAATTTCCCCTTCGGCACATGTCCGGTCCACCTCGTTCTGTCGGAGCCAGGGGTGGTGAGCTCGGCTATGGCGCAGGAGGACCGCCAGGCATGGGAGCACCTCAAGGCCGAGGCCGCCGCCAATACCTACATGCAAGAGCTCCACCGGCAGCACCCGGAGCTCGTGGAGGCGGAGCGAGCGATCTTTGCCGGCGCGGAGGGCGGTGAGGTTATCACGCTCTCCTCCGATGATGAGGTAGAAGCCGGCAAGGATGGCGGCGCGGAGGGCGGCGAGGTTATCACGCTCTCCTCAGATGACGAGGTCGAAGGTGGTGGCAATGGTGGCGCCGAGGGCATCGAGGTGGGCCCCGAGGACGAGGAGAACGACATCGACGAGTGGAGGAGTGCCTTCCCCCACGACCTCGACGACGGTACTGGCCTGGACCCGTCTCGCGGCACACCATACATGACGAGGAAGGATTGGCTTGACCTCTACTTCAACCGAAAGTAGTTTAGCTTAGTTTAAATTTATGTTTTATGTCCAGTTATGCAAAACTATCTATGTTTATGTTTGAATGCATGCTACTTTCGGTTGAACCTGCTTTGAACTTGATTAAATTCACACAGTTGCCGTTTGCAAAGCGTGTGTGATGTCAGACACTATCACATACGGTGCGGGAAAACTAAATGTGTGTGATTGTCTACCTATCGTACACGGTTTATAATCATGAATTGTTTGTGATGTGCCAGGCATCATAAAACTCCCATGCCTAGAATCTTCCTGGAAAACTCTCGTGCCTGGAATCTGCCTGGTTTTAGGTAGAACCACAAAACTCCGACTGTGATGGCAATGTGAGCACAAACGAGTAGCAAGGATGAAGAGTTTGGGATATTCAAGATATAGGAAACGGTTATAGGGACAACTGTATGCATCAAGGCTCCCTATCCCCGATGGTTTCTGGGTCGTGTGGGAAGGACCCCCCTACCGCCCACCCTCACTTGGCGACGGTTCAAAATACCGTTGCGGAAAGGGGTTAAAAACCATTTGTTTAGGACCGATGCGCACCAGTGCAAGTACACAAAAAAGATTTTTCAAACTGTTATGGTTAGCCGTTGCATGTAGATGTAGTACAAATTTGAATTCTGGTCATTAAATGGCTAGAAAATCACTTAAATGTCTTTAAAAGGTCAAATGACCCCTAGAATTTTCCAAATTTTCACATGACAGTTGTATTAGTGCATGTTAAATGTAGAAAAAATTGAAGGCCAAAAGAGGAAGCTATCTCATGTTCGTCATCAAACAGACATTGTTCCCTCTCAAAAACACGAGCCTTCTAGTGAGTTGCTACGGTTTGTGAGGGGTGTGTGTCCAAACTTTCGTCAAATAGGCCAAATTTTTTTACCACATCATCTTGGTGGAATGACATTACATCAAGCAAAGTTTCATGTGTTTTTGATCATTTTTTTAATTTTTTGGAATTAAAATGCCATGGCACTCCATACATGTGTCCATGCCGTGACACCAATATGTTTGAAAACTCCTTCTAATTTACTGCACATGGAATTAACTCGCACACAAGTACACAAATATGATTTTTCAAACCGTTATGGTTAGCTATTGCATGTAGATGTAGTTCAAATTTAAATTATGGTCATTAAATGGATAGAAAATCACTTAAATGTCTTTCAAAGGTCAAATGACCCCTAGAATTTTCCAAATTTTCACATGACAGTTGTATTAGTGCACATTAAATGTAGAAATAAATTGAAGGCCGTAAGAGGAAGCTATCTCCCGTTCGTCATCAACCATGCATTGTCCCTCTCGGTACCACGAGCCTTGTAGTGAGTTGCTCCGGTTTGTGAGGGGTGTGTGTCCAAACTTTCGTCAAACAGGCCAATTTTTTTACCACATCAGCTTGGTGGCATGATAGTACATCAAGCAAGGTTTCATGTTTTGCTGATCAATTTTTAATTTTTTGGAATTAAAATGCCATGGCACTCCATGCATGTGTCCATGCCGTGACACCAATATGTTTGAAAATTTGTTGCAATTTACCGCACATGGAATTAGCTTGCACCCAATTACACAATTATGATTTTTCAAACCGTTATGGTTAGCTGTTGCATGTAGATGTAGTTCAAATTTGAATTACGGTCATTAAATGGCTAGAAAATAACTTAAATGTCTTTAAAAGGTCAAATGACCGCTAGAATTTTCCAAATTTTCACATGACAGTTGTATTAGTGCAAGTTAAATGTAGAAAACATTTGAAGGCCGTAAGAGGAAGCTATCTCCCGTTCGTCATCAAACATGCACTGTTCCCTCTCGAAAACAACGAGCCTTCTAGTGAGTTGCTCCAGTTTGTGAGGGGTGTGTGTCCAAACTTTCGGCAAACATGCCAATTTTTTTACCACATCATCTTGGTGGCATGACATTACATCAAGCAAGGTTTCATGTGTTTCTAATCTTTTTTAAATTTTTTGAAATTTAAATGCCATGGCACTCCATGCATGTGTCCAGGGCGTGAGACAATATGTTCGAAAATTCCTTCCAATTTACTGCACATGGAACTAACTCGCACACAAGTACACAAATATGATTTTTCAAACCATTATGGTTAGCTGTTGCATGTACATGTAGCACAAATTTGAATTACAGTAATTAAATGGCTAGAAAATCACTTAAATGACTTAAAAGGTAAAATGACCCCTGAAATTTTCCAAAATTTAACATGACAGTTGTATTAGTACTACAAATTTTCTCGTACATTTAAAACACCATTCGTTGCCACTTTACTCCAAATTCGTCTTTCACAGCTAATAAAAAATATCAACAACATCACACACAGTTTTTTGTAGGAACTATTTGCGATGAAAATTCGTGGGTCTATTTAAGTCTTCCTCCTTAAGCTTCACCGGCTCGTCTATTCCTGTACCGGCAACCCCCGAATTCATGAATCTCGATCCCCATTCCTGCAACCCCTTCTTACAAAGATGACACCATAGAAACGCTTCGTGAAGGCCCGTACGGTGGCCGCGTCCTCCCTGAGCACCGCCGCCTGTGCCGAGAGCGCGGCCGCCTATGCCGAGAGTGCCACCGCATCCGCATTGAGCATGCCAGCATCAGTCGAGAGGGTGTCTGCGGCAGCCAACAGGGCAGCTGCAGCAGCCGAGACGGTTGTAGCTGCTGCTGCGACAGTGACTACAAACACCGAGAGCGCTCGAGCTGCCGTCCGTGCCGCCGATGTCGCCCTGGCCCGGGTCAAGGCCATCCACACCAAGATCGAGGAGGCACACGCCAAGATATTCCAGGCCACCTCGGAATCCAGCATGCAACCCACGTCCGAAAAGGCGGCGGTGGCCATGGAGCACCTGCTTCCTCATGATATCGCCGAGCGGGAGCTGGAGATGCAGAAGGCGGCGGAGATCGAGGAGCGTCAGGAGGAGGAGTTGCGCGTGGTTGAGGTCGAGGTAGAGAAGAGTCTGTCCGCCGAGGAATCAGCGGTGGAGTACCAACGCGAGCTATGGTGCAGCCAATACTACGAGTACTACAACCTTGAGGGCGCGCCGAGGACGAGGACGAGGACGCGGTCGACTTCGGCAAGGGGGACCCGAAGTCCACCAACGGCGGCATGTCGCCATGACAAGTCATCGACGTCTCATCTCACACCGGCGATGCATAGGCCGGCGTGGCGGCGGTTTTGTTAAAATTATGCGTACTTAGGCTTTGTTTTTAATGTTGGTATTTTGTTAGAGAAACGTTTAGGTGAACTGGCTCTGTTTAATTACTAAAATTTCTTGATTCAGTAAGTGTGGTCTATGTGTTGTACGCTCTTTTGTGTGCCCAAATTAGCAAGAAATGTTAAATTATGCAATGACATGGATGAGGACAGTACCCAGGGAAATTTCCACCAAAATTTGAATTATCAAACTCATCCCATGCGCGTAAAGCAGAAGAATCATTTGCGGTGCACACAATCGTTGAAAGTGAATGGTGTCCGGCGGCACCACGCGCAAAGTTTCCCTCCACATTTTGAAATTTTTGGCCTACCGCCGAAATATCTACCCCCTTCCCCACCCCCTTTTCTCCCTGACCACAAGTCACATTTCCCCTGCTTCCTCCTTCCTTCCTTCCTAAGCTATAGCCACTTCCTCGCTTGCTTCCTCGCTCTCGTCGTCTCGCATCCTTCCGTTGGGGTCGCCATGGTCTTCTTCAATGACCTCTCCAGCGGTTCCTCCTCCAACGATAACTCCTTCACCACCCGGCTATGCCTCTATTCTCTCTCTCTCTCTCAGGTCAATGAAGGATTTTAACCTGGTGGTCGATTTGAGTCATTTATTCCTCTTGTAGCTCCCTAGGACCATCAGTTGCAACGAATGGAGCGGGTGGCTGAAGATCTGTCTGCTTGTTGTCACCATCAACCTCCATGCATTAAGCTAGTTGCATTTGAATCTGTGGACAGTGGGAGGAAGTTTCTGGCATGTGCAGAGAAGGTTATCCCCACTTTCGTTGTTAAAAATCATTTGTTAGATGTGATTCAGACACTATCACGGTCCCAATCCATTCATACCACACCTTCAACCAAACGCATCCCAAGACAGTGTCACAGTTTGTACCTAGTATCTAAAAATGTGCCATTAGAAAATTATTTGGCACCGCTTCAACAGTTTGTGCGGCCAACTTTGGTCCACACATCCAATCAGCCAAGGAGTAAAATACTAAATCTGTATGGCATGAAGGAACTGGGCATCGGAGCAACTAGGTGCTTTGGAGTCCGGGTCCCTGATTTTTTTTGCTGCATCGGCTCACCAGTGCAGGGCACTGGTGCGAAATGTAGCAACAGTTGTCTTTACACCTGTTTTGGCATACATAGTGGACGGCCTTAGTGCTATTAGTTCTATGTTACTAGATTTGTGCATGTACACACCTGTTGGTATCAATTTGTTGTCATCCAAACACTGTCGCTATGCTGTTGCAGTTATATTTAGCTTCCTCATAAAATATTCAATTTGTTATTTACAGTACATGAGTAAGAACTTGTAGCATTATTGTAGTTAATTATAGCTTCTAATGTTTCAGAATTTGGTTGTTGTCTCAGTAGCAATTAATTCATTTTCACATTGATCTTTTTGAGAAGATATGTCATAATTAACCTGTTTCTTCAGTTTTTCAAAATAAGTATTGGTGATTTTCTATGTTGCTATAAACCCATTTCCCCTACAATTTTTACTGATCTAGTTTTAAATATTATAGAATGAACGGAAGTGTTCTTACCTGGAGTGGGTTGATCAAGAGTGGCCACGGTCTTTGAAGATGTGCCTAGCAAAGCTCTAGAGCAAGTATGAGGAAGAGAATAGAGGTAGGCTTAGAGAAAGTGTTCTCAACACTGAATAATATTTGAAGATGCGGGATAAAAAGAGGAAGGTGGAGAATGAGCTCAGATTTTTTTAAACCATACTTTGCCTAGATGGTGTTCACAAAGGAGGAGGCACTTTACCAGTTGGCCAGTGCAAAACAGGTTCTTACTGAACTAAAAGCAGAGGTGGATAAGACGAGCCTAGATGATCTCGAATATATTGTTCTAATATTGTTCTTATGAAGCTGAACTAGCTATATGTTGTATTGTGCTTGTAGCGACCCGACCCGAATGGATCAAGTGCTCTGTGCTGAGGTGTCATCCCTGGATCAGTAATGCTGACACCACACAGTACATCGAAGGATTTATAGCAGAGTGGCAATCACACACTTATTACATCGTTGTCTCAAAAGAGAACTTATTACAATAAATATGGCTTAAGGCCATCTATTGTCGATAACAGCGGAAGACTCGGAAGATAAATGGGTCCATCAACTCCAACGGCATCACTGAGTATAGAACCACGACCTAAAAGCACCTTAATTGTCATCTGAAAAGTCTGCAACATGAAGGTTGCAGCCCGAAAACGGGTCAGCACATGGAATATGCTGGCAATGTAACACATAGAGAGTAATGGAATGAAACAGCTATACTATATGCATATATGGCTGGTGGAAAGCTCTATGGTTACAGTTTTGCGTAAAGCCAGTTTTTCCCTACTGCAAAGGAATAAATTTTATTTAACTATCATGGTGGTTGTTAAACATCGAGAATGGTTGACAGCATTCTGATCCCAATTAAGTAATTTAAAACCCAACAACATTAATTAGAAGTAACATGATGAGATTCACATGATATTCAAGTACTAGATACTCAAGTTGTCCATAACCGGGGACACGGCTAATCATGATTAGTTTATACACTCTGCAGAGGGTTGCGCACTTTTCCCCACAAGACTCGATCGCCTCCGTTTGGTTTCTCGCACTACAGGGTGTTTGAGAAGACGGATGACCGAGACACAGTCTTTCAGAAGCGCTAGCACCTTACATGTGGGTAGACCGGTACACCTACTTTCCCCTACATCTGCTAGTCTACCCGTAAGAGTTCGCACGACTTAGTCAACTATGCCAGAGCCCATAATGGCTTGTGGCTGCACACGGAAGTTTCTAGCATGAAAGATCTTATGATCCCTTTGAGCCTGGGTGGCGGTCCGAAATAAAAACAGGCAAGTCCTGATAGACATCAGGTGCCTCAATCCACCCAGATGTGTGTTTAAGTTGCCACCTTAGATAAACCCTTAATTATCAATCTCACATCTGTCATGGATATCACTCACCCAATCCATGTCTACTAGCATAGCATGGCATAATAAGCAAACGTAGAAGTAACTCCCAAAGGTTTGATAATAATACAGGTGATAGGTACTACCTCATCTACTTCCCATCCCACAGTTTAATTAGATCCTAATCATGCAATGTGAGAGGATTGATCTAATGCAATAAAACATGGGTTGTAGAAAAAGGAATGATCAAAGTGTTACTTGCCTTGCTGATGATCCGCGAGACCTAGGGTTTCGAAGTAACAAGCGGCGCAATCCGGGTGATCTAACGCAGACAAACAACAAGCACACAATAAGTACTCATCTAATGCACAGGTAAAACTCGAACAAGAGAACGAACCAGAAAGTTCAATTTAAGAACTCCGGTTGCAAAGAAAGAAAGAACCGAACAAAGAAACGGAAAACAAACGGCGGAAGAAAACAACTTGGTTCTAGCAAGTTGAAACTAGGTCAAATTTTACCATAGCAAAAGCTTGTTCAAGTTGATTAGACGGAACGACGGTTTTGAAACGGAACTCCAGGCGCTTAAATCACCTGATTCCGATAAACGAGCGGGAAGAAAGACTAGAACGAGGATCGGATCTGAGATCACGATCGCGGAATAAAACCGACGAGAAAGAAAACGAAGAGCGGTTAAATGAACGGACGTCGTTAACCGGGAAAGAATCGGTGATCACGTTCGTTGAGACGAACGGTCCGAAAGAAGAACGAGAACCGATCTAGGGTTTTCGGCAAAGAAACTGAAAAAGAAACGGAAAACCGATCTAGGGTTTTCGGAAAAGAAACCGAAAAAGAAACGGAAAACCGATCTAGGGTTTCGGAAGAAAACCGAAACAAAAACCGGAAGAAAAAGAAAAGAATCGGAGAGAAAACGAAACAGTTCTTTTAGGAAAAACTGGACTGGGGAAGAAAAAGAGAGGCGCGGCGCGGGGCAACCTCTGGCGAGGCGGAACTCCGGCGACGGCGGGGCAAGGGCGGCGGCGGCGGCTAGGCGGCGGCGGCAGCAGCTAGGGGCGGCGGCGGCTATAGGCGGCGGCTGCTAGCGGCTATAGGCGGCGGGGCTGGCGGCTATAGGTGGCGGCGGCTTGGGAGGAGAGGGGGGGTGTGGGGTATTTATATAGGTGAGGGGGGGTGTAGATGCTTGGGCAAGGGGCAAGGGGGGCGCCGGCCTAGAGTCCTACTAGGACATGGCCTAGGGGGGGCGGCGGCTGGCGCTGGCGCGCAGGGCGGCTGGCGGCTGGGCCGGCCGGCTGGGCCCTTGGCCCAGGCGGGGCGCTGCTCTTTTTTTAAACGGTTACGCGCGCAGAAAAACAAAAGAAAGAAAATCTAAACGAACTCCAAAATCTCTAAAGTAAATTTTCCCCGACTTCTAAAAATGAGTCGAACAAAATGAACTTTTCTCCAGGCCTAAAATGCAATTTTCGAAAACGCGCATTTTTCCCTATCCAAATAAAAAGCAAACAAAACTCCGGAAAATCCAAAATTTGATTTATTTATTAAATCTCCATTTTTTTTCCTAAATTTGGGAAAGTCATATTATTCCCTCTCTCATATTTTTGATGTGGGAAAAATAATTGAAGATGAAATAAATAAATCAAATGATCCTCTTTTCATATTTGAGTAAACTCTCAAATATGAAAATAACGAAATCTCCAACTCTCTCCGAAGGTCCTTGAGTTGCGTGAAATTTCTAGGATCGACCAAAAAGAAAGAAAATATGATATGCGTGATGATCTAGTGTATAACATTCCAAATTGCAAATTTGGGATGTTACAGTGCTATTTTTAGGTAGCTACCATACTGTGATGTTAAAATATATTTATGTTCCTGATATGAAATTGGCAAACAGTTGTTTGATATGAAATGTGAATTTGTGTAATACTGGAATTATTAATTGTAAACTAATAAATGTGCTAAATGGGTCATGGAACTTTGCAAATGGTTCTAGTAGTAAAAGCGCTTGTGATGGATAGCCCAATGCCACACAGTTTTCTTCATCAAATCATGTGTGATGTAGTTGAATAAAAGCAAATGATTAACCGAAGCAGAGCGTGTGTGATAGTTACACCTATCACACATGAGCATATACATAAAACTATGTGGGATGCACATCCGAACGGAAACGTTTTCCCTAGATTGACTGTGTGGGATGTACATACGAACGGAAATGTTTCCCTAGATTGACTGTGTGGGATGTACATAAGAACGGAAACGTATTCCTTGGATTGACTATGTGGAATGTACATAACAAATGGAAACATTTGTTTGGGGCTGACTGCGTGGGATGTACTTACGACCGGAACCGATTGGGCCTGTATAATCGTATTTGATCCCTCGCCTATCGTACACGACCTCATTTTGCCGAGCATGTGTGCTAGGAGAGCCTTTCCCCGATGGTTTCTAGGTCGTGTGAGAAGGACCCCCGCCCCTATCGCAGTCACTCACTAGGCGGCGGTTCAACACGCCGTCGCAGAAAGGGGTTAAAAACTGTTTGTATAGCACCTTGTTGTACGAGTGCTACTGTTGTTGTTACTATTTCTATTGAAGGAAATATGCCATAGAGGCAATAATAAAGTTGTTATTTATATTTCCTTATATCATGATAAATGTTCATTATTCATGCTAGAGTTTTATTAACCGGAAACTTAGTACATGTGTGAATACGTAGACAAAACAGAGTGTCCCTAGTATGCCTCTACTTGACTAGCTCGTTAATCAAAGATGGTTAAGTTTCCTGACCATAGACATGAATTGTCATTTGATGAATGGGATCACATCATTAGAGAATGATGTGATGGACAAGACCCATCCGTTAGCTTAGCATAATGATAGTTAAGTTTTATTGCTATTGCTTTCTTCATGTCATATACATATTCCTTTGACTATGAGATTATGCAACTCCCGAATACCGGAGGAACACCTTATGTGCTATCAAATTTCACAACGTAACTGGATGATTATAAAGATGCTCTATAGGTATCTCTGAAGGTGTTTGTTGGGTTGGCATAGATCGAGATTAGGATTTGTCACTCCGAGTATCGGAGAGGTATCTCTGGGCCCTCTCGATAATGCACATATCATAATAAGCCTTGCAAGCAAAGTGACTAATGAGTTAGTTGCGGGATGATGCATTACGGAACAAGTAAAGAGACTTACTGGTAACGATATTGCACTAGGTATGAAGATAGCGATGGTCGAATCTCTGGCAAGTAACATACCGATGACAAAGGGAATAACGTATGTTGTAATTACGGTATGACTGATAAAGATCTTCGTAGAATATGTGGGAACCAATATGAGCATCCAGGTTTCGCTATTGGTTATTGAGCGGAGAGGTGTCTCAGTCATGTCTACATAGCTCTCGAACCCACAGGGTCCGCACGCTTAACGTTCAATGACGATTTTGTATTATATGAGTTATGTTATTTGGTGACCGAATGTTGTTTGGAGTCCCGGATGTGATCACAGACATGACGAGGAGTCTCGAAATGGTCGAGAGGTAGGGATTCATAGATAGGACGATAGTATTCGGACACCGGAAGTGTTCCGGGGGTATCGGGTACGTATCGGGTCACCGGAAGGGGTTACGGGCAACTCCCGGCAAGCTATATGGGCCTAATGGGCCAAGAGAGGGATAGACTAGACCCAAAAGGGGCTGGTCCGCCCGCTATAGGCTGAATAGGAGGAGAAGGAAAGGAAGGGAAGGGAGAAGGAAAGGGGAGGATTCAGCCTCCCCCTTTCCTTCCCCTCCCCCCTCTCTTTCCTTCCCCCTCCGATGGATATGGAAGGGGGGAGGCCGACTTGAAGGAGGCACCCAAGTAGGATTACTCCTACTTGGGGCACCCCTTGCAGCTCCTCTCCCTCTCCCACCTATATATATGTGGGGGCACCGCTAGAACACACAACATTGATTCCTAACCGTGTGCGGCGCCCCTCTCCAAAGTTTACGTCTCCGGTCATATTGTCGTAGTGCTTAGGCGAAACCCTGCGTGGATCACTTCACCATCACCGTCATGATGTCGCTTGAAGCTGTATTGTATTGTTGCCATCGAGGATAAAAAGATGGGGTTTATATCATATTGCATGAGTTTATCCCTCTACATCATGTCATCTTGCTTAAGGCGTTACTCTATTCTTATGAACTTAATACTCTAGATGCATGTTGAATAGCGGTCGATGTGTGGAGTAAGAGTAGTAGATGCAGGCAGGAGTCGGTCTACTTATCACGGACGTGATGCCTATATACATGATCATACCTAGATATTCTCATAATTATTCACTTTTCTATCAATTGCTCGACAGTAATTTGTTCACCCACCGTAATACTTATGCTATCTTTAGAGAAGCCACTAGTGAAACCTATGGCCCCTGGGTCTATTATCCATCATACAAGTTTCCAATCTATTTTATTTTGCAATCTTTACTTTCAATGTATATCATAAAAATACCAAAAATATTTATCTTATTATTATTATCTCTGTCGATGTCAAAACCGGCGGATCTCGGGTAGGGGGTCCCGAACAGTGCGTCTAAGGCGGATGGTAATAGGAGGCAGGGGACATGATGTTTACCCAGGTTCGGGCCCTCTTGATGGAGGTAATACCCTACGTCCTTCTTGATTGTTCTTGATGATATGAGTATTACAAGAGTTGATCTACCACGAGATCATAGAGGCTAAACCCTAGAGGCTAGCCTATGGTATGATTGTATGTTTTCCTACGGACTAAACCCTCTGGTTCATATAGACACCGGAGGGGGCTAGGGTTACACAGAGTCGGTTACAAGGGAGGAGATCTACATATCCGTATTGCCTAGCTTGCCTTCCACACCAAGGAGAGTCCCATCCGGACATGGGATGAAGTCTTCAATCTTGTATCTTCATAGTCCAATAGTCCGGCCAAAGGATATAGTTCGGCTATCCGGACACCCCCTAATCCAGGACTCCCTCAGTAGCCCCCGAACCAGGCTTCAATGATGATGAGTCCGGCACGCAGTATTGTCTTCGGCATTGCAAGGCGGTTTCCTCCTCCGAATACTCCATGGAAGATTTTGAACACAAGGATAGTGTCCGGCTCTGCAAAACAAGTTCCACATACCACCGTAGAGAGAATAATATTTCCACAAATCTAATCTGCTAACACGTTTTGACATCATGACATCATGCCATGGCCCGGTCATTATTCGAACCGTTTTTCTCAACCGGCACCGCACATATCGCGAGGCGGTTTTCTTGACACATCTTGTCAAAGAAGAGATCGTGTTCTCCTTATTACGGGATTCTCATCAATACGGATATGGGGAATAAGCGATTTTACCAGGCAAGTGGGGAGGCGCATCGCCTCCTCCGCCCTTATAAAGGGACAAAGATTCACTCTTTTCACCCACGCCTTCTTCCTCCTCGCTTATCCATTCCCGCACACTCGAGCTCTAGCGCCCAAGCTCGCGTTCTTATTCTCAAACCACTCCAAGCATGTCCGGAGCAGGAGGCAAGTGGACGGTCTCCTCCGTCACGGAGGAGAACATCATAAAGTTACGGGAAGCCGGATATCTGGCCGCGGATATCGCGCACCGGCTGCCAGATGAAGGGCAGATCATCCCAACGCCCAAACCCCATGAGAGGGTAGTTTTTCTTACCCACTTTGTCCGCGGACTGGGATTTCCACTCCACCCGTTTGTCTGCGGGCTCATGTTCTACTACGGGCTGGATTTTCATGATCTGGCCTCCAATTTCATCCTCAACATCTCGGTGTTTATCGTCGTGTGCGAGGCCTTGGTGGGCAAGATGCCTAATGTCACCTGGCTTGAAGGCTCCTATGTGGAGACCATAAAGGGGTGGCAATCGGGGTGGTTCTACATCACTGAGCCGCGTGACACCAACTGGGTGACGGCCCCCAAATTCCGATCTGGAATCCCCACACGGCTCACCTCCTGGAAAGAGAAGGGCCTGTCCTGGGGTTCCTCGGTATAGCTGACCGGACTCCAGACCTGCATCAAGAAGATGATGAGCAAGAAAATCAAGCTCGTCAACATGGTCCAGGTCATGCTCTTCCGCCGGATCCTCTCGTGTCAACAACGGGTATTCAACTTGTGGGAGTTCAACCCGGCCAAGCACCAAACGCTGCGAGAGCTCTACGACATGAGGCACGAGGACATCTGGAGGGTGCTGTTCAAGGGCACCGAGGTACTCATGCCCTCATCGAGGACCGCGGACTCAGAGCAAAGTGCCGCGCCAATCCAGTAAGTTTTTATACTTCACAGGGTATCCATTTGCCCCAGTTTAATTATGTGCGGGATCTAAGCCTTCCATGCCTTTAACAGGACTGGGTGAAGACAGCGGAGCAAATAGGTTGCCCCGCCCCCCTGCCGGAAGATCCTGTAGATGTTCTCCTAACGGAGATGCTGGTTCCGGCACCTTACGAGGTGCCGGTGAAGAAGGCCAAGAAGAAGGCCGCGGGGACACGAAAGGGTCTCCGGCGCAAGGTTGTATCGGACTCATCGTCCGATAACTCCGACGCGCCCTCCTCCCACAAAAACGAGGAGGAGGAAGAGGAAAGTTCTCCCCCCAGCTGGGGGAGACAAGAAAAGGAAGGCCGACCCAACCGGGGAGGTCGAAGGGTCCAAGAAGGGCAGGACCCTCCCTTCGGACTGCTCCACGACAGCCGCCTACAGTGGCGACGAGTGGCTACCCAGGGTCAAGCCCCTGGCAAAGTCGTAAGTATCTGGACACCATAGTAATTCTTGGTATGTTTTACTGCACTTCTTCTCCTCATGCCGAACATGATTATGCAGTCTGTCCCGAGCTCATCTTGACGTATCTTCGTCGAGTGGTTCGTTGGACTCGTCGGATATGAACAGCGGTTCTCTTCCGACCGCCTCCACCCCTTTCCCTGCGGACAACATCAAGGAGTTTTCTCAACAGGCACCGGGCCTAGGGGAGGCAGTCCTGGGGGCACCTCAAGGCGACCTTCCGGACCCTGGGCGCAAAGGGAGACGGACTCCCATGGGCTCCAGGTTCGGCCCCCAGCCAAACACTGCACCGGAATCTTTGGTGGTTCCGGAGTCCGGCGGGCGAACCCCCGTTAAGGGGGGCAAGCCGCCAGTGCTGGTGTCCTCTGTCTATCCAGAGGCACCGGACAACTTGCTGGAAGCGCTTCGTGGCGCTTCCATCGACGAAGTGCACCGTACTATCATGAGTACGGTGATCGAGAAAGTTCAGTCCGCCAAAAACGGACTGACTGAAGCTGGCGCCAGCCTCCTAACAGGCTTTCAGGTAAGCAATCAAAATATAAGAAAATATTACCGCATAGATAGTAGCCCCTGATGCTCTGTTCGGCGTTCGAGTAGAAAGGCCGAATAGAGGAACAAATGATGACTCAGGAGTCTAATCAGAATATATCTATGTATATGTGCAGGCTTCACTGCTGGCCGCTGCCGCATGTACTGTGGAGGTCTCTGCGCTGAAGCAGGACCTGGAGTGGTCCAAGAACGAGCTTGGCCTTACGAAGAGGCAGCTCGAGGAGAGCAAAGGTAAGCAATACCTTGTCTATATAAAATAAAAGAAATTCAGGTGTAAAGTAATAGGATCATCATGAATTTTCCAGGAGCCACGACCGAAGTGGCGACCCTAAAGAAGGCGTTGTCCGAGGCCGAAGACAAAGCGTCCGAGGAGCGCATTGAGCGGGAGAAACAAGAAGGCCGAGTGGGCGAGGTGCAGCAAGAGCTTGAGGCTCTCGCCAAGAAACATGAGTCCTTGGAGCTTGACTCTAAGGCGCAAAAGTCCGTGCTTGAGAAGGCGCTCGAAAGCGCCCGGAGCGCCAAGGCTGAAGCCCAGAAGGCCCTCCAGGAGATTGATGCGGTGAAGAAGATAGCAGCGGGCAAGGCATTCATTATGCAAAGCAAGCATGTGAAGGAAACTTTCCTTTTTCTTACCCGAGTTCGGAGCTCTCCAGGAGCGTTTGCAGATCTTTCCCGCAGTGTACTGGATGCCGCGGAGTTTTACCGAGCTGAGGAGGGGAGCTCGACAGAGAAGTTGTTCTGGTCTCAGTATACTCGGACCAAACACCCCGTGCCCTAGAGCGACCAGCTGAAGCAGTTGGTCGAGCTTCACAAGGCGGCCAAACAAGCCATGAGGAGCCTTATAGTCCGGATGTGGCCTGGCGAGCCCATGTCCGGCAGCTACTTCGGTCTGGTGAGGCGGCTCGTCGACACCTGCCCACGGCTTGAAGTCATAAAGTGGTCCATCTGCATCAAGGGTGCGCGCAGTGCTTTTGCCCGGGTGAAGGTGCACTGGGAAAAGCTGGACGCCGTGAAGCTGGTGAAGGAGGGGCTGCCGGAGGGCAAGGAGCATCGCTGCCCCGAGATGTATTATGAGAGTGTCCTGAAGGATTCCCGCCTTGTGGCGGATGTATGTGCCAGGGATGTAATTTTTGAATGAGCATGCTCTTGTGATCCTGTAATGTGAAACAAGTTCATCTGCGCTATGCAACACTTTTTTTAATTTAAAATATTACCTTCTGTGCGGCCGTTTACAAAATCTGAGAGTTGGCTAGTCGTCGGCTTCTGCCCCCATGTAACTAGTACTGGGGTGTTCGGGATAAACATGAGCACTCTTTACCCCAATTTTGGGTCCTTCAAGGGAGGTGTTCAGCGCAACGAACCAGGCAATCGGACTATAATGCTTTATCACTCTCACTTAGCCATAGAAGTCTACAATTTTAAATTTTGGCCAAGCCCCTGGTATTCGGAAGGCCGAATTTGGGGCGCTATACACGCCTAAGCCGGACAAGGCCAACTCCTCGCCCAAAGTGGAAAAAGTTTTAAAGACTTGAGACCTCTCAAACAGCGGCCAGTCTCTCGCCTTATCATGACAGTCAGTTTTCGGCTTTCTCTACTGAGGTGTTCATCCGGAAGAACCGGGACACAATCGCAGTAGTTCTCCCACCGCTACCTTAGCCGATATAGCGGAACGTAAGGTACCAAAGGATGGGAGCCGGGCAAACCCAACTATTGACCCAAGACTTGATTCGGAGTTGATGCATATAATGCTATAAGTTCGGGGTGCCTCACTGTCGAAAGTGTTCGGACTTCTCGCGCCGTATTATGGGGTAAACGAAAGCCCCTGGCGTACTGACCGCACCTGAGTTTACGGGTGCGGATTGTCGTAAATGGACATAAAGGAAAAAAGAATGAATAATGCAATAATAGACTAATGCTATGCATTGTTATTTAAATAATACGTCGAAGCGTACTGGTACAGGTAGTGCAATAAGCAGAAAGTAGGACTATTCGAAATGTCCTATCCAAGGGCAAGCTGCGTATGGATAGTAGAAAACGGGTATTATTATTAGAGACCACCTAGGGGTTCCCGTGTACATCTTAGCTTCTTGCCGCCTTGGTTGTTCCTTCCCGTAATGTGTCCGACAATCATACTGCCGAAAAGGGCTTCCAGAAAGTTAGGCCCTGAAAGAGAAAAGAAATGATGAAGATATACAGCCCCTAGGGAGGTTAAGCCGCATTGCGGGACGTGCCCTGATCATGCCCCCGCCTGTGTCCATGGTATTTTCAGTGCGTAATTATGTACACATGGCACGGATTTCGTTGCTTGACTGGGACTCGGACGGGGGCCGAATTGCTAGGCGAGCTCTGAATGTGCCAGGCGATCCTGTTGCAGTTCACTCCGGACACGCTTGAAGGTGTTCGGGGGTTGTATCGCCGAGTTAGCGGTTTGCCTTGAAAGGCTGCTTTGTGCTTCTCCTGCGAGGGCCGCAGTGTGCTCTTCCGTGCGGAGCGAGCGTTCTGTGTTTCCATTCACTGTTATGACCCCCCGAGGTCCTGGCATCTTGAGCTTGAGGTATGCGTAATGCGGTACTGCATTGAATTTTGCAAATGCAGTTCGTCCGAGCAGTGCATGATAGCCACTGCAAAATGGGACGATGTCGAAGATTAACTCCTCGCTTCGGAAGTTGTCCGGTGATCCGAAGACCACTTCCAGTGTGATTGAGCCCGTGCAATGGGCCTCTGCACCTGGGATGACGCCCTTAAAGGTGGTTTTGGTGGGTTTGATCCTCAAGGGATCGATGCCCATTTTTCGCACTGTATCCTGATAGAGAAGGTTCAGGCTGCTACCGCCGTCCATAAGGACTCGAGTGAGGTGAAATCTGTCGATGATGGGGTCTAGGACCAGTGCGGTGGATCCTCCATGACGGATACTAGTGGGGTGGTCCTTTCGATCAAAGGTGATCGAGCAAGCAGACCATGTGTTGAACTTTGGGGCGACGGGCTCCATCGCATAGACGTCCCTTAGTGCATGCTTCCGCTCCCTCTTGGGAATGTGGGTTGCGTATATCACGTTCTCCGTCCTCACTTTTGGGGGGAACCCCTTCTGTCCTCCCATGTTCGGCGGCCGGGGCTCCTCCTTGTCATCACTATGCAGCCCCTTGTCCTTGTTTTCGGCATTTAACTTGCCGGCCTGCTTGAACACCCAGCATTCTCTGTTGGTGTGATTGGCTGGCTTGTCGGGGCAGCCACGGATTTGACACGAGCGATCCAGTATGCGATCCAAACTGGACGGAGCCAGAGTACTTCTTTTAAATGGCTTCTTCCGCTGACCGGATCTAGAGCCTCTGAATCCGGCATTGACTGCCGTATCCTCGGTGTTATCGCCGTTATTGCGGCGCTTTGGTCTGTTATGGCGTTGTGTGCTGTTGGCATCTTTGGTATCCGAAGTGCCCGAATTCCTCGATGTGTTATTGCTGCGAGCCAGCCAGCTATCCTCGCCCGCGCAAAAGCGGGTCATGAGTGTCGTGAGGGCTGCCATAGACTTCAGCTTCTCCTGGCCAAGGTGGCGGGCAAGCCACTCGTCACGGATATTGTGCTTGAATGCCACTAGGGACTCTGCGTCCAGACAGTTGACAATTTGGTTTTTCTTAGTCAGGAACCGAGTCCTGAATTGTCTAGCCGATTCCCCTGGTTGCTGAGTTATATGGCTCAAGTCATCAGCATCCGGTGGTCGCACATAAGTGCCCTGGAAGTTGTCAAGGAATGCGTCTTCCAGATCCTCCTAACTGCCGATGGAGTCTGCTGGCAAGCTATTCAGCCAATGCCGAGCTGGTCCTTTGAGTTTTAGTGGGAGGTACTTGATGGCATGTAGATCAACAACGCAAGCCATGTGGATGTGAAGGAGGAAATCCTCAATCCATACAGCGAGATCTGTTGTACCATCATATGATTCGATATTTACGGGTTTGAAACCCTCCGAGAATTCGTGATCCATAACTTCATCGGTAAAGCATAGGGGGTGTGCGGCGCCTCTATGTCGGGCTATATCACGACGCAGTTCATATGAGTCTTGTCTGCTGTATTTGGCCCGGCCGGATTTGCTTTTGGTGTATCCAATGCGACGATCATCGTCCCATGTTGGCGCGCGTGCCCGTGACCCGTATATTGACCTTGCAAGTTTTGCCTTACTGTCCAATATGTCTCACAGGTCCCGTGTGTTGCCCCGGGCCTTGGTATTTTTGATTGAGTGGCGGCGGGGTGCAGGCTGAACTTCAGGATGAAACGCCTCTCTAGCTCAGCCACGCGGTGGCTGGTCAGCCGCATCGTACAATGGTGAATGAGGTTTCAATGCTTCCTCCTTGAGGTGGGGTAGCAACCTGCGTTTTGGGTAACTCTTGGAGGGGCGCTCGAGTTCGTATTCCTCGGCCGCAAGGACTTCGGTCCATCTGTCTGCTAGCAAGTCTTGATCAACTTGAAGCTGTTGTTGCTTTTTATTCAGGCTATTTGCTGTGGCCATAAGCCGGCGCTTGAAGCGCTCCTTCTCGACGGGGTCCTCAGGCACGATAAATTCTTCATCGCCGAGGCTCGCCTCGTCTTCGGAGAGAGGCATGTAATTGTCCTCCTCCGGTTCTCCATCTGCTGCCCACTCTGGAGGGCTAGCTTGTTCATCCTCCGGCTCTACATCGTGCTGGAGGGGATTGTGGTTGTCTTCGGCACTATCCGGAGTGTTATTATCTCCTGTGCCGGTATCACTACTTTTGCTTTGGCGGGACTTAGAGCGGCACCGCTGACGTCGGCGCTTGGGTTTCTTCTTGGAGGGGCCATCCTCCGCTGTCTCGTCGCCGTAGCCTTCTTTAGGGGTGTCCACCATGTATATGTCGTATGATGAGGTAACGGTCCAACACCCTATGGGTAGTGGTTCCTGCTCGTCTCCTGCATCATCGTCCATACCGTCGATGTCTTCGGAGTCTAAGTCGAGCATGTCGATTAAATCGTCCATAGTGGCTACTAAGTGGGTGGTGGGTGGGCAGCGAATTTCTTCGTCGTCCGCATCCCATTCTAGCCGGACATAGTTCGGCCAAGGTTCTCCTGACAAGGAGAGAGACCTTAATGAGTTTAGCACATCGCCGAAGGGTGAGTGCTGAAATATATCCACGAAGGTGAACTTCATGATCGGCGCCCAGTTGGATTCGACGGGCACGGATGTAAGCGGCTCGGAGTCCGTGGCTGGAGGTGCATCCAGTGGTTCGGTGACACGGCTCTCATAAGGGGTGAAGTCAGTATCCAGCTCTATCGCCACTGAGAGTGCGGCCTCCATGTCGTGGTCTATCCCTCCGCTCTCGGATGGCGCGATTTGCTCCGGATTGACGGCCGGAGTAGTTGCAGGTGCGATTTCCCGAATATTGTCCGACGGCAGAGTTACGTCATGCTCGTCGTGACTGTGCGGCGCACCTGGCATGGGCTCGAATCCGTCGAAGATCAAGTCTCCGCGGATGTCGGCAGTGTGGTTTAAGTTTCCGAACCTGACCTGATGGCCAGGGGCATAGCTCTCGATCTGCTCCAGATGGCCAAGCGAATTGGCCCGCAGTGCGAATCCATCGAATGCGAAGATCTTTCCGGGGAGGAAAACCTCACCTTGGACCGCATCGTTACTGATGATCGAAGGAGCCATCGGGCCTTACGGTGACGGCACAGTGGAACTCTTAATGAAAGCACCAATGTCGGCGTCAAAACCGGCGGATCTCGGGTAGGGGTCCCGAACTGTACGTCTAAGGCGGATGGTAACAGGAGGCAGGGGACACGATGTTTACCCAGGTTCGGGCCCTCTTGATGGAGGTAATACCCTACGTCCTGCTTGATTGTTCTTGATGATATGAGTATTACAAGAGTTGATCTACCACGAGATTGTAGAGGCTAAACCCTAGAAGCTAGCCTATGGTATGATTGTATGTTGTCCTACGGACTAAACCCTCCGGTTTATATAGACACCGGAGGGGGCTAGGGTTACACAGGGTCGCTTACAAGGGAGGAGATCTACATATCCGTATTTCCTAGCTTGCCTTCCATGCCAAGGAGAGTCCCATCCGGACACGGGACGAAGTCTTCAATCTTGTATCTTCATAGTCCAACAGTTCGGCCAAAGGATATAGTTCGGCTGTCCGGAGACCCCCTAATCCAGGACTCCCTCAATCTCTATCAGACCTCACTCTTTCAAGTGGCCGTAAAGGGATTGACAACCCCTTTATCGCGTTGGTTGCGAGGTTCTTATTTGTTTGTGTAGGTACGAGGTGACTCGCGCGTGGTCTCCTACTGGATTGATACCTTGGTTCTCAAAAACCGAGGGAAATACTTACGTTGCTTTTCTCCATCACCCTTTCCTCTTCAAGGGAAAACCAATGCAGTGTTCAAGAGGTAGCAAGAAGGATTTCTGGCGCCTTTGCTGGGGAAATCTACACCAAGTCAAGACATATCAAGTACACGTCACAACTCTTATCCTTCGCATTACATTATTTGCCATTTGCCTCTCGTTTTCCTCTCCCCCTCTTCACCCTTGCCGTTTTATTCACCCTCTTTTTCCGTTCGCCTTCTTCCCATGTGTATCTTTCTTTGTGTTTCCATGTCCCTTCTATTTTCTTGCATCTTTGCTTGCTAAAAATCTATTGTTATGGATCCACTTAAAGTGTTCTACTTGGATCATCTTCGATCCTTATGCGCTCGTGTTGAAACCCCAACTAGCCTAGTTGATGGTAAATCTTTAGATGAGCATGGTCATTTCATGCATCACCGTTTGTCTGAAAAAGGGATACTCTTATGGGATCAAATAAACAGATTGCTATGTTATGCTTGGAATCTTTGTGAAATTTGTGATCTGACTTGTTGCTCTAAGAACCCTAAAAAACACCTCCCTTACCTATGTGAGTTTAATGATGATGAAATCTGATCTTCTTATGCAAAGGGTGTTTATAGTTACTACAATATTGAACAAATTGAAGAATTTTTTGCTTTTAAGGGTGCTTATGAAGTTGCTTCTTTGATTGGAAAGTATGATATTTCTCTCTACGAATCTGAAAATCTTGACATACTTAAATATTGCCATGAAAACTATGCTCATAATGTCTATGTCAAAGAATTTGTTGAAAGAATGACTGCTGCTTCGGAAGAAAATAATGATATGCATGAATCTATAGATAATTATGATTCTGATGATTTGATTGAAATATCCCTTTATGAACATGATGCTTGCTATTCTTGTGGCCATGATGCCAATATTTATGAAGATAAATTTGTTATAGTTGCTTATGTTAAACATGAGATCGTTGCTATTGCACCCATACTTGAAAGTTCCTTCGATGAAAAGCATGATTGCAATGATGCTATAATAAATTCTCTTAATGACAATTTTGTTAATGATATGCAAAACCTCATGCTTGGGGATGCTAGTTTTGCTATGAATATTACTTGTTGCAATGATCATGATTGGGGTGATTCTTCTTTTGATCTTGAAAATTTATTTAAGCCCCATGATGAATATGAGATTGATTATAATGTTTGCAATAATCTTGAAAGTGGGTTTGGAAGAGTTTGAACTTTAGATCCCACATATTTGGAGAATGTTCAATCTTATGAAGTTTTTGATAAAAGTGGGTTTGGAGAGGTCATGACTTTAGTTAATGTTAACCCCACTATTTTGGAAGAGTGTCAACTTTGCATACATGTGGATTGTGTTAAGAATATGTTTTGTGATAGCTATATTGTTGAATTTTATTATGATCCTACATGTAATTATTATGAGAGAGTAAAATATGGTGGTAGAAATTTTCATGTTACTAAATTACCTCTCGTTATGTTGAGATTGCTATTGTTTCTTTCCGCTTCCTTGCATATGCTAATTTTTATTTCCTTGATAATTTGTTTGCGTATAAGATGCATATGCATAGGAAGTATGTTAGACTTAGATGTGTTTGTCACGTGTTTTATGATGCTCTCTTTGTGCTTCAATTCTTGTCTTTCATGTGAGCATCGTTGAAATCGTATGCCTGGCCATAAGGCTTTAAAGAAAAGCGCTTGTTGGGAGACAACCCAATATTTTTCCTTGCTTTTATTCAATAAATAATTTATCTAGCCTCTGTTTTGGTTGTGTTTTTTGTGTTTAATTAGTGTTTGTGCCAAGTAGAACCATTGGGAAGACTTGGGGAAAGTCTTTGCGATCTTGCTGTAAAAAATAGAAACTTTCGCGCTCATGAGAATTGCTGCCATTTTTTATTGGGGAGTGATATATAGTTAATTCTTTTTGAATATGATTAATAGATAAAATCCTCACATCCAGAAATTTATTTTAGAATTTGGGGGGTTCCATAAGTTTGCGTTAGTTACAGATTACTACAGACTGCTCTGTTTTTGACAGATTCTGTTTTTCGTGTGTTGTTTGCTTATTTTGATGAATCTATGGCAAGTAATGGAGTTTATAAACCATAGAGAATTTGAAATACAGTAGGTTTAACACCAATATAAATAAATAATGAGTTCATTACAGTACCTTGAAGTGGTGTTTTGTTTTCTTTCGCTAACGGAGCTCACGAGATTTTCTGTTAAGTTTTGTCTTGTGAAGTTTTCAAGTTTTGGGTAAAGATTTGATGGATTATGGAACAAGGAGTGGCAAGAGCCTAAGCCTGGGGATGCCCAAGTCACCCCAAGGTAAAATCCAAGGACACCAAAAATCCTAAGCTTGGGGATGCCCCGGAAGGCATCCCCTCTTTTGTCTTCGTTCATCGGTAACTTTACTTGGAGCTATATTTTTATTCATCACATGATATGTGTTTTGCTTGGAGCGTCTTGTATGATTTGAGTCTTTCCTTTTTAGTTTACCACAATTATCCTTGCTGTACACACCTTTTGAGAGGGACACACATGGATCGGAATTTATTAGAATACTCTATGTGCTTCACTTATATCTTTTGAGCTATAAAGTTTTTGCTCTAGTGCTTCACCTATATCTTTTAGAGCACGGTGGTGGTTTTATTTTATAGAAATAATTGATCTCTCATGCTTCACTTATATTATTTTGGGAGTCCTTTAGAACAACATGGCAATTTGCTTTTAGGCATAATAAAAACTTTCATATAAGTGCATTGAATACTATGAGAAGTTTGATACTTAATAATTGTTTTGAGATATGGAGGTAGTGATATTTAGAGTCATCCTAGTTGAGTAGTTGTGAATTTGAGAAATACTTGTGTTGAAGTTTGTGATTCCCGTAGCATGAACGTATGGTGAACCATTATGTGATGAAGTCAGAGCATGATTTATTTATTGATTGCCTTCCTTATGAGTGGCGGCCGGGGACAAGCGATGGTCTTTTCCTACCAATCTATCCCCCTAGGAGCATGCGCGTAGTACTTTGTTTCGATAACTAATAGATTTTTGCAATAAGTATGTGAGTTCTTTATGACTAATGTTGAGCCCATGGATTATACGCACCCTCACCCTTCCATATTTGCTAGCCTCTCTATTACCGCGCATCTTTCGCCGGTATCATACACCCACCATATACCTTCCTTAAAACAGCCACCATACCTACCTATTATGGCATTTCCATAGCCATTCCGAGATATATTGCCATGCAACTTTCCACCGTTCCGTTTGTTATGACACGCTTCATCATTGTCATATTGCCATGCATGATCATGTAGTTGACATCGTACTTGTGGCAAAGCCAGCGTTCATAATTTTTTCATACATGTCACTCTTGATTCATTGCATATCCCGGTACACCGTCGGAGCCATTCACATAGTCATATTTTGTTATAAGTATTGAGTTGTAATTCTTGAGTTGTAAGTAAAAAAGAAGTGTGATGATCATCATTATTAGAGCATTGTCCCGGTGAGGAAAGGATGATGGAGACTATGATTCCCCCACAAGTCGGGATGAGACTCCGGACAAAAAAAGAAGAAAAGAGGCCAAAAGAAAACAAAAGAGAAAGAAGGCCCAAATAAAAAGAGAGAGATAAAAAGAGAAAAGGGACAATGTTACTATCCTTTTTCCACACTTATGCTTCAAAGTAGCACCATGATCTTCATGATAGAGAGTCTCCTATGTTGTCACTTACATAAACTAGTGGGAATTTTACATTATAGAACTTGGCTTGTATATTCCAATGATGGGCTTCCTCAAATTGCCCTCGGTCTTCGTGAGCAAGCAAGTTGGATGCACACCCGGTTAGTTTCTTTTGTTGAGCTTTTGTACACTTATAGCTATAGTGCATCCGTTGCATGGCAATCCCTACTCACTCACACTTATATCTATTGATGGACATCTCCATAGCCCATTGATACGCCTAGTTGATGTGAGACTATCTTCTTCTTTTTGTCATCTCCACAACCACCATTCTATTCCACCTATAGTGCTATGTCCATGGCTCACGCTCATGTATTGCATGAAAATTGAAAAAGTTTGAGAACATCAAAAGTATGAAACAATTGCTTGGCTTGTCATCGGGGTTGTGCATGATTTAAATATTTTTTATGATGAAGATAGAGCATAGCCAGACTATATGATTTTGTAGGGATAACTTTCTTTGGCCATGTTATTTTGAGAAGACATAATTGCTTAGTTAGTATGCTTGAAGTATTATTATTTCTATGTCAATATTAAACTTTTATCTTGAATCTTTCGGATTTGAACATTCATGCCACAATAAAGAAAAATTACAATGAGAAATATGTTAGGAAGCATAACACATCAAAAATTCTATTTTTATCATTTACCTACTCGAGGACGAGCAGGAATTAAGCTTGGGGATGCTTGATACGTCTCCAACGTATCTATAATTTTTTATTGTTCCATGCTATTATATTATCTGTTTTGGATGTTAATGGGATTTATTTTACACTTCTATATTATTTTTGGGACTAACCAATTAACCGGAGGCCCAGTCCAAATTGCTGTTTTTTTGCCTATTTTAGTGTTTTGCAGAAAAGGAATATCAAACGGATTCCAAATGGAATGAAATCTTTGGGAGCGTTATTTTTGGAACAAACGTGATCCAGGGGACTTGGAGTGTACGTCAAGAAACAATCGAGGAGGCCACGAGGCAGGGGGCGCGCCTACCCCCCTGGGTGCGCCCTCCACCCTCGTGGGCCCCTCGTTGCTCCACCGACCTACTTCTTCCTCCTATATATATATTCATATACCCCGACAACATCCGGGAGCACCACGAAACCCTATTTCCACCGCTGCAACCTTCTGTACCCAAGAGATCCCATCTTGGGGCCTTTTCCGGAGCTCCGCCGGAGGGGGCATTGATCACGGAGGGCCTCTACATCAACTCCATGGCCCCTCCGATGATGTGTGAGTAGTTTACTTCATACCTTTGGGTCCATAGCTAGTAGCTAGATGGCTTCTTCTCTCTCTTTCAATCTCGATACAAAGTTCTCCTCGATTCTCTTGGAGATCTATTCGATGTAATCTTCTTTTGCGATGTGTTTGTCGAGATCCAATGAATTATGGGTTTATGATCAAGTTTATCTATGAACAATATTTGAATCTCCTCTGAATTCTTTTATGTATGATTGGTTTATCTTTGCAAGTCTCTTCGAATTATCAGTTTGGTTTGGCCTACTAGATTGATCTTTCTTGCAATGGGAGAAGTGCTTAGCTCTGCGTTCAATCTTGCGGTGCTCGATCCCAGTGACAGAAAGGGAAACGACACGTATTGTATTGTTGCCATCGAGGATAAAAAGATGGGGTTTATATCATATTGCATGAGTTTATCCCTCTACATCATGTCATCTTGGTTAAGGTATTACTCTGTTCTTATGAACATAATACTCTAGATGCATGCTGGATAGCGGTCGATGTGTGGAGTAATAGTAGTAGATGTAGGCAGGAGTCGGTCTACTTGTAACGTACGTGATGCCTATATACATGATCATACCTAGATATTCTCATAATTATTCGCTTTTCTATCAATTGCTCTATAGTAATTTGTTCACCCACCGTAATACTTATGCTATCTTGAGAGAAGCCATTAGTGAAACCTATGGCCCCCGGGTCTATTCTCCATCATACAAGTTTCCAACCTATTTTATTTTGCAATCTTTACTTTCAATCTATATCATAAAAATACCAAAAATGTTTATCTTATTATTATTATCTCTATCAGATCTCACTCTTGCAAGTGGCCATGAAGGGATTGACAACCCCTTTATCGCGTTGGTTGCGAGGTTCTTATTTGTTTGTGTAGGTACGAGGTGACTCATGCATGGTCTCCTACTGGATTGATACATTGGTTCTCAAAACTAAGGCAAATACTTACGCTGCTTTACTGCATCACCCTTTCCTCCTCAAGGGAAAACCAACACAGTGCTCAAGAGGTAGCACATGTATCTATTGTATTAAGTTCATGGAGAAACAGAGTAATGCAATAAGAACGATGACATGATGTAGACAAGATCTATCTATGTAGAGATAGACCCCATCGTTTTATCCTTAGTAGCAATGATACATACGTGTCGGTTCCCCTTCAGTCACTGGGATCAAGCACCGTAAGATCGAACCCACTAGAAAGCACCTCTCCCCATTGCAAGTTAAATAGATCAAGTTGGCCAAACCGAACCCAAATACCGGAGAAGAAATACGAGGCTATAAGCAATCATGCATAAAAGAGATCAAAGAAACTCAAATAACTTTCATGGATATAAAAAGATAGATCTGATCCTAAACTCAAAGTTCATCAATCCCAACAAACACACCGCAAAAGAGTTACATCATATGGATCTCCAAGAGACCATTGTATTGAGAATCAAACAAGAGAGAGGAAGCCATCTACCTACTAACTACGGACCCGAAGGTCTACAGAAAAATACTCAAGCATCATTGGAGAGGCACCAATGGAGGTGGTGAACCCCATCCGAGATGGTGTCTAGATTGGATCTAGTGGTTCTAGATTCTATGGAGGCTGAATCAACATTTCGCCAACTCCCCTAGGTTTTTGGGAATATTGGGGTATTTATAGAGCAAAGAGGCGGTCCGGGGGGCACCCGCGGTGGGCACAACCCACCAGGGCACACCTGGGCCTCCTGGCGCGCCTGGTGGGTTGTGCTCTCCTCGGAGCAGCCCCTAGGCGCAGTGAGGGCCCATTATGTTCCTTCAAGTCCAAAAAAAATCTCCGTAAAGTTTCGTTGCATTTGGACTCCGTTTGATATTGATTTCCTGCGATGTAAAAAACATGGAGAAAACAGCAACTAGCACTTGGCACTATGTCAATAGGTTAGTACCAAAAAATGATATAAAATGATTATAAAACATCCAAGAGTGATAATATAATAGCATGGAACAATAAAAAATTATAGATACGTTGGAGACGTATCAACATCCCCAAGCTTAACTCCTACTTGTCCTCGAGTAGGTAAGTGATAAAAATAGAATTTTTGATGTGGAATGCTGCCTATCATGTCATATCATATTCTTTTCTTTGAAGCATGGACATTTGGACTTTTATATTGTTCAAAGCAATAGTCTAGTTTTGACATGATAATTTAAATACTCAAGCATATCAACAAGCAACCATGTCTTTCAAAATATCAATGCTAAAATAAGTTATCTCTAGCCCATCATGCTCAACCATTGATCCATTCATGAAACACACTCGCATATTAACTACACCCAATACTCAGGTACGATCATATTGCCTCCTAGTTGGTGCTTTTATAAGAGAAGATGGATACTCAAACTCAAAATAAAAATTGCATAAAGTAAAAGAAAGGCCCTTCACAGAGGGAAGTAGGGATTTGTAGAGGTTCCAGAGCTCAAAGCGAAAAACTTAGAGATAAAAACATTTTGGGAGGTGTATCCTTCCCACCAAAGAAAACGAGTTAGAGTTCCCAATACTTTCCATGATTAGATATATCATAGGCTGTTCCCAAACAGAAAATAAAGTTTATTCCTTTTTCAACCATACTTTCACTTTCCATGGCTAGCCGTATCCACGGTTGCCCTCCATACCAATACTTTCCAAGGAATTTATTATTTGACAACATAAAGTAAATTCATTTTTCATTTCAAGACTGGGCATTCCTAATACCTTTGCCTTACTCTCGTGCAATGACAAGTGAATAACCATTCATCTAGAGAATAACACATCTAGCATGGAAAATATTAGCACCCATCACCGCTCCGCCAGAGAAACGGACACACAAAAGAGAAGTTTATTTTGAAAATTAGAGATGACACATACGCATTAGCTTAGAATGGCAAAATAATACCGCATATAGGTAGATATAGTGGACTCATGTGACAAAGCTTTGTTTGAAGCTTTGTTTGAAGCTTTGTTTTAAGGATATAGTGGACTCATGTGGACTCATGTAGAGATCATACTTACTGCAAAATGAAGGCTAGCAAAGATTGAGAAGCGACTAACCAAGAAATGAATAATCTCATAAGCGAGCATTAAGCATAATTAACACCGAATAATGCACCACAAGTAGGATATAATTTCATTGCATAATTATTGACTTTCGTGCTTGCATAGGGAATCACAAACCTTAACACCAATATTCTTACTAAAGCATAATTACTCATCAACATAACTCACATATCACATCATCATATCTCAAAACTATTACTAAGAATCAAGTTTATATTTTCCAATGATCTTCATGAAAAAAAATTTATATCCTTCTTGGATATCTATCACTTTGGAACTAATTTTCATATGTTGCTTTTGACAAGCTCAAACAAATATAAGTGAAGATCACGAGCATAATTTTTTCCCTCAAATTAATTTAAGTGAAGCAAGAGAGAATTTCTTGAAAATTTTACTAACTCTCAAATAAATCTAAGTGAAGCAAGAGAGCATTTCGTAAAAAAATACTAAAGCACACCGTGCTCAAAAAGATATAAGTGAAGCACTAGAGCAAGTCCATAGCTCATAAAAATTTAAGTGAAGGATAGAGAGCAATTCTAAGAAGTAGTGACATAATTTTGGCTCTCTCAAATAGGTGTGTCCAGCAATGAATCAAGACTTAAAACACAAAATAAAACAAGCAAAGACTCATATCATACAAGGTGCTCCAAGCAAAACACATAGTATGTGATGAATAAAAATATAGCTTAGAGTAAAATAGCGATGGTCGTTAGAAGAAAGAGGGGATGCCACTCGGGGCCATCCCCAAGATTATTTTTTGCTCATTATTGCATAATAGCTTTGGATTCCGGGGCATCCCCAAGCTTAGGCTCTTCTTACTCCTTATTCCTTCATCCATCGTGAGATAACCCAAAACTTGAAAACATCAATCACACAAAACTCAACAGAACCTTCGTGAGCTCCGTTAGTATAAGAAAATAAATCACTACTATAAGTGTTGTATCAAAAAAATTCATATTTTGTTCTTGCGTTATATCTACTCTATTGCAAATTTTGTATGGCAAAAACTCATCAAAGAAAACCATAGAGCCATCAAAATAAGCACACAACGCAAAGAAAACAGAATCTGTCAAAAACAGAACAGTCTGTAGCAATCTGACTATTTCGAATACTTCCGTAACTCCAAAAATTCTGAAAAATTAGGACGGCCTGAGTAATTTGTATAATGATCTACTTCAAAAGTAATGAGTATTTTACCACTTTCTGGTTAAAAATGAGAATTATTTTCATGATCGCAGAAGTTTCTGTTTTTTCAGCAAGATCAAACAACTATTACCCAAGAAGAACCTAAATACTTTACTCGTAAAAACACAATCATAATAGTAGCATAATTGTGCAAACACTCAAGAACAGAAATCAAAAGGTAAAAATAAATTTTATTTATTGGGTTTCCTCCCAACAAGCGCTATAGTTTTACGCTCGTAGCTAGGCATAAGATTTCAAGGATGCTCACACGAAAGATATGAATTAAAATACAAAGAGAGCATCATGAAATATATGAAAAACACATTTAAGTCTAACATACTTCCTATGCATAGGTATTTTATAAGCAAGCATATTATCAAGACAAGAAACATCTAACATACACAAAGAAGAGGAATAAAACATTGAAAATCTCAACACAATGAGAGGTAATTTAGTAAGATGAAAATTTATACAACCATATTTCCCTCTCTCAAAATAATTATATGTGGGATCATAATCAAATTCAACAATATAGCTATAACATAACATATTTTCTACATGATCCACATGCATACAAAGTTGACCCTCTTCCAAAATAGTGGGATTATCATCAAATAAAGTCATGACCTCTCCAAGCCCACTTTTATCAAAAAAATCATAAGATTGAACACTCTCCAAATATGTGGGATTACTTTTACCTAGAGTTGAGACTCTTCCGAACCCACTTTCAATATAATTGCGAACATATTCATCATGAGGCTTACATAAATTTTCAAGATCATAAGAAAAATCACCCCAATCATGATCATTGCAACAAGTAGTAGACATAGAAATATAAGCATCCCCAAGCTTGGGGTTTTGCATCGTGTTCGCACAATTGACATTAATAGAATTTATAATAACATTATTGCAATCATGCTTTTCATTCAAGGAGGTATGATGAATCACTTTATACATTCCTTATTCTAACAATTCATCACAATTTTCAGATTCATGAATCTCAAGCAAAACATCATAGAGATAATCTAGTGCACTCAAATCACTAGCAATTGGTTCATCATAATTGGGTCTTCTGAAAAGATTAGCTAGTGGATGACGATCCATATCAATAGATTTTCAGCAAGTGAAAATGCAAGAAAATAGAAGGCACATGGCAACATAAGCAAAGATAGCAAACAAGATTGCAAGCAAAAATATAGATCTCACAAGAAAAAGGCGAATGAAAAAGAGGGCGAATAAAAAGGGAATTTTTTAGAAGTGGGGGAGAGGAAAACGAGAGGAAAATGGCAAATAATGTAAATTGCGAGGAGATGAGATTTGTGATTAGGAACCTGGTAGATGTAGATGATCGTCCCCGACAACGGCGCCAGAAATTCCTTTTGATGTCGCTTGAAGCTAAGTCGGTATTTCTCGAAAGAGGAAGGGATGATGCAGTACAGCGACGGTAGGTATTTCCCTCAGATATGAAACCAAGGTTATCGAACCAGTAGGAGAACCAAGCAACACAACATAAACAGCCCCTGCACACAGATAACAAATCCTCGCAACCCGACGTGTTAAAGGGGTTGCCAATCCCTTCTGGGTATGGCGCCTCAAGATAGGCAAACGGACGTGAGATAAAATTGTAGTAGATTGATAAATCTAACGCCAAATAAAATAAAGAAGAATAAATTGCAGCAAGGTATTTTTGTATTTTTGGTTTAATAGATCTGAAAATAAATGCAAAGGAAAAGTAGATCGCAAAGGCAAACATATGAGAAAGAGACCCGGGGGCCGTAGTTTTCACTAGTGGCTTCTCTCGAGAAAAATAGCAAACGGTGGGTGAACAAATTACTGTTGGGCAATTGATAGAACTTCAAATACTCATGACGATATCTAGGCGATGATCATTATATAGGCATCACGTCCAAGATTAGTAGACCGACTCCTGCCTGTATCTACTACTATTACTCCACACATCGACCGCTATCCAACATGTATCTAGTGTATTAAGTTCATGGAGAAATGGGGTAATGCAATAAGAACGATGACATGATGTAGACAAGATCTATCAATATAGAGATAGACCCCATCATTTTATCCTTAGTAGCAATGATACATACGTGCCGGTTCCCTTTCTATCACTGGGATCAAGCACCGTAAGATCGAACCCACTACAAAGCACCTCTTTCCATTGCAAGATAAATAGATCAAGTTGGCCAAACAAAACCCAAATATCAGAGAAGAAATATGAGGCTATAAGCAATCATGCATAAAAGAGATCAAAGAAACTCAAATAACTTTCATGGATATAAAAAGATAGATCTGATCATAAACTCAAAGTTCATCTATCCCAACAAACACACCGCAAAAGAGTTACATCATATGGATATCCAAGAGACCATTGTATTGAGAATCAAACGAGAGAGAGGAAGCCATCTAGCTACTAACTACGGACCCGAACTCACGCATCATCGGAGAGGCACAAATGGAGGTGGTGAACCCCATCTGAGATTGTGTCTAGATTGGATCTGGTGGTTCTGGACTCTGTGGAAGCTGGATCAATATTTTCTCGACTCACCTAGGGTTTTGGGAATATTGGGACATTTATAGAGCAAAGAGGCAGTCTGGGGGCACCTGAGGTGGGCACAACCCACCAGGGCGCGCCTGGGCCGCCTAGCGCGCCCTGGTGGGTTGTGCTCTCCTCAGAGCACCCCCAGGCGCAGCTAGGGCCCATTATGTTCCATCTGGTCAAAAAAATCTCTGTAAAGTTCCGTTGTGTTTGGACTCCGTTTGATATTGATTTCCTGTGATGTAAAAAACATGCAGAAAACAGCAACTGGCACTTGGCACTATGTCAATAGGTTAGTACCAAAAATGATATAAAATGGCTACAAACTGATTATAAAACATCCAAGATTGATAATATAATAGTATCGAACAATCAAAAATTATAGATACATTGGAGACGTATCACGTCACCACACCGTCGTGCTGACTAAACTCTCCCTCAAAACTTTGCTTGATCAAGAGTTCGAGGGACGTTATCGAGCTGAACGTGTGCAGAACTTGAAGGTGTCGTACGTTTGGTGCTTGATCAATCGGAACGAGGAGAAGTTTGACTACATCAACCGCGTTGTCAGATGCTTCTGCTTTCGGTCTACAAGGGTACATGGACACACTCTCCCCTCTCGTTGCTATGCATCTCCTAGATAGATCTTCCGTGGTCGTATGAATTTTTTTGAAATTGCATGCTACGTTCCCCAATAGTCACATCCGGGCCAGGTCTATGCGTCTATGATATGCATGAGTAGAACACAAAGAGTTGTGGGCGGTGATCATCATACTGCTTACCACCAATGTCTTATTTTGATTCGGCGGTAATGTTGGATGAAGCGGCCCGGACCAACCTTACATGACCAACTTCATGAGTCCGGTTCCACCGACAGACATGCAACTAGTTTTGCATAAAAGGTGGCTGGCAGGTGTCTGTTTCTCCTACTTTAGTTGAATCAAATTTGACTGCGGCCGGTCCTTGTTGAAGGTTAAAACAACAAACTTGATAAATCACAGTTGTGGTTTTGATGCGTAGGTAAGAACGGTTCTTGCTAGAAGCATGTAGCAGCCACGTAAAACTTGCAACAAGAAAGTAGAGGATGTCTAACTTGTTTTTGCAGGGCATCTTGTGATGTGATATGGTCAAGATATGGTGTGATATACATTATTGTATGAGATGATCATGTTTTGTAAAAGTTATCGGCAACTGGCAGGAGCCTTATGGTTGTCGCTTTATTGTATGAAATGCAAACGTCATGTGATTGCTTTACTTTATCACTATGCGTTAGCGGTAGTTGTAGAATCAATAGTTGGTGAGACGACCACGACACTACGATGGAGATCAAGGTGTCAAGCCGGTGATGATGGAGATCATGACAGTGCTTTGGAGATGGAGATCAAAGGCACAAGATGATGATGGCCATATCATGTCACATATTTTGATTGCATGTGATGTTTATCTTTTATGCATCTTATGTTGCTTAGTATGGCGGTAGCATTATAAGATGATCCCTTACTAAAATTTTAAGGTATAAGTGTTCTCGCTGAGTATGCACCGTTGTGACAGTTCGTCGTGCTGAGACACCACGTGATGACCGGGTGTGATAAGACCTACATTCACATACAATGGGTGCAAGACAGTTTTGCACATGCGGAATACTCGAGTTAAACTTGATGAGCCTAGCATGTACAGACATGGCCTCGGAACACTGGAGACCAAAAGGTCGAACGTGAATCATATAGTAGATATGATCAACATAGAGATGTTCACCATTGAATACTACTCGATCTCACGTGATGATCGGACATGGTTTAGTTGATATGGATCATGGGATCATTTAGATGACTCGAGGGATGTCTATCTAAGTGGGAGTTCTTAAGTAATATGATTAATTGAACTTAATTTATCATGAACTTAGTCCTGATAGTATTAGCATATCTATGTAGTAGATCAATAGCTCGCGTTGTAGCTCCCCTATGTTTTTGATATGTTCCTAGAGAAAACTAAATTGAAAGATGATAGTAGCAATGATGCGGACTAGGTCCATGATATGAGGATTATCCTCGTTGCTGCATAGAAGAATTATTTCCTTGATGCACCGCTAGGTGACAAACCTATTGCAGGAGCGGATGTAGACGTTATGAGCATTTGGCAAGCTCGGTATGATGACTACTTGATAGTTTAGTGCACCATGCAGGATTAGAATCGGGGCTGCAAAATGTTTTGAACGTCACAAAGCATATGAGATGTTCCAAGAGCTAAAATTAGTATTTCAGACTCATGCCCGTGTCGAGAGGTATGAGACCTATGAAAAATACTTTGCCTACAAGATGGAGGAGAATAGCTCAGCTAGTGAGCATGTGCTCAGAATGTTTGGGTACTACAATCGCTTGAATCAAGTGGGAGTTAATCTTCCAGGTAAGATAGTGACTGACTGAGTTCTCTAGTCACTATCACCAAGTTACTAGAACTTTGTAATGAACTATAATATGCAAGGGATGACGAAAATGATTCCCAAGCTCTTCGCAATGCTGAAATTGGCAAAGGTAGAAATCAAGAAAGAGCATCAAGTGTTGATGGTTAACAAGACCACTAGTTTCAAGTAAAAGGGCAAGGGGAAGAAAGGGAACTGCAAGAAGAATGGCAAGCAAGTTGCCACTCCTGTGAAGAAACCCAAAGCTAGACCTAAGCCTCAAACTGAGTGCTTCTACTGCAAAGGGAATGGTCACTGGAAGCGGAACTGCCCCAAATACTTGGAGGATAAGAAGGATGGCAAAGTGAACAAAGGTATATTTGATATACATGTTATTGATGTGTGCTTTAATAGTGTTCATAGTAGCCCATGGGTATTTGATACCGGTTCAGTTTCTAAGCTTAGTAACTCGAAACTGGAGTTGCAAAATGAACATAGACTATTTAAGGGCGAGGTGACGATGTGTGTTGGAAGTGATTCCAAGGTTGATAAGATCACCATTGCACACTCCCTCTACCTTTGGGATTAGTGTTGGACCTAAATAAATGTTATTTGGTGTTTGCGTTGAGAATGAACATGATTGGATCATGTTTATTGCAATATGGTTATTCATTTAAGCTAGAGAATAATTGTTGTTCTGTTTACATGAATAAAACCTTCTATGGTCATACACCCAATATAAATGGTTTATTGAATCTCGATCATAGTGATACACATATTCATAATATTGATGCCAAAACATGCAAAGTTGATAATGATAGTGCAACATATTTGTGGCACTGCCGTTTAGGTCATAGTGGTGTAAAGCGCATGAAGAAACTCCATGCCGATGGGCTTTTGGAATCACTTGATTATGAATCATTTGATACTTGCGAACCATGCCTCATACGCAAGATGACTAAAACTCCGTTCTCCGGAACTAGAGCGAGCCAATAACTTATTGGAAATAATACATATCGATGTATGCGGTCCAATGAATGTTGAGGCATGCGGCAGGTATCATTATTTTCCGACCTTCACGGATAATTTGAGCAGATATGGGTATATCTACTTGATGAAACACAAGTCTGAAACATTTGAAAAGTTCAAAGAATTTCATAGTGAGGTGGAGAATCATCGTAACAAGAAAATAAAGTTTCTACGATCTGATCGCGGAGGCAAATATTTGAGTTGCGATTTTGGTCTTCATTTAAAACAATGTGGAATAGTTTCACAACTCATGCCACCTGGAACATCACAGCGTAATGGTGCGTCTGAACGTCGTTCTATGAAGAACAACGTCGCTTGAGGCCATGAAATCTGAGATAAGGTCCATGTATGAGAACTGTAACACCCCGAATGTAATTTACCTTACTTTTATTCCAACTCTTGCCGTTTCCGGCACTAAGTTATGTTATTTCCTCGTTGTCGGGTTTTTGCCTCCGTGTGTTTTATCTTTGTCATGCATCTCATATCATGTCATCATGTGCATTGCATTTGCATACGTGTTCGTCTCATGCATCCGAGCATTTTCCCCATTGTCCGTTTTGCATTCTGGCGCTCCTATGTCCTCCGGTGTCCCTTTCTACCTCTTTTCGTGTGCGGGTGCTAAACGTTCCCGGATTGGACCGAGACTTGTCATGCGCCCTTGGTTTACTACCGGTAGACCGCCTGTCAAGTTTCGTGCCATTTGGACTTCGTCTGATACTCCAACGGTTAACCGAGGGACCGAAAAGGCCTCGAGTGTGTTGCAGCCCAACACCCCTCCAAAGTGGCCCAAAACTCACCTAAACCCCTTCTATCATCTAGAGCGTTCGATCACGATCGCGTGGCCGCAAACCGCACCTCATTTGGAGCTTCCTAGCTCCCTCTACCTCAATAAATAGGCCCTCCACGAAATTTTCGGATCAAACACACCCAAACCTAGCTCCTCTCCCTCTCGCCCGCGCTAGACATTGTCCGCCGGTGCCGGACACTCCGCCACGGCCAACCGCCTCTTGCCACGTGGCACCCGGAGAACCGCCGCTGCCAAGGCCCGCCGGGCCCGAGGCCGGCCCTCCCCGCCGCCGATCCGGGCCGAAGCTGCCCCGCCGCCAGCGCCGTTTCTTCTCCCGCTCCGGCGCCGAACCTCGCCGCCGACCACCGCCTTCCGCGCCGGTGCCACCCCTCGCTGGCGTCACGCCGCGCCACCGCGCCACGCCGTCCTCTCTAGGGGCCCCTGGATCCAGTCCTCTTCCTCCACGACGAAGCCCCGCGACGAACGCCGGCCACCGCGAGCTCCGGCCGGCGAACCTCGGGATCCGCGCCCAGCTGGATCTGGATCTCAGATTCGAATTCGCGGTTGACTTTTCCCCCTCCAAACCCTAAATATTTTGCAACCTTTGACATGACATGACATAACTTCCTCATCGTAGCTCTGATTCGTGCGTGTAGCATATCAAAATGTTCGTCTCGACGAGTACATCATTTCATCTCATTGCATCATTCTCATTTGAGCTCATCTTGATGCCCTAAATGCTGTTGGAATAGGGTTGTGTGATGATTATTTCAGATCTGTTTCGGTAAATGGCCTTTTGTCATTTTTGCCATGATTAATGTGTGCATGCTATGATCCTGAGCTCTACATGTGTTTTGTAGAATGCCATGCCATCTTTACAGGGGTATATGCCATGTATTTTTGTGATCTTTGTGGTGACTAGCACAAGCATGCAAAGTAGCTTACTCAATGATGCTGATTTCAGAGACTTAGTTTTTCACTAAGTCCTTGTCCTGCTTTATTTTTATGCCATATGTTCATGTTGTTTCCTAGTGATCCGTGTCTCTTTTGAGCATGATCAGTAAGGATGTTTTGTAGATAATGTTGTGCTCTATCCATCCATGCCTTTGTTTGCTATTATGGAGCACCCCAGCTTGAGTCAATCGAGCTCTACTTTTGTGATAAAATGTTCCTGGCAGATTGTTAACATGTTTAGCGATTTTGCCGAGCTTGTTGTAGTTGATCCGTGCATGCTATGTTGTTGTTATTGCCATGTATAGCTTCTATGCCATGTCTATTTGCTGGGTGTATTCTTAGATTATCATGCAATGCCTCGTGGTGAGTGCATCGAGCTCGTGAACATGCCTACTTGTTAACTATTTTGCCATGCTCCAGTTTTTCACTAAGTCTGAATCTGTTTATGTTTTTGCTATGTTTACATGCTTGCAATTTTTATTTTCTAATCCCTTTTGGCTTATGGTCACTAAAGTACTTTTGTTATATGCTTTGAGTAGCTTGATCCCATGCCTTTCTTTGCCATGATATGTTCCTATAGCATGTAGTTATCGTGCTCTAAACATTGCTTCCTGATGATAAATTCCTGAAATGCTGTTAATTTCACTAAGTCTGAAACCTGTTATCTTTTGCACTTTTGCCATGCTTGTTTGAACCTGTTAATGAGTGAATTAGCCGTAACTCAGTGTTCATCTTTTTTCAAGCATCATGAGTGGATCCCTGCCATGTATTTTATTGTTATGTTTGAGTGTTGTAGCATATTTATCTTGATGCATTTAGTTGGTCACTTGCTGATTATCGCAGACCGGTGCCATATTTGTTTTGCTTGCAATTTCCAAACCATGCATCTGATTCCGGTGATCTTTATATCGATTTCAACCAAAATCAACTCCCCTTTCCAGTGGCACTCTTGAGTTTCCAAGTTGAGGTCAGGTTCAATCATTCCTTTCCTAATCTTTTATATGCATCACATACCGCATCCCGCATACCATACCTTGTTTGCATCTTGTTGTTTGAGCATTGCACGTGGTTGATTGTGTTCCTTTTGCTTGTTGTTCTCGCTTGGGTAGAGCCAGGAGACGAGTACGTGAACGAGGAGCCCGTTGAGTACGATTTCGAGGATCAAGGCAACTCTGAGAACTTTGCAGGCAAGATGACCATACCCTCGAAATCAATTCTATCTTTGTTTGCTAGATGCTTGCTTTTTTGCTATGCCTATGCTACGATACCCACCACTTGCTTATCATGCCTCCCATATTGCCATGTCAAACATCTAACCCACCATGTCCTAGCAAACCATTGTTTGGCTATGTTACCGCTTTGCTCAGCCCCTCTTATAGCGTTGCTAGTTTCAGGTGAAGATTGGAGATCGTTCCTTGTTGGAACTTGTTTATTGTTGGGATATCACCATATTATCTTGTTTATCTTAATGCACCTATATACTTGGTAAAGGGTGGAAGGCTTGGCTGTATGCCTGGTGTTTTTTTCCCCTCTTGTCGCCCTAGTTTCCGTCATATCGGTGTTATGTTCCCGGATTTTTGCGTTCCTTACATGGTTGGGTTATAATGGGAACCCCTTGACAGTTCGCCTTGAATAAAACTCCTCCAGCAATGCCCAACCTTGGTTTTACCATTCGCCACCTAGCCTCTTTTTCCCTTGGGTTTCCGGAGCCCGAGGGTCATCTTT
Source organism: Triticum urartu (assembly GCF_003073215.2). Classification (NCBI taxonomy): domain Eukaryota; kingdom Viridiplantae; phylum Streptophyta; class Magnoliopsida; order Poales; family Poaceae; genus Triticum; species Triticum urartu. The sequence continues at coordinate 216,753,794 of NC_053024.1, read as the reverse complement.
ATTTAAACCCCCCTGGGCTAGTGCTCCTCTGAGTGTTGGTCCGACCGAGTAGACTGCGGGGCCACCTTGGGGCAACTTGAGGGTTAGTTTTACTCATGGGATGTCTCATCTGAGTGTGCCCTGAGAACGAGATATGTGCAGCTCCTATTGGGATTTGTCGGCACATTCGGGCGGTCTTGCTGGACTTGTTTTGCCATTGTCGAGGATGTCTTGTAACCGGGATGCCGAGTCTGATCGGAATGTCTTGGGAGAAGGAATATCCTTTGTTGACCGTGAGAGCTTGTGATGGGCTAACTTGGGACTCCCCTGCAGGGATTTGAACTTTCGAAAACCGTGCCCGCGGTTATGGGCAGATGGGAATTTGTTAATGTCCGGTTGTAGATAACTTGAAACTTAACTTAATCAAAATGCACCAACCGCGTGTGTAACCGTGATGGTCTCTTCTCAGCAGAGTCCGGGAGGTGAACACGGTGTTGGAGTAATGCTTGATGTAGGTTGTTCTAGGATCACTTCTTGATCATAGTTGTTCGACCGTGCTTTTGCCTTCTCTTCTCGCTCTCTTTTGCGTATGTTAGCCACCATATATGCTAGTCACTTGCTGCAGCTCCACATCATACCTTTACCTTACCTATAAGCTTAAATAGTCTTGATCGCGAGGGTGTGAGATTGCTGAGTCCCCGTGGCTCACAGATTACTTCCAAAACCAGATGCAGGGACCGATGATACCGCTCCAGATGATATGACCGAGCTCAAGTGGGAGTTTAATGAAGACTCTCGTCGTTACTATGTGTCTTTCCTAGATGATCAGTAGTGGTGCCCAGTTGGGGCGATCAGGGACTTTGTCGCATTTGGGGGTTGATCTTTATTTTGGTTCCGTAGTCGGACCTTGAGTGTATTGGATGAATGTAATGACTTATTTATGTATTTGTGTGACGTGGCGAGTGTAAGCCAACTATGTACCTTTCCCCTTTATTTATTTACATGGGTTGTTGTGAAGATTACCTCACTTGCGACATTGCTTTCAATGCGGTTATGCCTCTAAGTCGTGCATCGACACGTGGGAGATATAGCCGCATCGAGGGCGTTACAAGAACAAAGTGTGGGCTTTGGTGGACTTGCCTGATGATCGGCAAGCCATTGAGAATAAATGGATATTCAAGAGGAAGATGGACGCTGATGATAGTGTTACTATCTACAAAGCTCGACTTGTCACAAAAATGATTTCGACAAGTTCAAGGTGTTGACTACGATTAGATTTTCTCACCCATAGCGATGCTTAAGTCTATCTCAATTATGTTAGCAATTGCCGCATTTTATGAAATCTGGTAAATGGATGTCAAAACTGCATTCCTTAATGGATATCTTAAAGAAGAGTTGTATATGAAGCAACCAGAATGTTTTGTCGATCCTAAAGGTGCTAACAAAGTGTGCAAGCTCCAGTGATCCATTTATGGACTGGTGCAATCATCTCGGAGTTGGAATATACACTTTGATGAGGTGATCAAAGCATATGGTTTTATACAGACTTTCAGAGAAGCCTGTATTTACAAGAAAGTGAGTGGGAGCTCCGTAGCATTTCTGATATTATATGTGGATGACATATTGTTGATCGGGAATGATATAGAATTTGTGAATAGCATAAAAGGATAATTGAATGAAACTTTTTTCAATAAAATACATCGGTGAAGCTGCTTATATATTGAGCATCAAGATCTATAGAGATAGATCAAGACGCTTGATAGGACTTTCACAAAGCACATACCTTGACAAGATTTTAAGGAGTTCAAAATGGACGAGTCAAAGAAAGGGTTCTTACATGTGTTACAAGGTGTGAAGTTGAGTAAGACTCAAAACCTGACCACGGCAGAATATATAGAGAGAATGAAAGTCATTCCCTATGCCTCGGCCATAGGTTCTATAAATTATGCAATGTTGTGTACCGAACCTATTGTGTACCTTACCATGAGTTTCGCAAGGGGGTACGATAGTGATCGAGGAGTAGATCACTGGACAGTGATCAAAGTTGTCCTTAGTTACCTAAGAGGAATAAGGAAATATTTCTTGGTAATGGAGGTGATAAAGAGTTCGTCGTAAAGAGTTACGTCGACGCAAGCTTTGACACTAATCTAGATGACTCTGCATCTCAATCTGGATACATATTGAAAGTGGGAGCAATTAGCTAGAGTAGCTCTATGCACAACATTGCAGACGGAGAAAATTTGCAAAATACATACGGATCTGAATGTAGCAGACCCATTGACTAAACTTCTCTCACAAGAAAAACATGATCACACCTTCATACTCTTTGGGTGTTAATCACATAGCGATGTGAACTAGATTATTGACTCTAGTAAACCCTTTGGGTGTTGGTCACATGGCGATGTGAACTATGGGTATTAATCGCACAAATATGTGAACCATTGGTGTTAAGTCACATGGCGATGTGAACTATATTATTTACTCTAGTGCAAGTGGGAGACTGAAGGAAATATGCCCTAGAGGCAATAATAAAGTTTTTATTTTACATTTCCTTATATCATGATAAATGTTTGTTATTCATGCTAGAATTGTATTAACCGGAAACTTGATACATGTGTGGACACATAGACAAAACACTGTGTCCCTAGTAAGCCTCTACTAGACTAGCTCGTTAATCAAAGATGGTTAAGTTTCCTAACCATAGACATGTGTTGTCATTTGATGAACAGGATCACAACATTAGGAGAATGATGTGATGGACAAGACCCATCCGTTAGCTTAGCATAATGATCGTTAAGTTTTATTGCTATTGCTTTCTTCATGTCATATAGATATTCCTTTGACTATGAGATTATGCAACTCCCACATACCGGAGTAATACCTTGTGTGCCATCAAACGTCACAACGTAACTGGGTGATTATAAAGATGCTCTACAGGTATCTCCGAAGGTGTTTGTTGGGTTGGCATAGATCGAGATTAGGATTTGTCACTCCGAGTATCGGAGAGGTATCTCTGGGACCTCTCGATAATGCACATATTATAATAAGCCTTGCAAGCAATATGACTAATGAGTTAGTTGCGGGATGATACATTACGGAACGAGTAAAGAGACTTGCCGGTAAAGAGATTGAACTAGGTATGAAGATACCTACGATCGAATCCTGGGCAAGTAACATACCGATGACAAAGGGAATAACGTATGTTGTCATTACGGTACGACTGATAAAGATCTTCGTAGAATATGTGGGAACTGTCGTGGGAACGATTCCGACAATAATAAGGGATGGGGTAAAGGAGAATGATCTATCGAGATGCGAATGGGTGACATGGTGGTTTTAGCGAGTTCGGGCTTCTCACGGTGGAGATAAAAACCCAATGTCTCGTGCTCCGGAGAGGCTATGTTTTATTTGAGTATGTATATCCGGAGATTACAATGTGTGAGAGAGGGGAACGGATCCCATGCCTGAGCTAAGTCCTGAGACTAATGGCGAGAAAGAGAGCTAGAAGGAGAAGAATGAGAGCCTGCCCCCAAGTCTAGTGGTGGGGGTGGCTTATATAGAGTGTGCCACCCCTTCACCTCCTATGTTACAAAGTGGGGCCTTGATGCCATAATGTCAGTCTACTAATAAGATGTTGCTTCAAGCGCCTTGTCGACTGTTGGTCTTCGCATACCCGAGTGAGTCGTATGGTCGAATGGTGAACTGTCATCCGAGTGGATGGTATGCTGCTTGTCCGAGTGGATAGTATGTCTGTATGAAATTTACCTGGACCCACATGTTGTGTGGACCCCATGCTTCATGATATTTCGACCCTTCGTGGGCCTACCTATTATGTGTAACCCCAACATTAGGCCCCGAATCGATTGCGATTTTGTAGAACGAGTTTTTGAAAGACACAATTTGGCCCGAGTGATTACGGAAATACTTGGTACCCATCATCGTGCTTTCAAAGAACCAATGTTTGAACAAAATCTCAATGGATTCCGGTATTTCTCTTCCCGACTAATCTAGGGTAAGTTCCTTCGAGGAGCAACATTGTGACATTCGTTCATCTCTCGGAAGAGGTTAACTTGTGATCAGAGTATGGGTATGTCATTAAATCTGGGCAACAAGTATGATGCATGGACTGCTATCTCGGAGAGATGCCATTCTTATCCCAGAGGAATGTCAATACGAGTCGGTTCGAGATCCAAACTTATGAGTTTCACGCTTTGAGTCCTAGAAGAAGGCTCAAAACAGGTCCATGGAGGAGCGTTAAACTCACCTTATAGCAATTTTTTTGGTAGCCGACGGGAGCCTTAGAACTTGTTTGTTTGTTTGTTGTTCACCACTCGGACCGGTCAGGCCATACCGAGTGGAGATTACTCCAGTGGGGGCACGCTGAGTGCACCCACTCGGTGTAGTCCCCGAGACCGCCGTCGACTGCGGGCAGTCGGTGGGGGTCTGAGAGAACTAAAAAAATTCTTAGCTGCTACTGATATTACTTCTTCCTCTCCGACTCGGAGGTCGAGTAGTAATTGAGGATCTAGTATTGATCTTGCATCGAGCAAAATATTTCTTTCTGAGTCCACTTCCAGTGGGGGCACGCTGAGTGCACCCACTAGGTGTAGTCCCCGAGCCTCTGTCGGACAAGATGAGTCAGGCAGAGGGTTTAAGTATCCAGGTAAACCTCCACATAGTCAGCACGGTAAATATCTTTTAGTCTGAAATTGAGTCAATCAGATGCATATTCAGGCGCTTGACATGGTAAGTAAGCTCAGCCTAGAGCTGAGTCAATCAGACTGATCTTTGTGCACTCGGCATGGAATAAATTCAGCCTAAAACTCGGTGAAGCATGTGAATCTTCGTGCTCTCAGCATGGTGAATGAATTCGTCTTTGAAACTGACGACTGTAGAAAAAAGCTGGACACTCCAGGGAGTAATCATTCCAGTAGTACTTCTTATATTGACCGTTAGATTTTGCGTGAAAGGGGTATTTGTAAGAGTACATTGTATCCGTAGAGGAGCTTCGTTTTCACCCTTTTGCATGAAAGGGGTATTTGTACGAGTGGAAGTGCTTCCCGACTGATCGGGATATGTTGACTGCATGGAAAAACTTGGTGGCACTCGTATGTCTACCGGAGGAGATAGATTAGTGGTCTAACGTGGACGTGCCATGAAACACGAGTGGCGAGGCTAGTGTGTGGGCTGACTCTCCGAAGAGAGGCCACTCATTATCCCGGGGGAACACCAGCACATGCCATGTCTGAGTCCAAGTTTGTGAAACTGACGCCTTGGAGCCTAGAATAAGGGCCAAGTGCATCCGTAGAGGAGCGTCGTTTTCACCCTTTTGTACTCCCGAAGATGACTCTAGGTAATGATTTGGGCGATCGTCCGAGTGGATGGTGCTACCCTTATAGATCTTCGGCGGACCGAGCATGTATGGTCACAAAAATATTCCTGATGTGACCAATAGGTTGATCAAATGGGTGTAACCCCTAAGGGGGGCATGGCCCATGGCGGTGCGCAGCCCCCGAGTGATACTCGAAAGAGGCAAGCTTGCTACAGAGTGCGATATGAGGTTTGATCATATGAGTAACTTAGTCGTTCCCATGTTGGGTGTGGAGTAGTGAGGACATGTCCAACTGATGGTGACGCGCGGGGCGGCTGAGGGGTGAGAACGTGTACAACCGAGTGGTGATGCGGGGTGGACGAGTGGTGAAGACGCGCACAACTGAGTGGCGACGCGCGGGGCGGCCGAGTGGTGAAGACGTGCATGAGCGAGTGGCGATGTGCGGGGCGGCCGAGTGATGGCGCTGGATAGCTAAGGCAAAGGTGTGTGCCACCGAATGGCGAAAATGGTCCTCAGAGGAGTTAGTCGGATGCTTTCGAAGCTGATGTAGTGACGAGGTCGGTGTGACATGGTTGCGGTGCGAAAAGACTGGTGTGCCAACTGATTCTGAGTAGGAACAAAGATGGAATGCAGAGCATCTGAGTGATCATGCAACTTAATGAAGTGGCGGGTCCGAGTGCACTCGTTGAACTGAAGGATCTGACTGGCATCGAAGTACTAGACCACTCAGGAGAGTGTGATTCTAAATGAGCTACAGCCCCGAGTGTGGCGTAGCCCCCGAGCAAAATATAGGCTTCGACCGTGGTCCTGACGGAACCGATTAACTTAGTTTTGAATGGATAAATTGTAATTCATCGAGTTGGACTTGGGTAATTGTGAGGAGGAGCTTCCGAGTGATGCTCGAAAGAGGCAAACTCGCAAAGGAGTGAAGTGTCTAGATTGATTACAAAAGTGACTTATCTGTCTCATGTCTGGCGAGGTCTATATCATTGATACGATGAAGATGATCCCACAGAGGGGTCAGCCGGATGTGTTTGAAGTCAATAGAGCGACAAGGTCGGTGTTGTGGTGCGCTAAGACCGGTATGGTGACCGAGTCTGAGTAGCGATGAAGTTGGCGCATAGGGCCGTCGAGTGGTCGCGTAACTTGTGTATGAAAAATAGCACAAGCCAACGTAATAATTTCTCGAGGAAATTTGATGTGTGCTGAAATAAATTGTGCGAATAACACCCATAGACACCCACTGGAATCTCCTCAGAGTGCAATTCACTCGACCAACAACTCCACTCGGATAACCCAATTCCATTCGACCATACAACAAACCACTCAGAAGACAGAAGACCTAAAGTCACTCAGGATGGCAACGGTCAGGCGTTCACTCTGTAGTGTTAATGATCACTTATATGTCTTTATTGTTGGCGTTACTAGTAACGCCTCATCTTTATGTACATTGAACCCTGTATAACTAAGGACGAGAGCGGTCCGGCGCACTCTATATAAGCCAGCCCCCTCCTCAGGTACAAGGGTTCGCACCCCCTGTAACTTCACGCATAATCCAGTCGACCGCCTCAGGGCACCGAGACGTAGGGCTATTACTTTCTCCACGAAGAGCCTGAACTCGTAAATCTTGCATGCACAACCTCATCGTAGCTAGGATCTTGCCTCCTCTTACGTACCCCCTAATCTACTGTCAGACTTAGAACCACGACAGGAACCAATATGAGCATCCAGGTTTCGCTATTGGCTATTGACCAGAGAGGTGTCTCGGTCATGTCTACATAGTTCTCGAACCCGTAGGGTCCACACGCTTAACGTTCGATGACGATTTTGTATTATATGAGTTATGTGATTTGGTGACCAAATGTTGTTCGGAGACTCGGATGAGATCACGGACATGATGAGGAGTCTCGAAATGGTCGAGAGGTAAAGATTCATATATAGGACGATAGCATTCGGACACCTGAAGTGTTCCGGGGGTACCGGATACATATCGGGTCACCGAAAGGGGTTCCGGGTAACCCCCGACAAGCTATATAGGCCTAATGGGCCAAGAGAGGGACAGACCAGCCTCAAAAGGGGCTGGTGCACCCCACATAGGCTGAATAGGAGGAGCAGGAAAGGAAGGGAAGGGAGAAGGAAAGGGGAGGATTTGGCCTCCCCCTTTCCTTCCCCTCGCCCCTCTCTTTCCTTCCCCCTCCGATGGATATCGAAGGGGGCAGGCCGACTTGGAGCAGGCGCCCAAGTAGGATTACTCCTACTAGGGGCGCCCCTTGCAGCCCCTCTCCCTCTCCCACCTATATATATGTGGGGGCACCTCTAGAACACATAACATTGATTCCTAGCCGTGTGCGGCGCCCCCTCCACAGTTTACGCCTTCGATCATATTGCCATAGTGCTTAGGCGAAGCCCTACATGGATCACTTCACCATCACCATCACCACACCGTCGTGCTGACGAAACTCTCCCTCGACACTTTGTTGGATCAAGAGTTTGAGGGACGTCATCGAGCTAAACGTGTGCAGAACTCGGAAGTGTCGTATGTTTGGTGCTTGATCGGTCGGAACGAGAAGAAGTTTGACTACATCAACCGTGTTGTCAAACGCTTCTGCTTTCGGTCTATGAGGGTACATGGACACACTCTCCCCCTCTCATTTCAATGCACCTCCTAGATAGATCTTGTGTGAGCGTAGGAAATTTTTTGAAATTGCATGCTACGTTCCCCAACAATTGATCGTTCAGCTCTATTGCTATTGCTTTCTTCATGTCAAATACATGTTCCTTCGACTATGAGATTATGCAACTCCCGGATACCGGAGGAATACCTTGTGTGATATCAAACGTCACAATGTCACTGGGTAATTATAAAGATGCTCTACAGGTATCTCCGAAGGTGTTTGTTGGGTTGGCATAGATCGAGATTAGGATTTGGTCACTCCGAGTATCGGAGAGGTATCTCTGGGCCCTCTCGATAATGCACATCATAAGAAGCCTTGCAACCAAAGTGACTAATGAGTTAGTTACAAGATGATGTATTATGGAATGAGTTAAGAGACTTGCCGGTAACGAGATTGAACTAGGTATGAGGATACCGACGATCAAATCTCAGGCAACTAACATACCGATTGGCAAAGGGAATAACATATGTTGTCATAACGGTTCGACCGATAAAGATCTTCATAGAATAAGTAGGAGCCAATAGGAGTATCTAGGTTCTGCTATTAGTTATTGACCGGAGAGGTGTCTCGGTCATGTCTACATAGTTCTCGAACCCGTAGGGTACGCACGCTTAACGTTCGATGACGATTTAGTATTATATGAGTTTTGTGATTTGGTGATCGAATGTTGTTTGGAGTACCGATGAGATCACATACACGACAAGGAGTCTCGAAATGGTCGAGAGGTAATGATTGATATATAGGACGATGGTATTCGGACACCGGAAGTGTTCCGGAGGGTACCGAGTACTTATCAGGTCACCGAAAAGGAGTTTCGGGTACCCCTGGCAAAGATATGGGCCTTATGGGCCAAGTGAAGGAACACACCAGCCCTGGTGCGCCCCTATAGAGGCTATCCCTATGAGGAGGAGAAGGAAAGAGGGGAGGGAAAGGAAAGGAATGAGTGGATTTGGATTCCTACGTCCTTCCCTCTCCCCCCTCTTTCCTTCCCCCTCGGTTATATATGGCAGGGGGTGCGCTTCTTGGGAGGGACTCCAAGTAGAATTCCTCCTACTTGGGCGCCTCCTATGGCTGCCTCTCCCTCCCTCCCACGTATATATATGAGAAGGGGGGTGCCTAGCACACACTAGACAATTGCCTAGCCGTGTACGGGGCCCCTCTCCACCGTTTACCACCTCGATCATATTTTCGTAGTGCTTAGGCAAAGACCTGCAGAGATCACTTTACCATCACCATCACCATGCTGTCGTGATGACGGAACTCATGCATCTACTACCTCAACACCTTGCTGGATCAAGAAGGCAAGGGACGTCACCGAGCTGAACGTGTGCAGAACTCGGAGGTGTCGTACGTTCGGTACTCGATCGGTGGAGCGCGAAGGAAGTTCGACTACATCAACCGCGTTGTGAAACGCTTCCGCTTACCGTCTACAAGGGTGTGTATACACACTCTCCCCCTCGTTTCTATGCATCTCCTAGATAGATCTTGCGTGAGCATAGGAAATTTTTTAAATTGCATGCTACGTTTCCCAATAGTGGCATCATGAGCCAGGTCTATGCGTAGATGATATGCACGAGTAGAACACAAAGAGTTGTTGTCAGTGTAACAAACCTTGGGTCTGTTGCCTAGATTGTTCACAGGCACAAGAGCGAGGTTGATACGCCAACCCAAGCCATGATACAAGAAACCAAGAGATTCGAAGAACCAGCATGCAGCTCAGAGAGACTAAGGCCAAGCCAAAGAAGCAAGATATCGCCAAGAGAAGGGCCTCTCTTGCCGGACAGGCGAGCCTGGCAAGGGGCAAGGCCACCCCCAGAAGCAGACGACCAAGACACCCCGACAGGGCCCTGCTGGGATTTGTGGAGGCAAAACCACCTCACCAACCACTCCAGCATGACCCACGTCGTTGATCAATGCGGTGTCAAGCCGCAAGATGATTAAGTGGCGGCCATCGCCACATGGAAGCCATTTCTATAGAAGAAACCCACAGATGGCACTCGTCCTGCGACGTGTCAAGAGAACAGGCACGGAGCTGGCAAGATAGCCCGACAAGCCTTGCCGGGAAACCAGTGATGTGACACTAAGCGGTGCATTTAATGCGCCCTGTCAGCCCACAGAGTTAGGTATGATAGCACTATTTGCTATCATATCAGTACATAATGACTACTCTGCCATTGTGGTGACCCCTTGATCTATAAAAGGAGGTCCATGGCAACTATAGAAAGGGTTGGAAAGTTGATTAACCTACACCCCCATATGCGCGTAGTCGCTACTGCCCTAAGGCAACCCCTGCTGGGAAAGTGTACTATGATTCACTACCTCCATTCCACCATCAATCCACCAAAGCAGGAGTAGGGTTTTATGCCCCGCGGCGGCCCGAACCAGGGTAAACTGCTTGTATGCTCTCTGTCATGCTGCCATATGCTGGTCTGCTCTTTGTGCAATGGGATGTCCCCCTGCCAAACCAGCAAGGGGCTCCCGGTCCCATAGGTGGCTGCGGATATCCCGCGACACCTTTGGCGCGCCAGGTAGGGGGATCGCTTGCGCAAACCTGAAAGCGTGCGCAGCGCGTCATCTTCATCACCATCTTCATTTTCGACGATGCCATCAAGCATGGCACCCAAGAATAAGTCCGGTGCTTTGGCCCATCCATCCACCTCGAAGGCTCCGCCGCCCGTGGCTTCTAATGCCGTGGGGGATGCGGAGGCATGCGAGGACATGAACGCTGCTGGGGACGTGGTTGGAGCATGTGGCGCCATCACCACTTCCCCCGCGTCCGACATGGGGGTAGGAGATATTGGAGGAGAACAGCATCAGCAGCGCCTCGACGGTCATGCTCCGCAAGGTGCAGGCAAGGGGGTCAATCCGTCCACACCCCCTCCTCTCACCGACGGGCACAGCCACAGGAACGACGCTCAGTCCGGGGTAAGCCATCGCCCTTCGGCCGTCCCCACAATGGGAGCGACCGCGGCGCATGCGCCTCCTCCCGGACAAGCCAACCAGACCGTTGTGCTCGACGGAGCCGCTGACCCTCGAGCACCACCGCCTCCCAACCCCACGGCCCAGGTGGTCATCCCACAGCAGTGTGGGTGCGGCACCGCCGCTGTCGCCACCGCAGGTACCGTCAGGAACCAGGCAACGGTGCGGCCGACGTCATCAACATTTATGCCAAGCACATCCACGGAGGCTATGGCGCGAGCCCAGCTGCTGCTGAGGTTTCCGCCAGCAGCCGAGCAGATGGATGAATGGTGTGCCACCATGCAAAGCCTGCTCAGTTTCGCCGAAGCTAGGGGCTCACGGCGAGCTGGCCCGCCGCAACCTCCCCAAGCAACAGCAACCGCCCGTACTATTGGCCGTAGGGAGAGGGCCATCCCCACGGTGTAGTCCCCACCACAGCAGCCGGCATGGGTGTAGCAGAATCAAGATTCCGACGATGTATCGATGGCCTCTTCTGACCCTCGAGCGCGTCCAGGCCAACATGGAGCATTGGAGGATAGGCGGCAAGGAGACGCGCGCTTCGTCGTAGATCGACACCGCGACGACCTCCGCCAGACCGACGGGTACGACGGCCCCAACGTTGACGAGCCTGCGCTCGGTGTTGGCGGGTGCCTAGCTTTCGAGGTCGGCTGCCCTGCCTTTACATGAGAACTGCGGCAAGTCCGTTGGCCGTCCGTTCGCATGTTCAAGCCAGATATACTTGAGAAGTACAACGAGAGGCTGAACCCGGCAGAGTTCCTGAGCATCTACACCATCGATGTTCAAGCTGTCGGGGGAAGAGATGAGAAGGTGTTCGCCAACTACTTCCCTTTGGCGCTCAAGTCCAACGTGAGGTCTTGGCTGATGCACTTGCTAGAGAACTCCATTTCATCATGGGCAGACCTATGCCATGAGTTCATCGGTGCCTTCACCGGTGGCCACCAAGAGTCCGACAGGCCCAGCGACCTGCAACTTCTCCAGCTGAAGGATGGAGAAACTCTCTGTAAGTATTTCCAGAGATTCAGTAAAGTTCATAGAAATATTCCAAATATCCATTCGGCAGCCGTTATAGCAGCTATCATGTCCAATGTGCGCAACCGTTGCATTCGTTCCAAGATGAACTTGCGGTGGCCCAAGACTGTGAAGAAGCTATACACACTGGTGGATAAGTGTGCTCGGATGGAGGAAGGAAGGAAGTTGCTCGGAGAGGAAGATTTCACCAATGTTGATTCAGAGGATGAGGATGAATCAACCAGTCAAAGAAAGGGCAAGAAGCGCAATAAGAAGCCAAGAGATAAGGCAGTGATGACTGTGGAAGGTTTGGGCACACCTAGTGCTGGCAAGAAGGCCAAGGCCTAGGCCCTCGGCAAGGAAGCTGCCGCTTGCGCTGCCTGTCGGGAAGGCGCTGCCGCTGAGAAAGCTGGGAAAGGTGATGGGCCGTACTACAAGATCCATCGGACCAAGGCCACAACCTTCAGGAGTGTTACCAGGTTGATCAGCTTGTTGAGAAACAAAGGGAGGAATATGATAAGCGTGACAAAGAAAAAGGTTAGAATGTCGCTGGCGGTAAGGACCGAGGCGGTGAAGAAAATTGCCCCGGCAAACCCTTTCAGAACCATGGAAAGCCTGCAAGGGGTTAAGAGAAGGAAATCTGTGATGATGTGAGTGACGGAGGGGGTGCAGAGGAAACCGGTGAGCAGGAGTTTCAGAAGGCCACTGACGCTCTATGCATTGATGGGGGTGCATTGATACGTCTCCAACATATCTATAATTTTTGATTGCTCCATGCTATATTATCTACTATTTTGGGCAATATTGGGCTTTATTATCCACTTTTATATTACTTTTGGGACTAACCTATTAACCGGAGGCCCAGCCCAGATTTGCTGTTTTATGCCTATCTCAGTATTTTGAAGAAAAGGAATATCAGACGGAGTCGAAACGGAACGAAATCAACTGGAGAAGTTATTTTTGGAAGGAAACACACCTGATGAACTTGGACCCCACGTCAGGGGAGACACGAGGTGCTCACGAGGGTGGGGGCGCCCCCCCCCCCTAGGGCGTGCCCCTGTCTCGTGGGACCCCTGTGGCTCCTCCAACGTCCTCCCTGCACCCATATATACCCACGTGACCTAAAACTTCCATAACGCAACATAGATCAGGAGTTCCGCCGCCAGAAGCCTACGTAGCCACCAAAAACCAATCTAGACCCGTTCCGGCACCCTGCCGGAGGGGGCAATCCCTCTCCGGTGGCCATCTTCATCATCCCGGTGCTCTCCATGACGAGGAGGGAGTAGTTCCCTCGGGGCTGAGGGTATGTACCAGTAGCTATGTGTTTGATCTCTCTCCTCTCGTGTTCTTGAGATGATACGATCTTGATGTATCGCGAGCTTTGCTATTATAGTTGGATCTTATGTTTCTCCTCCCCCTCTTCTCTCTTGTAATGAATTGAGTTTCCCCTTTGAAGTAATCTTATCGGATTGAGTCTTTAAAGATTTGAGAACACTTGATGTATGTCTTGCCGTGGATATCTGTGGTGACAATGGGATACCCGCGTGCCACTTGTATGTTAAGGTGACCAACTTGCGGGTTCATGAACCTATGCATAGGGGTTGGCACACGTTTTCATCATGATTCTCTGGTAGATCTTTGGGGCACTCTTTGAGGTTCTATGTGTTGGTTGAATAGATGAATCTAAGATTGTGTGATGCATATCGTATAATCATGCCCACGGATACTTGAGGTGACATTGGAGTATCTAGGTGACATTAGGGTTTTGGTTGATTTGTATCTTAAGGTGTTATTCTAGTACGAACTCTAGGGTTGTTTGTGACACTTATAGGAATAGCCCGACGGATTGATTGGAAAGAATAACTTTGAGGTGGTTTCGTACCCTACCATAATCTCTTCGTTTGTTCTCCGCTATTAGTGACTTTGGAGTGACTCTTTGTTGCATGTTGAGGGATAGTTATGTGATCCAATTATGTTAGTATTGTTGAGGGAACTTACACTAGCGAAAGTATGAACCCTAGGCCTTGTTTCAACGCATTGCAATACCGTTTATGCTCACTTTTATCAATTGCTACCTTGCTGTTTTTATAATTTCAGATTACAAATACTATTATCTACCATCCATATACCACTTGTATCACCATCTCTTCGCCGAACTAGTGCACCTATACAATTTACCATTGTATTGGGTGTGTTGGGGACACAAGACACTCTTTGTTATTTGGTTGCAGGGTTGCTTGAGAGAGACCATCTTCATCCTACGCCTCCTACGGATTGATAAACCTTAGGTCATCCACTTGAGGGAAATTTGCTACTGTCCTACAAACCTCTGCACTTGGAGGCCCAACAATGTCTACAAGAAGAAGGTTGTGTAGTAGACATCAAGCTCTTTTCTGGCGCTGTTGCCGGGGAGGTGAGTGCTTGAAGGTATATCTTTAGGTTTTGCAATCGAGTCTTTTAGTTTCTTGTTTTATCACTAGTTTATTTTATAAAAGAAAACTATAAAAAATGGAATTGAGTTTGTCTCATACGCTTCATCTTTTTAATATCTTTCGTGAGTATGATGGAAAGGATAATTGTGCTCAAGTGCTAGAAGAAGAAATCTATAAAATGTTTGGCACTAAATATTTGAATGATGAGCATGATTGCAATGTTGTTAGTATGAATTCCTTGAATATCCATGATGCTAATGATATGCAAAGCCACAAGCTTGGGGAAGCAACGTTTGATGAAGATGATATTTTCTGTACCCCAAGCTTTGATGAGAAAATTTACTATGATGAAAGCATGCTTCCTATATATGATGATTATTGTGATGACACTTATGCTTTAAATAATAATGATAACCATTAAACTTGTCATCTTGATCTTAATTTTCAATCACATGATAGTTATTTTGTTGAGTTTGCTCCCACTATTATTCATGAGAAGAATTTTGCTTGTGTGGAGAGTAGTAAATTTTGCATGCTTGTAGATCATGAAAAGAATGCTTTAGGTGCTGGTTATATTGTTGAATTCATTCATGATGCTAATGAAAATTATTATGATGGAGGAATATATGCATGTAGGAATTGCAATAATATCAAGTTTCCTCTCTATGTGCTTAAAATTTTGAAGTTATGCTTGTTTTACCTTCCTATGCAAGTTGATTCTTGTTCCCATAAGTTGTTTTCTCACAAAATCCCTATGCATAGGAAGTGGTTTAGACTTAAATGTGCTAGTCATATTCTTCATGATGCTCTCTTTATGTTACAATTCTTATCCTTCATGTGAGCATCATTGAAATCATCATGCCTAGCTAGGGGCATTAAACGATAGCGCTTGTTGGGAGGCAACCCAATTTTATTTTTGTTCCTTGCTTTTTGCTCCTTTTTAGTAATAAATAATTCATCTAGCCTCTGTTTAGATGTGGTTTTATGCTTTTAATTAGTGTTTGTGCCAAGTAGAACCTTTGGGAAGATTTGGGGGAAGTCTTGTTGATCATGCTGTCAAAAACAGAAACTTTAGCGCTCATGAGAATTGCTGCCATTTTTATTTGGAGAGTGCTATTTAGTTAATTATTTTTTCATATGATTAATAGATAAATTCCTCAGGTCCAGCAATTTATTTGAGAATTTTATGAGTTCCGTAAGTATACGTTTGATCCAGATTACTACAGACTGTTCTGTTTTTGACAGATTCTGTTTTTCATGTGTTGTTTACTTATTTTGATGAATCTATGGCTAGTAAAATAGTTTATAAATCATAGAGAAGTTGGAATACATTAAGTTTAACACCAATATAAATAAAGAATGAATTCATTACAGTACCTTTAAGTAGTGTTTTGTTTTCTTTCGCTAACGGAGCTTACGAGTTTTCTGT
The DNA here is from genome assembly GCF_003073215.2 of Triticum urartu. Taxonomy (NCBI): domain Eukaryota; kingdom Viridiplantae; phylum Streptophyta; class Magnoliopsida; order Poales; family Poaceae; genus Triticum; species Triticum urartu. The sequence continues at coordinate 216,737,960 of NC_053024.1, read as the reverse complement.
TAAGTTTTGTGTTGTGAAGTTTTCAAGTTTTGGGTAAGGATTCGATGGACTATGGAATAAGGAGTGTCAAGAGAATAAGCTTGGGGATGCACAAGGCACCCCAAGGTAATATTCAAGGACAACCAAGAGCCTAAGCTTGGGGATGCCCCGGAAGGCATCCCCTCTTTCGTCTTCGTTCATTGGTAACTTTACTTGGAGCTATATTTTTATTCGCCACATAATATGTGTTTTTCTTGGAGCGTCAATTTATTTTGTTAGGATTTTCTTGCTGTTATTTAGAACAATGTTTTGCATCTTTTATTTCAATAAAAGTGGCATTGATAGCCTCTACTATGCCTATGTTACAAGTATACATGTTGCTGTTTGAAAACAGAAAGTTTACCGCTGTTGCAATAATTCCCTAGAAAAGTCAGAATGTGATAAAATGTTGAAACCTTTTGAATATTTAGCTCTGATAAATTTACTACAGTGGGAATTTTCTTTCATAATTTTTGGAGCTAGGGAAGTATGGATGTTGCAGCATTCTTTACAGACTATCCTGTTTAGGCAGATTGCTGTTATGTTTGCATTGCTTGCATATGTTTGCTTCTTTAATGATTCTATTTGAGGATAGAACTATTAAATATGCAGAGGCATTTAGTATGAAATGTTGAATAATAATTTTAGTGATTTTCTACAGTAGAGTATGATAAGGTTTTGGCAATGGTTTATACTAACTTATCTCACGAGTCCTTGTTGAGTTTTGTGTGGATGAAGCTTTTGAGATTTAGGGAGACCGTGATATGAGAGGAATTAAGGAGACACAAAAGCTCAAGATTGGGGATGCCCAAGGCAACCCAAGATAATATTTCAAGAATTCTCAAGCATCTAACCTTGGGGATGCCCCGGTTGGCATCCCACCTTTCTTCTTCAACAACTATCGGTTAGTATCGGTTGATCCTAAGTTTTTGCTTCTTCACATGATGTTTGCTATTCTTAGATGTCATTTTTTTTTCTTTTATTGCTGTTTGAATAGAATAACAAGATCTGAAATTATTAAATGTTAGAGAGTCTTCGCATTGTTGCATAATTATTCAACTACTCATTGATCTTCACTTATATCTTTCGGAGTAGTTTGTCATTTGCTCTAGAGCTTCACTTATATCTTTTAGAGCATGGTGGTAGATTTATTTTGAAGAAATAGATGACTCTCATGCTTCACTTATATTATTTTGAGAGTCTTAAATAGCATGGTAATTTGCTTAAAATCCTAATATGCTAGGTATTCAAGGATAGTAAAATTCTCTTATGAGTGTGTTGAATACTATGAGAAGTTTGATACTTGATAATTGTTTTGAGATATGGAGATGGTGATATTAGAGTCATGCTAGTTGAGTAGTTGTGAATTTGAGAGATACTTGTGTTGAAGTTTGTGGTTCCCATAGCATGCACGTATGGTGAACCGTTATGTAACGAAGTCGGAGCATGAGGTGTTTATTGATTGTCTTCCTTATGAGTGGCGGTCGGGGACGAGCGATGGTCTTTTACTACCAATATATCCCCCTAGGAGCATGCGCGTAGTACTTTGTTTCGATAACTAATAGGTTTTTGCAATAAGTATGTGAGTTCTTTATGACTAATGTTGAGTCCATGGATTATACACACTCTCACCCTTCCACCTTTGCTAGCCTCTCTAGTACCGTGCAACTTTCGCCAGTACCATAAACCCACCATATACCTTCCTCAAAACAGCCAACATACCTACCTATTATGGCATTTCCATAGCCATTCCGAGATATATTGCCATGCAACTTTCCACCGTTCTGTTTATTATGACACACTCCATCATTGTCATATTGATTAGCATGATCATGTAGTTGACATAGTATTTGTGGCAAAGCCACTGTTCATAATTCTTTCATACTTGTCACTCTTGATTCATTGCATATCCCGGTACACCGCCGGAGGCATTCATATAGAGTCATACTTCATTCTAGTATCGAGTTGTATCATTGAGTTGTAAATAAATAGAAGTGTGATGGTCATCATTCAATAGAGCATTGTCCCAAAAAAAGGGCCAAATAAAAAAAGAAAGGCCAAATAAATAAATAAAAAGGGGCAATGCTACTATCCTTTTTTCCACACTTGTGCTTCAAAGTAGCACCATGTTCTTCATATAGAGAGTCTCATATGTTGTCACTTTCATATACTAGTGGGAATTTTACATTATAGAACTTGGCTTGTATATTCCAATGATGGGCTTCCTCAAAAATGCCCTAGGTCTTCATGAGCAAGCGAGTTGGATGCACACCCACTAGTTTCTTTTGTTGAGCTTTCATAAATTTATAGCTCTAGTGCATCCGTTGCATGGCAATCACTACTCACTCACATTGATATCTATTGATGGGCATCTCCATAGCCCATTGATACGCCTAGTTGATGTGAGACTATCTTCTCCCTTTTTGTCTTCTCCACAAACCACCATTCTATTCCACCTATAGTGCTATGTCCATGGCTCACGCTCATGTATTGCGTGAAGATTGAAAAAGTTTGAGAACATAAAAAGTATGAAACAATTGCTTGGCTTGTCATTAGGGTTGTGCATGATTTAAATACTTTGTGTGGTGAAGATGGAGCATAGCCAGACTATATGATTTTGTAGGGATAACTTTCTTTGGGCATGTTATTTTGAGAAGACATGATTGCTTAGTTAGTATGCTTGAAGTATTATTATTTCTATGTAAATATGAACTTTTGTCTTGAATCTTATGGATCTGAATATTCATGCCACAATTAAGAAGAATTACATTGAAATTATTCCAACTAGCATTCCACATCAAAAATTATCTTTTTATCATTTACCTACTCGAGGACGAGCAGGAATTAAGCTTGGGGATGCTTGATACGTCTCCAACGTATCTATAATTTTTGATTTCTCCATGCTATATTATCTACTGTTTTGGGCAATATTGGGCTTTATTATCCACTTTTATATTACTTTTGGGACTAACCTATTAACCGGAGGCCCAGCCCAGATTTGCTGTTTTATGCCTATCTCAGTATTTTGAAGAAAAGGAATATCAGACGGAGTCGAAACGAACGAAATCAACTGGAGAAGTTATTTTTGGAAGGAAACACACCTGATGAACTTGGACCCTGTGGCGACCCGACCCGAAGGGATCAAGTCTACTAAGCTCCGGTGTCATCCCTGGATCAGTAATGCTGACACCACATAGTACTTCGAAGGATTTATAGCAGAGTGGCAATCACACACTTATTACATCGATGTCTCAAAAGAGAACTTATTACAATAAATATGGCTTAAGGACATCTAATAACGATAACAACAGAAGGCTCGGAAGATAAATGGGTCCATCAACTCCAACGGCATCACTGAGTATAGAACCACGACCTAAAAGCACCTTACTCGTCGTCTGAAAAGTCAGCAACATGAAGGTTGCAGCCCGAAAACGGGTCAGCACATGGAATATGTTGGCAATGTAACACATAGAGAGTAATGGAATGAAACAGCTATACTACATGCATATATGGCTGGTGGAAAGCTCTATGGTTACAGTTTTGCGTAAAGCCAGTTTTTCCCTACTACAAAGGAATAAATCTATTTAACTATCATGGTAGTTGTTAAACATTGAGAATGGTCGACAGCATTCTGATCCCAATTAAGTAATTAAAACCCCACAACATTAATTAGAAGTAACATGTTGAGATTCACATGATATTCAAGTACTAGATACTCAAGTTGTCCATAATCGGGGACACGGCTAATCATGATTAGTTTATACACTCTGCAGAGGTTTGCGCACTTTTCCCCACAAGACTCGATCGCCTCCGTTGGATTTCTCGCACTACATGGTGTTTGAGAAACGGATGACTGAGACACAGTCTTTCAGAAGCCCTAGCACCTTACGATTGGGTAGACCGTACCACCTACATCCCCTACATCTGTTAGTCTACCACTGTAAGAGTTCGCACGACTTAGTCAACTATGCCAGAGCCCATAATGGCTTGTGGCTGCACACGGAAGTTACTAGCATGAATGATCTTATGATCCCTTTGAGCCTGGGTGGCGGTCCGAAATAAAAACAGGCAAGTCCTGATAGACATCAGGTGCCTCAATCCACCCAGATGTGTGTTTAAGTTGCCACCTTAGATAAACCATTAAAATTAACAAACTCACATCTGTCATGGATATCACTCACCCAGTCCACGTCTACTAGCATAGCATGGCATAATAAGCAAACGTAGAAGTAACTCCCAAAGGTTTCATAATAAACAGGTAATAGGTACTACCTCATCTACTTCCCATCCCACAATTTAATTAGATCCTAATCATGCAATGTGAGAGGATTGATCTAATGCAATAAAACTGGGTTGCAGAAAAGGTATGATCAAAGTGTTACTTGCCTTGCTGATGATCCGCGAGACCTAGAGATTCGAAGTAACAAGCGGCGCACTTCGGGTGATCTATCGCAGACAAACAACAAGCATACAATAAGTACTCATCTAATGCACGGGTAAAACTCGAACAAGAGAACGAACCAGAAAGTTCAACTTAAGAACTCCGGTTGCAAAGAAAGAAAGAACCGAACAGACGACGGAAAAACAAACGGCGGAAGAAAGCAACTCGGTTCTAGCAAGTTGAAACTAGGTCAAATTTTACTGTAGCAAAGGCTTGTTCAAGTTGATTAGACGAAACGGCGGTTTCGAAACGAAACTCCAGGCGCTTGAATCACCTGATTCCGATAAACGAGCGGGAAGAAAGACTAGAACGAAGATCGGATCTGAGATCGCGATCGCGGAATAAATCCGACAAAAAGAAAGAGAAGAGCGGTTAAACGAACGGGCGTCGTTAACCAGGAAAATCGGTGATCACGTTCGTTGAGACGAACGGTCCGAAAGAAGAACGAAAACCGATCTAGGGTTTTCGGAAAAGAAACCGAAAAGAAAAACCGAAAAGAAAACGGAAAAGAAACGGAACGGTTCTTTTAAGAGAAACCGAACCGGGGGAAGAAAAAGAGGCGCGGTGCGGGGCTACCTCGGGCGGCGGCGGGATGCAAGGGCGGCGGCGGCACTAGGCGGCGGGGCGGCTAGGCGGTGGCGGCGGCGGCGGCGGCTTAGGGCTGGGGTGGTGTGGGGCTGGGGGGTGTTGGGGTATATATATAGGAGGGAGGGGGTGTTGCTTGGGGGAGGGGGCAAGCAAGAGGGGGGGCGGCGGCGGCTTAGAGTCCTTCTAGGACTCGGCCTGGGGCGGCGGGGCGGGCTGGCGCGCAAGGCGGCGGCGGGGTCGGCCGGCTGGGCCTTGGCCCAGGCGGGCGCTGGCTCTCTTTTTTTTTAAATAGTTACGCGCGCAGAAAAAAAAAGAAAAGAAAAACTAAATGAACTCCAAAATTTCTAAAGTAAATTTTCCCCGAGTCCTACAAATGAGTCGAACAAAATGAACTTTTCTCCGGGCCTAGAATGCAATTTTTCAAAAACACGCATTTTTCCCTATCCAAATAAAATGCAAATAAACACCGGAAAAACAAAGATTTGATTTATTTATTAAATCTTCATTTTTCCTAAATTTGGGAAAAGTCATATTATTTCCCTCTCTCATTTTTTTTGATATTGGAAAAATAATTGAAGATGAAATAAATAAATCAAATGATCCTCTTTTCCAAAATTTGAGAGAACTCAAATATGAAAATAACGAAATCTCCAACTCTCTCCGTGGGTCCTTGAGTTGCGTGAAATTTCTAGGATCGACCAAAATGCAAGAAAATATGATATGCATGATGATCTAGTGTATAACATTCCAAATTGCAAATTTGGAATGTTACAAACCTACCCCCCTTAAAATGAATCTCGCCCTCGAGATTCGGGTTGGCTAGAAAATAGGTGAGGGTGGTCCTTCAGAAAATCTTCTTCTCTTTCCCAGGTGGCTTCATCCTCTGAGTGGTGGTTCCACTGAACTTTGCAAAACTTGATGACCTTGCTGCGGGTGACTCTGCTGGCATAATCGAGAATCTTGACTGGTTTCTCCTCATATGTTAAGTCATCCTTCAACTGAATCGCTTCAAGCGGCACTGTATCTCTTAGCGGTATCTCCGCCATCTCGGCATGACATTTCTTCAGCTGAGAAACATGGAATACATCATGAACTCCTGACAGCTCCTCTGGTAATTCCAACTTATAAGCGACTTCTCCCATACGTTGCAAGATCTTATACGGTCCAACGAAACGCGGTGCTAATTTTCCTTTAACTCCTCGAAGTGGGGATACTCGAAGATAAACTCTGTCTCCGGTTTCGTAAATTGTCTCCTTGCATTTAGAATCTGCGTAGCTCTTCTGCCTGGACTGGGCTACCTTGAGCCTATCGCGAAAATCAAATCTGGTCCAAAGAATTGACGGTCTCCAACTTCGTCCCATGACAACGGTGTCCTGCACCTCCTTCCGTATAAAGCTTCGAAAGGTGCCATCTTCAAACTGGTTTGGTAACTGTTGTTATAAGAAAACTCCGCATACGGCAAGTTATCGTCCCAGCTAGATCCATAATCTAGTGCACAAGCTCTCAGCATATCTTCCAAAATCTGATTGACTCTCTCGGTCTGTCCATCTGTCTGCGGATGAAAAGCTGTGCTGAACTCTAGTCTGGTTCCTAAAGTTTCATGCAACTGATTCCAAATTTGAGGTAAATTGAGTTCCTCTATCTGATACGATACTCCTCGGAACTCCATGCAAACAAATGATCCTAGTCATGTATATCTTTGCCAACTTAGCACTGGTGTAAGTGGTCTTAACTGGAATGAAATGTGCTACCTTCGTCAAACGATCAACTACTACCCATATCGAGTCGTAGCCTGCCTTCGTCCTGGGTAGTCCTGTGATAAAATCCATGCCTATCTTATCCCACTTCCATTCGGGTATCGGCAATGGTTGTAACAATCCTGCTGGCTTCTGATGCTCTGCCTTTACTCTCTGACAAACGTCACAAACTGCTACATATGCTGCAATATCCTTCTTCATTCCGGTCCACCAAAATGTTTCCTTCAAATCCAAATACATCTTGGTATTTCCTGGGTGAATCGAATACGGTGAATCATGTGCCTCTTGCAAGAATCAACTTCCTGATCTCCGGGTCATTGGGCACATAACACGGTCCTCAAACCATAAGGTATTCGTGCTCATCCTCACGAAATCCCTTTGCTTTTCCTTCGCTCAATTTCTCTTTTATAGCAGCAATCTCCTTGTTCAGACTTCTGAGCTTTCTGATCTTATCCATCAATGTTGACTGAATCTCCAATGTTGCTACATAGCCTCTCGGAACTATTTCCAAACATAGCTCACGAAGGTTTTCTGCTAACTCCTTTGGTACTTCTCCTGTCATTACCATATTGACATGGCTCTTACGGCTCAATGCGTCAGCTACTACATTAGCTTTTCTGGGATGGTAATGCAATCTCATATCATAATCCTTGATGAGCTCCAACCATCTCCTTTGTCTGAGGTTCAACTCCTTCTGCGTGAAAATGTACTTCAAACTCTTGTGATCCGTGTACACCTCACAATGATTTCTAATGAGGAAATGTCTCCAGGTTTTCAATGCATGCACTACGGCTGCTAACTCCAAATCATGCGTGGCATAATTCAATTCATGAGGCTTCAGTTGTCGTGAAGCATACGAAACAACTCTCCTTCCTGCATAAGCACTGCTCCAAGTCCTCGACGTGAAGCGTCGCAATACACCTCATAATCCTTGGTCTGATCTGGCAAAATCAATACTGGTGAGGTAACCAAGCGTTTCTTCAATTCCTGGAAACTAGCCTCACATTCCTCAGTCCAATTGAACTTAGTATCCTTCTTCAACAATTCAGTCATAGGCTTTGCAATCTTTGAAAAGTTCTCAATGAATCTCCGTAGTATCCTGCGAGTCCAAGAAAACTCCGGATCTCTCCAACTGTTGTTGGTGCTTCCCATTCGGTTACGGTCTCAACCTTAGTGGGGTCAACTGCTATACCTTCTCCGGATATAACGTGTCCGAGGAATCCAACTTCCTTCAACCAAAACTCACATTTGCTGAATTTGGCGTATAACTGATGTTCCCTTAGTTTCTCCAAAACCAAACGCAAATGTTCCTTATGCTCCTCTTCATTCTTTGAATAAACCAGGATGTCATCAATGAACACTACATGACGAACTTATCCAAAAACTCCATAAACACTTTGTTCATCGGGTTCATAAAATAGGCAGGTGCGTTAGTCAATCCAAATGACATAACGGTATACTCATACAGTCCATATCTTCGTGGTGAATGCTGTCTTAGGTATGTCCTGCTCTCGAATCTTCAATTGATGGTACCCTGATCGCAAATCGATCTTGGAAAACACTTTAGCTCCTTGCAAACGATCAAACAGATCATTAATCATTGGCAGTGGGTACTTATTCTTGATGGTTACTTCATTCAATCCCTGATAATCTACAACCATCCTTAATGATCCATCCTTCTTTTCCACTAGAAGTACGGGTGATCCCCAAGGCGAAGAACTTGGGCGAATGTAACCTTTATCCAATAACTCCTTAATCTGATTCTTAATTCCACCAAATCCTTTGCTGGCATCCGGTACGGTTGCTTCGATATTGGGCCTGTACCTGGCAATAACTCAATCAAAAACTCAATGTCTCTATCCGGTGGCATGCCTGGCAATTCCTCAGGAAATACATCAGGAAAATCCTTCACCACTGGTACTTCTTCTTGCACAACTCCTGTTAAAGATTTACTTGTGTCCTGTTTGGCACATGCCGGGATACATACTTGATCCTTCTTCCTTCTGGTGTGGTAAGCAAAATTGTCTTACTGGCGCAATCGATGTTTCCTCATACATTCGACAGCCAATCCATACCAAGAATCACATCCAATCCTTGGATTCCAATACTATTAGGTCTGGGGAAACACATGTTACCAATCCTTAATGGTAACGATCACACATCGTATAGCCATATACTCCTGCTCCTGGTGAGCTTACTAACATGGGTGACCTAAGGGCTTGGGTTGGCAGGTTATATTTATCCACAAATCCCCTTGATATGTATGAATGCGATGCACCAGTATCAAAAAGAACGAGTGCGGTAAATGTCTTAACCAAAAACTTACCGATTACTGCATCAGGCTGATCTTCAACCTCCTCCACATTAACGTGGTTCACCTGTCCCCTATTGAAAGGGTTCGGCTTCTTCCCAGAGCTTCCATTGCCATTTCCATTCTGGCCTTCGGGACATTCATTGGCATAATGTCCGGTCTTGGAACACTTGAAACAGGTGACTTGACTCAGATCTCTCTTGGTTGGGGTCGATGGGGTGGTACGGTTCTGGCCGTTGCTTCCTCCATTCCCATTACCATTCTTGTGGCCATTATGGTTGTGCGACTACCTCCTCCATGGGTATGCTGAAACTGAAATCCGGTTTAGGGGTAAAACGGGGCTTCTGCTGGGCTCCAGAGTTATACTTCCCCTGTCCATACTTCCTCTTACGGTTCTCAATCTGCTGTTGCTTTCCTTCAATCATGATGGCACGATCTACCAACTCCTGGTAGTTGTTAAAACTTGCTACCATCAACTTCATGCTTAGTTCATCATTCAGTCCTTCCAGAAACTTCTCCTGCTTAGCTGCATCCGTAGCAACGTCATCTGGGGCATAACGTGCTAACTTGCTGAAGTCGTCAACGTACTGGCCAACTGTCCTTTCCTCCTTGGCGTAAGTTGCGAAACTCACGCTTCTTCATGGCCATAGCTCCTGCTGAAACATGGGCAGTGCGGAAAGCTTGCTGAAACTGATCCCATGTGACAGTGTCAACTGGGTAAGTGGCTGTGAAATTCTCCCACCATGCTGCCGCGGGTCCGTCAAGCTGATGTGCGGCAAACTTCACTTTCTCACCATCTGTGCATCCTGCAGTGGTCAACTCCCTTCCTATCTTGCGGAGCCAATCGTCTGCTACTATTGGCTCGGTGCTACTGGAAAACACCGGCGGATTCAGCCTAAGGAAACGGGCTAAGTGGTCAACCAGGTGGTGGTGGTGGGTTGTTGTTGTTGTTGTTGTTGTTCTGCTGGTTCTGGACTAACATCTTCATCAATTGATTCTGCTGCTGGATCAACTGAGTGAGCTCGGTGGAAATCCATTGTCACCTCGAAGGCATCTGAGGGTTTAGAAAAGACGAGAATTAAGAATAGAGTGAGGTCTAAAGAGAAAACACTACCCCAATGCACATGAGCAAATGCACACAAAATCACTTCATTCAATCACACAAGGGCTTACAATCGGTCTAAAACTATCGCAAAAGTGCTCGACTATGATGTTTACATGGGGGAATACCACTACTATCTGGTGGTCATCTAGAAATTTTGAACCGGTGGAAGACTCCATGATATCTGCTCCAGCTTCGTCTTCAAAGTCGGGTTCACTTGGATCCGAATCGGTGTCGTTCGATGATGATGTAGTTGTCCGGACATGCGACGTACTGTCTTCCTCCCTTGGATGCTAACTTCCTCTTGAGTTCTTCAATCTCCTTGCTTAAGATCGCCATTGTCTTGCTAGAGCTACGATCTCGTCCATGTAGTCCTTGCGTGTAGACTTCAGTTCTCCTTCTAGCTCGATGATCCTTGCCTTCGCATTCTTCAACTCTATCATATCATTGCACATCTGGTTCTCGTGGCATCGAATGTGCTGGTTTAACTCCTGGATGAAAGATGCAATGGATCTATCCTTCTTGGTGCTGACTAACTCCCATTGTTCATCTCGGCGTCCGCAAATCTGGTAGATATTGTCCTTAAGGTCTTCTTGATAAGCTTCTCCAATGCGTCCCATGGTGATATGAGCTTCCATGCTCCTTCCCAGACTCCAGGTTGGTGCATTGAAAACACTATCTATGGGCTTCGTAATTGGCGCGAATGTCCTTCCCGGAACGTGAGCTTGAAACCTTCCAGCGCTCCTCTTCAGGCAGAGTGGCGTTGAAGGTTCCCGTGAAGCTTGGTAATCCAATGTTCAGGTACTTGGTGACTTCCTTCAAGTGAAATCCAAAAGGTGTGCCTTCATCCGGTTGGGCGTACTTGATCTTCGCGTTCGTCATCCTAATAGAGTAGAAAAGATGAGGAGTTAGAAAATGAGAAGAGAATGGTGTTCTATGGCTTTAACTTAGTGGTCGTGTCCTACAGTCAGCGTGTGCTCTGATACCATCTCTGTAGCGACCCGACCCGAAGGGATCAAGTCTACTGTGCTCCGGTGTCATCCCTGGATCAGTAATGCTGACACCACACAATACTTCGAAGGATTTATAGAAGAGTGGCAATCACACACTTATTACATCGATGTCTCAAAAGAGAACTTATTACAATAAATATGGCATAAGTCCATCTAATAACGATAACAGCGGAAGGCTCGGAAGATAAATGGGTCCATCAACTCCAACGGCATCACTGAGTATAGAACCACGACCTAAAAGCACCTTACTCGTCGTCTGAAAAGTCTGCAACATGAAGGTTGCAGCCCGAAAACGGGTCAGCACATGGAATATGCTGGCAATGTAACACATAGAGAGTAATGGAATGAAACAGCTATACTACATGCATATATGGCTGGTGGAAAGCTCTATGGTTACAGTTTTGCGTAAAGCCAGTTTTTCCCTACTGCAAAGGAATAAATTTATTTAACTATCATGGTAGTTGTTAAACATCGAGAATGGTTGACAGCATTCCGATCCCAATTAAGTAATTAAAACCCAACAACATTAATTAGAAGTAACATGATGAGATTCACATGATATTCAAGTACTAGATACTCAAGTTGTCCATAACCGGGGACACGGCTAATCATGATTAGTTTATACACTCTGCAGAGGTTTGCGCACTTTTCCCCACAAGACTCGATCGCCTCCGTTGGATTTCTCGCACTACATGGTGTTTGAGAAACGGATGACTGAGACACAGTCTTTCAGAAGCGCTAGCACCTTACGATTGGGTAGACCGTACCACCTACATCCCCTACATCTACTAGTCTACCACTGTAAGAGTTCGCACGACTTAGTAAACTATGCCAGAGCCCATAATGGCTTGTGGCTGCACACGGAAGTTACTAGCATGAATGATCTTATGATCTCTTTGAGCCTGGGTGGCGGTCCGAAATAAAAACAGGCAAGTCCTGATAGACATCAGGTGCCTCAATCCACCCAGATGTGTGTTTAAGTTGCCACCTTAGATAAACCACTAAAATTAACAAACTCACATCTGTCATGGATATCACTCACCCAGTCCACGTCTACTAGCATAGCATGGCATAATAAGAAAACGTAGAAGTAACTCCCATAGGTTTCATAATAAACAGGTAATAGGTACTACCTCATCTACTTCCCATCCCACAATTTAATTAGATCCTACTCATGCAATGTGAGAGGATTGATCTAATGCAATAAAACTGGGTTGCAGAAAAGGTATGATCAAAGTGTTACTTGCCTTGCTGATGATCCGCGAGACCTAGAGATTCGAAGTAACAAGCGGCGCACTCCGGGTGATCTATCGCAGACAAACAACAAGCATACAATAAGTACTCATCTAATGCACGGGTAAAACACGAACAAGAGAACGAACCAGAAAGTTCAACTTAAGAACTCCGGTTGCAAAGAAAGAAAGAACCGAACAGACGACGGAAAAACAAACGGCGGAAGAAAGCAACTCGGTTCTAGCAAGTTGAAACTAGGTCAAATTTCACTGTAGCAAAGGCTTGTTCAAGTTGATTAGACGGAACGCCGGTTTCGAAACGAAACTCCAGGCGCTTGAATCACCTGATTCTGATAAACGAGCGGGAAGAAAGACTAGAACGAAGATCGGATCTGAGATCGCGATCGCGGAATAAATCCAACGAAAAGAAAGAGATGAACGGTTAAACGAACGGGCGTCGTTAACCGGGAAAATCGGTGATCACGTTCGTTGAGTTGAACGGTCCGAAAGAAGAACGAAAACCAATCTAGGGTTTTCGGAAAAGAAACCGAAAAGAAAAACCGAAAAGAAAACGGAAAAGAAACGGAACGGTTCTTTTAAGAGAAACCAAACCGGGGGAAGAAAAAGAGGCGCGGCACGGGGCTACCTCGGGCGGCGGCGGGGTGCAAGGGCGGCGGCGGCACTAGGCGGCGGGGCGGCTAGGCGGCGGCGGCGGCTTAAGGCGGCGGCGGCGGCTTAAGGCGGCGGCGGCGGCTTAGGGTTGGGGTGGTGTGGGGCTGGGGGGGTGTTGGGGTATATATATAGGAGGGAGGGGGTGTTGCTTGGGGGAGGGGGCAAGCAAGAGGGGGGGCGGCGGCGGCTTAGAGTCCTTCTAGGACTCGGCCTGGGGCAGCGGGGCGGGCTGGCGCGCAAGGCGGCGGCGGGGCCGACCGGCTGGGCCTTGGCCCAGGCGGGCGCTGGCTCTCTTTTTTTTTAAATAGTTACGCGTGCAGAAAAAAAAACAAAGAAAAGAAAAACTAAACGAACTCCAAAATTTCTAAAGTAAATTTTTCCCGACTCCTACAAATGAGTCGAACAAAATGAACTTTTCTCCGAGCCTAGAATGCAATTTTTAGAAAACACGCATTTTCCCCTATCCAAATAAAATGCAAATAAACACCGAAAAAACAAAGATTTGATTTATTTATTAAATCTTCATTTTCCTAAATTTGGGAAAAGTCATATTATTTCCCTCTCTCATTTTTTTTATATTGGAAAAATAATTGAAGATGAAATAAATAAATCAAATGATCCTCTTTTCCAAAATTTGAGAGAACTCAAATATGAAAATAACGAAATCTCCAACTCTCTCTGTGGGTCCTTGAGTTGCGTGAATTTCTAGGATCGACCAAAATGCAAGAAAATATGATATGCATGATGATCTAGTGTATAACATTCCAAATTGCAAATTTGGGATGTTACAGACCCCACGTCAGGGGACACACGAGGTGCTCACGAGGGTGGGGGCGCCCCCCCCCCCTAGGGCGTGCCCCCTGTCTCATGGGACCCCCGTGGCTCCTCCAACGTCCTCCCTGCACCCATATATACCCACGTGACCTAAAACTTCCATAACGCAACATAGATCGGGAGTTCCGCCGCCAGAAGCCTACGTAGCCACCAAAAACCAATCTAGACCCGTTCCGGCACCCTGCCGGAGGGGGCAATCCCTCTCCGGTGGTCATCTTCATCATCCCGGTGCTCTCCATGACGAGGAGGGAGTAGTTCTCCCTCGGGGCTGAGGGTATGTACCAGTAGCTATGTGTTTGATCTCTCTCTCTCGTGTTCTTGAGATGATACGATCTTGATGTATCGCAAGCTTTGCTATTATAGTTGGATCTTATGTTTCTCCTCCCCCTCTTCTCTCTTGTAATGAATTGAGTTTCCCCTTTGAAGTAATCTTATCGGATTGAGTCTTTAAAGATTTGAGAACACTTGATGTATGTCTTGCCGTGGATATCTGTGGTGACAATGGGATACCGCGTGCCACTTGATGTATGTTAAGGTAACCAACTTGCGGGTTCATGAACCTATGCATAGGGGTTGGCACACGTTTTCATCGTGATTCTCTGGTAGATCTTTGGGGCACTCTTTGAGGTTCTATGTGTTGGTTGAATAGATGAATCTGAGATTGTGTGATGCATATCGTATAATCATGCCCACGGATACTTGAGGTGACATTGGAGTATCTAGGTGACATTAGGGTTTTGGTTGATTTGTATCTTAAGGTGTTATTCTAGTACGAACTCTAGGGCTGTTTGTGACACTTATAGGAATAGCCCGACGGATTGATTGGAAAGAATAACTTTGAGGTGGTTTCGTACCCTACCATAATCTCTTCGTTTGTTCTCCTCTATTATTGAATTTGGAGTGACTCTTTGTTGCATGTTGAGGGATAGTTATATGATCCAATTATGTTATTATTGTTGAGAGAACTTGCACTAGTGAAAGTATGAACCCTAGGCCTTGTTTCAACGCATTGCAATACCGTTTATGCTCACTTTTATCAATTGCTACCTTGCTGTTTTTATAATTTCAGATTAAAAATACTATTATCTACCATCCATATACCACTTGTATCACCATCTCTTCGCCGAACTAGTGCACCTATACAATTTACCATTGTATTGGGTGTGTTGGGGACACAAGAGACTCTTTGTTATTTGGTTGCAGGGTTGCTTGAGAGAGACCATCTTCATCCTACGCCTCCTACGGATTGATAAACCTTAGGTCATCCACTTGAGGGAAATTTGCTACTGTCCTACAAACCTCTGCACTTGGAGGCCCAACAACGTCTACAAGAAGAAGGTTGTGTAGTAGACATCATGCATCCTTGCACGTCTCTCACCGCCAGCTCAAGCAATGGGCTCGAGAGATCAATGTCCTGGAGCCAGCGCCAGAGGCCAGGAAGCCACTCAAATGGTCCCGCATGCCCATCATCTTTGACGAGGAGGATCACCCTGGCCGCACCACTGTGGTAGGATGTTTTCCATTGTTGGTCTCCCCAACAATTCGCAACCTCAAGGTCACAAAGATGCTAGTGGATGGCGGGGCCGGGTTGAATCTAATTTCTCCAGTAGTCATCAGCAAGCTTCAGATAGGAGAAGAAGAACTAGAGGTTACTGGCACGTTTCAAGGAGTTAATCCCGGTAGGAGCCATCCTAAAGGGAAGATTACGTTGTCGGTGACGTTTGGGTGAGAACTGAATTATTGGACTGAGAAGATTGTGTTTGATGTGGTTGATCTCCCCCTGCCATACAATGGGATTCTTGGACGTCCGGCCCTGGACAAGTTCATGGCAGCATCCCACAATACTTACAACACCTTGAAGATGCTCGGGCCACTGGGAGTCATCACTATCCCATCGGATGAGAAGGATGCAATTATTTGTGTGGACAAGATGTACCAGGATGCAGTCGCGGCAGAGGCAGCGACAGCTCCCGCCAAGGAAAGCAAAGGAAAGAAGAGGGATTGTAGGACCTCCGGCAAGGAGTCCGGGAAGCGTGCCCCCTCCGAGTGCACGACACCCGTTGACGACGTGTCGGAGTGTTCCAACAGCAAGAGATTCAAGGTTGTTGCACCCCATGTGAAGAAGGTCTCGGCAGGGCTGGCTGGCATTGATGGTACTTTCACTATCAGCGCCACCATCGATGACAAATAGGAAAGCGTGCTCGTTGCCTTCTTGCGGGCGAATATCGATGTGTTTGCCTGGCAACCTTCTAATATCCCCGGTGTTCCCAGGGAGGAAATCGAGCACCACCTTGCTGTCTGCCCACATGCCCGACCTATCAAGTAGAAAGTCCGGAAGCAGGCCTTGGAGAGGCAGCAGTTCATTGCCGAAGAGATCAAGAAACTGGGGGCAACTGGTTTGGTCAGAGGAGTACTGGATGCTACATGGTTAGCAATTCCAGTGGTAGTCCGGAAGGCTAATGGGAAGTAGAGGCTTTGCATTGATTTCACATATCTCAACAAGGCTTGCCCGAAGGACCCTTTTCCCTTACCGCGCATCGACCAGATTGTGGATTCCACTTCAGGTTATGATTTGCTCTCCTTTCTGGATGCATACTCCGGATATCACCAGATCTTCATGTCCAAAGAAGATGAAGAGAATACGTCATTCATCACTCCATGTGGTATGTACTGCTACGTCCGCATGCCATTCGGATTAAAGAGTGTCGGGTCCACTTTTGCAACGGCAGTCTAATGTCTACTACACAACCTTCTTCTTGTAGACGTTGTTGGGCCTCCAACTGCAGAGGTTTGTAGGACAATAGCAAATTTCCCTCAAGTAGATGACCTAAGGTTTATCAATCCGTGGGAGGCGCAGGTTGAAGATGGTCTCTCTCAAACAACCCTCCAACCAAATAACAAAGAGTCTCTTGTGTCCCCAACACACCCAATACAATGATAAATTGTATAGGTGCACTAGTTCGGCGAAGAGATGGTGATACAAGTGCAATATGGAGGGTAGATATAGGTTTTTGTAATCTGAAATTATAAAAACAGCAAGGTAATAAGTAATAAAAGTGAGTGTAAACGATATTGCAATGCTAGGAAACAAGGTCTAGGGTTCATACTTTCACTAGTGCAAGTTCTCTCAACAATAATAACATAATTGGATCATATAACTATCCCTCAACATGCAACAAAGAGTCACTCCAAATTCAATAATAGAGGAGAACAAACGAAGAGATTATGGTAGGGTACGAAACCACCTCAAAGTTATCCTTTCTGATTGATCTATTCAAAGTCCGTAGTAAAATAACATGAAGCTATTCTTTCCGTTTGATCTATCATAGAGTTCGTACTAGAATAACACCTTAAGACACAAATCAACCAAAACCCTAATGTCACCTAGATACTCCAATGTCACCTCAAGTATCCGTGGGTATGATTATACGATATGCATCACACAATCTCAGATTCATCTATTCAACCAACACAAAATACTTCAAAGGGTGCCCCAAAGTTTCTACCAGAGAGTCAAGACGAAAACGTGTGCCAACCCCTATTCATAAGTTCACGAGGTCAAGGAACTCGCAAGTTGATCACCAAAACATACATCAAGTGGATCACGTGATATCCCATTGTCACCACAGATACGCACGTGCAAGTCATACATCAAGTGTTCTCAAATCCTTAAATACTCAATCCGATAAGATAACTTCAAAGGGAAAACTCAATAAATTACAAGAGAGTAGAGGGGGAGAAACATCATAAGATCCAATTATAATAGCAAAGCTCATGATACATCAAGATCGTGCCGAATCAAGAACACGAGAGAGAGAGAGAGTTCAAACACATAGCTACTGGTACATACCCTCAGCCTCGAGGGAGAAATACTCCCTCCTCATCATGGAGAGCGCTGGGGTGATGAAGATGGCCATCGGAGAGGGATTCCCCCTCTGGAAGGGTGCCGGAACGGGTCTAGATTGGTTTTCGGTGGCTACAGAGGCTTCTGGCAGCAGAACTCCCGATCTATTCTGCTCTCTGATGTTTTTAGGGTATGTGGACATATATAGGCGAAAGAAGTCGGTGAGGGGAGCCACGAGGGGCCCATGAGGGTGGGGGCTCGCCAGGGGGGTAGGGCGTGCCTCCCTGCCTCGTGGCTTCCTCGAAGCTTCCCTGACGTCTACTCTAAGTTTCTTGGATTGCTTCCATTCCAAAAATAACTCTCCCAAAGGTTTCATTATGTTTGATATTACTTTTGTTTGAAACACTGAAATAGGCAAGAAAACAGCAATTTGGATTGGGCGTCCGGTTAATAGGTTAGTCCCAAAAATAATATAAAAGTGTTTAGTAAAGCCCATAAACATCCAAAACAGATAATATAATAGCATGAATACTTAATACATTATAGATACGTTGTAGACGTATTAGCATCCCCAAGCTTAATTCCTGCTCGTCCTCGAGTAGGTAAATGATAAAAGAGATAATTTATGAAGTGTGAATGCTAGCAGGTGCACAAGTTTGATCAATGATAATTTCAGTCACCTTTTCTACCATCATCATATGTCATAACAGTAGCTCCTCTCACAAAACTTTTCATGATCAAGTAACAAACTATTCACATGTTAAAGTATAGATCATAAACTTTCTTGAAAACTAACAAACCGTGTTATTAGTCATCAAACAATTACAATTCCTCTTATTTTCAGGAAGATTCTATGTCAGAGCTTTGATTCAGAAAACTTCGCATACTCAACTATCATTTAGTCTTTCACAATTGCTAACACTAACGCGATATTTATGGGTTCAAAGTTTTAATCAGACACACAGAAAGATAGGGGCTTATATATTTGCCTCCCAACCTTTTACCTCAAGGGTAATGTCAACAATAATAGTTCATGATGCCTTACATCCAATTGGATATATATATATGCTTGCCAAAGGATAAATTTAAAAAGGAAAGGTGAAGATCACCATGACTCTTGCATAAGGTATAAGACAAGAACAAAAGATAGGCCCTTCGCAGAGGGAAGCAGAGGTTGTCATGTGCTTTTATAGTTGGATGCACAAAATCTTAATGCGAAAGAACGTCACTTTATATTGCCACTTGTGATAGGGACCTTTATTATGCAGTATGTCGCTTTTATTGCTTCCACATCACAAGATCGTATAAAGCTTATTTTCTCCACACTAATAGATCATACATATTTAGGGAGCAATTTTTATTGCATGCACCGATGACAACTTACTTGAAGGATCTTACTCAATCCATAGGTAGGTATGGTGGACTCTCATGGCAATACTGGTTTAAGGGATGTTTGGAAGCACAAGTAGTATCTCTACTTGGTGCAAAGAATTTGGCTAGCATGAGGGGGAAAGGCAAGCTGAGCATGTTGAATGATACATGACAATATACTTTATTTCAGATATAAGAAAACATAACCCATTACAATGTCTTCCTTGTCCAACATCAACCTTTTAACATGTCATATTTTAATGAGTTCTCACTTACAAAAGATGTCCAAGATAGTATATTTATATGTGAAATCTCTCTTCCCTCAATATTCTTTCATGAATTGTTCAAGGGACCAATACAATGTTTGCTAACCTTCAATAAATTTACCACATGTACTTCTTATATGTGAAGTCATTACTCCCCATGGGATAAGCATATGAAACATATATAATTTCAGATTTATTATATTCAATTCATTCAACCATTTACTCATAGGATATATGTGAAGCACGTGAATGAATAACAAACTACTCCGAAAGATATAAGTGAAGATCAATGAGTAGTTAAATAATTATTTAGCTATGTGAAGACTCTCCCATTTAATAATTTCAGATCTTGATACTTTATTCAGACAGCAAGCAAAACAAAATAAAATGACATCTAAGAATAGCAAACATCAAGTGAAGAAGCAAAAACTTAGGATCAACCGATACTAACCGATAGTTGTTGAAGAAGAAAGGTGGGATGCCAACCGGGGCATCCCCAAGCTTAGACGCTTGAGACTTCTTGAAATATTATCTTGGGATGCCTTGGGCATCCCCAAGCTTGAGCTTTTGTGTCTCCTTAATTCCTCTCATATCACGCTCTCCCTAAATCTCAAAAGCTTCATCCACACAAAACTCAATAAGGACTCGTGAGATAAGTTAGTATAAACCAATGCAAAAACCTTATCATACTCTTCTGTAGCAAATCACTAAAATTATTAATCAACATTGCATACTAAATGCCTCCACATATTTAATAGTCCTATCCTCAAATAGAATCATTAAACAAGCAAACATATGCAAACAATGCAAACATAACAGCAATCTGCCTAAACAGGACAGTCTGTGAAGAATGCAGCAAGATCCATACTTCCCTAGCTCCAAAAATTATGAAAGAAAATTCCCACTGTAGTAAATTTATCATATCTTATTATGCAAAAGGTTTCAACATTTTATCACATTCTTAATTTTCTAGGGAATTTTTGCAACAGTGGTAAACTTTCTGTTCAAACAGCAACATGTAGACTTGTAAAATAGCCATAGTAAAGGCCATCAATGCCACTTTTATTGAAATAAAATCTGCAAAACAATGTTATAAATAACAGAAAGCAAATCCTAACAAAATAAATTGACGCTCCAAGAAAACACATATCATGTGGTGAATAAAAATATAGCTCCAAGTAAAGTTACCGATGAACGAAGACGAAAGAGGGGATGCCTTCCGGGGCATCCCCAAGCTTAGGCTCTTGGTTGTACTTGAATATTACCTTGGGGTGCCTTGGGCATCCCCAAGCTTAGGCTCTTTCCACTCCTTATTCCATAGTCCATCAAATCTTTACCCAAAGATTGAAAACTTCACAACACAAAACTTAACAGAAAACTCGTGAGCTCCGTTAGTAAAAGAAAACAAACCACCACTTCAAGGTACTGTAATGAACTCATTCTTTATTTATATTGGAGTTAAACCTACTGTATTCCAACTTTTCTATGGTTCGTAAACTCTATTACTAGCCATAGATTCATCAAATAAGCAAACAACACACGAAAAACAGAATCTGTCAAAAACAGAACAGTCTGTAGTTATCTGTAGGTTTCGAATACTTATGGAATCCCAAAAATTATAAAATAAATTTCTGGACGTGAGGAATTTATCTATTAATCATATTCAAAAATAATTAACTAAATAGCACTCTCCATTAAAAATGGCAGCAAATCTCGTGAGCGCTAAAGTTTCTGTTTTTTACAGCAGGATCGCAAAGACTTTCCCCAAGTCTTCCCAAAGGTTCTACTTGGCACAAACACTAATTAAAAGCATAAAACCACATCTAAAAAGAGTCTAGATGAATTATTTATTACTAAAAAGGAACAAAAAAATTGGGTTGCCTCCCAACAAGCGTTATCGTTTAACGCCCCTAGCTAGGCATGATGATTTCAATGATGCTCACATAAAAGATAAGAATTGAAACATAAAGAGAGCATCATGAAGAATATGACTAGCACATTTAAGTCTAACCCACTTCCTATGCATAGAGATTTTGTGAGCAAACAATTTATGGGAACAATAATCAATTAGCATAGGAAAGCAAAACAAGCATAACTTCAAAATTTTCAACATGTAGAGAGGAAACTTGATATTATTGCAATTCCTACAACCATATATTCCTCCCTCATAATAATTTTCAGTAGCATCATGAATGAATTAAACAATATAACTATCACAAAAAGCATTCTTTTCATGATCCCCAAGCATATAAATTTTATTACTCTTCACATAAGCGAATTTCTTCTCATGAATAATAGTGGGAGCAAACTCAACAAAATAATTACCATGTGAGGCATAATCCAATTAAAAACTAAAATCATGATGACAAGTTTCATGGTTATAATTATTCTCAATAGCATACAAGTCATCACAATAATCATCATAGATAGCAACTTTGTTCTCATAATCAATTGGAACCTCTTCCGAAATAGTGGAATCATTACTAAATAAAGTCATGACCTCTCCAAATCCACTTTCATCAATATAATCATCATAAATAGGAGGCATGCTATCATCATAATGAATTTTCTCATAAAAACTTGGGAGAGAAAAAATATCATCTTCATCAAACATAGCTTCCCCAAGCTTGTGGCTTTGCATATCATTAGCATCATGGATATTCAAGGAATTCATACTAATAACATTGCAATCATGCTCATTAAGGTTTAGTGCCAAACATTTTAATGAATTCTTCTTCTAAGACTTTGGCACAATTATCGGAATCCTTATTTTCGTGAAATACATTAAAAAGATGAAGCATATGAGGTAACATTAATTCCATTTTTTGTAGTTTTCTTTTATAAACTAAACTAGTGATAAAACATAAACTAAAAGATTCAATTGCAAGATCTAAAGATATACCTTCAAGCGCTAACCTCCCCGGCAACGGCGCCAGAAAAGAGCTTGATGTCTACTACGCAACCTTCTTCTTCTAGACATTGTTGGGCCTCCAAGTGCAGAGGTTTGTAGGACAGTAGCAAATTTCCCTCAAGTGGATGACCTAAGGTTTATCAATCCGTGGGAGGCGTAGGTTGAAGATGGTCTCTCTCAAACAACCCTGCAACCAAATAACAAAGAGTCTCTTGCATCCCCAACACACCCAATACAATGGTAAATTGTATAGGTGCACTAGTTCGGCGAAGAGATGGTGATACATGTGCAATATGGAGGGTAGATATAGGTTTTTGTAATCTGAAATTATAAAAACAGCAAGGTAACAAGTAATAAAGTGAGCGTAAATGGTATTTCAATGCTAGGAAACAAGGCCTAGGGTTCATACTTTCACTAGTGCAAGTTCTCTCAACAATAATAACATAATTGGATCATATAACTATCCCTCAACATGCAACAAAGAGTCACTCCAAAGTCACTAATTGCGGAGAACAAACGAAGAGATTATGGTAGGGTACGAAACCACCTCAAAGTTATGCTTTCTGATCGATCTATTCAAGAGTCCGTAGTAAAATAACATGAAGCTATTCTTTCCGTTTGATCTATCATAGAGTTCGTACTAGAATAACACCTTTAGACACAAATCAACCAAAACCATATTGTCACCTCAAGTATCCGTGGGTATGATTATACGATATGCATCACACAACCTCAGATTCATCTATTCAACCAACACAAAGTACTTCAAAGGGTGCCGCAAAGTTTCTACCGGAGAGTCAAGACGAAAATGTGTGCCAACCCCTATGCATAAGTTCACGAGGTCACGGAACTCGCAAGTTGATCACCAAAACATATATCAAGTGGATCACGTGATATCCCATTGTCACCAGAGATACGCACGTGCAAGATATACATCAAGTGTTCTCAAATCCTTAAAGACTCAATCCGATAAGATAACTTCCAAGGGAAAACTCAATCCATTACAAGAGAGTAGAGAGGGAGAAACATCATAAGATCCAACTATAATAGCAAAGCTCGTGATACATCAAGATCGTGCCGAATCAAGAACATGAGAGAGAGAAAGAGTTCAAACACATAGCTACTGGTACATACTCTCAACCTCGAGGGAGAACTACTCCGTCCTCGTCATGGAGAGCGCCGGGATGATGAAGATGGCCACCGGAGAGGGATTCCCCCCTCCGGCAGGGTGCCAGAACGGGTCTAGATTGGTTTTCGGTGGCTACAGAAGCTTCTGGCGGCGGAACTCCCGGTCTATTCTGTTCTCTGATGTTTTTAGGGTATATGGACATATATAGGCGAAAGAAGTCGGTCAGGGGAGCCATGAGGGGCCCATGAGGGTGGGGACGCACCCAGGGGGTAGGGCGCGCCTCCCTGCCTCGTGGCTTCCTCGAAGCTTCCCTGACGTCTACTCCAAGTCTCCTGGATTGCTTCCATTCCAAAGATAACTCTCCTGAAGGTTTCATTCCATTTGGACTCCGTTTGATATTCCTTTTCTTCGAGACACTGAAATAGGCAAGAAAACAGCAATTTGGGTTGGGCCTCCGGTTAATAGGTTAGTCCCAAAAATAATATAAAAGTGTTTAGTAAAGCCCATAAACATCCAAAACAGATAATATAATAGCATGAATAATTCATAAATTATAGATACGTTGGAGACGTATCACAATCCAGATTGGTTTTGAGTCACAGTTACACAGAAATATAGAAGCCTACATGGATGATATCGTGGTCAAAACCAAGGATAAGGCCACCCTTATCCAGGATTTGGAGGAGACATTTGCTAATCTGTGCAAGATCAATTTGAAGCTTAATCTGGAGAAGTGTGTGTTTGGTGTTCCCTCTGGCAAGCTACTTGGTTTCTTCGTGTCCCATCGGGGGATCGAAGCTAACCCCGACAAGATCAGAGCCATCGAGCAGATCCAAGTGCCAAGGATAGTTAAGGATTTGAGGCGCTTAACGGGGTGCGTGGCCGCGCTAAGTAGGTTCATCTTCAAGTCTGCCGAGCATGCCCTGTCGTTCTTTAAAATTTTGAAGAAGGCAGGGCCTATGAAGTGGACCCCGGAAGCAGATGCAACTCTACGGGAGTTGAAGTCCTACCTATCATCTATGCCTACCTTGGTTGCGCCCAAACCCCAAGAACCATTGTTGCTATACTTGGCGGCAACCAACCAAGTGGTCAGTGCGGCCTTGGTAGTGCAGCGAGAAGTGGATGAGGCAGAAAATGAGCAGAAAATAGCAGAGTCGGATAAGGATCAGGTCATCAATGGGCACGGCAACGAGAACAACCCCAAGGACGCGGCAAGGAAGAAAGTGGTGCGACGCCCAATGTACTTCGTCAGCTCCTTGTTACACGGGCTAGATTGAGGTACTCTGGTGTGCAAAAGTTGATCTTTGGTCTTATTATGACCTCAAGGAAACTGTGCCACTACTTCCAAGCCCATGAGATCACGGTTGTCACTCGTTTTCCACTTCAAAGGATACTCCGAAACCCTAAGGCTACTGGCAGAATAGTGGAGTGGGCTTTGGAGTTATCCAGCTTTGGTTTGAAGTTTGAGAGCAAATCAACTATTCGGAGCAGAGCACTGACAGTGTTTATTGCAGAATGGACGCCAACCCCTGATGAGTAAATGACAGAGACAGCTATCCCGGCAAGGAATCACCCCAAAAATGGATTATGTATTTTGATGGTGCTTTTTCCCTACAAGGTGCAGGGGCTGGCATGCTTCTTGTTGCCCCCTCCGGGGAGCACTTGAAGTACATCGTCCAAATGCATTTTGCACGGGAAGAAGCCACCAACAATACAACTGAGTATGAAGGGCTCCTTGTCGGGCTCAGGATTGCAGCAGAATTGGGAATTAAGAAGCTAATCATTCGAGGAGATTCACAGCTTGTGGTGAGACAAGTCAACAAGGATTATCAAAGTCCATTGATGGAGGCATACGTCGAGGAAGTGAGGAGATTGGAGGAGCACTTTGACGGGTTGCAAACAAAGCATGTACCTCGTGCGGAAAACAGCATAGCTGATCACCTGTCAAAGTGTGATGCGTCGAAGCTTCCTATGGAACCAAGAACTTTTGTTCTCCGTCTTTCTCAGCCCTCCGTATCACCAACAACAATGGCCCGGAAAAGGAGAAAGTTGGACTATGATAAGCATCTCCCAGTCGAGTCGTCCGCTCCCGGCAGAGACCCTATCGGAAACAACTCCTCACAGCCTGCCGGACCACCCCCTCCAGCCAAGCCCATGGAACCTGCGAACGAGGCTGGTGCTCCCGCAGCAGAGGAGGTGCCACTAGTCCTTGTTGCTGAGCCCCAGGCTCCAACTTGGGCAAGGCACAATGTCCACTTCCTCCAGACCGGAGAACTCCCCGGCGACCAAGATGAAGCTACAAAAGTAGCACGGAGGGCCAGTATGTATTAGTTTGTCGATGACACTCTATACAGAAGGAGGCCCAATGGTTTGAAATTGAAGTGTGTTTGCTGGGAGGATGGAAATGAACTGCTGGTTGAGATTCACATAGGAATGTGCGGCTCCCACATTGGATCAAGGGCATTAGTTGGGAAAGCATTCCAGCAAGGATTCTATTGGCCCACAACCCTCCAAGATGCGGTTGAGTTAGTCACGAAATGTGAAGCTTGCCAGTTCCATTCCAAGAAAATACACCTGCCTGCCCAAGACCTTCAGACAATCCATCTATCCTAGCCATTTTCTATCTGAGGGCTTGATATTCTCGGCCCCTTCCCCCGAGCAACCGGGGGCTTTGAATTCTTGTTCGTTTCCATTGACAAGTTTACAAAGTGGCCGGAAGTGACTGCCATGAGAAAGGTGACTGCTCAGTCAGCTATCAAGTTCTTGAAAGAATTGGTGTGTCGTTTTGAAGTTCCAGCAAGGATCATCACCGACAACGGCACCCAGTTCACGAGCCACCGCTTCATGCAATATGTTCATACCCTCTGATGCAAGGTCTCACGCGCCTCTGTGGCACACCCCCGGAGCAATGGACAAGATGAGAGGGCGAACACCGAAGTGCTACGTGGACTCAAGACAAGAACTTCTGATACGCTACAAAAGCACGGCGGGTGGTGGATCGAGGAGTTGCCAGTAATTCTCTGGTCCTTCAGAATGACACCTAACCGAGCTACCGGGCAGACTCCCTTCTCCTGGTCTACGGGGCAGAAGCAGTTATCCCCACGGAACTCATTTACGGGTCCCGTCGAGTGCTTTCCTATGATGAAGTAGCACAAGATCAGCACCGGTGTCATGACGCTGTGCTACTCGAGGAGAACCGTCTCCAGGCTGCTACACGTGCTGCATGCTAGCAGCAAGCCTTCCGTCGCTATCACAGCCGCAGGGTTCGTGCCCGGTGTTTTGAGGAAGGTGACCTTGTCCTTAGGCGCGTTCAGTCCGCCAAGGGTACAAACAAGTTGTCACCGAAGTGGGAAGGCCCTTACTGGGTAGTACGAGTCACTAGACCTGGCGCAGACCGTCTGGAGACCGGAGATGGCACTCAGTTGCAAAACTCATGGAATATTGAGCATCTCCGCAAGTACTACCCGTAAGGCGCGGCTGTCGGGCCCTGCCCGGAAGCCACCCTTTTGTACAGGCCTTGCCTCAGCTGCATGTAACCCCTTGTACGTAGCCAGGGCAATGGCCTCGTGTAAGAGAAAATAAAGAAGCGCTATAGGGGGCCCCCAACTAAGATTGCATGAATGCATGAGCACACCAAGATCGCTGCATAAGCATTTCATGAGCATTTGCATATGCATATAGGTAGGATCGCACCCTGCATTCATTCTCATCTACGTGAAGTTGCAGGTTCCTGCCATGAACTTGGATTCGTCAAGGAGTTGAGAAGATGCACCGGCACTGCAATCCCCGGCAATCCAAACAGATAAGTTCTACCTCTTGTCCATTAGTGTTGTGTAAGCTATAACTTGTGCATAGAGAAACCTCGCCGCTCTCTTGAAACTAAGGTGCTCCATCTTTGGCTCGAATGTCGCTTCGGCCTAGATGGTCGTAGTGACCTTTTTCTAAAAGAAGTTGGCGGGGGGCTGGCCCCTCTGTCTGTTCCCCGGCAGACAAAGAGGGTGCCGGCAGGATAGCTTGCCGGGAAAAACTCATTTATTTACAGTAAAGAGGCATTCCTCCTCTTCATGGACATATACATGCTCGGGTTCCCAGCAAGGCTTATCTTTTTCGTTAAGATGCAAACACAAGTACAAGCATTACAGAACACAAAGATGGACTCGAGGGATTACATTATTTGAGTTAAAATTTGGCGATTGCCTACAGATTTAAGATTAAAAAAAGATAAGTGCCTCATAACCCCTCTTTTCCTTTCTCTGCTCCTCCCCAGGATATTGAGACAAGTGGGAGAGAAGAATAAAAGGAGTGCTTAGAGGAGGAGGGTTGCTCCGGCCATCAACAGGCGGCCATCGTCCTCCTCCGCCAATTCAAGACGGTCGGGCCCTCACCATGATGCCCTCCCATGCCACGGCCTCCGTTACCTACCCCGCACGATGCATGCAGCATACGTGACCAAGGATAAGGGCGCGTTGTGAGAAGAGTAAATTGGCAGTTTTTACCTCATGCGTTAAAGTTATTCATGGGCCATCACTAGAGCGGCCCCACAACTATTGGCTTTACACCACGCGCGGGGAAACCGGAAACTGGCCCGGAATCAAGGCTGGTGAAGAAGCAATGAAGACCTCAAGGGGCCGACCCCTTTAGCAACCCTGCCTGTGCACTTATTAGGCCCTACCCCGACGTCACTCGGCAGCATGTTCGTGGCAGGCCCGGGGGCTTCTGTTGGTGCAACAAACCCTGGGTCTGTTGCCTAGATTGTGCACAGGCACAAGAGCAACGTCGATATGCTAACCCAAGCTAGGATACAACAAACCAAGAGATTCGAAGAACCAGCATGCAGCTCATAGAGACTAAGCCCAAGCCAGAGAAGCAAGATATCGCCAAGAGAAGGGCCTCCCTTGCCCGTCAAGGGGCAAGGCCACCCCCAAAAGCAGATGACCAAGACACCCTAGCAGGGCCCTGCCGGGACTCGTGGAGGCAAAACTACCTCACCAACCACTCCAGCACGACCCACATCGTTGATCAATGCGGTGTCAAGCCGCAAGATGATTGAGTGGCAGCCATTCGCCACATGGTAGCCATTTCCTACAGAAGAAACCCATAGATGACACCCGTCCTACGATGTGTCAAGAGAAGAGGCGCGGGGCTGACAAGATAGCCCGACAAGCCTTCCCGGGCAACCAGTGATGTGACACTAAGCGATGCATTTAACGCCCCCTATCAGCCCGTAGAGTTAGGTATGATAGCACTGTTTGCTATCATATCCGTACATAATGACTACTTTGCCATTGTGGTGACCCCTTGATCTATAAAAGGAGGCCCATGGCAACCGTATAAAGGGTTGGAAAGTCGATGAACCCACATCCCCATATGCACGTAGCCGCTACTGCCCTAAGGCAACCCCTGCCGGGCAAGTGTATTATGCTTCACCACCTCCATTCCACCATCAATCCACCAAAGCAGGAGTAGGGTTTTACGCCTCGCGGTGGCCCAAACCTGGGTAAATTGCGTGTGTGCTCTCTGCCATGCTATCGTATGCTGGTCTGCTCTTTGTGCAACACAACATCCCCCTGCCAAACCAGCAAGGGGCCTCCCAGTCCCATAGGTGGTCGCGGATATCCCGCGACAGTTGTGGGTGGTGATTGTCATACTTCTTACCACCAATGTCTTATTTTGATTCGGCGGTATTGTGGGATGAAGCGGCCCAGGCCATCCTTACATGTCCACGCACATGAGACCGGTTCCATCGACAGACATGCAACTAGTTTTTCATAAAGGTGGCTGACGGGTGTCTGTTTCTCCTACTTTAGTTGAATCGAATTTGACTGCGGTCGGTCCCTGTTGAAGGTTAAAAAAGCAAACTTGATAAATCACCGTTGTGTTTTTGATGCGTAGGTGAGAACGGTTCTTGCTAGAAGCCCGTAGCAGCCATGTAAAACTTGCAATAACAAAGTAGAGGACGTCTAACTTGTTTTTGCAGGGCATGTTGTGATGTGATATCACTACAAAAAATACACTTTCATGATGATACGTGTTTGTCATAGTAGGTCACATTTTCTGTCATGCATGTACATCCATGACAAATTTATGACAGAATCAAGATAGTCATACTTGTGCTGTCGTAGAAGTGTTCCATGACATTACCAAAATTATCATCACGGAAGTGTCCACTTCCATGACGATAAATCGCGCGTCACAGAAGTGCTTTCGTCAAGGGTGACCGACACGTGGCATCCACTGTAACAGAACGCCGTTAAGCTATCGGGTCCGGTTTTGGATCCGATAACCCATTAACAGCCCCGACCAATGGGGATTTTCCATGTGTAAAAACATCATTGGCTGGAGGAAACACGTGTCGGCTCACCGTTGGGACAGATGTCATCCACTCATTGGACCCAAAGAGCCTATGATACATCGACACGTGGCACGGCCCAACAAAGGCCCATTCCTGTGAAAAGGCCGGCCCATTTGACTTGGTCAAAAGTTGGTGGGCCAGCCCATGGCAAGCCTGTTAACGGCCTATTCGCATATAGCCCATTTACAGCCCGCTAACCCAGGGCTTGTTTACAGCCTATCCGAATTAGGCCCAGTAACGTCATCTGGGCCGTCCAATATAATTCCAGCCCATTTTAACTTCCGGCCCATGTATGGCCCATGACGTCTTTCGGCCCGTATGAGGCCCTTATTACTCTCGGCCCATTAACGGCCTGTGGTAAACTGGCCCATAATGAACAGTGTATCACTTTATATCCATTAACGGCACGTGGTGAAACTGGCCCGTAATGAACAGTGTATCACTTTATACCCATTAACGGCCCATTATTCCGTTGGGCCGTTTCCAGCCCATGTTATCTTTCAGCCTTCTCGGGGCCCATTTATTCTTAGGCTCATTTCCACATTCGTTTACTTACGGCCTGTTACTGTCATTTTCTGCTTGTGGGCTAAAATCAGCCCATGGTTACAGTCGGCCCGTTTGTGGCCCGTTAATACGTTGGGCCATTTTCACAGCATCATCAAAATACGGCCAATTAACGACGGCCCGTTATGGTCGGCCCATGAACGGACGATTTCAACTCTAGCCCATTTGCGGCCATAATGTGGTATGTTATTGGCCCATGTTTGGCCAACCGATCATAAGCCCATAGAAGGCCCATTGATGATACGACCCATAGAAGGCCCATTGTGTCTACGGCCCGTATAAGTCCCATTGTTTCTACGCCACATAGAAGGCCCATTGTTTCTACGGCCCTTAGAAGGCCCATTGTTTCTACGGCCCGTAGGAGGCCCATGTTAAATACAGCCGGTGGGCATCAAAGTTCGCCACTAGTGAAAATATATGGAACACCCTACACTATACAAAAATGGCTTGCTGTTTTCTTCAGCCGGTGGCTGCACGTTAAGAACAAATTTTGTATCGCACCAAAACAAATTACAACTATAAAAGACAAGGAAGGTTGGTATAAAAGTTAACAGTCTAGCAGATAAATGCACCACCAGAAGTTCAGAAGCTTAGTTCATTTGACCTGACTATTACATTTTCATGTTGTATTGTCCGATGGAGCACCATAACCTTCGCCTTCAGATCTCCTAGGCTCCTGAACAACATAGCAAATGTCTGATAGTCTGGTTTCAAAACCATGCATATCTTGACAACATCGAACAATGTCTCTCCTTGTTTCACAAAGGGTCTCTGTTAGGGAATGGACTTGTGTCTGGAGCGCAGATACAACATTGTTTTGAGCTTGCATATCTTGATCATGAGGCAGTTTGGACGACATTGCCTTAACAACCAAACCAGTATTACGCAGGAACGTGCTTTTGGCACTGTTAGTGGATAGGTACTGACCCACTGCAGCAAGAGCTGACATTGCGGTTATAGTTGCCTCGCCACCTTCAAAAGGTGGCAGTTCCACCATTTTTTCCATAGCTCGCTGAAAAGTTGTGGTTTTACATTAGTAGTACCAGAACAGAAGATATTAAGGAGGCAGCAAAACCAAACAAAATAGCTTTGGTCTATATACGGAACTTATTCTGGTGAACCCATGTAAAATATTAGTTGTATTTTATTGCAAAGTACATAATAAAACCAGGTTCCAAACATATGACCATGTACCATCGCTAATGTATTGTCTATTTCTTCACATTGTATTGAGGGCTAAGGATAAAGAGACTAAGTTTATAATACGGTAAGCATAGTAGGACATCATTCATATCACAAAACAACTGAGAACAGACAAATAGGCAATTGTAACGTTGGGTGGGCAAGTCCAGCACGGAACTAGATTACAGGTCAAGATCAAAGGAACATCACTCCTCTCTTTTAAACCTTGTAAGGTGCAATGATACACTAAGACAATTGTGTATAAAATTGAAAAGAGTAATAGACATTGGCTGCAAACCATGTAGTTCAAGGCACAAGTCAGAGTAAGTAGTAGTTAAAAGGCATGAGGATTAAGGACTTACAATAGCGGCTTTGACTGGTCTAGTCATGCCCTTCTTCTTGCTGGTGTGACAGTCCTTGAAGATTTCGACAGCATTTGGTTCAGGTACTTTTTGGTCCTTGCGGGCTTTCCTCTGCATTTGGAACAAGTCAATATAGATCTGATAATATGGTACAGTGAAAAGAGTGAAACAGCAGCTAATTACAAGAGCCTCGCAGTGTGCAATATAGCTACGAGATCTTGTCGTCTGTTGGAATTTCACTTTCGTACGGTTGGCCTTGTTCTTTGAACAGTTCACCTAAAAGAAGATAGATTTGTGTGGTACATGCGTAAATAGGACTTTGAAGTCCTCTCCTGTCTTCATCAGATATATTTTCCACTAGAGATGTTTGGGCAAGTTCATTGTTAGCCTTGCCTTCAAAGTGAGTTTTCCTCAAGTTATACCGATACTGTTGTAGATCAGACTTGAAAACATGGGTGCAAGCTTATTTGGTTGCATCATCTTGGCTATCCAACTTGAACCTCATCTGTTGAAAATTATGGGAGCCTCATTATCAGCAACCTAGAAAGTATTGGACAGAGCAAGACGATATTACTAGTTTCCATACATAACCATACTTACAGATAAATGGTCGAGGAAGGTGTTGAACTGGGTTTCATCTTTTGTCATTCCTGTACTGAATCCATGTTGGTAGGATACGTACATGACACCTAAAAGCAACCGCTGCCTCTGATACTAACTTGGCTGACTCTGTAGCATTACGTGGCCTTTTTAAACCTGCCTCAAAATGGATCTCCATTCTTCCTCCTCTAGATTTAGTTAACCTATCGAGCATTATCCCTGATGTTTGTTTCCTCTTGCGCCTAGGTGCTAGTCCAACAACAAACATAGGAAGTGTTAGTGTACATCAAACTGTGAGACTACATATAAAGAAGCATGCAAGTGTAACTTGACTCCAACAACTACCTTCTTGCTGTTGAAGATCACAAAGTTCATCTGATCTTGCCAACTGATCTTGTGTCAAGAGTGCTTTGGAAGTAGTGTCAGGTGGCAAGGGAGCTTGGGAACGTGCTGCTAGCTGAGTTGACTAATGAGTAAATCGTGCAGCTGGTGGTACTGCGGAAGGTGTTGCAACAACTAGAGTTGTCTCTGCTTGTTTGGTGGTAGCTATTTGTTTATGTTTGGCTTGTTTTGCAGCTCGTGTAGCATGGGATACCCTATCGGTACAATTTTCCGCTGGACTTTGACCTTCTATTGCACCATCAGTACCAGTAGAATCCGTGGGATTGTCCCGCTTCCCTTTCCCCATCGTTCTGTCTTGCTTCCTCTTTCTCTGTGCCATATTAAGTCAAGCCGACAAGAAAAACGAATAACAATTTAGTTCTTCAGAACAAATGTACTTTGATGTAAGAACATGGTGTGATAGACAGATATTGTATGTTCTAGAAACAGGAACACGTGTCTTAGTCACAAGTATAATGTGTAAAGTAAGCAGATGAAATTCAACAAAATTAGAAGCAATACAAGCTAGACATCATACATAACATGCAACCACATATAACAGTGCCAAGTTAGAGGGAGCACCTGTGATGGTGCACTAGGGGAGACATGCTCATCACCAACATAGCTACGTTGAGTGTTTATGCATGTGTTATCTTGGAAATCATCTTGGGGGGATGGAGGAGTAGAATCTATAGAGGCCCTCCATTTGGAAGGAGCACCTTCATCCGCTGCCTTGCTAACTTCTTTCTGCTTTATTGATTTTGAATTGTCAAGTAAAACCGATAAGAAAAAGCAATAAAATTCACTCTTCAGAACTCATTCGTTCATGATACTGACAATCACTACTTTGATGTAAGGCAAACACATGATTCTAGGATGGAATTATATGAAAAATAGGACGAGATGGCATATTCACAAGTGTTTGTGTAAACTAAGCAGAAACCATTTCACCAAATAAGAAGCAATGCAATCTAGACACCACGTGAAAGATGCAACCAATATGACTCTGCCAAGTTAAAAGTGTCCCATCATAAATGGCATTTCAACAAATTAGAAGCAGCGCATGCTATAAATCATATCAAAGATGCAACTAATATCGCACTGCATATACTGAAGGTGTCTCGTCATATTGATTTATGCGGGATACAAAAAAACAATAGTTTTATGTGAGAACATGCTTAATAGACAGATGTACTATGTACTAAATACAGGAAGGCATATCACATTAATAGGTATAATGTATAAGCTAAGCAGAATAGCACATGCAGTTTAACCAGATTGGAAGAATTACAATCTAGACACCATATGCAACATGCAACCACATATCATGCTGCCAAGTTAGAGCAAGCACCTATGATGCTAGTGTAGGGGAAATGTGGTAATCAACTACAGAGCTACGTTCACTATCTTCATCTAGCCTTGATGTTTCTTGAGAATCATGTTGGGAGGCTGACGCTGCATTCTTTAAATGAGGAGCAATCCACTTGCCTGACTGCCTCATCATAAGTGATTGATGAGGGATACACAAGAACATTAGTTTGATGTAAGAACATGGTTAATACACAGATGTACTAGTATGTACCAAAAACAGAAAGGCATGTCATATTCAAAGGTATAATGTGTAAGCTAAGAAGATGCAATTTAACCAAATTGGAAGCAATACAAGCTAGACATCTGGCTGGAGTGGTGAGCATGATCATCTAGGACCTAAGAGCCTGGTGGGAGGCGGGCTGCTTCGCCACCATCGCAGCTTTTTAGTTGGCTTCCACGTGATACCTCTCTTTGCTGGGCTTGTCACTGGCTCGGCCAGTGCCCTGACTAGCTATTTGTCTTCTGGTGCTCACGGGATGGTGGTTCATGTAAAAAATATCTTTCCTTATCTTAATAAAGACCAACTTCGGTCTTTCAAATACAAGCTAGACACCATATGGAACATGCAACCACATATGACACCGCGAAGTTAAAGCAAGCACCTGGGATGGTGGTTCATTGCGAGCGAGGTCATCAACTCTAGAGCTACATTTACCGTCTCCATCTGCTAACACTGCACCCTTTATAGTGTTGTAACCTGTCGTGCTTACCCCCGTAGAAAGCTGGAGCAACTTCTCTCTTTTCTTTTCTTCTTCTCTCGAGGTAGACTCTGAAATACCCTTGCATAAAAACACAATAGTGAGAGTATGGGTGAAGTGTGTGCAGAACTAGTGCATTGTAAAAGTAGCAGATACCAGGTGGCTGAAAAATAAATGACAGGAGACATATGATAGCTCTACAACATTGCATGGCCAACAAAATTAGATTCTACTCCATATGATTTTGTAATATATGAGCATAGGAAATGCAGGTACTCCTCCAGCACAGCACCACATGTGGTCATATCAAGATAACAGTCGACTGAAAATAAATAGGTCAGTCGATTTTTTTAATGAACCGTCTGATCTATAAGGAATGGGCAGATGGCCTTCGTCTACCTCCCGCCAGTCACTGTTGATGATCTTTCTCGAACCGCCAGCGACCATCGGCCCAAACCCCTGCCTCCGCTGCCTCGCCCTCCCCTCGACCTCACACCACCGTCGTGCTTGGCAGCGCCCCCAGGCCATCCCTTTAGTCCCGGCCGACCTCCAGATCGGGCGCCAGTAGCTCTAGGCCCCACACGCCCCTAAGATAAACACCGAGGTGTTGCTTCCCCGGCGTAATAGGCGGACTAGCGCCTGTTACGCCGGGGAATGCTTCCGTTAATTGGGAATCAACTGACCAGGAATTGAAATTCAGGGGGGCGACGGACCTCTAGCTAAGGTGAAATAGTATATGAGGAGAAACCTTGTGCATCACGAGTTACTAGGAACATCTAGTATCAAGAATAAGCGGTGAACTAGTGTCTTCCATGGGATGAATACCGTGCAAGCAGACACGTAAGATTTGCACGAATAAGGGAAGAGGAGTACCATTTGTGGTTGCCGGTGTGGTCGCCTCCACATGTCGCGCCGATCTTCTTCTTTTTGCCGGGGAAACCGATGTTCTGGAGGGTGCAGGCTTGGACGAACCCATGGCCAAATTGTTGACTGTGTTGCCGTGGCCATATGTCGGCGGAGGGGAAGCAGATCCGAGGTGGCGAAGGACGGCTTAGCAGGAATAGCTCCAGTGTGGTGGAGGGTGGCGAAGTTGGAGCGGCAGCGGTGAGGCGTAGGATGGCGTGGTTGAACTAGCTCGGGTACGGACCGCTCGGCCTTGGCTTCAACTACTAGCCGTGGAGGACATTGCGGTTGAGGTTGCGGTGGACGACGACGTCAGGGTATCGGCTCCGGCATGATGGAGGAGGGCGGCGGTTGATGGGTGGAATGGGGTGGCGGACGGAGGACGCTGGGGTTTCACGGCTGGTGGAGAGGTAGTTTTTGCGCCCATGGAGTACGAATGGTGAATCGGACGGGTGGGCGGCGGGAGGGGGGAGAACCATGTTTCCGTCTGGGACGTGCTTGTTTTTGGCTTTTTTGAATAGAAGATGGGACGCGCTTGTTTGAAATTTGGGGAAAGTACAAACTTTGCCCCCCTCTTAAATTTCGGACCTACTGCAGGTCAGGGTAGGATGGTAATCCCAGGTGTCCCAAATAGTGGGCGGGAGCGATTTCGACCGCGCGCATGTGTGCTTAGGCGGCCATTGTGTATGAATGTTTTTCGGAGGCAGTTGTGTGGCGTCTAGATGAAGCTACATACCTACCCCGGTTTAGACCTTTGGACGTCGGGCCGGTAGGTTTCACAGGTCGGAGTTATTCGAAAAGTAATTTCCTTGTACTACCAAACATTGGTCTCACGCGGTTTCGGGCGAGTAGAGGCTCTTTTGGCACTTCGTTCGAAATTTTTAAACACAAGCATTCACGTTTAGAGTACTCTTGAACTTTGAGGCCTAAATAGACAATGTTAAATTTGACCTTGTATGTTTGAAAACCTCATTAAATTATCCGCTTCTTTTTGAAATTTTGACACTTGAAATCCTATAACTATGATTATTTTGGAATGGAGGAGCTAAAATAGAATCTATTTTGTACACGACTCCATATGCTATTATGTACAAAATCAGAGCAAATATTGGTGCTCCATAATTTAGGTATGATTTACAAATGCCATGATATCAAATTCAAATAATTGAATTTTCTTCATGTTGAATTCGATTTTTTAAAATCACCTTAAGTTGAATTCA
The DNA here is from genome assembly GCF_003073215.2 of Triticum urartu. Classification (NCBI taxonomy): domain Eukaryota; kingdom Viridiplantae; phylum Streptophyta; class Magnoliopsida; order Poales; family Poaceae; genus Triticum; species Triticum urartu. Next base: position 216,700,838 of record NC_053024.1, on the reverse strand, counting down.
AATGTATGCTAGTTCATAGGTAGCTATTTATAATGTTCATTGTGTAACTTTCGTATGTATAATGTGCTTTACACACACAACATGAACTATACTCACGTTTATATTCGATTGCTAAAGCGATGCATTGTATGGAGTTCAAAAACTAACTATGTGGATCAATTGTGTCGAATAATAACATAGACATGCTCAAATTCGATAGAATCTAGATGTATTATGGATCAATGACCATTCCTTACGCGAATTGCAAATATCATGATCCCATCCTAATATTTGGATACAATTTATATCTTTAATCAATGTGTACAACAGTCTTGTACGTGTAGTTTCACTCTCCATCGGTGGTCTCTCACACATGCTCACACACTCTCTCCCGAGGTGTCTTTCTCGCACAGATGCTCTCGATATAACCTCCCTCCCTCTCGTAACCATTTACGACTGTTTTCACTAACCTTTATCACAAGCACTCTTCCTCTCGCAAGCATACACACGCACAATCCCCATCAACCCTTTCTATATACATAGACCGGCCTACGTGTCTCCTGTATGCACATTATCTTTAGGCCTGTCTCTCACGTATTGTCTCACACCTCTCTTCCTAATCGACGAGTATGATTCTAGCAGAGCATTCTGTAGGATGCCCCTGAAAGTTAGGTTGGATGAATAGTAATATCAGAGATAAAGGGGTTACCTTAGTCTGAGAACCTAGGGTTACAAATCCTAGCCGGCTTTGTCAGTAGACAAAGAGTCCTTCACAATTATGCTATCTTTGTCTTGTACGACTAGTCATCCATGGATCTCCCTAAATGCGTCACGGGCCGACCAATGTGGCGTAGGACGGAACCGAACGAAGGGCCTCACCTCGACCCACCGGACCTCACGCGGTGACACACCCTCTGCCCCCGCATCTCGTTATCTTCTCACACCCACACATACCAACACAGACACCACACACAAAAAATATATTCTCCTGGTGCCTCTATCCACTCCCCCCTTGCAAATACACACTCAAGGGAATCTCTCGCCGTGATGTCATATTCGTCTCTCTCTCTAGACCACTGTCATTTCTCGTGCTATCTCTCCCATGCCCCCCCTGTCGGCCCCTCTATCCATGCCTCTCTCGAATACGTAATACACACACATACCTCTCTAGGCTCGGCCAAATGCATCAACTACACATTCACACATGTTACATCACGTACCCCATTGATCTAAAAAGCCCTCTCTTCATGTTTATTTTGCATACAAAATTCCTTTTGAATAAAGTGTGGCCAAAAAAATGTTTTAGAATTTCTACATATATACAACATTACGAAGTTATATGGAGGAGTATGAACACTTGCATTACATGGTGCCCACAATGATAATTATTCCGCACTGTGAATTTGTATTTTTTTATACTATATATAAAGTTAGTCATAATAAAGAGAAACGAAGAGCATCTCTCTCCATCGCATACCCCCCCCCTACGCCCCTTTCACGTACGCACACAAACTATCTCTAGGTCCTCTAAAAGTAAGCCCCTAGCACATTCACACATGTTTCATCTTTCTCCCACGATATATAGAGTGACTATCATTGTATTTGAAGCGAAAGCACGACACGTACATTGGACTTCAGGATCCACTCATTACGGTCACTATTTACGTTTTGTGGTTATTATACAGTCACAGGCTCACCGTACAACTCTGTATTTGCTCAAGACACGACTAGTTGACCAGTTAAACGCTCCACGTGGCACCTCTAGTGTTGCATCACATTATCTCACTACCATCGGGCCCACCTGTCGGCTTGTATCTACTCTACATCTACACTCTTATAAAATACTAGCAAGATGCCCATGCGTTGCATGGAACATCAAGATGCATTTGTATGAGTAGTTTATCTTGTGTGAGAAAAGGATGAACAAGGGAAGGCCTTATGTCCAAGTGTGGAGAGGGGTGTGGGTATCTTTTTGGAAAATTGCCATAGTTTCCTTCCTATTCGTCAGATATAGATCGGACGGCCTATATTGCAGGATGGCAGGCACACGATCATCACCGACTGTGCTTTTTATAAGAGTATGGATAAAATACACTCTTATAAAAAACAGAGTTGGTGATGATGGTGTGCTTGCCATCCTGCAATATAGGCCGTCTGATTTATATCTGACGGATAGGAAAGAAACTATGACAATTTTGCAAAAAGGTACCCACACACCTCTCCACATTTGCAAATAAGGCTTTCCCTCATTCATCCTTTTCTCTCACAACATAAACTAATCACACAAATGCATCTTGATGTTACGTGCAACGCACGGGCATCTTGCTAGTAAGAATGAAAACAAATGACAAAAAATATTGGACGGTGGTTCAAAGTCATGACCGCGGGCACAGCGGACAAGGTGGCCTTGTATTGGTATGCTGAGCCATCTGTTTTAACACACATGAGCTAGTGTGGTGATTATACACACACACGCGCATGCACACGAACTGCATGCACGCCGCACTCACACGAACTGCATGCACCCACGCACGCACACAACACTCACACGTATACACGCAGCCACGCATGCATGCAACACTCACACGCACGCATGCATGCACACACCAGTACACCACATGACCAACACACACTCTCACTCTCAAGTGCTCAACCTACACGTGCATGCGCACACATCAGGCCCTGATAGACACATACACAACCAGGTGATTCCCGCGCACAGGGTGGAGTCTTGTCGCGCCTACATAAATTTGTGTTTATCTCACCTTTTCCCTATGCAAACTGACAGGTGGGACCCACAAGGAACGTGGTCAATTTAACTAGTCAACATGGTGCCACACAGACTATTTGGCCAGTCAACAGAGTGCAATCCGATGCTGAACCGTGAGCAAGTGACCATATAATCACCGCAAAACGTATATAGTGACCGTAATCAGCTTATTCTGAAGTTCGGTGAACGTATTACGCTTTTCTCTCTGTAGGCCCTCCAAAACTACATCTCTACACGTTATGCAATACAGCACTACTACTACACTCTAACACAATAAATCATATGTGATTTTAGTTTTACTAGATATCATATTGTTACTTAATTATTCAGTTTGCGTACATTAAAATTGCCTTTGAAATGTATGGCCAGTATCATATACCGTGCGGGAAAAATCCCGCCCTTTCCTGTTTAATCGGGTTTGTATCGATGGACCGTGCGAAACAGCAAAACTATAGTACTATATACAGTAAAAGTGACAGTTCACTGGGCCGTCGTGTCGTGTACTCCTCCGTCGTAAGAGTGGAGCGCTCGCTTTCATAAATATTCTAGTCCCTTTCGCCGACATGTGGGGCATTAAGCTACCGGTTCCACGTGCCATACCGGAATACAGTGCAGAGCAGCCGGGGTGAAGCACCCAGTCATGGCGCCGGCGTAGTAATGAGAAATGAGGCGTCAAATCACAAAGCTGCACCATTCCCACAGTTAAGTTGGAGGGACGAAGTAATAATGCTAAAAAAGAAGTTGGAGGGACGAAGCAACCATCATTTCACTCGTTGCTGAATCCGCTTCTCCCTCATCTTCTTCAAGTTAACCACTTGCTGCTTCTGCCATTGTTCTGCCTCATGTGGGAAGTGGATCGTCTTGGTAAAGCACTGACACGTGGGACCGCATGTTAGCAAACCGCCAGGACAATGTCCCCTAAAAATAAGAAACCTCCCCCGCCATCCGCGCGGCAAAATCACCTCCTTTTTACTAATCTTGATTCTATAATTTTTTATATCAATATAATTGAGATTTTATAGATAGCACACAGAAGAAAAAGCAAGTGGTACGGTTAAGGGCATCCACAATGTGAAGCCAAATGTGAAAATAGCTTTTGGCATCGTGGGAACCATTGTGGACGGTGTTGCCAAATCCAAAAGGATGGAACTGAAGCTCCCTGATTGATTGATTGATTGAAGGAATAGAAAAATGCAACGTCTTTCCTCTTTCTCCCGTGCTTGGACACATGTACAGTATAGAGGACAGAGTCTACCCCTGTCCCTTCTATCACAAATCACAAAGTAGTGAGGCATCAAATCACAAAGAACAGACGAAGCAACCATCATTTCACTCTATGCTGACTCCGCTTCTCCATCGTCTTTTTCGAGAAAGGCATCTCACCGCACTAAGCTGGACGGAGGACGCTATTGTGTACGAGTAGTACTAGTACATTTACGCGTCCTTTGGTTCAACGGACTTCATGGATGCAAATAAGGCGGTTGTCTCGGCTTGCAGGAGGCACTTGCGAACGACTTACCGTGGTCTCCCTCAATGGTGTTCTCCGTCGAATGCACTTCACCAAACCACAACGTTCGAGATATCGTCGACGTCACCGCAATGGGGAAGGAAGTCAAATATAGTTACTACCTCCATTTTTTTTGTACACAAGGCCAATATATCAAAATTACAATTTGCAAAAGGCCACTAACACTACTCGAGGCAAAATTGATGGGGTTTGCCTCGTACTAGCAGCCAACGACATTAATATCCCCTGCATGCATGCGGAAGTGAGAAGGTTGGTTTGCATGGCGTTGCATTAATCAAGCGATGAGGAATGAGATGGTTAGCTCTTTGGGCTTTGGAGAAAAAAATACGCATTAATTGACACATGAAACGAGGATTTGTATCAATTAATCCCGCGAAGGAAAACCCCGCCTTTCTTTTTTAACACTAGTACTCCTAGTATGTAGTACTACGTACTTATCCTATTTGGGTCTAGGCCTTGCATTGCCATACTTCGCCACACATTTTTGCCAAGCTTGCCTAAAATTTTCAAAATGAAAAGGAGGTACACTTGCGCACGGCTGTCGCGGTCGCACCGCACCCTCACATGGTCGCTCCTGCACGCCGCGGTCGCACCGCACCCTCACATGCACAGTCGCTCCTGCACGCCGCAAACCCAACCAAGGGAACGCACCCTCACTGACACGTGCTATCTCATGTGAACAAACCAAACTCAGCCATCCTACCACTGACACATAATTTTCGTTCATAGAGTATGTTTATCCAACCGCATGTTGGGGAGTATCTGTACGGCCCGTGCGGTGGTCTGTTGGGGAAGAAGAATAGGTGAGGAAGAAGGGTTAGGAGACGTAGGATATTGATGTCTACTACACAACCTTCTTCTTGTAGACGTTGTTGGGCCTCCAAGTGCAGAGGTTTGTAGGACAGTAGCAAATTTCCCTCAAGTGGATGACCTAAGGTTTATCAATCCGTAGGAGGCCTAGGATGAAGATGGTCTCTCTCAAGCAACCCTGCAACCAAATAACAAAGAGTCTCTTGTGTCCCCAACACACCCAATACAATGGTAAATTGTATAGGTCCACTAGTTCGGCGTAGAGATGGTGATACAAGTGGTATATGGATGGTAGATAAAGGTTTTTGTAATCTGAAAATATAAAAACAGCAAGGTAACTAATGATAAAAGTGAGCACAAACGGTATTGCAATGCGTTGAAACAAGGCCTAGGGTTCATACTTTCACTAGTGCAAGTCCTCTCAACAATAATAACATAATTAGATCACATAACTATCCCTCAACATGCAACAAAGAGTCACTCCAAAGTCACTAATAGCGGAGAACAAATGAAGAGATTATGGTAGGGTACAAAACCACATCAAAGTTATTCTTTCCAATCAATCCATTGGGCTATTCCTATAAGTGTCACAAACAGCCCTAGAGTTCGTACTAGAATAACACCTTAAGACACAAATCAACCAAAACCCTAATGTCACCTAGATACTCCAATGTCACCTGAAGTATCTGTGGGTATGATTATACGATATGCATCACACAATCTCAAATTCATCTATTCAACCAACACATAGAACCTCAAAGAGTGCCCCAAAGTTCCTACCGGAGAATCATGACGAAAACGTGTGCCAACCCCTATGCATAGGTTCATGGGCGAAACCCGCAAGTTGATCACCAAAACATACATAAAGTGAATCACGTGATATCCCATTGTCACCACAGATACGCACGGCAAGACATACATCAAGTGTTCTCAAATCTTTAAAGACTCAATCCGATAAGATAACTTCAAAGGGGAAACTCAATCCATTACAAGAGAGTATAGGGGGATAAACATCATAAGATCCAACTATAATAGCAAAGCTCGCGATACATCAAGATCGTGCCAAATCAAGAACATGAGAGAGAGAGAGAGATCAAACACATAGCTACTGGTACATACCCTCAGCCCCGATGGAGAACTACTCCCTCCTCGTCATGGAGAGCACCGGGGTGATGAAGATGGCCACCGGAGAGGGATTCCCCCTCCGGCAGGGTGCCGGAACGGGTCTAGATTGGCTTTCGGTGGCTATGGAGGCTTCTGGCGGTGGAACTCCCGATCTGTTGTGCTCCCCGATTGTTTTAGGGTATATGGGTATATATAGGAGGAAGAAGTACGTCAGGGGAGCTACGAGGGGCCCACGAGGGTGGAGGGCACGCCCAGGGGGGTGAGCGCCCCCCTACCTCGTGGCTTCCTTGAAGCTTCCTTGGCGTGGACTCCAAGTCTCCCGAGTTGCTTTCCTTCCAAAAAATAACTTCCGTGAAGTTTCAGGTCAATTGGACTCCGTTTGATTTTCCTTTTCTGTGATACTCTAAAACAAGGAAAAAACAAAAACTGGCACTGGGCTCTGGGTTAATAGGTTAGTCCCAAAAATCATATAAAATAGCATATAAATGCATATAAAACATCCAAGGTTCATAATATAATAGCATGGTACAATCAAAAATTATAGATACGTTGGAGACGTATCAGATATTCATCCAACCGCCTGAAATGGTAGACTGACCCAAGTCAGGCGACTTTCATAATAATATATGTTTTTACTACACAGCAAAAGATCCATAAAAACAACAACATAAAGAAAAACTATCACTGCTCGTGGAACGAACGGCCTCGTTGTCTTTGGCTGCCGGCGCGAACCAGACGTAGCTGCCGATGTGTGTCTCCGCACCGTGGTTGTCCTCGGCCTCCAGCTACTCGTTCACGCGGAGCGTGCGGGCGCTCTGCACGGACGAGAGCACTGCCCGGTTCAAGTTGAGGACGTCCGGTTCCGCCTGCAGGAGGGCCTCGATGGCAGCGGCATCCGCGCGCTCCACGTCGAGTCGAGCCTCCGCTGCCCGGTTCAAGTCCAGGACGTCCGGTTCCGCCTGTAGGAGGGCCTCGATGATAGCGGCATCTGCGTGCTCCACGTCGAGTTGAGCCTCTGTCGCCCGGTTCAAGTCTAGGACGTCCGGTTCCGCCTGCAGGAGGACCTCGATGGAAGCGGCATCCACGCGCTCCGCCTCAAGTTGAGCCTCCGCCGCCCGGTTCACATCCATGACATCCGGTTCTGCCTATAGGAGAGCCTCGATGGCAGCTGCATGCGCGCGCTCCATGTTGAGTTGAGTCTCTGCCTCCCGGTCCTCCTTTAGTATCGCCAGGTTGAACCACTGGTCCGCCTGCACCATGGGGGACTCAGATGACGGCACGAAGTCGACGTCCATCGTCTCATACCCATCGGGGGCCTTCTGCGCCGCGACCTTCGCCATGAACATTGGATCGGCTTCCTCCTCCTCGTAGCTTGGCTCCAGAGAACTCGGGGATTGGCCCGCCGCAAATCAAGCTTGGGAAGGAGGTCTCTAGCGCCGACCGCCGCCGCGATTTCTGTGCGGCGCTCCTGCGTCAGCATCTTGTAGTACGTGATCTTGCGGCACACCATGGCTTTTCGGCGAACTAGGGGACGCTTGATGTGGGCTAGGGGATCGAAAGGTGGGGGAAGGGGCTGGAGATTAGGTGTGGTTTTAGGGCAGTGGCTGGCATAGGCCGAGCAGCGAAGGTTCTGGTGTGAATAGTGGTTCCGGTGACGACCGGTCAATCGGTTTTGACTGTACATCGCTCTTGTCGCGTTCGCATTGCAGCCCAGCATGCTGGACCCTCCACGTCACTCACCGAATGGAACGCGCTTCGTCTTGCATTTTTGCTCGCTTGTGGGACCGCAGTTGAGAGCAAACCGACGTCCCCCCCTCCCCCGCCCGCGTCATTTTATGCAGAGTAAATAAAAACAGAGGGAGTATACTACGGATGAGGATCCCCTGACGTGGCCGAACCCATTGAGTAACTGACATGCGGGGCCTAGCAAGCATGGGGTCCGCCAGTAAGTGACCGAAAGGGAGGGTAAGGCAGGGATACGTATGTGAATGGAGCTTCCAATGATATAATTTTCACATTATAAATCTCATGTACTATTAATCTTGTCAATAGTCAAATGCAGTTTTGAAAAACGCATTAGAGCATGGTTAATAATATAGCCAGTCGATGGCTATAAGGAACTGCCATGTCATCTATAGCCATCATCTATTATATGCACTCATACAGTAGTGTGGGCTATAAGGTTGGCTATTTCCCGCAAAAAAAATTATAAGGTTGGCTATTGTATTAGTACTTTTTTTCATCTCCTCTCCATCTCTTTTTTCATATTTATTGTACGTATTTAACTAGGAATGCGTATATAGCTAGGCTCTTGCATGAGAGCTCACTCCCCTTACTTTTTCACATCTCTCTCCTCCACATAGGCCCTATATAAATGGAAGGAGGGGGTACAACTATGAGCACTGCATACTCTAGTACATATGTTGCCAGTACTCCACTAGTACTATTGGACAGGGAGCTTAAAAAAAGTTACTATTGGACTGGCTATACGTGGAGAAATCATAGTAGGAAGAGCATGAGCGAGAACAAGCACATTCACGTGGTTGAAAACAAATTGGAAACCATCTCGAGTACAAATCTAGGAGTACGTACGAATCTAACAATATTGATTGGGCGTTGTTGAATGTTGATACTTTTTTTTATCAAAGTAGAGATACTTTGACTACACATAAAACTTATATGTAAACTAGAAAGGATAGGAGGGAGTATATTGTACGTTCAAAAATGAAGCGAACATTGAATACCCTTTATATATGATTTGCGAATGCTATGATCACCGGTTCAAAATTTTGAATCCGCCTTAGGTATCACACATGCCCCCACTCGTTCTCTCTCGATTTCATCTCAGGGTCCGGAGATCGATTGAAAGAGGACTAGGGTGGGTACAATACGTTTGTTTCGCTTATGAACGTACAATATACTCCCTCTGATCCCCACAGACCCCCCCCCCCCCCCGGGTCATTTCTATCATAGAAACAGACCAAACCTTTATCTCACTTGCACGACACGCAATTGATCTCTGAACATCAATCGATCTCGTCAACATGTGTCGGGGCATGAACCGAATGGGATGTCAAAACTAAGACGCGAAGCGACACGTAGTGGAGGCAAAGTGAACAAACGAACCGTTTGTTTGTATGCATGTCGGACAAATTACAAATAAACATTGGAAATACAAGCATGGTCTAGGCCCACATGCGAATGATACTCGGCGGAATGTTCAAATGAGGCATGCGGGAGGATGGACTCGACCGGGAGGGCGACATGATCGATGGAGAAGAGGGTTGGAGAGGAATGAGAAATAAGCAAACGCCACATGATTATACTTGAACGGCTCAAATAAACAATAAGTTGTCTCGCTTGGCCTACATAGTGAAAGGCCTAATGCGCAACGCAGAGCGCTGACACTCGAATATGGCCGGGAAAACAGGGAAACCGACATGTGGGGCACACCTGTCGGGACAATGTAGCGCAAACTAGTCCAATGGAGGAGCTGGCCCACGACCTCCTCGCCACCGGCAACCGTTCATGTGGGTCGTGGGGGCCAACAACATGGCGCAGCTCCAGCACCGCCTTTGGAAAAGATGACCACGGTGAGCGACACACTCATCGTCGCTAGACACGGTCGGTTTCAGTGTGCCGAGGGTGGCGTTAGTGTTGTGGCACGACCAATAGTATGTTTGGTTTGTGCCCAAGGTTGCCCCAACAAATCATTGGGTAGCCAAAATTTTGGTTGCCCATGATTTGGCCGACATCGACAAGAAAAATGAACTAGAGTTGGCTAGAGTTCATTGGCATGCCAAAAAAATGGCAACCATCCATTTTTGGGTCATGACCAAAACCTCAAAAAAATGGTAACCATCCAAACAAAGACCAATATTTGGGTCATGACCAAAATTTTGGTAAGGTGCACTTTGGCCACAATCCAAACACATCCCAACACCCGGCTCGTCGAGGATGCACGGGGCACCGGGACACATCCGCGGAGTGGTGTAGCGCGTCCAACTGCATCCTCAGGACCTGAGACCATGCCGGGCCGTCTTGCTTTTTCAATGAGATGCGTTGACCGCATGTGAGCAAAGGGCATCTCCAACATTGCCACGACCGCAGCTGACTACCCTGGCACACCAAAAACCCTCGTCCCTCGCGCCGTCGCGCGGTGCATTCCCAGCCGGCGCCAGCTGCCCGCATTCATGTCGTCCGTCCGTATGCCATCGTTAAGAGGCTCGGTGCCCGAGGAACCAACTCCGGCGACTTAATGACGCACTAGGACGCTTGGCCTCACCGGAATGCGCTACTTAAAGCGGCAACGCCCAGCTAACCTCCACACCATAGCGCATCGTCCTCCTACCTGGCACCACATCCGCCATGACCGCAAGCGCGAACGCTCTGTGGGAGAGCTTGTCTTTAGGGATGGAGCTCGAGGTCGCCACCCTCGCTCAAGTCGCCGCCCTCGCTCAAGTCGCCGCACAAGCGGTGGCCACGCTGGCGGCCAACGACGGGAGCACCGTCAGCCACGCGTCCTACTTGCCTTCGTCCAACGCCTGGCACCTCTGAGGTCGGGGACTCCTCCAAGGATGAGTAGGGCATGGGAGGCGGCAGGGCATGGTGTGCCAATTGGCCGGTCCGTCTCCCGTGTTCTACTTTTCCTCGCCGGAGACCGCACCTTCACTTCACAGGTCTTGAACCCCGCCCCCGCACATGGAGATCGCAGATGGAGGACGTCGGTCGCCGCCGTAGAATAGGTTTAGGGTCGGGTTTCTTTTATTTTTATGTCCTATAAAAGTTTGAAATGTAATGAAAATCTATCGTGTTTGCATTAATCTTGGTCGGTGTATATGAACTTTCACAATAATATAGTATATTGTAGGAGTACTAGCAAGATGCCCGTGCGTTGCACGGAAGATCAAGATCTTGTGGGAGAAAAGGATGAACGAGGTAAGGCCTTATCTGCAAATGCACATTCACGCATTTCACATTTTTCTACATCTACAGGAACCTACGAAAGGGTTAACGTAAATTGCCTCTCTCTCTCCTCCCCTGATTTTCATGGTGGTGGGCCCCTCGCTTCCCCCAATCTACAATCAACAGCTCACACGTTTCACATTATGTTAATTACGTAACTAGGACTACGTAGGTGTACTATTACTCATCCTAAAAACCCAACTAAGCCAACCTCCCAGCATATCGCGCGGGAAAAGACCCGGTCGCGCCGTTTTAGTCGGGATTACCAGACTACTAGTAGTAGTATCAATGGATGGAGTGAAGCAACAAGTTTTTTTAGGGGGCGAAGAACCTAGTTTAAAAGGAAAAAGGCGGTACACTCACAACACCCCTGTCGCAGTCGCATTGCACCCCACACACGTTCAGTCCTGCACACGGCTCACGCAAACGGAACGCGCTTGGGCTTGCCTCTTCACTGACACGTGGGACTGCACTTGGAGAAACCGACCATGCGCCAAACTCCCCCCGCCCACCGCGCGAAAATCCTCCCCCCCCACCCAAAAATTTCCCCCGAATCCTAGATTCAACCGCCCATCGGCCAACTAGCCAATAATATTCCCCAAACCCCCCTCCCCCCCGTCCCCCTCCACTCCATTCGCTCCGCCAAAGCTGCCCTCCCCGCCACGCCGATACATCAGCGCCGCGGTTCGTTGAGGGGAAACACGGCGATCCTCTCGCTCCCACAGTACACTCTCGTAGATTACCGTCCTCTAGTCGTGCCGCCACCGCTGGCGACATTCTTGTGGAGGCGCACGGCGGTCAGCACCGCCACCGTTGGCGACGTTCGTGTGGAGACGCACGGCGGTCAGCTTCTCCCACGGTACGCGCATTCTAGACTGAGACCCCGTGCATGTCGGTCTAGCGCTGAATGTTAGCTGATAGACGTTGTTAATCTCACTGTTTGCCGAAGTAGTTTACAGTCAATATGCTCTGCTTAAGAAGCTTCCTTGCCCTATTCTACACTCAATCTGCTTAGCTGAGATGGCATGCCAAGGCCGATTAGTTGCTAAAATATCCTGCCATATATTTATTGTGACGTAGATTGCCATGGTCTAGTAGCCAATCTGTTAGGTGAAATAGCTCTACACCGTTTTATACTCGATCTTTGTTGTTGCGATGGCCTTCGATAGTTAGATGGCTGTGTACTCAGCCTCATTGACTGCTGAAACAGCTTGCCATAATTTAGCACTCAAATCTGGTTGCTGAATTAGCTTTACATATATTTCGTTACTTAGATCTGCTCGTCCAAATATCTTGCCATAGCTTTAGACATCGACCTAGGTATTTTCTTCTGGACTTCATAAAAAAGCATATATGTTTTTCCTGTAATATCTAGTAGAAGAACTAATTTGTATGTCTAACAGATGGATGGGACTTGGATAACTTCTGCACGAAGATTCTCCGCTGCATATGTCGAGGGGGTTGAAAACTTCATGAACTTTATCAGAGCTGAGTGCGGTGGTCCGAAATCAGATGTGCTCTGCCCGTGTAGCAGTTGTATGAATTCAGTTACAAGACCCCAGTCAATTGTGCAAAATCATCTACACTTGTATGGGATGTCGGCCACATATACTAGGTGGGTTCATCATGGTGAAGCTGTGAACGTCAATGTTATTGACTATGTGGAAGCAGCAGATCACCATCTTGATCTGCCTGATGCTCAGGTGGAAGAGGAGGAGGAGGTGGTGGTGGAAGAGCCAGTGAGTTTGATCAACATTGAAACACTGCTACGAAATGCTCGTGCATTCCATGAACTTTCACCTGCAGAAGAGAAACGGTGGGCCCACATGTTGGAACAATGCAATGTGGCTATCACCCCAGGAAATAAGCTGTCAGTATTCTCAGCTATGGTCACCTTTCTTCAGGTGAAGACATCTGAGCGGATGACCAACAAATCATTCGATGCGATGTTGGCTGCTTTCCGCAAAGCTTTCCCAGATGCGTCTGAGCTGCCACACACCTACAGTAAAATGAAGAATTTCCTTCGTGCAGTTGGAATTGGATATGATATGATCCATGTTTGTAAGAATAATTGTGTTCTGTTCCAGAAGGATTATGCCAACTTAAGTGAATGCCCAAAATGCAAATCATCCAGATGGAAAGATGGCGATGTTGTGAAGAGGATTCCTCATAATGTTCTGAGACACTTTCCAATTACACCAAGATTGCAGAGGTTGTTTCATGATGCTGAAACAAGAGAGGATGTACTATGGCATTCTAGGAACCAGGAGTGCAGAGATCAGAATGTAATGAGCTATCCATCACATGGTAGTGAGTGGAAAAGCTTCAATCAGAAGCACGAAAAGTTTGTTGCTGACCCGAAAAACATTAGACTTGGCTTAGCTTCAGATAGATTTAACCCATTTGGCCACCAGAGCGCCACATATAGCATGTGGCCAGTGCTTGTCATCCCTTACAACATGCCTCCAAATGTCTGCACTAAAGAATCAAACTACATGATGGCCTTGCTCATCCCAGGTCCAAAAAGTCCTTGAAAGGATTTTGATTTGTTCATGGAGCCTCTTGTGGAGGAACTTCAACAGCTATGGAGGGGTGTTCTCACTCGAGACCTATATAGCAGCCCACCAGCTGATTTCTTTCTGTGTGCTGTTAGAATTTGGTGCGTCCATGATTATCCGGCTTTGGGCACTATGTCAGGGCGAATGGCACATGGTTACAATGCATGTGTTCGCTGTGACAGGAATCTGCTGTCATACGCAATACTTAGCAAGATCTGTTACATTGGACACCACCGTTTCCTTGCCAAGGACAAGCCGCATCCTAGAAAATACTGAAGACATGTGTTCAATGCAAAGCATGAAAACCGTGATGCGCCAAAGAGGCTCACCGCCGATGAGTTTCAAGTGGAATTAGAGAAGGTCAGGCATATTACACCAGGAAACCATCCTGATAATGGTAGCGGGAAAAGGAAGCATGGTAGGGCAGAAGAGAGATTATTGTTTACCCGCAGGTCCACTTTGTGGGACTTGAAGTATTGGAAAGATTTGGATCTGCGGCATAATATTGATTTGATGCACATCGAGAAAAATATGTGACAGCATGATCGGCACAATTCTTAATATTGAAGGCAAGACGAAAGATACCTTAAAATCTAGGATTGATTTGACACACCTGGGTATCAGACAGGATTTGCAGGTGCAAGATGAAGGTAAACCACAGGATATGGCACCAGTTGTGTACGTCTTGGACAAGGTAAAAAGAAAAGAATTCTGCAAGGTCCTGTCACGTGTGTGATTCCCACATGGATTTGCTTCCAACCCTGAAAGGAGAGTCAGTGCAGATGGAGACAAGGTACAAGGGTTGAAAACTCATGACTACCACGTCCTACTTCAAAGGGTTTTACCTGTTATCCTTAGAGGATTGGGCCGCCCTGACTTATACAGAGCAGTTGCAGAGTTGGGACAATTCTTCAGGGAACTCTGCAGTAGAAATATCAGGATAGATGCTTTGGAGCGTCTTAGAGACAAGATACCAACTATCCTATGCGACCTTGAGAAGATATATCCTCCAGCCTTCTTTGATGTGATGGTGCATTTTGCTGTTCATCTACATGATGAGGCACTACTTAGAGGTCCAGTACAGTATGGCTGGATGTACCCTACTGAAAGGCAGCTATGCACTTTCAAGGGCTATGTTAGGAATAGAGCTAGACCCGAGGGTTCCATTGCAGAGGCCTACATTACTACAGAAGCGTTGACATTTGCTCAAAATACATTGAAACAGCTGATCAGCTTAGCAAAGATGTGGATGAAGACAATCCCAGGCTCAATGTTTTTGATTATTCTCTTCGAGTTACAGGGAAGAGTTGACAAGAGGACAAACCTAAAGATTTGGACAAAATGGTTTGGTATGTGTTGAATAACTGTCCTGAGATACTACCTTATATCAAGTAAGTGCTAAGTACTGCAGCTTATACATCGTAATCTACTAAACTTGCAGCACATTCTTATATATTTAGATGTTTGACGTGATCACTATGTTGTGCAGCATCTACAAAAAGGAGTTACTGCAGCAAAATCCAAGAAACATTGACAAACTGGTTATGGCAGGATTTGCGAAATGGTTCAAGAGCCATGTAAGCTTTTGAATTGCACTGTCAGTTTTTTTAATATATTGAGTACATAAGATGATCAGCTTGTCTATTTTCTAACCATAGGTTAAGAAGATGCGGGAGGATGGGCAGGTAGTTGATGATGCCCTTTACTCACTAGCAATGGGTCCTGATACTCGGGTAAGACATTATGAATCTTGCGTTGTTGGAGATGTTCGCTACAACACCCTTGCACGAGATGAAGGTAGGAAGACACAAAACAGTGACATCATGAGCACGGATACGTATGACAAAGAGACAACTAAAATGTATGCTAACATAACAGACATTGTTCAGTTGCAGTATATCTCCAGTTTCGAGGATCATCGGTGTGTAGTTCTTTTGTGCTGTCGTTGGTATAACGTGTTTTCCAGGATCGCAAAACCCAGAGCTGATGATTATTTCAAATCCATCAATGTCAAGGCGGCGTACCAGACCAACGAGCCTTTTATTTTGGCAAATCAAGCAACACAGATATTTTTCTTGCAAGACACATTTGCATGTAGCGATGACTGGAGAGTATTGCAAAGGTTTGAGCAGAGGAATTCGTTTAATGAAGTTGCACAACAAGATGATGCTTACACTACTCTTGATGTACAAGATAACACAGATGTTCCTAATATCTTTGAGAACCATCACGTCAATGACGCCGGTGAAAAGATTGCCTGTCGTGATGTGGACATACAAGAGTTGATCAAGAAGAAGGCAACGTTCGAGGACGTTGAGGACGAAGAAGAAGATGACACCATGGGGAATTACGATTCAGACTGATACACATGGCGAAGATGTTGACACTGCTGCTGCGCATGATGATTACATTGCTTTTGTCATATTTGCCTGTCAGAAGACGTTTTTTATCTACTATGTGAAATTGTGTTTGCTATGACAACTGAAACCAGATGAACATGATGTTTAGTATTTTCCTGTGAGAACATCACTTGTTATTTATGTTGATTTGTGTTTGGTGATTGTATGACGACTAAAACATGATGACATTGTTGTTTAGTTGTACTCCTATTTGGATGTGGAACTTGAATTTGATGACATAGTTTGCTGTTGGACTGCAATTTGCTCGACGTCTTCAAATGAGAACAAAGCTGACCCGACAGGTCCTCTGCTAATTTATTTATTTATTACCAAAAGGGCCTCTGCTATTTATTTATTTATGAGCAAAAGGGTATACCCCCTGATTTCCGTTAATAGAAATCATTAGATGTTCACAACACTACGCCCAGCCTGCTACACAGGTTTCATTCATTACTAGTTTCAGCAAAGTGCTCATGTCATAGCCACTGAATACATCACGAGTGCTACATACACTGCAAATAAAGAGACAATCATCCTATAGAGAACATCGATTTTGCCCATTATCTTCACAAGATCTTTCATCTCCTCATTGTTGTCAAGGCTGTTCAGCAGCTGTTGCCTGGCCATGATCAGAGGAACTGCATCTTTAACCTTCTTCTCTGCATCATCCTCTTCTGCCATTCCTACAGTTACTTGTCCAACACCCCAACCTGCTGGTATTGGGATTCCTCGGCTAACCAAATAATCAGTGTAGTTGCACTCCCCCACATCAGCAGCTTCCCAGAAATACAAATCACACGAATCTTCCCTTTTCTGCATGAATCAAATTGGAAGATCATCAACCAAACTATTAAAAAATAGCAACTGAAAGCAGTAGAACAACACTTAAACATATTATTACCCCATCATTCGGGCATTTGTAGAAGACTCGGTCAGGGTTGAGGATTGTGGTTGAGACGCGACGGATGACTCTACGTGATTTGCAGCAGTGGCACCACACCAACGGCAGTGGGTTGCAATGAGCAACCGGCTGCGGTGCGCATGCTGGCGGGGGTGCGATGAGACCCACAGGCGATGGTACGGGTGGAGACTTGGCGCATATTTGGTTGTTGCCTGCTGAAGAGCAGGTGGACGAGCAGCCAGCGGACATGGTTGTTGCGGCCAGAGCTTCTGATGCTAGGCAGAGTAAGTAGAGAAGAGGAGAAGCGAACGTTGGATATGTCAGTTTCATTACTTGCAGAGTAGCATAGCACCATATATAGTCATAGTCTAGGTTTGTATTCGAACCAGCTACAGGAGCACGTCTCTCTTTTTTCTAAAACTCAGCAATTTCTGTTTACTGGTACACTAGCTTGTTCTGTACGCCTTCTCAAGTCTTTGATTCCTCCACCTGACATCTGGGACCCACCGAAAGGGCCTCTGTATTTCACGAAAAAATGTGCCCCCCGCTGACAGGTCGGACCCACCAGCTATCCTCGCACGCAAGGGAGTGTCTCCCTATTATGCACAAAAAAATGAATACTCCCCCTTCCAGCTGGAACCCAGCATCATGGGAGGCTGACTTGTGGGCCTACCAAGTTGACGGAGACGGAGGGCTTTGTCAACTTAGTCAATATGAACGATTCTAGCTCTAGTTACCGTACGATGTTCATCCAACGATAGTAGTGCTTCTTCAACCTCTGGTCTTCTTGCTCCTACCGCCCAAACCAGCGCTGGTCGTGCCGCGTGCTCCTGCCTCCCGTGGCCGGCTGTGATGCCGCGGAGGCCTCACCGCCCCCTACTACTCCCACCGCTAGCCAGGCCATCCCTCTATTCACCCACACCCCTGTTATTCTGGGGCGAAGGCAGCCTCACACCGCAGTCGAACCAGTGAACCCCCGTACTCCTCTCCGCGTGGGCATCCACTGCCGCGTCTTCCCCGGCTCCGCGTCGTCCCCTTCCTAGGCCTCGCCATCGTCCACCGCCTTGGTACTCTCGGTGCGGCGTGGTCAATGTGGTCAACGACCGACTTCCGTCGGAAGAGTACTGTACGTGGAGAGGCTGACAACTGGGTCCATGGCCGCAGCCCAGTTTTTTTGTGATT
Source organism: Triticum urartu (assembly GCF_003073215.2). Lineage (NCBI taxonomy): Eukaryota > Viridiplantae > Streptophyta > Magnoliopsida > Poales > Poaceae > Triticum > Triticum urartu. The sequence continues at coordinate 216,682,621 of NC_053024.1, read as the reverse complement.
TGCCAAGTAAGTCGCTTTGTCAGGCTTGTTGGGCTGCAAATCTTTCAAGACGAGGAGAGCTTCATTCGGCTAGCCGAGAAAATGGCCTATCAGTAATGAGAAATGGGCTGTACATTTTTAAAACACATTAAACCGACAATTAGTTTCAAATTTCTTTTTTTCATTTTGAGATTTTAAATTGCATTGATTTTTATGCGTGGACAATTTTTTGGATTTTATATTGATATACATTTATTTTTAAAATTAGTTTGAATGTGACTCGAAATTTCGGGATTAAAAACAGTTCGGACCGCACCAAAATATGCAAAATTTCATATAATTTTTTAACTGTGGCTACAATATGGGTTGTAATGCTAACAAAAAGAATATGGGCTCCAAAAACCTTAAGAATTAGCAAATGGGCTGTAAATTATTAGAAATAATTGCAGATGGGTTGTATGATGTTTTCCAGAGGTTTGAGGCTTTCCTAAAAAAAAGGTTGATGCACAAGCAGTGACTGTTGGATGTCCATCCAACAGCCGTCGAGCTTCTTCAATCTCTGCTCTTCCTGCTCCAGCCGCTCAAACAAGTGCCGGCGGGACTGCCTGCTCTCTCCTCCCCGTGGCCGGCTGTGCTGCCGTGCAGGCCTCATTGCCCCATCGTACTCCCATCGCTGGCCTAGCCATCACTCTACTCACCCACACCTGTTGTTATTCTCTGATGATGGCAGACGAACCAATAAACCCTCGTACAGTCGTACTCCCCTCGGCGTGGGAAACAACTGCCGAGTCTTCCCTGCCTCCGCTTCGTTTCCTTCCTAGGCCTCGCCGTCGTCCACCGCCCTGGTGCTCTTGGCACGGCCTGGTCAACGTGGTCAATGACCGACATGCATCTAAAGTGGACTGTACGTGGAGAGGCTGACAGGTGGGTCCACGGCCGCACGCAAGGAAATGCCTCCTTATTACGCGCAAAATAATGATTCCTCCACCTAACATCTAGGACCCACCGAAAGGGCCTCTGTATTTCGCGAAAAAAACGTTACCGCCGCTGACAGCTTGGAACCACCAGCTATATCTTCGCACGCAAGGAAGTGCCTCCTTATTACGCACAAAAAATGAATACTCCCCCTGCTAGCTGGGACCCACTATAGTGGCAGGCTGACTTGTGGGCCTACTAAGTTGACGGGGACGGAGGGCTTTGTCAACTTAGTCAATATGCACGATTCTAGCTCCAGTGAACGTACGATGTCCATCCAATGATCGTAGTGCTTCTTCAACCTTTGGTCTTCTTGCTCCAGCCGCCCAAACCAGCGCCGGTTGTGCCTCGTGCTCCTGCCTCCCGTGGCCGGCTGCGATGCGGTGGAAGCCTCACCGCCCCCTACTACTCCCACCGCTGGCCAGGCCATCCCTCTACTCACCCACACCCCATGTTATTCTGCGGCGACGAGAGCCTCACACCGCAGCAAACCAGTGAACCCTCGTACTCCTCTCCGCGTGGGCATCCACTACCGCGTTTCCCCGGCTCCGCGTCATCCCCTTCCTAGGCCTCGTCATCGTCCACCGCCCTGGTGCTCTCGACGCGGTGTGGTCAACGTGGTAAAGGAACGACTTCCATCGGAAGAGTACTGTACGTGGAGAGGCTGGCAGCTGGGTCCACGGCAGTGAAACGTCTCCGCCGTATCTACTTTTCCAAACACTTTTGCCCTTGTTTTGGACTCTAACTTGCATGATTTGAATGGAACTAACCCGGACTGACGCTGTTTTTAGCAGAATTACATGGTGTTATTTATGTGCAGAAACAAAAGTTCTCGGAATGACCTGAAACTTCACGAAACATCTATTCGGAAAATATAAAAAATACCTGCAAAAGATGAAGACCAGGGGGCCCACCACCTGTCCACGAGGGTGGGGGCACGCCTGCCCCCCTAGGGCGCGCCCCCCTACCTCATGGGCCCTCTGGAGCTCCTCCGACCTCAACTCCAACTTTATATATTTGGTTTTGGGGAGAAAAAAATCAGAAAGAAGAAATCATCGCGTTTTACGATACAGAGCCGCCGCCAAGCCCTAAAACTTCCCGGGAGGGCTGATCTGGAGTCCATTCGGGGCTCCAGAGAGGGGAATCCATTGCCATCATCATCATCAACCATCCTCCATCACCAATTTCATGATGCTCATCGCCGTGCGTGAGTAATTCCATCGTAGGCTTGCTGGACGGTGATGGGTTGGATGGGATCTATCATGTAATCGAGTTAGTTTTGTTAGGTTTGATCCCTAGTATCCACTATGTTATGAGATTGATGTTGCTATGACTTTGCTATGCTTAATGCTTGTCATTAGGGCCCGAGTGCCATGATTTCAGATCTGAGCCTATTATATTTTCATCAATATATGAGAGTTCTTGATCCTATCTTGCAAGTCTATAGTCACCTATTATGTGTTATGATCCGTTAACCCCGAAGTGACAATAATCGGGATGCTTACCGGTGATGACCGTAGTTTGAGGAGTTCATGTATTCACTATGTGCTAATGCTTTGTTCCGCTACTCTATTAAAAGGAGGCCTTAATATCCCTTAGTTTCTGCTAGGACCCCGCTGCCACGGGAGGGTAGGACAAAAGATGTCATGCAAGTTCTTTTCCATAAGCACGTATGACTATATTCGGAATACATGCCTACATTACATCGATGAATTGGAGCTAGTTCTGTGTCACCCTAGGTTATGACTGTTACATGATGAACCGCATCCAGCATAATTCTCCATCACTGATCCATTGCCTACGAGCTTTCCATATATTGTTCTTAGCTTATTTAATTTTCCGTTGCTATTGCTATCATCACTACAAAATACCAAAAACAGTACTTTTGCTATCATTACCTTTTGCTACCGTTACCACTACTATCATATTACTTTGCTACTAAATACTTTGCTGCAGATATTAAATTTCCAGGTGTGGTTGAATTGACAACTCAGCTGCTAATACTTGAGAATATTCTTTGGCTCCCCTTGTGTCGAATCAATAAATTTGGGTTGAATACTCTACCCTCGAAAACTGTTGCGATCCCCTATACTTGTGGGCTATCAAGACTATTTTCTGGCGCCATTGTCGGGGATCATAGCTCTATTCTTTGAGTCACGTGGGATTTATACCTGCTTATCATTATGAAGAACTTGAGAGATACAAAAACCAAGATTTATCCCTCAACTACGAGGGGAGGTAAGGAACTGCCATCTAGCTCTGCACTTGATTCACCTTCTGTTTTGAGTAAGCTTGCGACACCTAAACCTGCTTATGTTATTCGTTCTGATATGTCGCATGTTATTGATGATGTCACTTCTGCTATGCATGATACTTATGATGAAACTACTTCTATGCTTGATACTATTGTGCCACTTGGTGAATTTCTTGATGAACAACTTGCTAGGGTTAGAGAGAGTGAAAATATTGAATCTGATAATACTGATGAAAGTGATGATGAAGATTTGCATGTTATTCCTAAGGGTTATGTTTTTGATAAATAAGCTTCTTTAGCTATTTTAGCTTGCAAAGATAGATACGAACTCAAGAGGTTATTAGCTAAATGGAATCAGCAATCTCAAAATGCTAGAATGAAACCTGACCCTGCTTTTGCTACTTCACCTATCTGTGTTACTGATAAGGATTATGAATTATCTGTTGATCCTGATATAATTACTTTGGTTGAATCTGATCCTTTTCATGGCTATGTATCTGAAACTGCTGTGGCACATCTTACTAAATTAAATGATATTGCCACCCTGTTCACTAATGATGAGAGAACTTGCTACTTTTATATCCTTAAAATATTTCCGTTCTCATTAAAGGGTGATGCTAAGATATGGTTTAATTTTCTTGATCCTGGTTGTGTGCGTAGTCCCCAGGATATGATTTATTACTTCTCTGCTAAATATTTCCCTACTCATAAGAAACAAGTTGCTTTAAGGGACATATATAATTTTGTGCAATTTGAAGAAGAGAGTCTCCCACAAGCTTGGGGGACGCTTCTTCAATTACTTAATGCTTTGCCTGATCATCCTCTTAAGAAAAATGAAATACTTGATATCTTTTATAATGGACTAACCGATGCTTCCAGAGATTACCACGATAGTTGTGCTGGTTCTGTTTTCAGGGAAAGAACATCGGATGAAGCTGAAATTCTATTGAATAATATGTTGACAAATGAAAATAATTGAACACTTCCTGAACTAGTTCCTGAGCCTATTTCTAAACCAACTCCGAAGAATAGAGGTATTCTATTTATCAGTCCTGAAGATATGCAAGAGGCAAAGAAATCTATGAAAGAAAAAGGTATTAAAGCTGAAGATGTTAAGAATTTACCTCCTATTGAAGAAATACATGGTCTTAATTTACCGCCTGTTGAAGAAACATATGATCTTAATCCATTACCTATTGAAGAAACTCATGGTCTTGTTAACCCGACACAGGTAGTAAAGGTAAATTCTCTCTATAGATATGATAAAGCTGAAATTCCATTTACTAAGTTTGCTAGCCCATGCTTAGATGAGTTTCATAAATTTATGGCTAAGCAAGAAGACTTTAATGCTTATTTCGGTAGACAATTGAAATACAATTCAAATATGCTTGAACACTTGGGTGATTATATGGCTAATGTTAAAAGTGAACTAAAACTTATTAGTAAACATGATTCTATGGTTACCACTCAAGTAGAACAAGTACTTAAAGCTCAAAATGATTTGCTCAATGAATTGAATAATAAGAATAATGATAATGCTGTTAGAGTTATGACTAGAGGTGGTAAAATGACTTAGGAACCTTTGTATCCTGAAGGCCATCCTAAGAGAATTGAGCAAGATTCTCAGAGAAATAATGTAGATGCACCTAGTCCTTCTAATAGGAAGAAAAAGTAAAATGATAGGACTTTTCATGCTTCTAGTGAACCTATTACTGAAACACCTGAGAATCCAAATGATATTTCTATTTCTGATGCTGAAACACAATCTGGTAATGAACCTGAAACTAGTGATAATGTTAATAATAATGGTCATGATGATGCTCAACCTAGTAATGATAATGATATAGAAATTGAACCTGCTATTGATCTTGATAACCCACAATCAAAGAAGCAACGTTATGATAAGAAAGACTTTGTTGCTAGGAAACATGGTAAAGAAAGAGAACCATGGGTTCAGAAACCCATGCCTTTTCCTCCCAAACCATCCAGGAAAAAGGATGATGAGGATTTTGAGCGCTTTGCTGAAATGATTAGACCTATCTTTTTGCATATGCGATTAACTGATATGCTCAAAATGAATCCTTATGCTAAGTACATGAAAGATATTGTTACTAATAAAAGAAAGATATCGGAAGCTGAAATTTCCACCATGCTTGCTAATTATACTTTTGAGGGTGGAATACCTAAGAAACTAGGAGATCCTGGTGTACCAACTATACCATGCTCCATTAAAAGAAACTATGTTAAAACTGCTTTATGTGATCTTGGAGCCGGTGTTAGTGTTATGCCTCTCTCTTTATATCGTAGACTTGATTTGAATAAGTTGACACCTACTGAAATATCTTTGCAAATGGCTGATAAATCAACTGCTATACCTGTCGGTATTTGTGAGGATGTGCCTGTTGTAGTTGCAAACGTTACTATTTTAACGGACTTTGTTATTCTTGATATTCCCGAGGACGATAGTATGTCTATTATTCTTGGAAGACCCTTTTTGAATACTGCAGGGGCTGTTATTGATTGCACTAAAGGAATGTCACTTTTCATGTTAATGGTAATGAACATACGGTACACTTTCCGAGGAAACAACCTCAAGTTCATAGTATCAACTCTATTGGAAAAATTCCATCGATTATATTTGGAGGTTTTGAATTTCCTCTTCCTACTGTCAAGAAGAAATATGATACTTATTATTGGGGATGTGCATATCCCCGTTGAGGTAACATAGTGTTATTCGAAATTTCTCTGGTTCCATGTTATTCAGAATGAGTTCGTTAACAAGACTTGATCAACCTTGTTAGCAGATTCCTTTTGATGAGCATGAGATGGATGAAACTAGAAAGCAAAACTCTCTGTACCTTCCTTTTACTTTCTGTTATATATATTAAATAAAATAAAAATAGTATTTTTCTGTCTGTTATCTGATTTATCCATGCAATATAAAAATACCCCGAAAATAAAAGTTCTCCAAATGCCCTGAAATTTAAATATGATTTTTTCTGGAATATTTGAGAATATTTGGCACTGAGAACACAGCAGGAGGATCTAGCACCTGGCCACGAGGGTCAGGGGCGCGCCCTACCCCCCTGGGCGCGCCCCTGCCTCGTGGGCCCACGGTGGCCCTCCTCCACTTATCCTTTCACCCACACACTCCTTCCTCCCACAACCACGAATAACCAGCTCAAACTCGAGTCCAAGCTCGTTTTGCTGCCATTTTCGATCTCCTTGCTCAAAGCACCTCTCATGAAACTGCTTGGGGAGATTGTTCCTTGGTATGTGACTCCTCCATTGGTCCAATTAGTATTTTTTTTCTAGTGTTTTATTCATTGCAAATTTTTGCTGCCTAGGTGACCATGTTCTTGAGCTTGCATGTCAAATTTATATGGTTCCAAGTAGTTTTGATGCATGATATAGGCTCTAGGTACTTGTATGAGTAGTTGCTATCAATATTATTGAGTTTGGTTTACTTTTATTTTGAAGTTACTAAAAAATTCAGAATTTTTCAGAAAATGATGAAGAGATTTTTGAGGGGCTCATCGAGCCGAAGCTCAAGGGAAAAGCAAAATGAAGAGGCACAGGAGCCCAAGTATAATTTGCCTCGCACCGCGGAGGTTAGGCCGTGTGAATGGCCCTCCGATGAATTCCTGAGAGCAACCGGGATTTATGAGGATTTTTATGAATTGTCTAAGAATGCAGGCCTCACCGATTTCCTCCACGACCAACGAGAACAGTATCTCTTACTCACCAATACTTTTGTGCAAAACTTCTACTATTATCCTAGGAATCACCTCCTTTAGTAGAGTTTCATTTATATGATGTGGTTAAGAAGATGTCACTTTATGATTTTTGTCGGGTTTGTTTGATCCCTTTCGAGGGAAAAATTGAGGAACCACATCGTGACAATGTGGATGGGTTTATTGATACCATCACTGTAGGGGAAACGAGGAAGGTTTCTGATGCACGAATCACTAGCATACATTTTCATGTTTTACGCTACTTTGCAATATTTGCTAGTCGTTGCTTAATTGGTCGCGGAAACTGTGGAAATCTTAGTGTTCCTGATATATTTATTTTATTCCATGGTTTATTCTGTGATAACTCTGTGAGTATGGGCGGTATTATTGCTAAACGGTTGAGTCTGAACCGTACAAAGGGCCCCATCTTTGGTGGTATCTATGCTTCACGCATTTTGGACTCTAACTTGCATGGTTTGAATGGAACTAACCCGGACTGACGCTGTTTTCAGCACAATTACCATGGTGTTATTTATGTGCAGAAACAAAAGTTCTCGGAATGACCTGAAACTTCACGGAACATCTATTCGGAAAATATAAAAAATACCTGCAAAAGATGAAGACCAGGGGGCCCACCACCTGTTCACGAGGGTGGGGGCACGCCCCCCTACCTCGTGGGCCCCCTGGAGCTCCTTTGACCTCAACTCCAACTCTATATATTTGGTTTCGGGGAGAAAAAAATCAGAGAGAAGAAATCATCGCGTTTTACGATATGGAGCCGCCGCCAAGCCCTAAAACCTCTCGGGAGGGCTGATCTGGAGTCCATTCGGGGCTCCGGAGAGGGGAATCCGTCGCCATCGTCATAATCAACCATCCTCCATCACCAATTTCATGATGCTCACCGCCGTGCGTGAGTAATTCCATCGTAGGCTTGCTGGACGGTAATGGGTTGGATGGGATCTATCATGTAATCGAGTTAGTTATCTTAGGGTTTGATCCCTAGTATCCACTATGTTCCAAGATTGATGTTTCTATGACTTTGCTATGCCTAATGCTTGTCACTAGGGCCCGAGTGCCATGATTTCAGATCTGAACCTGTTATGTTTTCATCAATATATGAGAGTTCTTGATCCTATCATGCAAGTCTATAGTCACCTATTATGTGTTATGATCCGTCAACCCTGAAGTGACAATAATCGGGATACTTACCGGTGATGGCCGTAGTTTGAGGAGCTCATGTATTCACTATGTGCTAATGCTTTGTTCCGGTACTCTATTAAAAGGAGGCCTTAATATCCCTTAGTTTCCGCTAGGACCCCGCTGCCACGGGAGGGTAGGACAAAAGATGTCATGCAAGTTCTTTTCCATAAGCACGTATGACTATATTCGGAATACATGCCTACATTACATCGATGAATTGGAGCTAGATCTGTGTCACCCTAGGTTATGACTGTTACATGATGAACTGCATGCGGCATAATTCTCCATCACTAATCCATTGCCTACGAGCTTTCCATATATTGTTCTTAGCTTATTTACTTTTCCGTTGCTATTGCTATCATCACTACAAAATACCAAAAACATTACTTTTGCTATCATTACCTTTTTCTACCATTACCACTACTATCATATTACTTTGCTACTAAATACTTTGTTGTAGATATTAAGTTTCCAGGTGTGGTTGAATTGACAACTCAGCTGCTAATACTTGAGAATATTCTTTGGCTCCCCTTGTGTCGAATCAATAAATTTGGGTTGAATACTCTACCCTCAAAAACTGTTGCGATCCCCTATACTTGTGGGTTATCAGGCAGCCGCAAGGAAGTGCCTCCTTATTACGCGAAAAATAATTATTCCTCCACCTGACAGCAGGGACCCACCGGACGGGCCACCGTATTTGGTGAAAAAAACGTTTCCCCCCTGACCGCTGGGACCCACCGGACGGGCCAACGTATTTCGCAAAAAAGTGTTCCCCCCGCTATCAGCACGGACCCACCGGAGGTATCTCCTTATTACGCACAAAAAAATTAATACTCCCCCTGCTAGTTGGGACCCACCTTGGTGGGAGGCTGACTTGTGGGCCTACTAAGTTGACGGGGACGGAGTGCTTTGTCAACTTAGTCAATATGAACGATTCTAGCTCCAGTGACCGTATGATGTCCATCCAACGGCCGTTGTGCTTCTTCAACCTCTGGTCTTCTTGCTCCAACCGCCCAAAGCAGCGCCGGTCGTGCCGCATGCTCCTGCCTCCCATGGCCGGCTGTGTTGCCCCAGAGGCCTCACCGCCCCCTACTATTCCCACCGCTGGCCAGGCCCTGCGGAGACGGTAGCCTCACACCACGGCCGAACTAGTGAACCCTCGTACTCCTCTCCGCGTGGGCTTCCACTACCACGTCTTCCCCGGCTCCGTGTCGTCCCCTTCCTAGGCCTCGCCGTCGTCCACCGCCCTGGTGCTCTCGGCGCGGCGTGGTCAACATGGTCAAGGAACGGCTTCCATCAGACGTGGACTATACGTGGAGAGGCCGACAGCTGGGTCCACGGCCGTAGCAAGGAAGTGCCCCCTTATTACGCGGAAAATAATTATTCCTCCACCTAACAGCGGGGACCCACTGGACGGGCCACCGTATTTTGTGAAAAAAATGTTTCCCCCTGACAGCTGGGACCCACCAGCTACATCTTCGCACGCAAGGAAGTGTGTCCGGGCAAAAAAATACGATTCACCCCCTGACTGCTGGGACCCACCAGCTACATCTTCGCACGCAAGGAAGTGCCTGACAGTCGGGACCCACCTGGTCGAAGCATACGTAGCATTGTCATTCTGGTCGCGAATGTGTACGTACATACTGGTCGATCTAGAGGCGCGCACATAGCATGTACACATACGTTCAACGGACAGTGTGCAAGAAAGAAAATACGGCCACGTACGTACATACGGGCAGGGTCTCGAACGCCTACTCGCGCATACGTACGGCCAGTGCTTGTGTACATGGCTGGGTCGGATTGGAGAAACAGTGTCGTCGTCGTGTTCATGGGGAGCCAACCGGCTGGGTCGGAACGGAATGCATCGTGTTGTTCATCAGGAGGGCTTGGACGGAACAGCCAATGGAAACGAGGCCTGGCGTACCGCAGAACGGAGGAAACGGCCTTGTGTTCGACCGACCATGTTCGAAACGGGATCCTGTTCATCGGGAGGGGTCTGGCGTACCACAAAACGGAGGAAACGGACCTCCTATGGTCGAAACGGGGGTCCTGTTGATCAGGAGGGGTGTGGCTTACCGCAAAACGGAGGAAACAGACTTGTGTTGGAGCGCTACGGTCGAAACGGGGGTCCTGTTCATCGGGAGGGGTGTGGCATAACGCAAAACGGGACTCCACGGGATACTGTTCATCTCCACCGTCGACCCCCTCCAGCCTCCATGGGCTACTGTTCATCCACCATCGACCTCCTCCAGCCTCCACATGCGACTGTTCATCCACGGGCTCCTGTTCATCCAGCCTCCACCGCGCGCTACTCCATTGGCTATTGTTCAACCAGCCCTCTCCACGGCCTCCTGTTCAACCACCACTCCACGGGCTACTGTTCATCCTGCCCTCCACCGTCTACTGTTCACCATGCCCTCCACAAGGTGGTCCTATTCATCCTGCCCTCCATGGGGTCCTGTTCATCCAGCCCCAACTGGCTCGATCAATCGGGGTACTATTCATCCAGAGGCAACACCATGGGGTCCTGTTCATCCACCCCCACCGGGAACTGTTCATCCACCCCCCCCCCCCCCCCCCCCCCCGCAATGCTTACTGTTCATCTAGAGGAAGCATCGATCGGCTTCAGTTAGCAGCAGTAGCGAAGGAATCCCTCGATCGGGTTCAGTTAACAGCCATCGATCGATCGCTCGGGTTCAGTAACGCTTAGCCTGCAGCGCAATCGCTCGGGTTCAGTTAGAGCCCAACGCCTCGCTCGGGTTCAGTTAGAGCCCAATGCCTCACACACATGCGTGTACGTACGAGATAAACACGCATCGCTCAGCCCCCGACCACCCACCGTAACCGGGGACTCCCTGATATTTTCCACGCCCTCGCTTCTACCATGGTTTTTTCCGTCATGGACGGCCCAAATAATGTCATGCAGCTGCATCTCCGGCCCGCCCAGGACGAAAAGCCCATTTTCTGTCATGATTTTTTGTCATAGAAGTAGGACCCCACCACATCTATGATGATACCGGGTTTTGTCACAATTATCGTCATAGAAGTGTCATAAGTATGATAGAAAAAAATTTCGTTCGGCCCAAAATGTCACGGATGTGTCTTTTTTTGTAGTGTATGGTCAAGACATGATGTGATATACGTTTGTTGTATAAGATGATCATGTTTTGTAAAGGTTATTGGCAACCCACAGGAGCCTTATGGTTGTCTCTTTATTGTATGAAATGCAAACGCCATGTAATTGCTTTACTTTATCACTATGTGTTAGTGATAGTTGTAGAAGCAATTGTTGGCGAGACGACCACGACGCAATGATGGAGATCAAGGTGTTGACCCGGTGACAATGGAGATCATGACGATGCTTTGGAGATGGAGATCAAAAGCACAAGATGATGATGGCCATATCATGTCACATATTTTGATTGCATGTGATGTTTATCTTTTATGCATCATATTTTGCTTAGTATGGCGGTAGCACTATAAGATGATCCCTTCACTAAATTTCAAGGTATAAGTGTTCTCCCTAAGTATGCACCGTTGCGACAGTTCGTCGTGTTGAGACACCATGTGATGATCGGGTGTGATAGACTCTACGTTCACATACAACAGGTGCAAGACAGTTTTGCACATGCGGAATACTCGGGTTAAACTTGACGAGCCTGGCATGTATAGACATGGCCTCGGAACACTGGAGACCGAAAGGTCGAACGTGAATCATATAGTAGATATGATCAACATAGAGATGTTCACCATTGATGACTACTCCATCTCACGTGATGATCGGACATGGTTTAGTTGATTTGGATCACGTATCATTTAGATAACTTGAGGGATGTCTATCTAAGTGGGATTTCTTAAGTAATTTGATTAACTGAACTTAATTTATCATGAACTTATTCCTGATGGTATTTGCATATCTATGTTGTAGACCAATAGCTCGCGTTTTAGTTCCCTTATTTTTTGATATGTTCCTAGAGAAAACTAAGTTGAAAGATGTAGTAGCAATGATGTGGACTGGGTCCGTGATCTGAGGATTATCCTCATTGCTGCACAAAAGAATTATGTCCTTGATGCACCTCTAGGTGACAAACCTCTTGCAGGAGCAGATACAGACGTTCTGAACGTTTTGCAAGCTCGATATGATGACTACTTGATAGTTTAGTCGTCATTCTTTACGGCTTAGAACCGGGACTTCAAAAAATTTTGAACGCCACGGAACATATGAGATGTTCCAAGAGCTGAAATTGGTATTTCAGACTCATGCCCGTGTCGAGAGGTATGAGACCTCTGACAAGTACTTTGCCTACAAGATGGAGGAGAATAGCTCAACCAGGGAGCATATGCTCAGAATGTCTGGGTACTACAATCACTTGAATCAAGTGGGAGTTAATCTTCCAGATAATATAGTGATTAACAGAGTTCTCTAGTCAATATCACCAAGCTACTAGAACTTCGTGATGAACTATAATGTGCAAGGGATAACAGACAAGATTCCCAAGCTCTTTGCGATGCTGAAATCGGCGAAGGTAGAAATCAAGAAAGAGCATCAAGTGTTGATGGTTAACAAGACCACTAGTTTCAAGAAAAAAATGGCAAAGGAATAGAAAGGGAACTTCAAGAAGAATGACAAGAAAGTTGCCACTCCCGTCAAGAAGCCCAAAGCTAGACCTAAGCCTGAAACTGAGTGCTTCTATTGCAAAGGGAATGGTCACTGGAAGTGGGACTACCCAAAATACTTGGCGGATAAGAAGGATGGCAAAGTGAACAAAGGTATATTTGATATACATGTTATTGATGTGTACTTTACTAGTGTTCATAGTAGCCCCTGGGTATTTGATACCAGTTCAGTTGCTAAGATTAGTAACTCGAAACAGGAGTTGCAAAATGAACAGAGACTAGTTAATGGCAAGGTGACGATGTGTGTTGGAAGTGATTCCAAGGAGGATAAGATCACCATCGCACACTCCCTCTACCTTCGGGATTAGTGTTGGACCTAAATAAATGTTATTTGGTGTTTGTGTTGAGCATGAATATGATTGGATCATGTTTATTGTGATACGGTTATTCTTTTAAGTCTAAGAATAATTGTTGTTCTGCTTACATGAATAAAACCTTCTATGGTCATAAACCCAATGTAAATGGTTTATTGAATCTCGATCGTAGTGATACACATATTCATAATATTGATGCGAAAAGATGCAAAGTTGATAATGATAGTGCAACCTATTTGTGGCACTGCCGTTTAGGTCATATTGGTGTAAAGCGCATGAAGAAACTCCATACGGTTTTTGGAATCATTTGATACTTGCGAACCATGCCTCATGGGCAAGATGATTCAAACTCCGTTCTCTAGAACAATGGAGCGAGCCAATGACTTATTGGAAAAAATACATACTGATGTATGCAGTTCCATGAGTGTTGAGGCACGCGGCGGGTATCATTATTTTCTGACCTTCACAGATGATTTGAGCAGATATGGGTATATCTACTTAATGAAACACAAGTCTCAAAGATTTGAAAATATTAAGAAATTTTAGAGTGAAGTGGAGAATCATCGTAAAAAGAAAATAAAGTTTTCTATGATATGATCATAGAGGTGAATATTTGAGTTACGAGTTTGGCCTTCATTTAAAACAATGTGGAATAGTTTCACAACTCACGCCACCTGGAACACCACAGCGTAATGGTGTGTCTGAACATCGTAACCGTACTTTATTAGATATAGTGCGATCTATGGTGTCTCTTACCGATTTACCACTATCGTTTTGGGGTTATGCATTAGAGACAACTACATTCACATTAAATAGGGCACCGTCTAAATACGTTGAGACGACACCATATGAACTGGGTTTGGCAAGAAACCTAAGCTGTCGTTTCTTAAAGTTTGGGCTTGCGACACTTATGTCAAAAGGCTTCAGCCTGATAAGCTCAAACCCAAATCGGATAAGTGCATCTTCATAGGATACCCTAAGGAAACAATTGGGTACACCTTCTACCACAGATCCGAAGGCAAGATCTTTATTGCCGAGAATGGGAACTTTCTAGAGAAGGAGTTTCTCTCAAAAGAAGTGAGTGGGAGGAAAGTAGAACTTGATGAGGTAATTGTACCTTCTCTCGAATTGGAAAGTAGCACATCAGTGAAATCCGTTACCGTGATGCCTACACCAACTAGAGTGGAAGCTAATGATGATGATCATGAAACTTCGGATCAAGTTACTACTAGACCTCGTAGGTCGAACAGAGCACGTTCCGCACCAGAGTGGTATGGTAATCCAGTCCGGGAAGTCATGTTATTAGACCATGGCGAACCTACAAACTATGAAGAAACTATGATGAGCCTAAATTCTAACAGATGGCTTGAGGCCATGAAATCTGAGATAGGATCCATATATGAGAACAAAGTGTGGACTTTGGTGGACTTGCCCAATGATCGGCAAGCCATTGAGAATAAATGGATCTTCAAGAGGAAGACGGACACTGATGGTAGTGTTACTATCTACAAAGCTCGACTTGTCGCAAAAGGTTTTTGACAAGTTCAAGATGTTGACTATGATAATATTTTCTCACTCGTAGCGATGCTTAAGTCTGCATGAATCATGTTAGAAATTGCCGCATTTTATGTAATCTGGCAAATGGATGTCAAAACTGCATTCCTTAATGGATTTTTTAAAGAAGAGTTGTATATGATGCAACCAGAAGGTTTTTGTCGATCCTAAAGGTGCTAACAAAATGTGCATGCTCCAGCGATTCATCTATGGACTGGTGCAAGCATCTCGGAGTTGGAATATACGCTTTGATGAGGTGATCAAAGCATATGGTTTTATACAGACTTTTGGTGAAGCCTGTATTTACAAGAAAGTGAGTGGGAGTTGTGTAGCATTTCTGATAGTATATGTGGATGACATACTGTTGATCGGAAATGATATAGAATTTCTGGATAGCATAAAAGGATACTTGAATAAGAATTTTTCAATGAAAGATCTCAGTGAAGGTACTTAGATATCTGGCATCAAGATCTATAGGGATAGTTCGAGATGCTTAATAGGACTTTCACAAAGCACATACCTTGGCAATTTTTTTTGAAGAAGTTCAAAATAGGCCAGTCAAAGAAAGGGTTCTTGTCTGTGTTGCAAGGTGTGAAGTTGAGTAAGGCTCAAAACCCGACCACGGCAGAAGAGAGAGAGAGAATGAAAGTTATTACCTATGCCTCAACCATATGTTATATAAAGTATGCCATGCTATGTACTAGACCTATTGTATACCTTGCCATGAGTTTGGCAAGGGGGTACAATAGTGATCTTGGAGTAGATCACTGGATAGCGGTCAAAGTTATCCTTAGGTACCTAAACAGGACTAAGGAAATGTTTCTCGGTTATGGAGGTGATAATGAGTTCGTCATAAAGATTTACGTCGATGCAAGCTTTGACACTAATCTAGATGACTCTAAGTCTCAGTCTAGATATGTATTAAACGTGGGAGCAATTAGCTAGAGTAGCTCCATGCAGAGCATTGTAGATATAGAAATTTGCAAAATACATACGGATCTGAATGTGGCAGACCCGTTGACTAAACTTCTCTCACAAGCAAAACATGATCACACCTTAGTACTCTTTGGGTGTTAATCACATAGAGATGTGAACTAGATTATTGACTCTAGTAAACTCTTTGGGTGTTGGTCACATGGCGATGTGAACTATTGGTGTTCAATCACATGGCGATGTGAACTAGATTATTGACTCTAGTGCAAGTGGGAGACTGAAGAAAATATGCCCTAGAGGCAATAATAAAGTTGTTTTTTTATATTTCCTTATATCATGATAAATGCTTATTATTCATGCTAGAATTGTATTAACTGGAAACTTGATACATGTGTGAATACATAGACAAAACACTGTGTCCCTAGTAAGCCTCTACTAGACTGGCTCGTTAATCAAAGATGGTTAAGTTTCCTAACCATAGACATGTGTTGTCATTTGATGAACGGGATCACATCATTAGGAGAATGGTGTGATGGACAAGACCCATTGGTTAGCTTAGCATATTGATCGTTCACTTTTATTGCTATTGCTTTCTTCATGTCAAATACATATTCCTTCGACTATGAGATTATGCAACTCCCAGATACCGGAGGAATACCTTGTGTGCTATCAAACGTCACAACATAACTAGGTAATTATAAAGATTCTCTACAGGTATCTCCGAAGGTGTTTGTTGGGTTGGCATAGATCGAGATTAGGACATTCCAAGTATTAGAGAGGTATCTCTGGGCCCTCTCGGTAATGCACATCATAAGAAGCCTTGCAAGCAAAGTGACTAATGATTTAGTTACAAGATGATGTATTACAGAACGAGTAAAGAGACTTGCCGGTAACGAGATTGAACTAGGTATGTGGATATCGACGATCGAATCCCGGGCAAGTAACATACCGATGGACAAAGGGAATAATATATGTTGTCATAACAGTTCGACCGATAAAGATCTTCATAGAATATGTCGGAGCCAATATGAGCGTCCGGGTTCCGCTATTAGTTATTGACCGGAGAGGTGTCTCGGTCATGTCTACATAGTTCTCGACCCGTAGGGTCCGCACGCTTAACGTTCGATGATGATTTAGTATTATATGAGTTATGTCATTTGGTGACCGAATGTTGTTCAGAGTCCCAGATGCGATCACAAAAATGACGAGGAGTCTCGAAATGGTCGAGAGGTAAAGATTGATATATAGGATGATGGTATTCGGACACCGGAAGTGTTCTGGAGGGTACCGGGTACTTATAGGGTCACTGGAAAGGAGTTTCGGGCACCCCCGGCAAAGATATGGGCCTTATGGGCCAAGTGAGGGAACGCACCAGCCCTGTTGCGCCCCTATAGAGGCTAGCCCTATGAGAAGGAGAAGGAAAGAGGGGAGGGAAAGGAAAGTGTGGATTAGGATTCCTACTTCCTTCCCTCCTCCCCCTCTTTCCTCCCCCCTCGGTTATATATGGCAGGGGGGCCGCGGTTTGGGAGGGAATCCAAGTAGGATTCCTCCTACTTGGGCGCCTCCTATGGCTGCCCCTCCCCCCTCCCACCTATATATATGAGAAGGGGACGCCTAGCACACACCAGACAATTGTCTAACCGTGTACGGCGCCCCTCTCCACCGTTTACCACCTTGGTCATATTTTCGTAGTGCTTAGGCAAAGACCTGCGGAGATCACTTCACCATCACCGTCACCACGCTGTCGTGATGATGTAACTCATCTACTACCTCGACACCTTGCTGGATCAAGAAGGCGAGGGACGTCACCGAGCTGGACGTGTGCAGAACTCGGAGGTGTCGTACGTTCGGTACTCGATCGCTAGAGCGCGAAGAAAGTTTGACTACATCAACCGCGTTGTGAAACGCTTCCGCTTATGGTCTACGAGGGTACGTAGACACACTCTCCCCCTCGTTGCTATGCATGTCCTAGATAGATCTTGCGTGAGCGTAGGAAATTTTTGAAATTGCATGCTACGTTTCCCAACAGTTCAGGCCCTCTGAGAAGAGTAACAAGCCCTACATCCTTTGCTCCTTGAGCTCTTCTTTATGTATGTATTGTTGGAAATTACAAGGAATGTGAACCCTCGTCCAAGTGGAAGGGAGTGCTTATATAAAGTACAGCGACCCCCTTTCCTTCTATGCTACAAGGGTTAATCATGACTATTATTTCTACCCACTACGGAAGGTAAGTGATACGTCTCCAACGTATCAATAATTTTTGATTGCTCCATGCTAAATTATCTACTGTTTTGGACATTATTGGGCTTTATTATCCACTTTTATATTATTTTTGGGACTAACCTATTAACCGGAGGCCCAGCCCAGAATTGCTGTTTTTTTGCCTGTTTTAGGGTTTCGAAGAAAAGGAATATCAAACGGAGTCCAAACGGAATGAAACCTTTGGGAATGTGATTTTCTCAACGAACAAGACCCGGGAGACTTGGACCCTACGTCAAGAAAGAAAAGAGGAGGCCACGAGGTAGGGGGCGCGCCTGCCTACCCTAGGCGCGCACTCCACCCTCGCGGGCCCCTGTTGCTCCACCGACGTACTCCTTCCTCCTATATATACCTATGTACCCCCAAACAATCAGATACGAAGCCAAAACCCTAATTCCACCGCCGCAACTTTCTGTATCCACGAGATCCCATCTTGGGGCCTATTCCGGAGCTCCGCCGGAGGGGGCATCGATCACGGAGGGCTTCTACATCAACACCATAGCCTCTCCGATGAAGTGTGAGTAGTTTACCTCAGACCTACGGGTCCATAGTTAGTAGCTAGATGGCTTCTTCTCTCTTTTTGGATCTCAATACAATGTTCTCCCCCTCTCTTGTGGAGAACTATTCGATGTAATCTTCTTTTTGCGGTGTGTTTGTTGAGACCGATGAATTGTGGGTTTATGATCAAGTCTATCTATGAATAATATTTGAATCTTCTCTGAATTCTTTTATATATGATTGGTTATCTTTGCAAGTCTCTTCAAATTATCAGTTTCGTTTGGCCTACTAGATTAATCTTTCTTGCAATGGGAGAAGTGCTTAGCTTTGGGTTCAATCTTGCGGTGTCCTTTCCCAGTGATAGTAGGGGCAGTAAGGCACGTATTGTATTGTGGCCATCGAGGATAACAAGATGGGGATTTCTTCATATTGCATGAGTCTATCCCTCTACATCATGTCATCTTGCTTAAGGTGTTACTCTGTTTTTAACTTAATACTCTAGATGCATGCTGGATAGCGGTCGATGATTGGAGTAATAGTAGTAGATGCAGGCAGGAGTCGGTCTACGTGTCTCGGACGTGATGCCTATATACATGATCATACCTAGATATTCTCATAACTATGCTCAATTCTGTCAATTGCTCAACAGTAATTTGTTCACCCCCCGCCATAGCCACCACCGATGTTTTCTCGGGGGGCTCGCTGTCCAACCCGACCATCGGATTTGTGTCTCTCTCGCCTCGGCACCAGCGGCCAACTGGTAGATCCGCGACAGCGAGATTTGGCGCATCCGGCCGCCGGCGACTGCGCCTTGCTATGGATTGGCCGGGTACTGAACCGCACAGCCTCGGTAATGCCTCCGTGCCACGTGCAGGTATAGAATCTGCCTCTAGCCACTTGGTTCTATCCCATCGGCAGTTCATCGGAAAAGGCACACCCGACCATCGTCTGGGCTCGGCGCTGGCCCAACGGCTCGTCGGCTCACCGTTGCCGCTCATAAAGTGCGACAACTGCCCATGGCAGGTCATGTGCCGCATTTCTACCACGCCGGAACATTCTGGATGGGTGTTTTTCAAATGCAAAAAAGATGGGGTATGTACTTCTTTGGATTCGGTTGTGCTCCCAGATTGGATGCAAGTTTTGGTATTGGAAAGAAGGATACATTGATCTATTGATAGCACGAAATTTGATAGATACTCGTGCACTCGTTGCTAGAATAGAGGATAGAGATGAGATTAGATGCGAATCAACGTCTACTTCTTCAGAATCAAAGAAGAAAGGAGTGTGCAAGCTCGAGAAGCCGCAAATCAACAATGAAAACATAGAGAAGATATTAATCCAACTAATGGGAGTAATTATAGAAGTTGGATATCTTTTAAAATGTCTAATTGTGGTTCTTATTTATTTTTGTCGTACTTTCCTAGCAAAGAATTGATGAATGTACTTCAATGTATCCAAATGTCATTGATGAAATAAAAGAAATGTGTTTTAGTGGGCAAAAAATGTATACATACGGGCACCGGCCGGCCGTGGCGGACCAGATGTATCCACCCGTTGGCGCACGTCCAGCGCATCAAGAAAAACGGCCAGACGCCACCTCATTGCCTTACCCAAACGAAAAAAATTGAACAGAAGGAAGTTATATTTAGGGTCGTGCGCTGAGTTGGCGTAAAAGCATCTCCAACAAGCGCATAAAAGTTTCGCGTGCTAAAATAGTTTTAGCACGCACTGTAGCACTTTTAGGGTACCGGACCCAACATTGGTCTAGCAGATGCCAAAAAACGCGTGCAAAAAACACATAGTGCAAATTGTGAAGCACGCGCAATTCGGTGCCCTAAATTTACAGCTTCTGATAGCGCTTTTTAGCGTGTGCCCAAACTTTTTTTACGCGTGCACTATTTTACAGATTTTGCTAGAGCTGTCCGACGCAAAAAAAACTCGAATTTTAGCGCGCGGAGCAGTTTTTGTGCGTGTGTTGAAGATGTTCTAACTTACATATTAATATTGTTAATGTATGCTCTATCAACGATGGCGACCCTCCGGATGCTCTTCGTGCTCGTTCCTCTTCTCGTCTTCGAGTGATTTGCTCGTCTGAGCATCTGAGAGTTCCTCGTTCGAATGATAGAGCGCGTTGCAATCGCCCGAGTCCTTTCAGGGTCACGTCTAACATTAGCGTAACTTGAGTTGTAGACTCATGGATCATATTGTATTGGATCTTCGTGAGCATACCCCTTGGTGCAACCTCATCAGCAAGTGATGGCGGCTATGCGTCTTGCGGGCGAGAAAGACACTCTATTTATGGACATCGACGCTGCCGCAGAGGAATTTGAGGACGAGACTTAGGATGTCGGTAGCACTCCATCGACCGCGCCGTCAACGCCGTTCGCACCGCCGCCACGACGAGCAGGCCGACACGTACACGTCCGCCGTCGTCGATAGCGAGAAAGAGTAAAACATGGGATGCGACCGCCAACGTATTGCCGGGCCTCACAGTCGGTGAGTTTGTCTGGAGCTTCACATAGGCACTCTCCCCCCTCCTGCTAAAGCTTCACTTCTCGGGGCTCATGGCTTGTCAGCGAGCTTGCTGCTAGACATGAGAAAGACATGTCATGGGAAACGGGCACCACCGCGACCGGCGATCATTTAGACTAGGTTAGAATAGCCTAGTCCGTTATAGTTTAGTTGAAATATTTCAAAAATGTAAAGATTCTCGTCCGGTTAAGATGAAAATCATACAGTTTGCATATACGTTCGTCCCTTTTGTTCAAATTTGCTTTGAAATGTATGCGGTATGATTGGATGACCAACTCCAATATCACTGTCCGCGGACCCGTCTGTTCGCTTGTGCGGACGGATACGTGTCCGTTTTAGGGTCCATGTTGGAATGTCATTAGGTATGCATGTAATGCCTAGAAAAAAAGGTTGATTATTAGTTTTGTTTCTTTCAAGAGCACACCAAATGTGTTAGCATCAAAATTTCTTGTTTGTTTGGAAAAACAGGGATTTGCTCTCATGCTCAAATGAAACTTGCCACTGCTCCAAGACGGCTGCAATGACTTTTCCACTTTCTAATTACTAGTCCAATTATCAACTGTTTGGTTGTTGTTTCTGTTGAGTTGTCACGTTATCTTTATATTCATGTAATGTGTATCTAGTCAATTGTTGTAACTAGCAGTCCTAGTCTCCAGGAGGTTATCTAGTCTAGTGCCACCTCCTGTGATCGTGCCCTGCATGTAGTGCTGCTCCTTGTATATGTAACCAGACTGCCTACGGCATTGTAACACGAGATCTATAATTCAGTTTGGTATCAGAGTGATGGTTACTCCTCTCTCCTCTCCGCGCGAGGCTGATGCCGACCAAGCCGCCGCTATCGCCGTGGCCGCCGTTGCCGAACCCACGGCCACCGCCGCTGCCACCCTCCCTGCCGTTGATCTGCGCCCTCGCGCTCTGGCCACTATCGACACCTCTGGTCCCGTCGACGCTGATGGCTCCGTCGACGCCTCTGGCTCCGTCGGTCTTCCTCTTTCCACCCTCCCACCCAACACCGTGAGCATGCCCTCCTCCTCCAACCCAAACCACCTCTACCTGCCAGCGTCGCGGGCATCATTGACTTCAAGCTCGCCCTCGAAGGGGCCAACTTCGCTCGCTGGCGCAACTACATCACCCTGCTGCTCAGGCGCTACCACGCGGAGGACCACGTCAGGGCCGGCTCGTCCCGCCGCCTGGCCGATCCTGACTGGCACGACGACGACAACACTGTCGTCCTCTGGTTCTTCTCCACCATTGAGGGGGACCTCCTCGACGTTGTCGCGCCGGCCGGCTCCACTGCCTTCACGATCTGGTCTTGGCTCCATGAATATTTTCTGGACAACGAGGCCAAGCAGGCCATGCACCTCGGCCAGGAGTTCCGAGCGACCACCCGCGGCGACCTCGGCGTCAACGTCTACTGCCGCCATCTTCAGGGCCTCGCCGCCACACTTGCTGACGTCCGGGAGCCGGTCACTGACCGCACCCTAACTCTGCAGATGCTCGACGGCCTCGGTCCCAAGTTTGCGATGCAGGCCGCTATCATCTAGTCCACCGTGCCTCTCCCGACGTTCAACCAGGCACGATCTTGGCTCGTCCTCGCCGAGCTCTCCATGGACAAGCGTGCGCGCCGAGGGGGCCCAGGTCCTCGCCGTTCAGCATGAGGACCGCGGTGACCGCGGAGGTGCTCGTGGCGGCGGTGGCGACCGCGGCGGTGGCAGTGGGCGCGGTGGCCAACTTGGAGCCGGCCGCAACCAGCGTGGCGGCCGAGGACGTGGGCGCGGACGCGGGCACGGCGATGCTCCCGCCGGCCGCGGCGCTGGCGCTCAGCCGTGGCTTGGGTACTTCGCGCCGATGGGGCTGTCCTTCCCTCCCCCGCGCTCGCCTTGGATTCCTCCGAACTCTGCCGGTGTCCTCGGCCCCCGTCCCGGCATGCCGCACCAGCGGGTAAGCCATGCGCCGACGCCCCCAGCGCTTCCTGCTCCTTCCACCTATGGCGCTGCTGCCCCCGGGTGGGACGCGACAGCCATGTACCACGCCGCCCCCAGCTACGGCTCTGCCTTCCCCGCCAACGCCGAATGGATCATGGACACCGGCGCCGCCTCACATGTCACTGGAGACCCAGGTACCTTGACCTCTTGTCGTTCCTTTTTAGCTCCTTATACTCGTCACATCATCGTTGGTAACGGCACTCGTCTTCCTGTTCTTGCTATCGGTACCACGCATCTCCCTCCCAAGCCCTTTTATTTACGTCATATTCTCCTATCTCCTAACATTGTTAAAAATCTTATCTCTGTCCGTAAGTTCACCCATGACAATTTATGTTCTGTGGAATTTGACCCCCTTGGTTTCTCCGTGAAGGACCTAGCCACCAAGGCGCTGCTCCTGAGGGTCAACAGTGACGGCGATCTCTATCCCTTCTCCAGCAATAAAGGCGCTACCACCTCCACCACCTTCACTATCTCCGTGTCTGATTTATGGCATAGGCGGCTTGGGCACCCTAGCTCCTCCTCATTTTCTCGTTTTCCCTTAGATTTCCTTTCTACTTGTAATAAGGATGATCGTTCGACGCACTTGTGTGATGCGTGTCAGCTGGGCAAAAATACTCGGATGCCTTTTCCCACATCTACCTCTTATACTTGTGCACCGTTTCATTTAATCCATTGTGATATATGGACATCTCCTATGATTAGTCATTCAGGCTACAAGTACTATCTCGTTATTGTGGATTATTATACGCATTACTCGTGGACTTTCCCTCTCCGTGACAAATCCGACACATGCAACACCCTCCTTTGTTTCTTCAAATTCATTTTCACTCAATTTGGTGTACTCGTACGGTGTGTGCAGTGTGACAATGGTGGCGAATTCCTTACCACGTCTCTCCGCGACTACTTCTCCTCCAACGGCGTTGTCTTCCATCTCACATGCCCTCACACCTCTCCGCAAAATGGGAAAGCAGAACGCCACATCCGCACCACCAACGACGTTGTTCAGGCATTGCTCATCCAAGCTGCCCTCCCTCCCCCCTTTTGGGTTCAGGCCCTCCACACCGCCACCACACTACTCAACATTCATCCCTCTTGTGTCATTCATCACTTTACCCCGCATTTTCTTTTGTATGGTGTCCATCCCTCGTATGACTATCTACGGACGTTTGGTTGTCTTTGTTACCCAAACATCTCCGCCGCAACCACCCACAAGCTCTCCCCACATTCCACACGTTGCGTCTTCCTTGGCTACCCACGCGAATAGAAGGGGTATAGATGTCTTGATCTCGCCACGCGCAAAGTTATTATTTCCCGGCATGTCATGTTTGACGAATCCATCTTTCCCTTCTCCGTTCTCACCAATTGTGCTGCCACAGAAAATCATCCCTCTGCCGCAGCCGCCAATCCGCTGCGTCGCATCTCGCACCTACCACCCTTCTCGCACCCCACTCCCTCGTCGCCAGCTGGACATCCCGCCAACGCCCCTGGGCAACCCCCGCCCACTCCCGCTCCCACCACTAGCCATGCAGCCAACCACCCACGCGCTATGGGCTGCTCCACTGTGGGGCCAGCCAGCCATGCAGCCACTCCCACACCCGCAGGCTATGCAGCCACTCCCGTGCCCGCAGGCCATGCAGCTGCTCCCCCCGCGCGCATTCACGCTGCGGATCCCGCCACTCCCGCGCCCAGCTCCCCCCGCCTCGCGCCTCGCGCCGCATCTACCTCGGGATCGCCCCCAGGTGGATCTTGCCCCGTACGCACGCCCCTGTTCTTCAATCTTGTAACGCCACGCTTGCCTCTGTCTCCCCACAGCCCGCCACTGCCGCCCCGCGCTGTTCATGTTACCCCCGTCGCTAATCCCCATCCAATGAAGACTCGTGGTAAAACCGACTACGCCATGCCTAAGGATATCTTTGACATGCATGTCGCCAATGCCCCTTCCCCCATCCCCTCCTTGTACCATTCCGCTCTTCAGGGCCCACATTGGTGTGCCGCGATGGTCAACGAGTATAACGCGCTAATTCAGAATGATACTTGGTCTTTGGTTCCTTGTCCTGCAGGTGTCAATGTGGTGACCGGCAAGTGGATCTTTCACCACAAACTCCATCCCGACGGCTCTCTGGTGAGGTACAAGGCACGCTGGGTGGTGCGCGGCTTCACACAGCAGCCGGGCGTGGACTATGGGAAGACGTTTAGCCCCGTGGTCAAGCCGGCTACTATTCGGGTGGTTCTCAGCATTGCGACGGCGCACTCTTGGCCCATTCGCCAAATGGATGTCAAGAATGCTTTCCTCCATGGTGATCTTGCTGAGGTGGTCTACTGCCAGCAGCCCTCCAGGTTTGCCGATCCCACTCTTCCCACGCACGTCTGTCGTCTCAACAAGTCCCTCTATGGATTCAAGCAGGCACTCCGCACTTGGTTCCTTCGGTTCACCTGTTTCCTTCACTCCCTTGGATTTGTCTCCTCCAAATGCGACACCTCGCTCTTCATCTTACGCCGTGGCGACTCTATCGCGTATCTGCTCCTGTACGTCGATGATATCATCCTCATTGCTAGCACCGCCACTCTGCTTTAGTCGCTCGTTCGCGCCCTCACCAGTGAGTTTTCCATGAGTGATCTCGGTGACCTTCACCACTTTCTCGGGATCAACGTTCATCGCTCCACCACCGGCCTCTTTCTCTCTCAGGAGCAATATGCCCTTGAGATCCTCGATCGTGCCAAGATGCTCAATTGCAAGCCCATCTCTACTCATGTCGACACCTGCAGTAAGCTTTCTGGTGCCGATGGTGTCCCTTATAGTGATCCGACTCACTATCGTCGCCTAGCTGGTGCACTACAGTATCTCACACTCACCCGCCCGACCTATCCTATGCGGTTCAGCAGCTTTGCCTTGTCATGCATGCTCCGATGGAGGGTCACTACCAGCTGCTCAAGCGTGTGCTACGCTACCTCCGCGGCACCACTCACTACGGGCTCTAGCTCTACCGCTCCTATTCGCATGATCTTCTTGCCTACAGTGATGCTGATTGGGCCGGCTGCCCTGACACCCGGCGCTCCACCTCGGGGTTTTGTGTGTTCCTTGATTCTAACCTCGTCTCCTGGTCCTCCAAGCAGTAACACACCGTGTCTCGGTCCAGCGCCGAGGCCGAGTACCACGCAATTGCCAACTGTGTGGCCGAGTCATGTTGGCTTCGCCAACTTCTTACGGAGCTTCATCGCCCTCCTCGCCGGGCTACTATTGTGCACTGTGATAATGTGAGTGCAGTGTACCTCTCGTCCAACCCTGTTCAACATCAACGCACCAAGCACGTGGAGATTGATTTGCATTTTGTACGCGACCGTGTGGCCCTCGGCGAGGTCAAGGTGCTGCACGTCCCGACCGGGCCCTAGTTCGCTGATGTCTTCACCAAGGGCTTGTTTGAGTTGTCACGTTACCTTTGTATTCATGTAATGTATATCTGGTCAATTGTTGTGACTAGCAGTCCTAATCTCCAGGAGGTTACCTAGTCTAGCGCCACCTCCTGTGATCGTGCCCTGCATGTAGGCTGCTCCTTGTATATGTAACCAGACTGCCTACGGCACTGTAACACAAGATCCATAATCCAGTTGTGTCCATTTACTCGTCCAATTAAATTACACCGAGGTCTCTCAAATTTCTTACAAACCTTTCCCGAACGGGTGACCCAACCCTCACAAACACGGCTGGGCAGCCCACGTCGGCGGTGACCTCGGCCTGAAACCCGTGCACCGTCGCCTCCCCCACGCTACCGTGCCCGCTCCTGTGCCCACCGCCGAACTCTTCGCCGGTCCACACGTGCCTCCACGACCCCCCGTCCGACGTCGGAAAGTAGGCGGTCACCGCGGTCCTGCCCTTGTCCAGGACCGGCACCACCATCATCTCCGTCCCCACCAGGAACTGCTGGTACGTCAGCTCCTGCACGCGCCGGTCCTCCGGGTAGTGCAGGAATAGGTGGCGCGCCACGGGGAGGCCCTTCTCCGCCGCCTCCTGCATGCCAAGAAATCCATCCATCCATCACCCGAACTCGTGATTAATTGAAAAATTAGTAGCGCTAGCAGAGCGGCATGGCGTTTGGACCTCGACGAGCTGGACGCGGTAGAACTCCCAGGCTTTGTACATCTTGGCGCAGCGCGCGAAATGCGCGAGGATCCGGCTGTTGGAGTAGAACTGGCAGTTGGACCCGGGCTTGTTCCCCTGCAACAAATCGGTGGATCATCTGAATCATCATGCGCGCGTGCTTCATCCAATCCAACAGTGGTACGTGTGTGTGTGTGTGTGGTGCTGGTACCTCGTGGGTGCGGAAGACGACGGTGAAGGCGTTCACCTCCATCCAGCGCATGAGGAGCTCCTCGCTCCGTCGGTAGCGCAGGAGCGGGAGGTCGACGGTGCAGTACCCGCCGGCGTCGCTGTGGTTCAGCGGGATGCCGGAGAGGCCGCCGCTGAGCAGGCCCACGACGCTGCTCTTGATGCCGTCGTTGGCCTGCCAGCTCACCATCTGGTCCCCCTCCCAGAAGAGCATCGCCCACCTGGAGCTCTCCCTGAACCCCGCCCGCACGAAGAACACCACCCCTTCCTCCTCGTCCTCGCCGGCCTCCGACTTCCACTCGTCGGCGAACTCCCGGTTGACGCGCGCCCACAGCTCCGGGTACCGGTTGTGCGCCGCCACGGGGTCCTCCCCCGAGTGGAGCCGCGCGTCCAGCGGGAGGCCCTCCCCGAAGTCGGCCATCCAGCCGCTGACGCCTTCGTCCGCCATCCCGCGCAGGATGCCCTTGAACCAGGAGCTCGCCTCCGGGTTGGTGAAGTCCAGCATGGCCACGTCGAACGCCGTGTTGGGCATCATGTATGGCTCGCCGGCCTCGTCCCTCACCAGGATCCCCAGCTCCTTGGCCTCCTCGTACAGGTGCCTCCTCGCGTTCCCCTTCTCACCCATCTGCACACACACATACTACATATAAGCTCGATCACAAGGAATTTCCACCAAAATTTGGAGCTCTGATCGATCGGGGATGCACATGCACGGCACGAACCGGGACGAGGCAGGGATTGCAGTATGTCATCGTCCTCACGCCGTCGCACCTGAGGTCGCGTATAAGATCCTTCCAGCCGGCGTAGTGATCGTCGTCGACCTCCCAGTTCCACCAGAGCTGCGACCCGATCGCCGTCTTCCTCTGCCCAACCCAATCCTGCAGAATATGCAACACGCACTAGTTCAGAGTTCAGAGTTCAGAGTTGAGTGTTTCTCAAGTGCTTGTTGATTCCTTCAGACCGGAGACCTGCAGCCAGAGTGCGGAGACCGGGACGTCGTGGTCTCGCAGCTGGCTCCACACACGGCGGACGGCGTCCGTGCCGCCCTGCATGCCGACGACCGCGCCGGACGTGATCCATCTGGGAAGAACCGGCGGCCGTCCGGTGGACCCCGTGTAGCTCGTGATCAGCTCGGTCGGTGACTCTCCCTCTAGTATTCTTCCCTGAACCGAATTCCCATAAACCTGCAATGCACAACCGAGTTGAGTTGGACTGTCCGCGGTTCTTGACTTCACTCAGCTCACTCAGAGACTGATTAGAAAAGAAAGTGCATATAGACATGCTGAATGGCTACCTGAATCTGTACTCTGTCAGGTTTTGTAAGGTCAAATATAGAATAATCGTATCCCTCCAGGTACAGGGACCTCATCTTGGAGGTCATGTAGAAAGGAGATGGAGCATACGTGGTGCTCCAGTTTCCTCCCGACCTACACAAAAATCACCAGGAGTTGAACACCACAACAGAGCGTCTCATACTCGAAATACAAAAAAAGCAGGACTGATTAAAATGGCAACATAATCTCCTTGTCTGGCTATGACAAAGTGAGAGAACTGTGGACATCGAGTAGGAGTTCCAAGCGCACACGCGCAAGACAACTTTCGGTGACAATTTGTCACTGTCGCTAGCTCCTAGCTGTGAGTCATTACACTCGCCATCATTGCCATCTTAAATACTTGTACGTATCAAGTTCGTTCATGGATGCAACAAGCGACCACACTAAGAGCGTTTTCAATCCATCGATGATGCCCAAACTCTTGAATCTAAATGGTCAAACTTTTGAATCTTTTGTACAAATTGGACTGTTCAAAATAAATAAATTATTATTTTACAAAATTCATTATAATAATATGGCATTTATTTATTTTGAAAAAAATGAATTTATTTATATTATGTAAAAACATCATGTATTTGAATTGAAAACCACAATCGACAAATATTTGTAACAAAACATGGGGAGACTATTATTTACCTGTAGCTGAGGAGATTGGCAGCGAAAGTGATGGGCTGGTCTCCCCTGCCAATCCCCTGCTCCTGCACAAGAACGGGCACCCTTCTCCCCTTGAATTCCATGCAGCTGAATTGCTCGCCGAAGCCGTAGAACCGCTCGTCGAGCGAGCTCGCGTACGTGAGGAATACCCGGTTGAACTCCTCCGGCCGTGCCTCCTCCTCCGCCGACGCTCTCTCCGGCGGCGGCAGCAGCGCTGAGACCTCCTCCTGCGCCGGGAACCCGGCGGAGAGCTTCTTCTTCTTGCTCATGCTCCTATGGACTCGCCCCGCCAGGCGGAGCCGAAGGCTCAGGATGTTGATCCTGTGGGGCCTTGGAGCTGTCGTGGCCGCCGGCGGTGGACTCGAAGGATCGGCGTGGCCGCAGCTCCATTGGTAGTCGGCGATCTTGACGCTGAACGACACTTGCGTGTCGCTCTTCTCCTCCAGGAAGACCCAGTACCTCGCTGAAAGGACCGGCTTTCCTGCGCGGGCCCTGGCGCGGCGGCCGGCGCGCAGGCCGCAGCAGCACGACGACGCAGGGTCCGCCTTCTTCGCAGACACGACCCCGGTGATCAACAGCACCGGGAACCGTGTCTGGTCAGACGCTTCGAACGCGGCGCCCCGCAGGGCGTCGGCGCCGGCCTCGACGTCGCAGCGGTACAAGGACCTGATCCTGTCGACACTCTGGCGGTCCGGAACAAGGCGGGCGGGTCCGTCGCGGAGCGCGAACGATCCGCGGCACTCGTCGGCCTCGGTGGTGGCGGAAGCCGCGGAGACGAACGCGACGCCGGGGATGGTCTCCCACATCACGCGGCTGCGAGGGTCGCCGCCGGAGGAGGAGACGCGTGCCAGCGAGATCGCTCCGCCGAACGAGGGATTCCAGCTCAGGCGGAATCGGGAGCCGACGGGGTAATCGTGGGCGTGGGCGAGCTTGGAGAACGGGCCGAAGGAGAGGGGCGGCGCGGCGTCGCCGTTGCGGAAAGCGGCGGCCGGAACGGCGCGCGGGAAGGGGTTGTTGAGGCGCGCGTTGTGCTTCTTGGTGGTCTTGGGCTTCTCCGTCGCCGGCGACGTCATGGCGGTGGCGGGAGAGCTGGAAGAGACTCGCGCCCGGGTGCTCTACTCGACTTGGGATTGGGAAGCCCGCCATTGCCCATTGGCTGAAATAGATCCTGGAATGAGGGAAGATGGGGACGGGACGATGGGCCCAGAGACGGAGAGCACGCCTTCGTTTTTGACCGACGTCGAACGGGAATCTGAAGTTCTCAGCACACGTTTGAAATGAAACTACATTAGACTCTGGATGTTAACTTCTTTTTTCTACCGAGGTGGATGATGTTAGAGCATCTACGACCGCAATTGCCTAAATTCGGCATGAAAATACCCGCGGACGCGCGATCGGTCGCGTCCACGACGGACAATACACGAAAAGTTGATTTCACAACCATAAACACCATTTCCAAATTAGCAAATCCATATTAGTTTATATAACGTAAAACCTAATCTAAGCGGACCTCAGCCGGCTAAGTCGTGCCCATGTCTGGTGGCCGGCTGCGCCCTTCGAAAGGTTGGTCCAGTCGCTGGCGAGATAGAGTAGGCCATGGGACACGGACCGGCTCACAGGACTCAAGACGTCGCCGTCTCCCATGCCCTACTCTTTCTTGTCGGAGTCCGGAACCTTCACACTGTCGGTGAACATGAGATCAATGATGGATTCGTCCTCGGAGGAGCCGGTGATGTCCACCATGATGTAGTTGCGGTGCTCGACTGCTGCAACATACGGGGCATCGGAGAATGCGACTCCGCCTCGCCAACATTCACCGTCGCGAGGGCTTCCACCGTCTCCCATGCCTGATGCCTTGCACGGCTGGAACGCCACACCATATTGGCATCAGCGGAAGCCCATGTGTTCACCTTCGCCTCGGCGCGCCAACGAAGCGGTTGTGCATCTGCCGACGCGTTCGGATGCCAGACGGACCGCACCGCCTCCGGTGACGTAGTAGCTGAAAGAACATGGTGCCCCATGTTTGGTTTTGGCAATCGATCACAATTCCTATGGACTAATGATTGCTTTGAATTAAATTTGAAGGGTTTGTCGATATGCATTGCTTGAAGACCATTTGTTGGTTTCAAAGTTATAAGAAGGAGTTGGCCATGTGAGAGTTGAGACTATTGCAAGCATGTCTTGAAGAAGAGGATTGTGTGAGCATTCATGTTTATGTTCAAGACATCATCTTTATGTAGAGAGAATATATGATACAAGGTTGATCAAGACTAAGTACAAAGAGTGGATTCAAGTCGATCAATACACAAAGCATAGAAGATGTACCAAGTGGGATCCAATGATCCCATGGTATGGTAAGCATTGTCCATTACGCTTTGTGTACCAATCCATGATTTATTTGAGGTTTCTATGTGGGTTAGGTATCTTTCTATGAGCTTTGATCAGAAGGAAGATAGCATATAACCCATGGAGGATGACATCAAGTGGTGATCATCATCAAGGTTGCGTTGTGCAAGTTCAAATAGAGCGTCATGAAGAGATCATGTGCTTGAAGCTTTCTGTCCACTCTGGTGATAACTAAAATGTGAAGATGTGTCGAAGAGAGGATCACCCATAGTGGAGTATGGAGGAGCAACTCACTAGTCTTCATCAAGCCAGCAAAATCAAGAAAGGTGGTCCAACTTGAGGAGGTCAAGATTGTCATAATCTAGTTCAAATGGACTGTGCGCAAGGCTAAGGTATATCCTTAATAGGTTTTCTATCTTACCGGTCTCGTGGTGTTAGTTGTGAGACCAGGTTATAGGATCGATAGTTGTACTATCAAGGGGGGCTCTCGAGTGAGTAGCTTGATCGTATCATTCATAGAGAGCTCAAATCTTTGCATCCTTGGCATCATATTTCTTG
This sequence comes from Triticum urartu, assembly GCF_003073215.2. NCBI lineage: Eukaryota > Viridiplantae > Streptophyta > Magnoliopsida > Poales > Poaceae > Triticum > Triticum urartu. The sequence continues at coordinate 216,650,511 of NC_053024.1, read as the reverse complement.
GTTCTTGTTTCGTTTTTCTCTATGTGAAGTTTTGGAGATTTTGGTTATCTTCTTGACAAGCTCAAGTTCATCGAAAATGGATTCCATTTGCATCTTTTATTATGTTTTCGATGTTCAAGTTTTTGTCAGTTCTTCACTTATGGAGGTTTCACACTTCTACATAATTGCCATATTACTCTTGCTTATTCTAAAGATTTCGCAACTCATGTCGTTAGCTTTCTATAAAGTTTGAGTTTGTCGAAATCTGAGTCTATCCACTAAAGTTATGGCAATTTCGGACTAACCTGTTTCCTCTATCTGTTGCTCAAGGCGGTTGTACCACATACCTTGGCGGTTGTACCGGCTGCCTCGTGCTTCAGGAACAACTACCGCCCGAGGGGTTATTCCCTCGGGTTAGGCAGTGTCCCAAGTGATGGTGGAGCATTTGTACCGCTGCTCTTTGGTGGTTGTATCGCCGGGGACTTAGCCACCCCATAGGGAGCTTGTAGGATCGAAAGTATGTCTAGAGGGGGGTGATTAGACTACTTGACCAAATAAAAATCTAGCCTTTTCCCAATTTTAGTTCTTGGCAGAATTTAGCTATCTTAGCACAAGCCAAGCAATCTCCACACAATTCAAGCAAGCATGCAAAAGAGTATATGACCAGCGGAAAGTAAAGCATGCAACTTGCAAGAATGTAAAGGGAAGGGTTTGGAGGATTCAAACGCAATTGGAGACACAGATGTTTTTGTCGTGGTTCCGATAGGTGGTGCTATCGTACATCCACGTTGATGGAGACTTCAACCCACGGAGGGTAACGGTTGCGCGAGTCCACGGAGGGCTCCACCCACGAAGGGTCCACGAAGAAGCAACCTTGTCTATTCCATCATGGTCGTCGCCCACGAAGGACTTGCCTCACTAGCGGTAGATCTTCACGAAGTAGGCGATCTCCTTGCCCTTACAAACTCCTTGGTCAACTCCACAATCTTGTCGGAGGCTCCCAAGTGACACCTAGCCAATCTAGGAGACACCACTCTCCAAGAAGTAACAAATGGTGTGTTGATGATGAACTCCTTGCTCTTGTGCTTCAAATGATAGTCTCCCCAACACTCAACTCTCTCTCACAGGATTTGGATTTGGTGGAAAGAAGATTTGAGTGGAAAGCAACTTGGGAAGGCTAGAGATCAAGATTCATATGGTTGGAATGGAATATCTTGACCTCAACACAAGTGTAGGTGGTTCTCTCTCAGAAAATGTGTATTGGAAGTAGGTATGTTCTGATGGCTCTCTCCATGAATGAAGAGTGGGTGGAGGGGTATATATAGCCTCCACACAGAATCTAACCGTTACACACAATTTGCCAAACTCGGTGGGACCGAATGGTTAAACTCGGTCGGACCGATTCAGCAAACCTAGTGACCGTTAGGATTTTCGGTGGGACTGAGATGCAACTCGGTAGGACCGATATGGTTAGGGTTAGGGCATAACGTAATCTCGGTGTGACCGATTACACAAACTCGGTGGGACCGATTTTGGTAATAAGCTAACCAGAGAGTTGGTCAGGTAAACTCGGATGGGACCGATTCGCTCATCTCGGTGAGACCGAAATGTTACAAAAGGGAAACAGAGAGTTTACATTGCAATCTCGGTGGGACCGATCGCTCATCTCGGTAAGACCGAAACGTTACGAAGGGAAACAGAGAGATTACAATCCCATCTCGGTGAGACCGAGATCCCTATCGGTGAGACCGATTTGCCTAGGGTTTGTGGCAGTGGCTATGACATTTGAAACTCGGTGGCGCCGGATAGAATAGAATCGGGTGGGGCCGATTTTGACTTTTGGTTTAGGTCATATGTGGATGTGGGAAGGTAGTTGAGGGTTTTGGAGCATATCACTAAGCACTTTGAGCAAGCAAGCCATTAAGCAACACATCATCCCTCCTTGATAGTATTGGCTTTTCCTATAGACTCAATGTGATCTTGGATCACTAAAATATATAATGTAGAGTCTTGATTTTGAAGCTTGAGCAAACTTTTTGTCCTTAGAATTTTGAGGGATCCACTTTCCTCATCCATGCCATGCCATTCATTGAGATTTTCTTGAAATATTAATCTTGGAATAATGTTAGCTCAATGAGCTATATGTTGTTAGGAATTACCAAAACCACCCAGGGATAGTTGCACTTTCAGAGCTGTCGGGTGGTTGTTCCAACTGAAGTACCGCCCCAATCAACAGAAAAGGTGATTCCTTTTGGGTGGCTAGGCGGTACTCGACGGTAGTCTCCCGGTTATCCCAGCTGCTATCTTTGAAGTGGTACAACCGATGGCCTGAGGCAGTTGTACCGCTCTGGAGTCTGGACTTAGCGGCTATAGGAGCCCTGACGCAGTGATTGTTCCAGTCCATGTACCACACATGGGTGACTCTGTTCGGGTACTAGGGTGATACATGGTTGTACATGTCCGGTTATACCTGCTGAATTTATTCAACAGTACTACCGACGGCACCGGCAGTTGTACCGCACCAGGCACCATGGGTTGGCATTTCCGCCTTGAGCGGTTGTAACGCACTCCGATGCGGTTGTATCGCTCATGTGTTTTTCTGCAACATAATAGTTAGATTCATGGGGCCCTATTTAAGGGGGTCTTCTTTCCCATTACCCCCAATACCTTGTGCAAGTTTTCCCCCACCACTCTTGACCTCCTGGAGCCTTCTTTCTCTCTATCCTACCCCCCATGATTCTTGCTTCTTTTTGAGGGAAAAGATATAGAAGATCTAGATCTACATTTCCACCAATCCATCTAGGTGAGGGGAACCCTTTGGGATCTAGATCTTGGAGTTATTTGTGTTCTTTTCTTTGTTCTTCCTCTCATATTCCCCCATAGCATTAGTTGTTGTGGTGGGATTTGAGAGAGAAGGACTTGAGCACTCCTTGTGCTCTCGCCATTCCATTTGATGCATCAGTTTGAGTTCCCCACGATGATACGTGAAAGTGAAAGTTGAGTAGCTCATTACTCTTGGGTGCTTGGTACCCTAGAGCTTGTTCCTCTTGGGTGTTTGGGCGCCCTAGACGGTTGGTGTTGTTGCAGAGCTCAATCATTATGGTGTAAAGCTTGGGGGCGCTTTGGTAGCCTCCAATTAAGTTGTGGAGATTGCAATGGGCAATTTGTACGAGTTCGGTAACCGCCCTCAAGGGTCGCCAATTGTACAGGTTCGATGACCGTCATCAAGGGTCCCTTAGTGAAGACACGGCACCTTGCATTGTGCGAGGGCATGAGGAGAATACGGTGACCCATTGTGGCGCTTGGGGAGCATTGTGCCTCCATATCGCTCTAACAGATATTAGCATCTGCAAGGGTGTGAACTTTGGGATATATCGTCGTCTCTGCGTGCCTCGGTTATGTCTTACCCAAGCCATGTACTTATGCACTTACTTTGTGATAACCATAGTGCTTAATGTTATATATCTTGCTATCACATTGTTATTTATCTTGCTTAGCATAAGTTGTTGGTGCACATAGTCGAGCCTTCTATATTTAGGTTTTGCGCCTGAAAAATTGAACGCTAGTTTTATTCCACATCCGTTCATCAAGCGTAAACCAAAATTGTTTTAAACCGTCTATCCAACCCCCCCTTTAGGCGACATCCACGTCCTTTCAGCAGCGTCACACCTCGTGTTGGATCCATGCGACATTTACGCAGACGCAATGGATTCTCGATGGAAGGAGTCCAAGCGTTGTCGTCGGGCGGCCTCCTCTCGGGAGCAGCAGAGCGCAAGGTGGACGGTCATCTCCTCGTTCGAACCACATGGGATGAGCTCGGGGTCAAAGGATCTGGAGATGTAGGACTCGGATTCAATGCCTGCCATGCCGGAGAAGGTAGGAGATCGCCGGACGGGAGCTTGTGAGCGGAGGGAGTGCATTGGAGGGAATGGGAGTGGAGTGGAATGCGGCTAGGGTTTCAGCCGGAGGTGTGGATAGGGTCCATTTTATGTGCGGCCGGGCATAACGTAATCTCAGTGTGACCGATTACACAAACTCGGTGGGACCGATTTTGGTAATAAGCTAACCAGAGAGTTGGTCAGGTAGACTCGGTGGGACCGATTCGCTCATCTCGGTGAGACCGAAATGTTACAAAAGGGAAACAGAGAGTTTACATTGCAATCTCGGTGGGACCGATCGCTCATCTCGGTAAGACCGAAACGTTACGAAGGGAAACAGAGAGATTACAATCCCATCTCGGTGAGACCGAGATCCCTATCGGTGAAACCGATTTGCCTATGGTTTGTGGCAGTGGCTATGACATTTGAAACTCGGTGGCGCTGGATAGATAGAATCGGTGGGGCCGAGTTTGACTTTTGGTTTAGGTCAAATGTGGATGTGGGAAGGTAGTTGAGGGTTTTGGAGCATATCACTAAGCACTTTGAGCAAGCAAGCCATTAAGCAACACCTCATCCCTCCTTGATAGTATTGCCTTTCCCTATAGACTCAATGTGATCTTGGATCACTAAAATATAAAATGTAGAGTCTTGATTTTGAAGCTTGAGCCAAACTTTTTGTCCTTAGAATTTTGAGGGATCCACTTTCCTCATCCATGCCATGCCATTCATTGAGCTTTTCCTGAAATATTAATCTTGGAATAATGTTAGCTCAATGAGCTATATGTTGTTAGGAATTACCAAAACCACCCAGGGATAGTTGCACTTTCAATCTCCCCCTTTTTGGTAATTGATGATAACATATAGATCAAAGCTTCGACAAATGATAATAAGAGTGAAAGATATTGTCGCTTTGAGAAGTATGTGAAAAGCAAGAGCTCCCCCTAAATTTGTGCATATCTTAAGATTTGCTTTGGACTGCAAATGCACAATGAGTTAGGATCATGCGTTACTCTTCCATGTCACATACATCTTGGTGGAGCGCTCAGAATGATAAGAATTAAATACGTTCACTCATCACCAAGCAAAGTGAATAATCATATAAGGATAAGTAAGATAATATCATCTAACAAGCATAAGTGTAGCTTATGATCAACCACATGATCATCAATGTCTCACAGATAATAGCATAGTATCTCAAGCAATCAAAAGATAAACAAAGTTCAACCACCAAAGCAAGAGAGAATAAAAAGCAACGCTCTCTCTCGAATCCTATGATCTACACATTTTTCTCACCCTTTGGCAACAAGTTACCAAAAAGTTCATAGAAAATGCATAGCACTAAAACGTCTCTCAGGCTTGGTCTACAGGTGGTGGTGTCCGGAGAACTCCAAGGACGAAGGCTTCAGTCGAAGTAGACGGAGCTGATGGGGTAGGTGCTGGAGCTGGTGGCACTGAAGCTGTAGCTGGTGCAGATGAAGTGGCTCTAGTGTCTGGTACAGGCACTGCAGCAGATCTCTGAGCTCGAGGCACTCTGGCAAATGCATCAGTGGTTGTCTTGCCCTTCCTCTCCTGCATGTCATCCTGTAGCTGCTCCACAACAGACTGAATCTCATTTACTTTGACATCTAAATCATAGAATTTTTGTTCCACGGTTCTTTCCAGGCTCTCCTGGTTTTGAGTTAGGGTGGTCAACCCCTTCTCAATCCTCAGAGATGATGCTATCAAGTAACCAAGCTGGTCCTGCTTTCTTTTCAAAAAGTACTCAGATGCCTCCTCTTGAGTTGGCATCTTGGCGGCCTTCTCTTTCTTTGCCTTCTCCTTCTTTGCTTGTGCTTGCACTGAGCAGGGTTCATCTTCATTCATCACAACTTGGTTGTCCTCGAAGTCAGGATAGATAGGCAAGTGTTCCTTATCCAACAAGTATGTGCCTGTGCCCACCTTTGAGTTTATCAACTCCTGGATCTGTGGGGCATATCCACAACTTCTTTTCTGGTCAGCTGCAGTCCTCTTGATAGTCTCAACTATAAGGCTCATGACCTTGAACTTCTGTGGCACATCAAATATATGTAGCAAGTGAATTGCATGGCCTCTGATCATTCTGTGATCACCAGACTTGGGAAAGAGAGTGCCTAAGGATCCAATTGATTGTAGGCAGCCCTGACAACAAGTTTTTTACTGACCCAAACTGGTGAGTCTCAAGATCATCTTCAGGAATCTCCTTGTACATACTTGCCATAGAGTTGTGATCCATCTTCTTCTTGGCATAGACATCCAAGTCATCTTCTTCTTCCTTAGGAGCATTGATCAGATTTGCCCATTCCTTAATAGTTGAGTGTTACCTTGTACCTTCAGACATCCATACTATCCTGCCATCTGGATAGAAGTGTGCTGTGGAGTAGAATTGCATTATGAGCTCCTCATTCCACTTTGTGAGGTTATGCCCAACAAAGTCTGCAACTCCACAAGCACTGAAGCTGTCAAACACACTAGGATAGTGTTCCTCATTTTCCTTCATGTAGGTCCAGTTGACCCACCTCATATCACACACTATAGGCTTCTTGTCCAACAAAATTGTCTCATAGAAATCCTGCTGTTCCTTTGTGTGGAACCTGAATCAACAGCAGTCCTTCTCCTGGTAGCATATGGATCTGTCTCTCTCCATTTCCTCAGTCCTGAGTCTCTCCTGATCTTCATGTTCTCAGCCACAGGATGAGCATCATTGTGGTCTGGAATTTTCGGCTTCAATTTTCTCAGAACATGCTCTTCATCTTCTTCTTCAGCAACAGTCTCAGGCACTGGGGCCTTGTTCTTCTCAGCAGCTGGTATGTTTCTGGTATTTCTCTTTGGTGCAGTCTTGGGCTTGGAGGCAGCTTTGGGTGCTTCTTTGGGCTTTGATGATGCAGCCCCTGTCCTGATAGCATCACCCATAAGCTTATGTGCCTTGGGTGCTGGTGCATCAACCTCTTCTTCCTCTTCTTCTTCCATCATGGAAGCCTTTCCAATCACTCTGGCCATGGTCTTCTTGACCCTTTCCTTCCTTTTCTTTCCTTCTGCAGCAGGCTCTTTGGGTTGAGATTCCAAAGATGCTTGAGAGGATGCTTTGGCCTTAGACATTGGTTGTCTTCCTGCTGGCCTTTTGATCTTCATCCCTGGCTTAACTGCAGCTGAGCTGTACTCCTTCTTAACCACTTTCTTCTTTGATGTGGCTTCATCCTCAGTGGCCACATAGTCTTCATCCTCAGACTCTGAAGTTCCTCAGTGGCCACATAGTCTTCATCCTCAGACTCTAAAGTTTTATTCTTGCTTGCTCTAGTAGCATCCTTTGGCAAATTGCTTGGGGTGCTCCTGCTACCATCATCTGAACTGCTAGAGGGACTAGTGCCCTCACTCAGGTGAACCTGCTCCTCTGACCTGTTCTGGCTGTCACTCTGGTCAGACATGTTGCAAACACTGACAGCAAACCCTGCGAATAGATATAGATGAGATAGAGTGGATGAGCATCACAAAATGCAGAGGTTTTTGCAAAAGAATGAGTCAAAACTTAGTTTTAGTTTTCCACAGAAAGCATTTTGGATCAACCGATTTGCAAACTCGGTGATACCGAAGCAGCTGTTGGAACCTAAACTAGTGAACTCGGTCAGACCGAGTCACAGTTCGGTGGCATCGAGACTGCTAGGGTTTCACAAAGTCCTGAACTCGGTCACACCGATTTGCAATTCTCGGTCAGACCGAGAACCACATGTGCAATGGCCTTGGCCGAATCGGTGGAACCGAGTTCTGCAACCCGGTGGGTCCGAGATGGTTTCGGCAGAAACCTAACCCTAAATTTTCGATTCAACTCTAATCTACGGAGTGTTTTGACTGGATAGAAGCGTTTCAATCATGGTAAGAATCATAATGGACACAATGTGCTAGGAATCGGACAGGGATAGCACTGTGATCGAGTCCATACCCTAGTTTGGCGATGAACTCGCTACGGCGGCAACGGTGGGGAAGAATTCCGTTGACGGCGGCGGAGACTAGCGACAGGAGGCGGCTGGCGACGAGGAGGACGATCCGGAGACCCAGGAGGCAGAGCGAGCTATGCGCGGGCGAAGGGGTTTCGGAGAAATTTCCAAAATTTTGCCCGTGAGTATATATAGCCCGACCTGTCGGTGTGACCGAGTGGAACAATTCGGTGGCACCGAGATGCATAACTGTTGACAGTTACAGCAACTCGGTGTGACCGAAAAGTTCAAATCGGTTGCACCGAGATTGAAAACCTAGATCGACTTAGTGATCTCGGTATGACCGAAACACACAAAGAAGTTTTGGAAGTTTAAGTCTATGACGAATTGGGGACTCCGAGTGCTCCTCACACAGAGTGGTTTGAATCTGACTTGATCAAATTTTGTGATGCAACATGAATAGAGTTTGAGACGAGAAAAGCATAGATAGCTAGAGAGGGTTCTTAGGCATTCTTGTCCATCCACTTGGCAAAATAAAAGAAAACCAATCAATCAAAACAACAAGTGGATGTCCTCGAATGAGTAAAATATGCAATCAACATGCTCACACAATAAAATGGCAATTGAAATATGTGGCAAAGCATGCACAACCAATTCTAGCATATATCAAACAATTTGCGATGACTAGGTCATCTATATATGAGTATATTGACTTAGGAGTCAAATGAGAACATTTGATCATAGGTCATACTCATCGTTTAAGCACAAGTGGGGTTACCACTTTTACATAAAGCATTGTTGTGTTCACACCATTAGAGTTGCTTTAGCTCAATTCTTAGAGTAAACCTCCCCCTAGATGTGAGATCCCCCCTAAGAGGGATGAACTAACCTTGGGTTTTGTCGATGATGACTTCATGTAGATGTTGAAGATGTGGATGCTCAATGTTGATGTAGATCATTTGGAGCTATCCATTGGAGTGAGTTGCACTTTCAATACCTACACGGGTTAGTCCCACAAGGAACAAATAAGGATATCCATAGACATAGAGTGATGCACACACAAGATGATGTCTATGAAAGCTTTTAGGTTACCTTGTCCCTTGTCTTACCAACAAGAGGGTTTGTGACTCCTTGAACTAGTGCAATATGTGGAAGTTGATTGCACTTGTTCTTGCCAAGATGATAAGAGTGAAGTATGTTGGCGGAGTCACCCTCAAGAACTCTCTAGTTCTTCTTCTTCGGGATCCACACCATCTTGATGGGAATCCTCGGTGTTGTAGTTGTACTTGATGAAGTGGAATTTGAAGTAGTCTTGGGAACCCACTTGACCAAGGCCTTAGGAGCTTCTTCAAATGCATCAATTTCCTCTTGAAGCTTGTCCTTGCCTTTTTGCTTGTGGTCTTGTGGTGGAAGATCATCTTGAGCTTGTGTCCCTTTGAGAGAAGTAGGATCATACTTCTCTTGTTGAGGAACAAACTTCGTCTTGGGGAATTGATCTTCTTCCCACTCAACTCCATTGGCATTGAACTTTCGTTCAAAACCAACACCTTGATTCTTCCGGTGCCTTCCTTGCTTGCGTACAATTTCCTCGAATTTCTTACTTCCGACAAGGCTCTTGTAAACACCTTTCTCTATAATTCCCTTCAATAAGCTATTTTCTTGCTCAAGTGTAACTTGGCTAAAAGAATCATTAGTGGAATCAAGAGAACTACTAGAAGCAACAATATTGGATTTAGCATGATTATTGCTACTACTAGAGGAAGAATCTTCCTTGTTCTTGTTACTAGACTTGACTTGAGGCATGTAAGTGGATAAGAGTAAACGCTTGGCAATGTAAGAAGAACTTTTCTTGCAAAGATCATCATTGATTGCTTTTAAGAACTCATGCTCTTGCTCAAGGTTGAGCTTTTCAAAGCGCAATTTCTCATGAGTCCTTAAAAGTTCTCGATGATCTCCTAAGATAGTTTCATGAGCTAAATTAAGAGTGTTTAGTTCTTTAGTTAGAGACTCAATCTTCTCCTTATCATTGTCATTCGTTTTATCTTGATTAGCATGATTAATTGATGTTTCATCATAGTATTCATCACTAGAGTTGTCAACAAGTAAATCATCATCACCTAACAAGTCATCTTCATCACTATTGAAATCAACATACTCGGGGTGTGATACCTTTGGGCCTTTAGCCATGAAGCATGTTCCAACTCATTCATTTGGTGAGTCAAATATGTCGTAGGAGTTGGTTGTCACAAGTGCTAGACCGGCAACACCTTCATCTTGAGTATATTCGGAGTTGGAGTGATAGCTTCTCTCGGAGTGGTTGTCGGAGTCGGAGCCGGATACCCATTCACCAACATGAGCTTGATGTCTTCGTTTTGTGTAGCTCCTTGATGACTTGTCCTTTCTTTCCAAATCCTTACTTTTCCGTGAGGGTCTTCGTTCATAACGATCATCTCTACTCCTTCTTTCTCTAGATGGTGATTCTTCTCTTCTACTTCTTCTCTTGGGAGAATCTTCTCTTCTCTTGTAGGGGGATGTACATTCATTGGAATAGTGTTCGGGCCTTCCACAATTGTAGCAGTTTCACTCTCGACTAGAAGATCTTTTGTCATTGTAGGACCTTGATTTGGAGCTTCTCTCTTTGCTTCTACTCTTGTAGAACTTGTTGAAGTTCTTCACCATTAAGCTCAATTCTTCATTGAAGGTTTGTTTCTCCCTCGATGATGTGGGGGCTTCACATGAGGCTTTGTAAGCACCACTTGATTTGTTGTGAAGTTCCTCTTTATCCTTGAGTGATATCTCATGAGCAACAATTCTTCCGATGACTTCCGTTGGCTTGAGATCTTTGTAATTGGGCATCATTTGGATCAATGTGCACACGGTATCATATTTTCCATCCAAGGCTCTTAGGATCTTCTTGATGATGAATCTATCGGTCATCTCTTCACTCCCTAAGCCGACAATCTCATTTGTGATAAGAGCAAGCCTAGAGTACATTTCAGCGACACCTTCACCATCCTTCATTTTGAACTTGTCAAGTTGACTTTGAAGCACATCCAACTTGGATTCCTTGACGGAGTCGGTACCTTCATGCATGTCAATCAAAGTATCCCAAATTTCCTTTGCATTTTCAAGACGGTTGATTTTGTTGAATTCTTCGGGGCACAATCCGTTGAAGAGGATATCACAAGCTTGAGCATTGTATTGTAGCATCTTCAACTCATCCGCGATAGCTTCACGATTCAGTTCTCTCCCATCAAAGAATTCACCTTGCAAGCCAACACACACAATAGCCCAAACGGCGGGGTTATGTCCAAGAATATGCATTTTCATCTTATGCTTCCAACTAGCAAAATTAGTACCATCAAAGTAAGGACCTCTATGGTGATAATTTCCCTCGCTAGACGCCATACTCTCCTAGGTTGTGAAACCAGGGCTATGACCACCAAAAGCTATGAAAATCAAAGCAAATGGAGACCAAAGCTCTGATACCACTTGTAGGATCGAAAGTACGTATAGAGGGGGGTGATTATACTACTTGACCAAATAAAAATCTAGCCTTTTCCCAATTTTAGTTCTTGGCAGATTTTAGCTATCTTAGCACAAGTCAAGCAATCTCCACACAATTCAAGCAAGCATGCAAAAGAGTATATGAGCAGCGAAAGTAAAGCATGCAACTTGCAAGAATGTAAAGGGAAGGGTTTGGAGGATTCAAACGCAATTGGAGACACGGATGTTTTTGTCGTCGTTCCGATAGGTGGTGCTATCGTACATCCACGTTGATGGAGACTTCAACCCACGGAGGGTAACGGTTGCGCGAGTCCACGGAGGGCTCCACCCACGAAGGGTCCATGAAGAAGCAACCTTGTCTATTCCATCATGGCCGTCGCCCATGAAGGACTTGCCTCACTAGCGGTAGATCTTCACGAAGTAGGCGATCTCCTTGCCCTTACAAACTCCTTGGTTCAACTCCACAATCTTGTCGGAGGCTCCCAAGTGACACCTAGCCAATCTAGGAGACACCACTCTCCAAGAAGTAACAAATGGTGTGTTGATGATGAACTCCTTGCTCTTGTGCTTCAAATGATAGTCTCCCCAACACTCAACTCTCTCTCACAGGATTTGGATTTGGTGGAAAGAAGATTTGAGTGGAAAGCAACTTGGGGAAGGCTAGAGATCAAGATTCATATGGTTGGAATGGAATATCTTGACCTCAACACAAGTGTAGGTGGTTCTCTCTCAGAAAATGTGTATTGGAAGTGTAGGTATGTTCTGATGGCTCTCTCCACGAATGAAGAGTGGGTGGAGGGGTATATATAGCCTCCACACAGAATCTAACCATTACACACAATTTACCAAACTCGGTGGGACCGAATGATTAAACTCGGTCGGACCGATTCAGCAAACCTAGTGACCGTTAGGATTTTCGGTGGGACTAAGATGCAACTCGGTAGGACCGACATGCTTAGGGTTAGGGCATAATGTAATCTCTGGTGTGACCGATTACACAAACTCGGTGGGACCGATTTTGGTAATAAGCTAACCAGAGAGTTGGTCAGGTAAACTCGGTGGGACCTATTCGCTCATCTCAGTGAGACCGAAATGTTACAAAAGGGAAACAGAGAGTTTACAGTGCAATCTCGGTGGACCGATCGCTCATCTCGGTAAGACCGAAATGTTATGAAGGGAAACAGAGAGATTACAATCCCATCTCGGTGAGACCGAGATCCCTATCGGTGAGACCGATTTGCCTAGGGTTTGTGGCAGTGGCTATGACATTTGAAACTCAGTGGCGCCGGATAGATAGAATTGGTGGGGCCGATTTTGACTTTTGTTTAGGTCATATGTGGATGTGGGAAGGTAGTTGAGGGTTTTGGAGCATATCACTAAGCACTTTGAGCAAGCAAGCCATTAAGCAACACTCATCCCTCCTTGATAGTATTGGCTTTTCCTATAGACTCAATGTGATCTTGGATCACTAAAATATAAATGTAGAGTCTTGAGTTTGAAGCTTGAGCCAAACTTTTTGTCCTTAGAATTTTGAGGGATCCACTTTCCTCATCCATGCCATGCCATTCATTGAGATTTTCCTGAAATATTAATCTTGGAATAATGTTAGCTCAATGAGCTATATGTTGTTAGGAATTACCAAAACCACCCAGGGATAGTTGCACTTTCAGAGCTGTCGGGTGGTTGTTCCAACTGAAGTACCGCCCCAATCAACAGAAAAGGTGATTCCTTTTGGGTGGGCTAGGCGGTACTCGACGGTAGTCTCCCGGTTATCCCAGCTGCTATCTTTGAAGTGGTACAACCGATGGCCTGAGGCAGTTGTACCGCTCTGGAGTCTGGACTTAGCGGCTATAGGAGCCCTGACGCAGTGATTGTTCCAGTCCATGTACCACACATGGGTGACTCTGTTCGGGTACTAGGGTGATACATGGTTGTACATGTCCGGTTATACCTGCTGAATTTATTCAACAGTACTACCGACGGCACCGGCAGTTGTACCGCACCAGGCACCATGGGTTGGCATTTCCGCCTTGAGCGGTTGTAACACACTCCGATGCGGTTGTATCGCTCATGTGTTTTTCTGCAACATAATAGTTAGATTCGTGGGGCCCTATTTAAGGGGGTCTTCTTTCCCATTACCCCCAACGACCTTGTGCAAGTTTTCCCCCACCACTCTTGACCTCCTGGAGCCTTCTTTCTCTCTATCCTACCCCCCATGATTCTTGCTTCTTTTTGAGGGAAAAGATATAGAAGATCTAGATCTACATTTCCACCAATCCATCTAGGTGAGGGGAACCCTTTGGATCTAGATCTTGGAGTTATTTGTGTTCTTTTCTTTGTTCTTCCTCTCATATTCCCCCATAGCATTAGTTGTTGTGGTGGGATTTGGGAGAGAAGGACTTGAGCACTCCTTGTGCTTCTCGCCATTCCATTTGGTGCATCAGTTTGAGTTCCCCACGATGATACGTGAAAGTGAAAGTTGAGTAGCTCATTACTCTTGGGTGTTTGGTACCCTAGAGCTTGTTCCTCTTGGGTGTTTGGGCGCCCTAGACGGTTGGTGTTGTTGCAGAACTCAATCATTATGGTGTAAAGCTTGGGGGCGCTTTGGTAGCCTCCAATTAAGTTGTGGAGATTGCAATGGGCAATTTGTACGAGTTTGGTAACCGCCCTCAAGGGTTGCCAATTGTACAGGTTCGATGACCGTCATCAAGGGTCCCTTAGTGAAGACACGGCACCTTGCATTGTGCGAGGGCATGAGGAGAATACGGTGACCCATTGTGGCGCTTGGGGAGCATTGTGCCTCCATATCACTCTAACAGAGATTAGCATCTGCAAGGGTGTGAACTTTGGGATATATCGTCGTCTCTGCGTGCCTCTGTTATCTCTTACCCAAGCCATGTACTTATGCACTTACTTTGTGATAACCATAGTGCTTAATGTTATATATCTTGCTATCACATTGTTATTTATCTTGCTTAGCATAAGTTGTTGGTGCACATAGTTGAGCCTTCTATACTTAGGTTTTGCGCCTGAAAAATTGAACGCTAGTTTTATTCCACATCCGTTCATGAAGTGTAAACCAAAATTGTTTTTAAACCGTCTATCCACCCCCCCTTTAGGCGACATCCACGTCCTTTCAGCAGCGTCACACCTCGTGTTGGATCCATGTGACATTTACGCAGACGCAATGGATTCTCGACGGAAGGAGTCCAAGCATTGTCGTCGGGCGGCCTCCTCCCGGGAGCGGCAGAGCGCAAGGTGGACGGTCATCTCCTCGTTCGAACCACATGGGATGAGTTTGGGGTCAAAGGATCCGGAGATGTAGGACTCGGATTCAATGCCCGCCATGTCGGAGAAGGTAGGAGATCGCCGGACGGGAGCTTGTGAGCGGAGGGAGTGCATTGGAGGGAATGGGAGTGGAGTGGAATGCGGCTAGGGTTTCAGCCGGAGGTGTGGATAGGGTCCATTTTATGTGCGGCCGGGTGAGCCAGCGTAGGCCGGATCCGACATGGCCGACGTGCCCTTACGCGTCCGAGTGTCCCTATATCCGCCTAGATTTAGACTGGATATGGGAGTGCTGGTCAGCCTGGGTGTTTGGGCCGGCTACAAGGAGGCCGGTTGGGTGGCATTTTTGCATCCGAACACTGACCGGGTAGTCCGTCCGAACGTTTATGACTGGTATGAAGGGTTCAGTTGTAGATGCTCTTACCGTACTGTTGGGCGGGCACCAAAGTTCAGGATACGTTCATCTAAAATAAAGTTCAGGACACTTTTGAATGTCGAATATCATGTGAAATCAAGTGTTTGATATAGAATGTGATTTGCGCTCTACTAATTAGTGAAGTTACTTTTGTAGAAAGTAAGATGTTATAACATTTTTGTGAATTGAAAAAATATATATATGTTTTAGTATGTTTGTTCACTAATTTAGTTTGAAGCCCGTTTTAAAGTAATTAAAATATTTTTTTGACTGGGAAAGTATTTAAAATATTATGAAGGGGGAGTACAATTTTTAAGGTACAATGATGTGTTATAACGAAGACAAAAACATTAACTTAAGACCCGACAAAAAGAAAAACAGTACTAGTAAAGTACACCGGTATTACACGTAAGAACTCACATGACCAAATTGCAATTTATTTGAAAGAAACACTCAATCTATTCATAATCAATTATAGAAATACAGAGAACAATGGTGACAACAAAAAATATAGCCCGTTCCATATAACATCTAGCAATGACTACATACACTGAAGCAAAAACCATCATCGATGAAGAGAGTTGTAAAATCGAAAGGATCAAACATGCAAACACAAGAACAAAGACAATTGAATATTGACATATCACATTAAGCAAATATATCAATTTATAGTCACATATGCATGATGTTACACAAACCGTGGCGCGGCTGCAATTTGCTACACAAACTGTGGTCATTGGCGTCTTCTGATCTACTCTCTCCGTTCGAAAAAACTTGTCACATGCTTGTCTCTCAAATAGATGTATCTAACACTAACTTGATGCTAGATACATCCATTTGAGGGACAAGCTTTTTCGAACGAAGGAGATTATTTCGATGATTTTTTGGCCACTGTTTTTACACGCTCATGAATTTAAACAAATTTGTATCGCTGAGACAGAGGCCGAGAAACGACAACAAGCTTTGCTCACAACGCATCGTCAATGGATGTATGAGAAAGAGGACTTCGGCAACCCTAAAGATTTGGATGTGTTTTTTGAATTTAGATGTTCTTTTAGAATTCGTGATACTTAATTTATGCCCTTTCGGCCTTTTCGTAGGAAAAACATTCTGGTCACGTGCTAAGCTGTCGGTTAAACAACTCCCGCAAAAAACAAAAAAAAAAGCTGTCGGTTAAACATGGCAACAAAACTCTAGCCAACGACCGCGTCCTATTGTGAACAAAGACCTGATTGTGGGAACATACAAAGTACGTACTCCTACAAATTGCTTTGGCAATGAACATGCAAAGTACTTGTACCAAAAGGAAAGCCGTGTTCGCTCAAGCCATGTGCTTTGGCAACATATATGAGGGGTTCTGTTCTAACGTAACGATGAATTTAGCTCAATATGAGGCTGGCTGCCGAGTCGGCCAGGTACAATGAACCTGCTGCTAGCACAACTTTCCCTATAAGGCGACATCGGCTGTACTGAGACAGCTTGACTGGGTGTCTGTTCATTTTTTGGGAACATGACGCACCTCATATATACCTCTATAAATATATGCATGCACAACTTATTTATGTGAGCACCTTTAAGGACTCATCCAGTCTATCATCTAAAGATTAGCGAAGTCACCACATGCGTTTTCATAGTCGATGGAAACGTTTTCTCCCACTGAACGAACCTCGCCGATAAGACTGAAATAAATCAAAGAAAAATGCAAGCAACAGTGTAAGTGTAGGACTTAAATCATTTTTTTTTCGAAAAGAAGGAATACCCCCGGCCTCTGCATCTGGACGATGCATACGGCCACTTTATTGATTATAACACAAGACCTTATAAAGTCGTATAACAGTAAGACCAAAGCCACCATCTTCGCAACCTCTGTCGCTACTTCTATCTAACTGATGAAGGGGCGCTGATGGTCTGGGCCTAATACCAAACAGACCTCGCAGCCAAACCTAACATTTGAGACCTGAGGTCCCAACCAGGACTCCTTCCGGGTATGGGCACCCACCAGTCCGGCGTGCTCTTCAACCAGGCACCCTGCCGGGTATGAGGCCGCCGCAGCCACGTACCATCAATCCATCTTCAGAGCTGTACTGTTGCATGAACCGTGCCAGGCCTCTCTGCCATCGACGCCACCACGACGCCAGACAGCGCCACCATCCTGCGCTCGTCCATCATCACACGCCCACCGGCGATACCCCTACTGCTCCATGCCGCCGAGACTCGCCGTTGTCGACGTACCAGATGCCACGCCGCTCCTCCGACGCGAACACGAAAAACAGGAAACGCCCTCAAGATACAAGGGGCACTCTGCACAACCTGAAAGCCGCCACGAGCAGCTGCAGAAATCTAGCCGGCAGCCAAAGCCCCCACCTTCATGAGCCCACACCTGAATCCTAGCTCCCCAGGCAACGCCTCCAAGGAGGGGATGACGCCCATGGCGCCACCGCTGCCCAATCCAGACCGGATTTTGGGTTTTCACCCGGGAGAGGACCGGAGGTGACAAGAATAAGGACCACGACACCGCCTTCAGGAAGGATGCGTCGCTCGAAGCCGACGCCGCTGTCGAGCCGAACCAGCCGGCCTAGGGTTTCCCCCGGTCCCAATCTGCACCACCATCCCCAGAAGCACCGGAACCAGCAGCATCCACCGGCCACAAGCGCAAAGGGGAAGGAGCGGGAAGGATGGAGTAGCAGGCCTCCAGATCTGGCGAGGACGAAGGCCCCCGAACTGCCGCCGCCAAGCGCCGACTCCCCACCACTCGAGCGGTCGAGGACGCCGGGCAGAGTCCCCGCGCACACCGTCCAGAGCGCGAACGGCGGCGCCGAACCAGCAGGGGACGCCGCCCCGTGGATCCAGATCTCCGCGAAGGGACGATGAAGGCCTCGCCGTCACCTTCTTCGGCAGCCGCGCGACGCATCGGCGGCTCCTCTAGTGGCGACGAGGAGGAGAAGAAGGGGGAGGGGGACCGCCGGCGGCGGCTAGGGTTAGCCGCCCGTGTCGCCCCTGTTGGAGCGACGCGGGGGCGGAGATATTTTTGTGATCAGGACTTAAATCATGATAGGCTGATTCCATCATGAAGAACTTAACCATCTGAGGTAGACCCAATTCGCTTTTGCGGAAACATTTGGTTGTTACAGTTTGGTGAAAGATGTCCACACCCTGTAAAAAATACCTTCCATGGTCTTTTATCTAAGATCAAGTGCCCCCAGCCCACCACCAGCCACCAACACACAAAGATCAAGTAGTAGTATATGTTTTTTTTCTCTTGCTTGCGAAAGACCAAAACTAAACATGTTCCCCCGCGAAAAAACACTAAACATGTTGCCAACCCTAGCTGTTGTTCCAAAGGTCCGCTTCACGCCGCAAGCTCGCTTCCCCTTCTCTCTCCCATTCGATGGCATCGTTGGCGATTTCGCAAAAAAAAGATGACATCGTTGGCGGCAAGAGGAGTAGGGATTGTCTATTTTGTTTTTTTCTTGGGTTTTGTTCCCCTTGTGGCATGGATGAGAATCATCATCAAAAAAGAAGGATAAATCCTTTTGTAACAAATTGGTAAGAAGCCTAAATATAATCAGTATGACCAAGAGAACACTTTATCTATATACCTATATCTATCTATTTATCTATCTACCTATCTATCTACTCTACCTACTAATAAAGCAAATTGATATTTTTGGTTTCGTCCCACTTAGGTGATCCTACGTTACTTTCTTTTTCTTTGGGTTTCGTCCGTGATGCGACTCCGTACATGGTCTCCTGCCTGGTTCCTACGAGGTGGGATTATTCGACACTGTAGGAACCGTTGCACCCTGCCTACTCCAAGATTTAAGAAAAAGTCCAGCCCAACCAAAAGCCCATTAAAAAAGGTCTGCGCTTCCTATGGTACCATCCCTTCGTCCCATCGTTCCGTTCACAGCGTACCAACATGTAAGTGTGCGCGTGACAGACTCCATCACCTTCCCACCGTGTCTCTGTAAATCACGAACCCCGGCACATATTTACTGATCAGCACGTAGCTATCCTCAAGATCAATCAAGCCGGCGTCATGGTGTTACGAACATGTATGTGCTAACCTAGAAATCCATCCAGCAGCTAGCTAGCTTGGCAAGTAGGATGCCCAGTCAATACGTATGTCGTATGAGTGTATCCTCAAGATCGATCAAGCGGGCATCGTGGTGTTACAAGCGTGCATGTCCTAGCTAGCCCAGGAATCCATCCAGCAGCTAGCGAGCTAGCTTGGCACGTAGGATCTCCAGTCAATGTGTATGTGTGTATTGTCAGCCGAAAGTACAGGCCGAGGAATCGTGTCGTATACGTACACCACTTGCTCCGTCCGCGGCACCACGGCACACCCATGGTGGCGGCCTTTGACACTGCTGAAAACATGGTGTCATAGCGAGATGCGATCCCAAGGGGCACAGCGGCGGCGCCCAACAGCGACAACAACGTCCGGCAACCACATCCATCACTCATACCCACAACTCCTCGACTTAGTCCTGCACTACTCAGGTGCCATGTCCTCCTTGACTGCTCAGAACCCTGCTTTGATCCTAGGATGCCCAGTCTAGATGTATGCCTCTGTACTATGACGAATCTGCCACACTAATTTTTGCTATATTAATCGGGATCGGAGAGGCTCCAGCGCTGCACAGGAAGAGGATCAGGGAGGCGGCGGCGCTGGTCCAGGGGGAGAGGATCAGGGAGGCGGCGGCGCTGGTCTAGGAGGATAGGATCGTGGAAGGAGGATATGCGGTAAGGCATCGCTTTAAGGGGGTGGGGGGGGGGGGGGGGGGGGGGGGTGGTGTTTGTGGTATCGATTGACAACTAGTCTGAAACCGTTTATGGAGGTAGCCGATTACAACGTGCACGTTCCAAACGTGTGTACCTCCTACGAGGATATTTTTTTTATCATGTTGCAACGCACGGACATATTTTCTAGTACCTCTTATATCCATAGGATATGGTAGCTTCTCAATAGCTTCTATCTTACCTCTATCAATCTCAATACCTCTTTTAGAAATTTTCTGACCAAGATAATACCTCTGTTCACCATGAAATTGTAGCTCTATGATGACCCACAAGTATAGGGATTAATTGTAATCCTTTCAATAAGTAAGAGTGTCATACCCAAAGAGGAGCAAAAGGAATCGATAAGCGATTTTCAGCAAGGTATTCTCTCCAAGTGTTGTCAGATATTTTGGAATCAAGATAATTGATAGCAAGTAGCAAGTAATAAAAGTAGCAATGTGCAGCAAGTGGCCCAATCTTTAATGTTTCTAAGGACAAGCCGGTGGAACTTCTTATAGTGATTAAAACACTCTTGAGGACGCACGGAATTTCGTCTAGTTACTTTCACCACGATTCATCGAGTTACGTTCATTGCCTTGATAAGTTGTTATGTGGGTGGATCGGAACTACGGTGTTAATCATACTTGAACAAAGACCTACTTATTATTATACCCTCCATGCAAGCATCCACAAATACAAGAGAAGTAATTAAGATAAATCTAACCATATCATGAAACATATGGATCCAAAACAACCCCTTACAGAATAATTCATAAACTGGGTTTTATGCTTCAGTCACTCCCGCAACCCATCATTTACAAATGAATTCCACAATGCCTTCCCCTAGTCCCAAAGACGGTGAAGTGTCATGTGGTCAACGTTCACAAGACGCCACTGGAGGAAGAACAACATAATATATCATCAAAGCATTGAACGGTGATCAATTGATAAAAGAAAATACGGACCTAGAAGCATCATCCTTATAAGCATCATTATAACAGTAATTAATATTCATAAAACTTCTCATGACCAAGTAATACTCTACCCACAAGTCAAGGTATAAATAATAAACTCTCTTGAAAACTAATAAAGTATGTTCTCGGTCATTCAAGCAATTATAATTCATCATACTTTCTAGAAGAGTCTATGTAAGAGCTTTAATTTAGCAAACTTCACATGCTCAACTATCATAGAATCTTCTACTTATTGTTGGTACTTGAAGCATATTTTTTGAGCAAACCGTTTCCATTAGACACAAAGGAAGATGGGGATTTAATATGTTATCATCCAACTTACTTACCGTGGGGATAATTGTGAACAATAATAACTCATGATCATATATATTCAACTGGATATATGTGCCTGGATCCTTCGCCACCACATGTTGCTTCCTAAGTGGAGAATAATTAAGGTTGGAGTAGATGAAGATATTTTGACTCTTGCATAAAAGTAAAACTTAAAGAATAAAAGGTAGACCCTTCGCAGAGGGAAGCAGAGGCTATCATGTGCTTTATGATTTTGGGATGTGCAAACTCTTAATGCAAAGGAACGTCACTTTATATTGCCCCTTACGATAGTGACCTTTATTTAGTAGTATGTCGCTTTTATTACTTCATCATCATAAGATCATACAAAGCTTATTTCCATTCAAATAAAAGCCCATTCATATTTAAGAGCCTTTTTTATTGTTGCACGAACGACAACTTACTTGAAGGATCTTGTTCAATCCATAAGTAAATATAGTTGACTCCCATGACAAGAAATTGGGTTTAAGGATATTTGGATGCACAAGTAGTATATCCACTTAGTATGGAAGTTTTGGCTAGCCAAAACTTATAAAACAAGCACCACATGTTGGAGGATCCATGACAATATAACTTATATGCAAATATACATAAGTATAACTCATTATGTTGTCTTCCTTGTCCAATATCAACTATTTGATCATGTTTGGAAATAATTAATGAGATACACAATCATAAAAGGTGTCCAAGATAGTGTATTTGCATGTGAAATCTTTCTTCCTTGATTATTCTTTCATGAATTGTCTGACTGGCCAATGTTATGTTTGTTAACCTTCAATAAATTTTACCATCTACACCCTTCATGTGAAGTCATTACTTCCCATGGAATAAGCATAAGAAATTTATTCTACAAATATTGATGCAAAGCAATAAAAGTAAAAGATATTCATACTCATCTTTATTACAGATTACATTGATAGCATGGGGATGAAACAAACAATCAAAAACTACTTCATACTAATACTCTTTCTAGGTCAGGAAATACTAAAGATCGAACTAACATAGATAATGATGGTAAAAGTGGTGGTGATAAGATACCGGGGCACCTCCCCCAAGCTTGGAACAAGCCATGGTGCCCATACCCGAGTACTCAAATTTCCTTTTTCGGTGATGGTGGCGATGAAGTGGTGGGCTGTGACACCCCCGACTTAATAATGCACTAACCATACACGCAAATACGCACGATCAAGATCAGAGACTCACGGGAAGATATCACAACACAACTCTAGACACAAATAACATAATACAGGCTTTATAGTACAAGCCGGGGGCCTCGAGGGCTAGAATACATAAGCTCGAATACACAAGAGTCAACGGAAGCAACAATATATGAGTACAAAAATAAGTAAACAAGTCTACATTAAGAAGGCTAGCAAAAGAAAGATAACTTGATCAAAAAGGTGCAGGCCTCCTGCCTAGGAGCCTCCTAACTACTCCTGGTCGTCGGCGGTCTCCATGTAGTAGTAAGCTCCATCGAGGTAGTAGTAGTCGGTGGCGGGATCAACTGGTTCCTGGGCTCCGTCATCTGGTCGCATCAATTGGGTAGAGGGAAAAAGAGGTAGCAAAGCAACCGTGAGTACTCATCCATAGTACTCGCAAGACAAGCATCAGATCTATACTAAGTATGCATCAGTACCAAAGGAATGGGGTTGTATCTGTGGACTATACTGCAGAAATGCCAGAATAGAGAGGAAGGCCTAGCCTATCGAAGACTAGCATCTTGCAACAACAGAAGAGAGTAGAGTAACATATAATATAGTAATATGTCGGCGTTCTCGGAACCAGGGTACCCAGACTTGCCTGCCTGCGGCCCACGGTGTGGCTTCCTCGACGGCCTGGTACGACCCATCTACAAGACCGCCAAGATAAGACCCTCGCGAGGGGCCAAGCCTCGCGAGGTGGATGACGCCAAGACCTCCTGAGGGAGCAGCCTCTCCAGGCGGCCTCCTGAGGAGTGGAGATTTCTATGCTGGTACCCAGCCTCATGAGGGTACCATAACGCAAGCCATGACGTCCAAGGTAGGCGGGCGCCAGCGGGCGCAGAGGAGGTAGTTTCCTCTTTGGTGCTAAGGAGCCAAGGAAAGATGTGGGTTCTCGAGGACTCAGGCAAAGGTTCCATTCCGGTGCAACGAGACCAAGACCGCCAGGACGGATGTCATCGCCAAACCCACCGTTGCGTCACGACCATAAGCTTTTTAGGCGAAGAGCACCTTTCGTCGGGATAAGATGTACTACTTGTCCCCTTTCAAATTGGCCACTGTGGGATCCCTTCCTGCCTACGTTTTGGGGGAAGAGGACTGAGGCCACTATAAGTATAGGTTAGCCACCACCATAGAGGGGATCAGATCCTTTCCATCCTCACCAGAGCTGACCTCGCGAGGTTGTTCATCCCTTGTACTAGTTCATCCTCAGCCCCTCGTGAGGCCAATCCACCCCAAAGCAGGAGTAGGGCCTTACACCACAAGGTGGCCCGAACCTGGGTAAACTACCGTGTCCGTCTTATTCCTTGTTCTTGTGATTGAGCTAGGCCATGGGGCGACGGGCTGGTTGGCTAGATAGGTTGAGTTCTTCGCACACGCCCCGGAGTTCGAACCTTTCTTGGGTCTGCGGAGCCTCAAATCCGACATTTGGCGCGCTAGGTAGGGGCGTGTTGAAGCTCTGCCTCTCCATCGGATGCGCCCTGCCCGTGCAGCGTGGTCCCCATGGAAGACACCGCCCCACCCGCCGGGCTGCTGGGTGCATTCAGAGGCATCACGGGCCACCGGGCCTTCCCCCCTGCGGCAGGTGCGGTGGCCGCTGAAGTTCAGGCTGATGTTCCCCCTACGGTACGACGGCACGGGGGACCCCATAGAGTTCCTCCATTTGTACGAGTTGAGCATGGAGGCAGCGAACGGCGACGACAAGGTCATGACGAACTGGCTCCCCATGGCTCTCACAGGCACGCGCGCTCGTGGATGCTCAACCTACCAGAGTCTTCGTTAGCTTCCTGGGAGGAATTGCGCGGCCTGTTCATCACGCGCTTTGCAGTGCCAACGCTCCACGCCGTTGCGGCCATTCTTGGCGGTTCGCAGGCACTAGCCTCGAGCCGCCACGCCAAGCAGCTCTTCTGGCAGGTGAGGGCCGCCTAGCCTCGGCAGGGGGCTCCTCCGGGTCGCGTTGTGCCTGGGGTCACCATCACCTTCGACTCCAGGGATCACCCTAGGACCACGGTCGACGCCGGCGTGCTCCCCATGCTCTGCACGCCCACCATCAGCAATGTTGCAGTCACCAGGACCCTCATTAATGGCGGTGCTGGCCTCAACGTCCTCTCTGTGGAAGCCTTCGACCAGCTCCAAGTGCCTTAAGACCAGCTCGCCCCCACCAAGCCCTTCTCAGGGGTGGTCGACGGCTCCACCGTTCCTCTGGGGCAGATCCGCCTCCCCGTCACCTTCGACACGCGCTACAACTACCGCACCGAGCTCGTCAACTTCGACGTCGCCCACATCGGCCTACCGTACAACGCCATCCTTGGGTATCCTGCCCTTGCCAAGTTCATGGCGGCGACGCACCCTGGCCACAATGTTGTCAAGATGCCAGGAAGTAGTGGCATCATCACCGTGACGGAGGACAGCAAGGATGCACTGCTGGCCCTCGATCTCGCTTTCAATGTCGCAGCAGCCATGCAATCAAGCGCCAAAGACACTCCAGAGATCCTAGAAGCCGCACCCGCAAAGAAGAAGCAATTGTTCTCTCAGGACCAGGCCGAGACGAAGCAGGTGCCAGTCGACGATGGGGGCTCAGGCCCCACCTTTACCATAGGCGCTGGCCTCCCCCCAGATCCGTAAGAGGTGCTAGTCGGTTTCATCCATGCGAACAAGGATGCATTTGCATGGGAGGTGACAGACTTGGTAGGCATCCCGTGAGAAGTGATCGAACACCATCTGATGGTGTGCCCCGGTGCACGCCCGACGAAGCAGAAGGCGTGGCGGCAAGCACCGGAGAAGCAATCGTTCATCGTTCAAGAGGTCCGCAAGCTGCAAGAGGCCGGCGTCATTCGGGAGGTGCGGCACCCGAATTGGCTAGCCAACCCGGTCATTGTCCCCAAGAAGGGTGGAAAGGAGCGCATGTGCGTCAACTTCATGAGCCTCAACAAATCTTGCCATCAGGATCCTTTCCCTCTTCCGCTCATCGACCAGATCATCGACTCCACCGCCAAGTGCGGCCTGCTGTGCTTCCTGGACGCCTTCTCGGGCTACCACCCGATCAAGATGGCAGTGCAGGATGTCGAGAAGACATTGTTCCTTTCCCCATGCGGGATGTACTGCTACACCTGCATTCCCTTTGGGCCGCGGAATGCCAGCGCGGCCTTTCAGCGATCGATGCACATCGCTCTGGGTCTGCAGCTCGGGAGGAACGCTTAGGCATACGTCGATGACATAGTGGTTAAGTCACAGGAAGCAAGGACCCTTGTCGAAGATCTAGAAGAAATGTTCGCCAACCTGCACAAGGTAAACCTGCGGCTCAATCCGGAGAAGTGTGTCTTCCGTGTCCTATCCAGCAAGTTGTTGGGTTTCCTAGTGTCGCATAGAGGGATCGACGCTAACCTAGAGAAGGTCAAGGCAATAGAAAGGATGAGCCCACCGCAGACCATCAAGGAGATGCAGAAGCTCGCGGGCTGCATGACTTCGTTGGGGCGTTCCATCTCCAAGCTCGGCAAGCGTGCCCTCCCGTTATTCAAGCTGATGAAAAGGAAGGGGCCGTTCAAATGGACTCTGGAGGAAGAGGTGGCCTTCCAAGACCTCAAGAGGTATCTCACCAACCCGCCGGTGATGGTGGCGCCTCGACCTCTTGAGCCCCTGGTGCTTTACCTGGCCACCACACCTCACTCGGCAAGCGCATCACTCGTGGCGGTCTGGGAAGAGCGCGCGGGTGCGGATGCGCGGCGCAGCGCCCCGCGCACAGCCGCACCGTTGCCACCTTAGGATGGCGCTCCTGAGGCCTCGACTACCCCACCGCACGACAAGGCTCCCGAGGCCCCCTCGTCTCAAGCGGGGATGGACATCGTCGACACCCCTTCCCTCGTCGAGCACCCCGTGTACTTCGTCAGCACGGTGCTGCGTGACGCACGCGCACGCTACCCCATGCCATAGAAGCTCCTGCCCGCACTCCTCGTCGCCTCCAAGAAGCTACGCCACTACTTCCAAGGCCACCCCATTAAGGTCATCTCCGCGTACTCCCTGGAGAAGGTGCTCCGGAGCCCCAATAACGCAGGGAGGGTTGATGAGTGGAACATCAAGCTGCAGGCGTTCCAGCTGGAGTTCAGCACCACCAGGGTCATCAAGGGTGCAACCCTCGCTCACTTTGTGGCGGAATGGACTGATGCCCCTGACCAAGGGGTGGGTGAAGACTGCTCCCTCGCACCCGGAGATGACGCGCCCTACGGCTGGGTCATGTACTTCGATGGCGCGTTCGCGCGCCAGGGCGCAGGGGCTGGGGCCGTACTCATCTCGCCTACCAAAGACAAGCTCTACTACGCCGTACAGCGCTGCTTTCAGCATGGCGAGAAGGTATCCAGCAACATCACGAAGTACGAGGGCCTAATCGCCAGCCTCAGGGCCCCGGCGGCCCTAGGGGTCAAGCGTCTCACCATCAAGGGTGATTCTCAGCTCCTCGTCAACTTCTCCAACAAGGAATACAAGCCTAAGGACGAGCACATGGAGGCATACCTAGAAGAGGTACGCAAAAATGAAAAATGATTCTTGGGCTTGGAATTGCAGCATGTACCGTGTGGCACGAACAAGGAGGCGGACGGCATCGCCAAGAGGGCATCCTGGCGCGAACCCCAGATGCATGGTGTCTTCGAGGAACGGCTCTTCAAGCCATCGGCGCCCACCCCACTGCAGGCCCGGCGCTGCTTCGGGAGGAACCGCCCATGGCCCCCCTCCTCGGGCGCTCTAGCCTGCAGTCTGACCTCCGGAGCCCGCCTGCTCCTGGCGCTCGAACCTCAGGAGGGGTGCTGGACCAAGGAGTTCATGGCGTACCTGCTCCGAGGCACCTTGCCGGAGAAGGAGGAATAAGCAGAATGTGTGGCCCGTTAGGCCACCGCTTACTGCTTGCAAGACGGCGGGCTCTACAAAAGGCACCCAAACGATGTCTCGCTGTGGTGCATCTCCAAGGAGCAAGGGTGCGAGCTGCTGGCTGACATCCACGGTGGGTATTGTGGGCACCACTCTTCGTCACGCACCCTCATGGGCAAGGCGTTCCATAGTGGGTTCTACTGGCCCACGACGCTCAACGATGCCACTGAGCTGGTGAGATCCTATGAGGCCTGTCAGTTTCATGCCAAACAGATCCACCAGCCCGCTGGATATCCTGGGCCCATTTCCCCAAGGAGTCGGGGGCTACCGCTGCCTCTACGTCGCCATTGACAAATTCACCAAGTAGGCGGAGGTGGAGCCCGTGCGCACCATCCCAGCTGGTTCGGCCGTCAAGTTCATCAAGGGCCTCGTGAGCCGCTTTGGGGTCCCCAACCGTATCATATCACTAACAATGCCTCTCAGTTCATGAGCAATCTCTTCAAAACATATTCTACTAACCTTAGAACGCAGATATGCTACGCTTCAGTGGCGCACCCATGGAGTAACGTCCAAGCCGAACACACCAGCGCGGAGGTCCTGAGAGGCCTCAAGACGAGGAGCTTCAAGAAGAAACTCGAGGCCTGCAGCAGGGGCTGGCTCGATGAGCCTCGGTCCGTGTTGTGTTCCATCCACACCACCGCGACTAAGCCCACCGGCGAGACCCCGTTCTTCCTCATCTACGGGGCTGAGGCGGTCTACCCTCACAAGGTCAAACATCGCTCCCCGTGGGTCTTGGCGTTTGACGAGGCACGACAGGACGCCTCGCGGGGGATGGACCTCGTGGAGAAAATACGCCCTATAGGCAATAATAAAGTTGTTATTTTATATTTCCTTATATCATGATAAATGTTTATTATTCATTCTAGAATTGTATTAACCGGAAACTTGATACATGTGTGGATACATAGACAAAACACCGTGTCCCTAGTAAGCCTCTACTAGACTAGCTCGTTAATCAAAGATGGTTAAGTTTCCTAACCATACACATGTGTTGCAATTTGATGAACGGGGTCACATCATTAGGAGAATGATGTGATGGACAAGACCCATATGTTAGCTTAGCATATTGATCGTTCAGTTTTATTGCTATTGCTTTCTTCATGTAAAATACATATTCCTTCGACTATGAGATTATGCAACTCCTGGATATCGGAGGAATACCTTATGTGCTATCAAACGTCACAACATAAATGGGTGATTATAAATATGCTCTACAGGTATCTTCGAAGGTGTTTGTTGGGTTGGCATAGATCGAGATTAGAATTTGTCACTCCGAGTGTCGGAGAGGAATCTCTAGGCCCTCTCGGTAATACACATCATAAGAAGCCTTGCAAGCAAAGTAACTATATGAGTTAGTCACGAGATGATGTATTACAGAACGAGTAAAGAGACTTGCCGGTAACAAGATTGAACTAGGTATGAATATACCGACGATCGAATCTCGAGCAAGTAACATACCGATGACAAAGGGAATAACGTATGTTGTCATTACAGTTCGACCGATAAAGATCTTCGTAGAATATGTAGGAGCCAATATGAGCATCCAGGTTCCACTATTGGCTATTTACCAGAGAGGTGTCTCGGTCATGTCTACATAGTTCTCGAACCCGTAGGGTCTGCAGGCTTAACGTTCATTGATGATATAGTATTATATGAGTTATGTGATTTGGTGACCGAATGTTGTTCGGAGTCCTGGATGAGATCACGGATATGACGAGGAGTCTTGAAATGGTCGAGAGGTAAAGATTGATATATAGGACGATGGCATTCGGACACCAGAAGTGTTCCGGAGGGTACCGGGTACTTATCGGGTCACCGGAAAGGAGTTTCGGGCACCCCCGACAAAGATATGGGCCTTATGGGCCAAGTGAGGAAACACACCAGCACTAGTGCGCCCCTACAGAGGCCAGGCCTATGAGGAAGAGAAGGAAATAGGGGAGGGCAAGGAAAGTGTGGATTAGGATTCCTACTTCCTTCCCTCTCCCCCCCCTCTTTCCTTCCCCCTCGGTTATATATGGTAGGGGGCGCGCGCGGCTTGGGAGGGACTCCAAGTAGGATTCCTCCTACTTGGGCGCCTCCTATGGCTGCTCCTCCCTCTCTCCCTCCCACCTATATATATGAGGAGGGGGCACCTAGCACAGTACACGAACAATTGTTAGCCGTGTGCGGAGCCCCCCTCCACAGTTTACGCCTCCGGTCATATCTTCGTAGTGCTTAGGTTAAGCCCTGCGCGGATCACTTCACCATCACCGTCACCATGCCGTTGTGCTGATGGAATTCATCTAATTACTTGACACTTTGTTGGATCAAGAGTTCGAGGGACATCATCGAGCTGAACATGTGCAGAACTCGGAGGTGCCGTACGTTCGGTGCTTGATCGGTCGGAACGAGAAGAAAGTTCGAGTACATCAACCACGTTGTCAAACGCTTCCGCTTTCGGTCTATGAGGGTACATAGTGTTGGGGAATGTAGTAATTTCAAAAAAATTCCTACGCACACGCAAGATCATGGTGATGCATAGCAACGAGGGGGAGAGTGTGATCTACATACCTAGTAGATCGACAACGGAAGCGTTTGGTTGATGTAGTCGTACGTCTTCACGGCCCGACCGATCAAGCACCGAAACTACGGCACCTCCGAGTTTTAGCACACGTTCAGCTTGATGACGATCCCCAGACTCCGATCCAGCAAAGTGTCGGGGAAGAGTTCCGTCAGCACGACGGCGTGGTGACGATCTTGATGTACTACTGCAGCAGGGCTTCGCCTAAACTCCGCTACAATATTATCGAGGACTATGGTGGAAGGGGGCACCGCACACGGCTAAGAATATGATCACGTGGAACAACTTGTGTGTTTCTGGGGTGCCCCTGCCTCCGTATATAAAGGACTAAGGGAGGGGGGTGCGGCCGGCCATGGAGAGGCGCGCCAGGAGAGTCCTACTCCCTCTGGGAGTAGGATTCCCCCCCAATCCTAGTTGGAATAGGATTCGCGGAGGGGGGAAAGGAGAGAGAGGGGCCGGCCCCCTCTCCTTGTCCTATTCGGACCAAGGGAGGGGAGGGGCGCGTGGCCCATGTTGGGCTGCCTCTTCTCTTTTCCACTAAGGCCCACTATGGCCCATATATCTCCCGGGGGGGTTCCGGTAACCCCCCGGTACTCCGGTAAAATCCCGATTTCACTCGGAACACTTCCAATATCCAAACATAGGCTTCCAATATATCAATCTTTATGTCTCGACCATTTCGAGACTCCTCGTCATGTCCGTGATCACATCCGGGACTCCGAACAACCTTCGGTACATCAAAATGCATAAACTCATAATATAACTGTCATCGTAACCTTAAGCGTGCGGACCCTACGGGTTCGAGAACAATGTAGACATGACCGAGACATGTCTCCGGTCAATAACCAATAGAGAACCTGGATGCTCATATTGGCTCCTACATATTCTACGAAGATCTTTATCGGTCAGACCGCATAACAACATACGTTGTTCCCTTTGTCATCGGTATGTTACTTGCCCGAGATTCGATCGTCGGTATCTCAATACCTAGTTCAATCTCGTTACCGGCAAGTCTCTTTACTCGTTCCGTAATACATCATCTCGCAACTAACTCATTAGTTGCAATGCTTGCAAGGCTTATGTGATGTGCATTACCGAGAGGGCCCAGAGATACCTCTCCGACAATCGGAGTGACAAATCCTAATCTCAAATACGCCAACCCAACATGTACCTTTGGAGACACCTGTAGAGCACCTTTATAATCACCCATTTACGTTGTGACATTTGGTAGCACACAAAGTGTTCCTCCGGCAAACGGGAGTTGCATAATCTCATAGTCATAGGAACATGTATAAGTCATGAAGAAAGCAATAGCAACATACTAAACGATCGGGTGCTAAGCTAATGGAATGGGTCATGTCAATCAGATCATTCAACTAATGATGTGATCCCGTTAATCAAATAACAACTCTTTGTCCATGGTCAGGAAACATTAACCATCTTTGATTAACGAGCTAGTCAAGTAGAGGCATACTAGTGACACTCTGTTTGTCTATGTATTCACACATGTATTATGTTTCCGGTTAATACAATTCTAGCATGAATAATAAACATTTATCATGATATAAGGAAATAAATAATAACTTTATTATTGCCTCTAGGGCATATTTCCTTCAGTCTCCCACTTGCACTAGAGTCAATAGTCTAGATCACATCGCCATGTGATTTAACATCAATAGTTCACATCTTTATGTGATTGGTTCACATCTCCATGTGACTAACACCCAAAGGGTTTACTACATTCAATAATCTAGTTCACATCGCTATGTGATTAAGACCCAAAAAGTGATCATGTTTTGCTTGTGAGAGAAGTTTAGTCAACGGGTCTGCCACATTCAGATCCGCATGTATTTTGCAAATTTCTATGTCAACAATGCTCTGCATGGAGCTACTTCTAGCTAATTGCTCCCACTTTCAATATGTATCCAGATTGAGACTTAGAGTTATCTGGATCAGTGTCAAAGCTTGCATCGACGTAACTTTTCACGACGAACCTTTTTGTCACCTCCATAATTGAGAAATATTTCCTTATTCCACTAAGGATAATTTTGACCGTTGTCCAGTGATCTACTCTTAGATCACTATTGTACTCCCTTTCTTAACACAATGTAGGGTATACAATAGATCTGGTACACAGCATGGCATACTTTATAGAACCTATGGCTGAGGCATAGGGAATGACTTTCATTCTATTTCTATCTTCTGCCGTGGTCGGGCTTTGAGTCTTACTCAATTTCACACCTTGCAACACAGGCAAGAACTCTTTCTTTGACTGTTCCATTTTGAACTACTTCAAAATCTTGTCAAGGTATGTACTCATTGAAAAAACTTATCAAGCGTCTTGATCTATCTCTATAGATCTTGATGCTCAATATGCAAGCAGATTTACCGAGGTCTTTCTTTGAAAAACTCCTTTCAAACACTCCTTTATGCTTTGCAGAATAATTCTACATTATTTCCGATCAACAATATGTCATACACATATACTTATCAGAAATGATGTAGTGCTCCCACTCACTTTCTTGTAAATACAGGCTTCACCGCAAGTCTGTATAAAACTATATGCTTTGATCAACTTATCAAAGCGTATATTCCAACTCCGAGATTCTTGCACCAGTCCATAGATGGATCGCTGGAGCTTGCATATTTAGTTAACACCTTTAGGATCGACAAAACCTTCTAGTTGCATCGTATACAACTCTTCTTTAGTAAATCCATTAAGGAATGCAATTTTGTTTATCCATTTGCCAGATTTCATAAAATGCGGCAATTGCTAACATGATTCGGACAGACTTAAGCATAGATACGAGTGAGAAAATCTCATCGTAGTCAACACCTTGAACTTGTCGAAAACCTTTTGCGACAATTCTAGCTTTGTAGATAGTAACACTACTATCAGCGTCCGTCTTCCTCTTGAAGATCCATTTATTCTCAATTGCTTGCCGATCAGTGGGCAAGTCAACCAAAGTCCATACTTTGTTCTCATACATGGATCCCATCTCAGATTTCATGGCTTCAAGCCATTTTGCGGAATCTGGGCTCACCATCGCTTCTTCATAGTTCGTAGGTTCGTCATGGTCAAGTAGCATGACCTCCAGAACAGGATTACCGTACCACTCTGGTGCGGATCTCACTCTGGTTTACCTACGAGATTCGGTAGCAACTTGATCTGAAGTTACATGATCATCATCATTAGCTTCCTCACTAATTGGTGTAGTAGTCACAGGAACAGATTTCTGTGATGAACTACTTTCCAATAAGGGAGAAGGTACAATTACCTTATCAAGTTCTACTTTCCTCCCACTCACTTCTTTCGAGAGAACCTCCTTCTCTAGAAAGGATCCATTTTTAGCAACGAATGTCTTGCCTTCGGATCTGTGATAGAAGATGTACCCAACAGTAACTTTTTTGGGTATCCTATGAATACACACCTTTCCAATTTGGGTTTGAGCTTATCAGGATGAAACTTTTTCACATAAGCATTGCAACCCCAAACTTTAAGAAACGACAACTTTGGTTTCTTGCCAAAGCACAGTTCATACGGTGTCGTCTCAACAGATTTAGATGGTGCCCTTTTAACGTGAATGCAGCTGTCTCTAATGCATAACCCCAAAACGATAGTGGTAGATCGGTAAGAGACATCATAGATTGCACTATATCCAATAAAGTACGGTTATGACGTTCGGACACACCATTATGCTGAGGTGTTCCATGTGGCATGAGTTTGTGAAACTATTCCACATTGTTTTAATTGAAGACCAAACTCGTAACTCAAATATTTGTCTCCGCGATCAGATCGTAGAAACTTTATTTTCTTGTCACGATGATTTTCCACTTCACTCTGAAATTCTTTGAACTTTTCAAATGTTTCAGACTTATGTCTCATCAAGTAGATATACCCATATCTGCTCAAATCATCTGTGAAGTTCAGAAAATAACGATACTTGCCGTGAGCTTTAACACTCATCGGACCGCATACATCAGTATGTATTATTTCTAATAAGTCAGTTGCTCGCTCCGGAGAACGGAGTCTTAGTCATCTTGCCCATGAGGCATGGTTCGCAAGCATCAAGTGATTCATAATCAAGTGATTCCAAAATCCCACCAGCATGGAGTTTCTTCATGCGCTTTACACCAATATGACCTAAACGGCAGTGCTACAAATAAGTTGCACTATCATTATTAACTTTGCATCTTTTGGCTTCAATATTATGAATATGTGTATCACTACAATCGAGATCCAACAAACCATTTTCGTTGGTGTGTATGCCCATAGAAGGTTTTATTCATGTAAACAGAACAACAATTGTTCTCTAACTTAAATGAATAACCGTATTGCAATAAACATGATCAAATCATATTCATGCTCAACGCAAACACCAAATAACACTTATTTAGGTTCAACACTAATCTCGAAAGTATAGGGAGTCTGCGATGATGATCATATCAATCTTGGAACCACTTCATGCTCAACGCAAACACCAAATAACACTTATTTAGGTTCAACACTAATCTCAAAAGTATAGGGAGTCTGCGATGATGATCATATCAATCTTGGAACCACTTCCAACACACATCATCACTTCACCCTTAACTAGTCTCTGTTTATTCTGCAACTCCCGTTTCGAGTTACTAATCTTAGCAACCGAACTAGTATCAAATACTGAGGGGTTGCTATAAACACTAGTAAAGTACACATCAATAACATGTATATCAAATATACTTATGTTCACATTGCCATCCTTCTTATCTGCCAATCACTTGGGGTAGTTCCGCTTCCAGTGACCAGTCCCTTTGCAGTAGAAACACTTAGTCTCAGGCTTAGGACCAGACTTGGGCTTCTTCACTTGAGCAGCAACTTGCTTGCTGTTCTTCTTGAAGTTCCCCTTCTTCCCTCTGCCCTTTTCTTGAAACTAGTGGTCTTGTCTACCATCAACACTTGATGTTTTTCTCGATTTATACCTTCGTCAATTTCCGCATTACGAAGAGCTTGGGAATCGTTTCCGTTATCCCTTGCATATCATAGTTCATCACGAAGTTCTACTAACTTGGTGATGGTGACTAGAGAATTCTGTCAATCACTATCTTATCTGGAAGATTAACTCCCACTTGATTCAAGCGATTGTAGTACTCAGACAATCTGAGCACATGCTCACTAGTTGAGCGATTCTCCTCCATCTTTTAGCTATAGAACTTGTTGGAGACTTCATATCTCTCAACTCTCGGGTATTTGCTTGAAATATTAACTTCAACTCCAGGAAAATTTCATATGGTCCATGACGTTCAAAACGTCTTTGAAGTCCCGATTCTAAGCCGTTAAGCATGGTGCACTAAACTATCAAGTAGTCATCATATTGAGCTAGCCAAACGTTCATAACGTCTGCATCTGCTCCTGCAATAGGTCTGTCAACTAGCGGTGCATCAAGGACATAATTCTTCTGTGCAGCAATGAGGATAAACCTCAGAACACGGATCCAATCCGCATCTTTGCTACTAACGTCTTTCAACACAATTTTCTCTAGGAACATATCAAAATAAACACAGGGAAGCAACAACGCGAGCTATTGATCTACAACATAATTTGCAAAATACTACCAGGACTAAGTTCATGATAAATTTAAGTTCAATTAATCATATTACTTAAGAACTCCCACTTAGATAGACATCCCTCTAATCCTCTAAGTGATCACGTGATCCAAATCAACTAAACCATGTCCGATCATCACGTGAGATGGAGCAGTTTCATTGGTGAACATCTCTATGTTGATCATATCTACTATATGATTCACGCTCGACCTTTCGGTCTCCGTGTTCCGAGGCCATATCTGTATATGCTTGGCTCGTCAAGTATAACATGAGTATTCCGCGTGTGCAACTGTTTTGCACCCGTTGTATTTGAACGTAGAGCCTATCACACCCGATCATCATGTGGTGTCTCAGCACGAAGAACTTTCGCAACGGTGCATACTCAGGGAGAACACTTCTTGATAATTAGTGAGAGATCATCTTAAAATGCTACCGTCAAACTAAGCAAAATAAGATGTATAAAAGATAAACATCATATGCAATCAAAATATGTGACATGATATGGCCATCATCATCTTGCGCCTTTGATTTCCATCTCCAAAGTACTGTTATGATCTCTATCGTCACCGGCATGACACCATGATCTCCATCATCTTGATCTATATCAATGTGTCGTCACGTGGTCGTCTCGCCAACAATTGCTCTTGCAACTATTGCTATCGCATAGCGATAAAGTAAAGCAGTTAAAGGGCGCTTGCATCTTATGCAATAGAGAGACAACCATAAGGATTTTGTCAGTTGCCGATAACTTCAACAAAATATGATCATCTCATACAACAACTTATATCTCATCACGTCTTGACCATATCACATCACAACATGCCCTGCAAAAACAAGTTAGACGTCCTCTACTTTGTTGTTGCAAGTTTTATGTGGCTGCTACGGGCTTAAGCAAGAACCAATCTTACCTACGCATCAAAACCACAACAATAGTTTGTCAAGTTGGTGCTGTTTTAACCTTCGCAAGGACCGGGCGTAGCCACACTCGATTCAACTAAAGTTGGAGAAACTGTCACCCGCTAGCCACCTTTGTGCAAAGCACGTCGGGAGAACCGGTCTCGCGTAAGCGTACGCGTAATGTCGGTCCGGGCCGCTTCGTCCAACAATACCGCCAAACCAAAGTATGACATGCTGGTAAGCAGTATGACTTATATCGCCCACAACTCACTTCTGTTCTACTCGTGCATATAACATCAACACATAAAACCTAGGCTCGGATGCCACTGTTGGGGAACGTAGTAATTTCAAAAAAAATCCTAAGCACACGCAAGATCATGGTGATGCATAGCAACGAGGGGGAGAGTGTGATCTACATACCTAGTAGATCGACAACGGAAGCGTTTGGTTAATGTAGTCGTACGTCTTCACGGGCCGACCGATCAAGCACCAAAACTACGGCACCTCTGAGTTTTAGCACACGTTCAGCTCGATGACGATCCCCGGACTCCGATCCAGCAAAGTGTCGGGGAAGAGTTCCGTCAGCATGACAACGTGGTGACGATCTTGATGTACTACCGTCGCAGGGCTTCGCCTAAGCACCGCTACAATTTTATCGAGGACTATGGTGGAGGGGGCCACCGCACATGGCTAAGAATATGATCACGCGGATCAACTTGTGTGTCTAGGGGTGCCCCCCTGCCCCCGTATATAATGGAGCAAGGGGAGGAGGCCGGTCGGCCCCTATAGGCGCG
The DNA here is from genome assembly GCF_003073215.2 of Triticum urartu. Taxonomy (NCBI): domain Eukaryota; kingdom Viridiplantae; phylum Streptophyta; class Magnoliopsida; order Poales; family Poaceae; genus Triticum; species Triticum urartu. The sequence continues at coordinate 216,613,461 of NC_053024.1, read as the reverse complement.
CCAGGAGGAGTCCTCCTCCTAGTAGGAGTAGGACTCCTACAAGGAGGGGGAAAGAAGTGGGGAGGGAGAGGGAAAGGGGGGGGCGCCGCCCCCCTCTCCTAGTCCAATTCGGACCAGGGGGGAGGAGGCGCGCAGCCCACCTCTGGCTGCCCCTCTCTCTCTCCACTAAGGCCCATATGGCCCATTACTTCTCCCGGGGGGGTTCCGGTAGCCATCCAATATATCAATCTTTATGTCTCGACCCTTTCAAGACTCCTCGTCATGTCCATGATCACATCCGGGACTCCGAACAACCTTCGATACATCAAAATGCATAAACTCATAATATAACTGTCATCGTAACCTTAAGCGTGCGGACCCTACGGGTTCAAGAACAATGTAGACATGACCGAGACATGTCTCCGGTCAATAACCAATAGCAGGACCTGGATGCCCATATTGGCTCCTACATATTCTACGAAGATCTTTATCGGTCAGAACGCATAACAACATACGTTGTTCCCTTTGTCATCGGTATGTTACTTGCCCGAGATTCGATCGTCGGTATCTCAATACCTAGTTCAATCTCGTTACCGGCAAGTCTCTTTACTCGTTCTGTAATACATCATCTCGCAACTAACTCATTAGTTGCAATGCTTGCAAGGCTTATGTGATGTGCATTACCGAGAGGGCCCAGAGATACCTCTCCGACAATCGGAGTGACAAAACCTAATCTCGAAATACGCCAACCCAACATGTACCTTTGGAGACACCTGTAGAGCACCTTTATAATCACCCATTTACGTTGTGACGTTTGGTAGCACACAAAGTGTTCCTCCGGCAAACGGGAGTTGCATAATCTCATAGTCATAGGAACATGTATAAGTCATGAAGAAAGCAATAGCAACATACTAAACGATCGAGTGCTAAGCTAATGGAATGGGTCATGTCAATCAGATCATTCACCTAATGATGTGATCTCGTTAATCAAATAACAACTCCTTGTTCATGGTTAGGAAACATAACCATCTTTGATTAACGAGCTAGTCAAGTAGAGGCATACTAGTGACACTCTGTTTGTCTATGTATTCACACATGTATTATGTTTCCGGTTAATACAATTCTAGCATGAATAATAAACATTTGTCATGATATAAGGAAATAAATAATAACTTTATTATTGCCTCTAGGGCATATTTCCTTCACTTTTATTTTGGCACCGTAGTCGGGCCATGAGTGATTGGATGATGTAATGCTATTTATGTACTTTGTTTGATGTGGCGAGTGTAAGCCAACTATGTTCCTTCCCCTTTTATTATTTATATTACATGGGATGTTGTGAAGATTGCCTAACTTGCGACATTGCTTTCAATGCGGTTATGCCTCTAAGTCGTGCTTCGACACGTAGGAGATATAGCCGCATCGAGGGCGTTACACAGGAGTTGGTAGATAAAGCTCTTATGATTGAAGGGAAGCAGCAGCAGATTGAGAGCCGTAAGAGGAAGTATGGACAAGGAAGGTATAATTCAGGAGCTCAGCAGAAGCCTCGTCTAACCCCGAATTCGGTAGGACTTGTTCATAACCATGGAGGCCACACCCACAACCATAATCATACTGGCCTAAGGAATGGGAATGGGAATGGAGCAAGCAACAATCAGAACCGTTCCAATCCAGTCACTCCCGCCAAGAGAGACCTAAGCCACGTTACTTGTTTCAACTGCAGGAAGACTGGACACTATTCCACGGAGTGCCCTGAAGCGAAGAATCGAAACGGAAATGGGAGCGCTGGAAAGAAGCCCAATCCATTCAACAAAGGACAAGTGAACCATGTTAACGTGGAGGAGGTTGAAGAGCAGCCAGACGCAGTTATTGGTAACTTTTTGGTTAAGTCTTTTACCGCCCTTGTTCTTTTTTATACTGGTGCATCGCATTCATACATATCAAGGGAATTCGTGGATAAGTTTAAACTACCAACCCAAACCCTTAGGACCCCTCTGTTAGTGAGTTCACCTGGAGCAAAGTATATGGCTAGTCGATGGTGCGACCAGATACCCTTAACCATTGGTAGCCATGTTTTTCCGTCCGACCTAATAATCTTGGAGTCACAAGGATTGGATGTGATATTAGGCATGGACTGGATGTCAAAGTATGGAGGAAGCATTGACTGTGTTAGTAAGTCAATTTGTCTCACCACCCCTGAGGGAAAAAGGATTAAGTATGTATCTAGGCATGCGCCAAGGAGTAGCCAAGTGAATACCCTCATGGGAGTTATTCAGGAGGAAGTTCCTGTAGTGAAGGATTACCCGGATGTTTTTCCAGAGGAGTTACCAGGCATGCCACCGAATCGAGACATCGAGTTTTTGACAGAGCTATTTCCAGGTACAAGGCCAATATCAAAGAGACCCTACCGGATGCCCGCGAATGATCTAGAGGAGATTAAGAAGCAGATCAAGGAGTTATTGGAGAAAGGTTACATTCGACGGAGCTCATCACCATGGGGAGCCCCAGTGCTTTTGGTCGAGAAGAAGGATAAGTCTCTAAGAATGGTTGTTGATTATCGTGCGTTAAATGAGGTGACGATCAAGAACAAATACCCACTGGCGATGATCAATGATTTGTTTGATCAGCTGCAAGGAGCCAAGGTGTTTTCAAAGATCAATCTGCGATCTGGATATCACCAGCTGAAGATACGAGAGAAGGACATACCAAAGACATCATTCACCACACGATACGGGTTGTATGAATATACGATCATGTCGTTTGGACTGACTAACGCCCCTGCCTATTTCATGAGCATGATGAACAAGGTGTTCATGGAATATTTGGATAAGTTTTTTGTGGTGTTCATTGACGATATAATGGTATACTCAAAGAATGAGGAGGAGCACGAAGAGCATTTGCGCTTAGTTCTCGAGAAACTCAGGGAACACCAGTTGTATGCCAAGTTCAGCAAATGTGAGTTTTGGTTGAAGGAAGTCGGATTCCTTGGTCACGTTATATCAGGAGAAGCTGTAGCAGCAGATCCCACCAAGGTTCAGTTAGTCACTGAATAGTTGGCACCCACTTCTGTTAGCGAGATCCGCAGTTTTCTTGGACTCACAGGATACTATCGGAGATTCATTGAGAATTTTTCCAAAATTGCGAAGCCAATGACGGAGTTATTAAAGAAGGATACCAAATTTAAATGGATAGAAGAATGTGAGGCGAGTTTTCAAGAGTTAAAGAAACGTTTGACTACAGCCCCAGTGCTGATTCTGCCGGATATACGCAAGGAGTTTCAAGTGTATTGCGATGCCTCTCGCCTAGGACTTGGAAGTGTGCTTATGCAGGACGAAAGAGTTGTTTTGTATGCCTCGCGACAACTAAAACCGCACAAGTTGAATTATGCCACACACGATTTGGAGTTGGCTGCCGTAGTGCATGCGTTGAAGACCTGGAGACATTACCTTATTGGAAATTGTTGTGATGTGTACACGTTTCATAAGAGTTTGAAGTACATTTTCACATAGAAGGAGCTGAACCTTAGGCAGAGAAGATGGTTGGAGCTTATAAAGGATTATGACATGAAGCTTCACTATCATCCAGGCAAGGCCAATGTCATAGCAGACGCTTTGAGTCAGAAGAGTTATGCTAACACCCTAGTAAGCACAGGATTGCCAAAGGAGTTAGCACAGGATCTCAGGGAACTTCGATTGGAGATTGTTCCTAGAGGTTTTGTTGCAACAATGGAAGTGCAGTCCACATTGTTAGGAAATATTCGAGAAGCTCAGAAGGATGACAAAGAGATTGTCGAGATAAAAGAGAGAATGAGCAAAGGAAAGGCCAAAGGTTTTCGTGAGGATGAGCGCGACACCTTATGGTTTGAGGACCGTGTTTACGTGCCCAATAACACGGAGATCAGGAAGCTAATACTTCAGGAGGCTCATGACTCACCATACTCGATACACCCCAGAAACACCAAGATGTATTTGGATTTGAAGGAACGTTTCTGGTGGACTGGTATGAAGAAGGATATTGCCGAGTATGTAGCCGTATGTAATGTATGTCATAGAGTGAAGGCTGAGCATGAAAAGCCAGCAGGATTGTTACAGCCTATGCCGATACCCGAATGGAAGTGGGATAAAATTGGCATGGATGTCATCACCGGATTGCACGGGACCAAATCAGGATATGATTCTATATGGGTAGTAGTGGATCGCTTGACCAAAGTGGCTCACTTTATCCCAGTGAAAACCACCTATACAAGTGCGAAGTTGGCCAAGATATATAGGACCAGGATCGTATGTCCGCATGGAGTTCCGAGGACAATCGTATCAGATAGAGGAACACAGTTTACTTCAAAGTTTTGGCATCAGCTGCACCAAACTTTAGGGACAAGGTTGGAGTTTAGTACGACATTCCACCCGCAGACAGATGGACAGGTCGAGAGAGTCAACCAGCTTCTGGAGGATATGTTGAGGGCCTATGTGCTAGATTATTGATCTAGTTGGGATGACAATTTGCCCTACGCAGAGTTCTCATACAACAATAGCTACCAAGCCAGTTTGAAGATGGAGCCGTTCGAAGCCCTGTATGGACGAAGGTGCAGAACACCGTTGATGTGGGATGAAGTTGGAGACCGAAAGTTGTTTGGACCAGATTTGATCAAGGAGTCTGAAGAGAAAGTTAAGCTGATCCGAGATAGACTGAAGGTAGCTCAGTCCAGGCAGAAGAGTTATGCAGCAAGGAAATAACCTATGAAATTGGAGATAGAGCATATCTGCGAGTGTCACCCCTGCGAGGAGTGAAACGTTTTGGAGTAAAGGGAAAGTTAGCCCCGAGATTTGTAGGACCGTATCGAATTTTGGAACGTATGGGAGAAGTTGCCTACAAGTTGGAGTTACCTGAAGGACTGTCAGGAGTTCATGATGTATTTCATGTTTCACAGCTGAAGAAGTGTCATGCTGAGATGGCCGATATACCGTTAAGAGATACAGTACCCTTGGAGGCGATTCAGTTGGACAGCGATTTGACCTATGAGGAAAAGCCAGTCAGGATTCTTGAATTTGCCAGCCGAGTCACCCGCAGCAAGGTTATCAAGTTCTGCAAAGTTCAGTGGAGCCACCATACCGAGGATGAAGCCACCTGGGAACGAGAGGATGATCTTTGCAAAGACCACCCACACCTATTTTCTAGCCAACCCGAATCTCAAGGGCGAGATTCATCTTAAGGGGGGTAGGTTTGTAACATCCCAAAAATTTCAATTTGGAATGTTATACATAGATCATACATGCATATCATATTTTATTGCATTTCGTTTCTTGATCCTCAAAAACCTAAGCAACTCTAGGACCCTCGGAGAGAGTTGGGGATTTCCTTGTTTTCATATTTAAATTTTATCAAATATTGAAACGAGGATTTCTCGTTTTAATTATTTTTCTATCTGAAAATATTTCATATTAAAATATATGAGAGGAGATAATATGACTTCTCCAAAATAAATGAAATATTGGAGGAAAAATATTAAAATCTAATATTTGATTTTATCCGGAGTTTATTGCTATTTTACTCGAATTAGAAAAATTGCAAGTTTTTCAAAGTTGCATTTTAGGGCCAAGAAAATGTTCATCTCGTTCTAAATATTTTATTTAGATGGTGCAAATTTGTTTTGGCATTTTAGATTTTTATATTATTTTCTATGATTTATTTAAGTTCCGGTCATGCGTTTCTCAAACACCATGAAGTGCGAGAAATCCAATGGAGGAGATCGAGTCTTGTGGGGAAAAGTGCGCAAACCTCTACAGAGTGTATAAACTAATCATGGTTAGCCGTGTCCCCGGTTATGTACATCTTGAGTATCTAGTACTTGGAGTATCCTAAGTATCTCATCACTATTAAATAATATTGTTGGGTTGTTAATTACTTTAATTGGGATTGAGTTGGAGGAACCTTCTCAATGATGTTTCAACTACCATGATAGTTAAATAAAATCTATTCCTTTGTTGTAGGAAAAAAATGGCTTTTCGCAAAAACTATAACGATAGAGCTTTCCACCAGCCAAATATGCATGTAGTGATAGTATTGTTCTGTTCTTGCTCTACTGTGTTATTTTGCCAGCATACTCCATGTGCTGACCCGTTTTCGGGCTGCAACATATTATGTTGCAGACTTTTCAGACGAGGAGTAAGGTTCGTTAGGTCGTTGCCGTGCAGCTCAGCTATGCCGTTGGAGTTGATGGACTCACTTTATCTTCCAAGCCTTCCGCTGTTATCATATAATATGGCCTTAAGCCATACTTATTGTAATAAGTTCTCTTTTGAGACATTCTATGTAATAAGTGTGATTTCTACTCTGTTATAAATCCTCCGAGTACTGTGTGTGTCAGCATTGCCGATCCAGGGATGACACTGAAGCACAGAGACTTGACCGTTTGAGGTCGGGTCGCTACAACAAGGAAAAAACAGGAACTGGCGCTGGGCTCTAGGTTAATAGGTTAGTCCCAAAAATAATATAAAATAGCATATAAATGCATATAAAACATCCAAAACAGATAATATAATATCATGGAACAATCAAAAATTATAGATACGTTGGAGATGTATCAAGCATCCCCAAGCTTAATTCCTGCTCATCCTCGAGTAGGTAAATGATAAAAACAAAAAATTTGATGTGGAATGCTACCTAAGATATTTATCCATGTAATCTTCTTTATTGTGGCAAGAATATTCAGATCCGAAAGATTCAAGACAAATGTTTAATATTGACATAAAAATAATAATACTTCAAGCATACTAACTAGGCAATTATGTCTTCTCAAAATCATGGCCAAAGAAAGCTTATCCCTACAAAATCATATAGTCTGGCTATGCTCCATCTTCATCACATAAAATATTCAAATCATGCACAACCCCGATGACAAGCCATGCAATTGTTTCATACTTTTGATGTTCTCAAACTTTTTCAACTTTCACGCAATACATGAGCGTGAACCATGTACATAGCCCTATAGGTGGAATAGAAGGTGGTTGTAGAGAAGACAAAAAGAAGTAGATAGTCTGACATCAACTAGCTAGGCGTATCAATGGGCTACGGAGATGCCCATCAATAGATATCAATGTGAGTGAGTAGGGATTGTCATGCAATGGATGCACTAGAGCTATAAGTTTATGAAAGCTCAACAAGAAACTAAGTGGGTGTGCATCCAACTCGCTTGCTCACGAAGACCTAGGGAAATTTGAGGAAGACCATCATTGGAGTATACAAGCCAAGTTCTATAATGAAAATTCCCACTAGTATATGAAAGTGACAACATAGGAGACTCTCTATCATGAAGACCATGGTGCTACTTTGAAGCAAAAGTGTGGAAAATGATAGTAACATTGTCCCTTCTCTCTTTTCTCTCATTTTTTATTTGGGTCTTCTCTCATTTTTTTGGCCTCTTTTTTTCGTCCGGAGTCTCATCCTGACTTGTGGGGGAATCATAGTCTCCATCATCCTTTCCTCACATGGGACAATGTTCTAATAATGAAGATCATCACACTTTTATTCACTTACAACTCAAGAATTGCAACTCGATACTTAGAACAAAATATGACTTTATATGAATGCCTCCGACGGTGTACCGGGATGTGCAATGAATCTAGAGTGACATGTATGAAAGAATTATGAATGGTGGATTTGCCACAAATATGATGTCAACTACATGATCATGCAAAGCAATATGACAATGATGGAACGTGTCATAATAAACGGAACAGTGGAAAGTTGCATGGAAATATATCTCAGAATGGCTATGGAAATGCCATAATAGGCAGGTATGGTGGCTTTTTTGAGGAAGGTATATGGTGGGTTCATGGTACCGGCGAAAGTTGCACGGTACTAGAGAGGCTAGCAATGGTGGAATTGTGAGAGTGCGTATGATCCATGGATTCAACATTAGTCATAAAGAACTCACATACTTATTGCAAAAATCTATTAGTTATCGAAACAAAGTACTACACGCATGCTCCTAGGGGGATAGATTGGTAGGAAAAGACAATCGCTCGTCCCCAACTGCCACTCATAAGGAAGACAATCAATAAATAAATCATGCTCCGACTTCACCACATAACGGTTCACCATACGTGCATGCTACAGGACTCACAAACTTTAACACAAGTATTTCTCAAATTCACAATTACTCACTAGCATGAATCTAATATCACCATAATCATATCTCAGAGCAATCATAAGGAATCAAACTTCTCATAGTATTCAATGCACTTTATATGAAAGTTTTTATTATATCCCTCTTGGATGCCTATCATATTAGGACTAAATTTATAACCAAAGAAAATTACCATGCTGTTTAAAGACTCTCAAAATAATATAAGTGAAGCATGAGAGTTCAGTCATTTCTATAAAATAAAACCACCGCCATGCTCTAAAAAGATATAAGTGAAACACTAGAGCAAAATTGCCTAGCTCAAAAGATATAAGTGAAGCACATAGAGTATTCTAATAAATCACGATTCATGCGTGTCTCTCTCAAAAGGTGTGTACAACAAGGATGATTGTGGCAAACAAAAAAAAGCAAATACTCAAATCATACAAGACGCTCCAACCAAAACACATATCATGTGGTGAGTAAAAATATAGCCTCAAATAAAGTTACCGGTAGACAAAGACGAAAGAGGGGATGCCTTCCGGGGCATACCCAAGCTTAGGCTCTTGGTTGTCCTTGAATATTACCTTGGGTGCCTTTGGAAACCCCGATCTTAGGCTCTTGCCACTCCTTATTCCATAGTCCATCAAATCCTTACCCAAAAACTTGAAAACTTCACAACACAAAACTCAACAGAAAATCTCATGAGCTCCGCTAGTATAAGAAAATAAATCACCATTTTTGCTACTGTTGTGAACTTATTATTTATTTATATTGGTGTAATTTCTACTGTATTCCAAATTTTCCATGGTTCATACCCCCCGATACTACCCATATAATCATCAAAATAAGGAAACAACACATAGAAAACAAAATCTGTAAAAAACAGAATAGTTTGTAGCAATCTGTAACTCTCGAATACTTCTGTAATTCCAAAAATTCTGAAAAATTAGGACGACCTAAGAAATTTGTTTATTAATCTTCTTCAAAAATAATTAGTATTTTATCGCGCTCTTGTAAAGAATAAAAATTAATCTCCTGGGCGCAAAAGTTTTTGTTTTTCAGCAAGAACAAATCTACTATCACCATAAGCTATCCCAAAGGTCTTACTTGGCACAAACATTAATTAAAAAACAAAAACCACATCTAACCAGAGGCTAGATAAATTATTTAATGCCAAACATGGCCTAAAAAGTAGGAACAAAAATAAAATTGGGTTGCCTCCCAACAAGCGCTATTGTTTAACGCCCTTAGCTAGGCATAAAACACGAATAGATCTAGGTATTGTCATCTTTGGTATGCAATCCATAAGTGGCTCTCATAATAGATTCATATGGTAATTGAATTTTCTTTCTTGGAAAGTGTTCCATGCCCTTCCTTAACGAAAATTGAAATCTAATGTTTCCTTCTTTCATATCAATAATTGCACCAATCGTTCTAAGGAAAGGTCTACCAAGAATAATAGGACATGTAGGATTGCAATCTATATCAAGAACAATGAAATATACGGGCACATAATTCCTATTTGCAACAATAAGAACATCATTAATCCTTCCCATAGGTTTCTTAATAGTGGAATCTGCAAGATGCAAATTTAAGGAACAATCATCAAATTCACGGAAACCTAGCACATCACATAAAAATTTTGGGATCGTGGAAACACTAGCACCCAAATCACACAAAGCACGGCACTCATAATATTTAATCTTAATCTTAGTAGTAGGTTCCCACTCATCATAAAGTTTTCTAGGGATAAAAACTTCCAATTCAAGCTTTTATTCAAAAGATTGCATCATAGCATCAACGATATGTTTAGTAAAATCATTGTTTTGATTATAAGTATGAAGATAATTCAACATGGATTGCAACAAGGAAATACAATCTATTGAAGAAAAATTATCATAATTAAATTCCTTGAAATCCAAAAGAGTGGGTTCATTGCTACTTAAAGTTTTGACCTCTCCAATCCCACTTTTATCAATTTTTGCATCAAGATCTAAAAACTGTGAATAATTGGGACGCTTTTAAACTAAAGTTGACTCATCTCCAGTCCCACCTTTATCAAGATTTATATTGGTAAACAAAGATTCAATAGGAGTCACATCAATCACTTTAAGATCTTCATCATTATTTTCACGGAAACTAGAAGAACACGTTTTTACAAACCAATCTCGTTTAGCACACATCTTAGCGCTTCTTTCCTTGCACTCATAAATGGAAATTCTCATAGCTTTGAGAGACTCATTAATATCATGCTTGGGCGGAATAAATATAAGTTTCAAAGAATCAACATCAAGAGAAATTCTATCCACGTTCCTAGCCAAATCATCAATCTTAAGCAAAAAAAATTCAATCAAAGCATTGAAATTCTTTTGCGAACTCATAAATTCTTTAACACTATTCTCAAAATCAGAGGGAATCTTATTATAATTTCCATAAGAATTGTTGTAGCAATTACCATAATAATTAGAGGAATTACTAGGAAAAGACCTAGGATTAAAATTACATCTATATGCCTTATTGCCGAAATTGTTCCTACCAACAAAATTCACATCCATAGATTCATTATTATTTTCAATCAAAGTAGACAAAGGCATATCATTAGGATCAATAGAAGCATTCTTACTACCAAACAATTTCATAAACTCATTCATATTTCCACTCAAAACATTAATCTCTTCAATTGCATGCAATTTTTTTTACCGGTGGAAGATCTTTCAGTATGCCATTGAGAATAATTAACCATAATATTATCTAGGAGTTTAGTAGCTTCTCCTAAGGTAATTTCCATAAAAGTTCCTCCCGCGGCCAAATCTAAAAGATTTATAGAAGCAAAATTCAATCCGGCATAAAAAATTTGTATAATCATCCACAAATTCAGACCATGAATAGGGCAATTTCATATCATCAATTTCACCCTCTCCCAAGATTGTGCAACATGTTCATGATCAAGTTGCTTAAAATTCATAATATCGTTCCTAAGGGAGATGATCTTAGCGGGAGAAAAATACTTGGAAATGAAAGCATCTTTACACTTATTCCATGAATCAATACTATTTTTAGGCAAAGATGAAAACCAAGTTAACACGATCTCGAAGTGAGAACGAAAATAGCTTCAATTTAACAATCTCATCATCCACATCTTTTTTCTTTTGCATATCACACAAATCAACGAAATTGTTTAGATGGGAAGCGACATCTTCACTAGGAAGGCCGAAAATTTTATCTTTCATAACAAGATTCAACAAAGTGGCATTAATTTCACAAGAATCCGCATTAGTAGCGGGAGCAATTGGAAAAGTCATTATTATTGGTGTTGGAAAAGTCACACAATTTGGTATTCTCTTGAGCCATCATGACAAAGCAAGTAGTCCAACAAACGAGCACATAAAAAGCAAACGAAAAAGACAAACGGAAGAGGGGCAAAGAAAAGGCAAATCTTTTAGAAAATCGTTTTAGAAGTGGGGGAGAGGAAAATGAGAGGCGAATGGCGAATAATGTAATGCAAGAGATGAGAGTTTATGATGGATACTCGGTATGTCTTGACTTGGCATAGATCTCCCTGGCAACGGCGCCAGAAATTCTTCCTGCTACTTCTTGAGCTTGCGTTGGTTTTTCCCTTGAAGAGGAAAGGGTGATGCATCAAAGTAGAGATAAGTATTTCCCTCAGTTTGAGAACAAAGGTATCAATCTAGTAGGAGACAACACACAAGTCACCGAATACCTGCACAAACATACAACAACATGCATCCAACGCGATAAAGGGGTTGTCAATCCCTTCACGGTTACTTGCAAAAGTGAGATTTGATAGATATAGAAAAACAGTAGAGTAAATCTTTTTGGTATTTTTGGTTTATAGATCGGAAAGTAAAAGATTGCGAAAATAGTAAATCAGAAACTAATATGATGGAAAATAGACCCGAGGGCCATAGGTTTCACTAAAGGCTTCTCTCATGATAGCAAATAATACGGTGAGTGAACAAATTGCTGCTAAGCAATTGATAGAAAAGCACAAAGTTATGACGATATATAAGGCAATGATTATGAATATAGGCATCACGTCCGTGTCAAGTAGATCGAAACGATTCTCCATCTACTACTATTACTCCACACATCGACCGCTATCCAACATGCATCTAGAGTATTAAGTTCATAAAGAACGGAGTAATGCATTAAGTAAGATGACATGAAGTAGAGGAATTAACTCAAGCAATATGATGAAAACCCCATCTTTTTATCCTCAATGGCAATAATACGATACGTGCCTTGCTGCCCCTACTGTCATTGGGAAAGGACACCGCAAGATTGAACCCAAAGCTAAGCACTTCTCCCATTGCAAGAAAAACCAATCTAGTTGGCCAAACCAAATCGATAGTTCAAAGAGAATCACAAAGATATTAAATCATGCATAAAAGAATTCAGAGGAGATTCAAATAATATTCATAGATAAGCTGATCATAAATCCACAATTCATCGGATCTCGACAAACACACCGCAAAAGAGTATTACATCGGATAGATCTCCAAGAACATCGAGGAGAACATGGTATTGAGAATCAAAGAGAGAGAAGAACCATCTAGCTACTAGCCATGGACCCGTAGGTTTGAAATAAACTACTCACGCTTCATCGGAAGGGCAATAGAGTTGATGTAGAAGCCCTCCGTGATCGAATCCCCCTCCGGTAGGACGCCGGAAAAGGCCCCTAGATGGGATCTCACAGGTATAGAAGGTGGCGGCGGTGGAAAAGTGTTTTAGTGGATGCCCTTGTTGGTTTGGGGATATATGGGTATGTATAGGCGAAAGAATTAGGCCAGGAGGTGCACGAGGGGCCCACAAGGGTGGGGGGCGCGCCCTACCACCTGGGAGCGCCCTCTGTCCTTGTGGCCGCCTCGTGGCTCCTCCGACTTCATTGCCAAGTTTCCTAGTTGTCTTCTGGGCCAAGAAAAATCATCATGAAGGTTTTATTCCGTTTGGTATTCCTTTTCTGCGAAACTCAAAAACAAGGAAAAACATGAACTGGCACTGGGCTCTAGGTTAATAGGTTAGTCCCAAAAATAATATAAAATAGCATATAAATGCATATAAAACATCCAAAACAGATAATATAATAGCATGGAACAATCAAAAATTATAGATATGTTGGAGACGTATCAGGTTCCCAGGCCTCGGGAGCCACCCGGTGGTGGCCGCGAGGTTCCCATTGAACCATAGGGCCTCTGGAGATGTTCCACATTGTGTGGCGCCCCACGAGGAGCAATCGCCACTAGTGTGCCAGGCCGCAATGCCTAGCGAGGCCAAGGGGTGAGGGCACATGGGGAACGCACACACCCGTTGGCCCACTCACGAGTGTTGCAAGAGGATTAAGACGTCAAAGGCTAGGGCACCAAGGCTTTGGTGAGGTGTGTGGTGTGTTCGTGGGAGGACCCAGACATACACATCGTGCCTAGCCCCCACTTGTAAGACACGCGGGGAGGAACGACGGGCAGCTGCCGCTCTCCAAAAGCAAGGCTTGAAAAAGTAAACGCTATAAGGAGAAAAATTCCCAACCCTTTCAAACAAAGACGTGAGAACTTCAAATTCATTCCCAGAAGTGGCAAACCAGATACAGAAAGCAAGCAAAAGAACAGTCGCGTCCGGGACCTATACTAGTCTTCTGGTCTTCCCGCCAGCATGGAGCATGGGGCTTCCACTAAGACGTGGGTGGGAGCCCCCGTGAGGCTCAGGGGCAGCACTCAGGGGACTCCAAGGCGTGTAAATCCCCACTCATTATTACGTGAGAGTTTCACGAGCGGAGACTTGAGAGGCGCATGGCACTCGCCGGTCACGGATAGAACTTTCGGAGGTGCTAGATGTTCTAGGCATTCTGTATGGGGACCCCGTCCTGCGTCTCTAGGTGTGCGGCGCCGGGCCTGGAGACACGGGCGGTCCTGAACGGGCCCTCCCACATAGGCGAGAGCTTGTGAAGCCCCTCCCTGAAGAGCACCCATCTCAGGACGTGGTCATCCACCTCGAGGGTCTTGGAGCGAATGTTGGGGTAGTGATACCGCCGCAGTGCCTGCTGGTACCTCGCGGCACAGAGCAAGTCTTGGCGGCGGCCCTCCTCCCCGAGCACGAGGTGTTTGGGGAATGTAGCATGAAATTTCAAAAAAATTCCTACGCTCACGCAAGATCTATCTAGGAGATGCATAGCAACAAGAGGGGGAGAGTGTGTCTATGTGAAAGAAATATGCCCTAGAGGCAATAATAAAGTTATTATTTATTTCCTTATATCATGATAAATGTTTATTATTCATGCTAGAATTGTATTACCGGAAACATAATACATGTGTGAATACATAGACAAACAGAGTGTCACTAGTATGCCTCTACTTGACTAGCTCGTTAATCAAAGATGGTTATGTTTCCTAACCATGGGCAAAGAGTTGTTATTTGATTAACGCGATCACATCATTAGTTGAATGATCTGATTGACATGACCCATTCCATTAGCTTAGCACCCGATCGTTTAGTATGTTGCTATTGCTTTCTTCATGACTTATACATGTTCCTATGACTATGAGATTATGCAACTCCCGTTTGCCGGAGGAACACTTTGTGTGCTACCAAACGTCACAACGTAAATGGGTGATTATAAAGGTGCTCTACAGGTGTCTCCAAAGGTACATGTTGGGTTGGCGTATTTCGAGATTAGGATTTGTCACTCCGATTGTCGGAGAGGTATCTCTGGGCCCTCTCGGTAATACACATCACATAAGCCTTGCAAGCATTGCAACTAATGAGTTAGTTGCGAGATGATGTATTACAGAACGAGTAAAGAGACTTGCCGGTAACGAGATTGAACTAGGTATTGAGATACCGATGATCGAATCTCGGGCAAGTAACATACCGATGACAAAGGGAACAACGTATGTTGTTATGCATTCTGACCGATAAAGATCTTCGTAGAATATGTAGGAGCCAATATGGGCATCCAGGTCCCGCTATTGGTTATTGACCGGAGACATGTCTCGGTCATGTCTACATTGTTCTTGAACCCGTAGGGTCCGCACGCTTAAGGTTACGATGACAGTTATATTATGAGTTTATGCATTTTGATGTACCGAAGGTTGTTCGGAGTCCCGGATGTGATCACGGACATGACGAGGAGTCTCGAAATGGTCGAGACATAAAGATTGATATATTGGAAGCCTATGTTTGGATATCGGAAGTGTTCCGAGTGAAATCGGGATTTTACCGGAGTACCGGGAGGTTACCGGAACCCCCCCGGGAGATATATGGGCCATAGTGGGCCTTAGTGGAAAAGAGAAGAGGCAGACCAACATGGGCCGCGCGCCCCTCCCCTCCCTTGGTCCGAATAGGACAAGGAGAGGGGGCCGGCCCCTCTCTCTCCTTTCCCCCCTCCGCGAATCCTATTCCAACTAGGATTGGGGGGGGGGGGGGAATCCTACTCCCAGAGGGAGTAGGACTCTCCTGGCGCGCTTCTCCATGGCCGGCCGCACCCCCCTCCCTTAGTCCTTTATATACGGAGGCAGGGGCACCCCAGAAACACACAAGTTGATCCACGTGATCATATTCTTAGCCGTGTGCGGTGCCCCCTTCCACCATAGTCCTCGATAATATTGTAGCGGAGTTTAGGCGAAGCCCTGCTGCAGTAGTACATCAAGATCGTCACCACGCCGTCGTGCTGACCAAAATCTTCCCCGACACTTTGCTGGATCGGAGTCCGGGGATCGTCATCGAGCTGAACGTGTGCTAAAACTCGGAGGTGCCGTAGTTTTGGTGCTTGATCGGTCGGGCCGTGAAGACGTACGACTACATCAACCAAACGCTTCCGTTGTCGATCTACTAGGTATGTAGATCACACTCTCCCCCTCGTTGCTATGCATCACCATGATCTTGCGTGTGCTTAGGATTTTTTTTGAAATTACTACGTTCCCCAACAGTGGCATCCGAGCCTAGGTTTTATGTGTTGATGTTATATGCACGAGTAGAACAGAAGTGAGTTGTGGGCGATATAAGTCATACTGCTTACCAGCATGTCATACTTTGGTTTGGCGGTATTGTTGGACGAAGCGGCCCGGACCGACATTACGCGTACGCTTACGCGAGACCGGTTCTCCCGACGTGCTTTGCACA